>NC_140590.1:688560243-689178854 GCF_964204655.1 Triturus cristatus | reverse complement strand
GATGACCATTACGTTGAGCATGATGTTGATACGGATGGTATCTACTAGGACAGCCATAGACAAAGGAAGGGAGAAGTATCAGTTCCGGTGGATCAGAGAGGGCCTTATGTTGCAGTAGCCACATTGGGCGTCGTTGAGCCTTTTCTGTTGGACACTGGTGCAGCAAAAAGTTCCATTATGCATTCGAAACTCCCTGGCGCGCCTTTGTCTGGCTTAACGAATGTTTTCGTTGGATTCTCTGGCGCCCCCGTTAGCAATCCAGTCTCTAGCCCCTTGCCCCTTACGATTGGGTCTCATGAGTTAGAAGCTCCTTTGATTTTGACTACTGGTTGTGGTGAGAATCTTTTGGGCTTGGATTTGTTGAAGAGGTTACATGCGACTTTGTACTGCTCTCCTACGGGTGTGGAGCTTACATTGGGTGAGAATGTGATCTCCCCTATGTACCTGTCAATCGATAAGCTCCCGCCGGAATTGAGTTCTCTTCCGGTTTCTTTGTGGGCAACAGGTCCCAACGATGTGGGCCTACTGAGCATCCCACCTTATGTTGTTCAATTGAAAGCTGATGCGCGCTTACCACGCATACCACAGTATCGTATTTCCCTTGATGGTGAACGGGCACTATTAGCGATCATCTATGATCTGATCGGTAAAGATGTCATCGAGGAGACACGAGGTAACGTGTGTAATAGTCCCGTGTTGCCTATTTTGAAACGAACTGATCCGTCCAAGCCTCCCGTGTACCGTCTAGTTATTGACTTACGGGAAGTAAATAAAATTGTTGTCCCGCAGTTTCCTGTGGTTCCAGACATTACAGCTTTACTGACTCTGATTCCAGCCTCTGCATCGTGGTTCTCGGTAATCGATCTGAAGAATGCGTTCTTTAGCATTCCGATTGCTGAGGAAAGTCGTGATTTGTTCGGATTTTCGTTAGGAGGTCGCAGTTTCCGGTTCAAACGCGCACCTCAAGGCTACTGTGAGAGCCCATCGATCTACAGCCAAGCTCTTAAAAGTCAACTAGATGCATTTGTGCTGCCAACTGGTGCGGCTTTGATTCAGTATGTTGACGATCTGTTGGTAGCTGCAGATACTGAACAAGTTTGTCGGACTGCTACTGTGTCACTATTGCAGCATCTCTGTGACTTACACCATAAAGTGTCACCTTCTAAGTTACAATATTGTTGTCAAGAAGTTACCTACTTAGGTCACTTATTGTCAAAGGCGGGAAGAAGGTTGACCCCTGAAAGAATTGCAGCAATTGCTCGAATGACTGTGCCGACGACCCAGAGAGATGTGCGTGCCTTTTTAGGTATCACGTCATACTGCAGACAGTGGATTCCGAATTTTTCACTGTTAGCGAAGCCATTGATAGCTCTCACGTGCAAGGACGTTTCGACTCCTTTGCCATGGACGGAGGAATGTCAGAAAAGTTTTTCTGAACTACGTGACGCACTGTGTTCGGCTCCTGTGTTAGGTACTCCTGATTACAGCAAGCCATTCACATTATACGTTCACGAGAGGGAAGGTTGTGCGTTGAGTGTTTTAACGCAACAATTTGGTGACAAGCAGCGCCCGTGTGCATATTTTTCCTCGACCTTAGACCCGGTAGCGAGAGCGTTGCCAAGTTGCTTAAGGGCGACAGCGGCAGCAGCGGCGTCTATTCGGCAGTCCGCAGGTCTTGTTATGGATAATATGCTCATGGTGATGGTTCCGCATGCAGTTGATACTCTTTTGAATCGGACAAAGACTCAACATCTGACGAGTGCAAGGTTGTCTGGGTACGAGCTGACCCTTTTGGCAAGTCATATACAGATCAAACGTTGTAATGTACTGAATCCGGCGACATTGTTGCCGATTAATATGGAATCAGATGATGTGCCACCACATGATTGTTATTTACGAACTGAGGAAGAAACAAAAGGTCGTGTGGACCTAAAAAACACTCCCTTGACAGATCCCGATGGTACCTTGTATGTGGATGGGTCGTGCTTTAAATTGCCGAATGGTGATGTGACGACTGCGTATGCTGTAGTGACGTTGAGCACGGTTGTGGAAACTGCGAGATTGAATCAGAATTCAGCGCAAGCTGCAGAGTTGATTGCATTGACAAGAGCTTGTGTTTTGTCTAAAGGAAAGCGAGTGAATGTGTTTACTGACAGTCAGTATGCATTCGGTGTTGCGCATAACTTTGGAAGATTGTGGAGAGAAAGAGGATTTATGACATCGCATGGTACGAAGATTCAGCATGGGCAGCTTGTGAATGACCTTTTGGATGCACTTACACTGCCTAAACAAGTGGCGATTGTTAAATGTAGTGCACATCGGAAAGTGACGGATGATGTTGGTCGTGGTAATGCGTTTGCGGATGAGATTGCTAAGGAAACGGCTAAGGATCTTGCGACCCGGATGTATGTCACGAGTTCAGTGAGGTGGCCGATGGAGATTGGTATGTGCGAAAATACTATTGAGAGTGTGAAAGCAATTCAGAACGAAGCTACTAAAGCCGAAAAGACTAAGTGGAAAGAAAGTACGGGAAAGTTGGACATGCATGGATGTTGGGTTGACCTGACGGAATGTCAGAGGTGGATGTTACCAGATGCGTACGTATTAGCTGTTGTGACGATGGCTCATGGGTTGGCACATATTAGTGCGAAAGGAATATGTAGGTTTTTGTCACCTGTATGGAGAAATGAGGGTATTGCTAAGTCTGCCGAGAGAGTGGTTAAGAACTGTATGGTGTGTTTGATGCACAATCCCGGCAAGGGCACTCCCACTCCACCTGGTCATTTTGCTCCTCCTGTTTGTCCCTTTGAGGTTATCCAGCTGGACTTTATCCATATGGAGAGATGCAATAACCTAAAGTATGTTTTGGTTGTGGTTTGTGCGTTCTCCAGATGGATTGAGGCCTATCCTCTTAAGGATAACACTGCCCTGTCCACAGCAAAAATCCTGCTGAAGGAATATTTTCCTCGGTACGGAATGCCACGGATTGTATGGTCGGATAATGGAAGTGAGTTTGTGGGAAGTGTAATGCGGAGTGTGTGCAAGGGCCTTGGAATTTGTCAAAAATTCCATAGCGCTAATCATCCACAGGCAGCGGGTTTGGTTGAGGGGTACAATGGTACCCTAAAACTAAAACTCGCCAAGATCCAGGCTACGGCTGGTCTATCATGGCCTGATGCCTTGCCTCTGGCTCTCCTATCGACCAGAGCGACCGTACACTCTCGAGTAGGGCTTAGCCCATATGAGATTGTGTTCGGCCGCCCTGCGAATATTTGGGGGGTCCCGAGACCAAGGGCTTTTAATAGTCTTGAGTACCCAATGTTAATTGATTACCTACATGATTTGACCACTAAACTACGGTTAATCCATCAACAGGTCTTTGAAGCTCTACCGGCGCAGACAGAGGGCCCTGGACACCAGCTCCGGCCAGGAGACTGGGTTGTTACCCGAAATTTTGGTCGGAAGCGTTACTTGGAGCCAAGATTTGTAGGACCCTTTCAAGTCTTATTGACGACGAGGACTGCGGTTCGACTGGAGGGCCGGAAGAATTGGGTGCACGCCAGCCATACGAAAAGGGTACCGATTCCCTTACCAACGGATGGTTGGGTGAGGACTGGGATTTCGGCAACAGAAACTGAGACTCCTTTGCACTTTGTGCCATTTAGCGAAGCTCAACCTGTGGGGAATGATTTGTCACTGCCAAACCCACATGTGGAGTTACCGGTAGCAGAAAGCCCAAGGTCTGACTCGTTGTCCACTTCATCGAATACTGTTGCGCCAGCCGAACAATTGTTTGTAGAGCAAACTCGACCTGGAAGAAGTCGATACTTTCTTCGTTCAAGGACTAATAAAAATTAATTGTATATTTGCTTTTGATGTTATGAACATTATGGACAATTATATCCTTTCTTTTTGAGTTTTTATGTGCTTTCCCGCGGCTTAGAGATTTGTAATCTGAACTTTTCGAGGGAACCTCTCCATCCGGGTCACCGTAGGGCCGTGCGGGTACTCCTTTCTGTTTAGCAGGTTTCTGACGCTAGGTCGGTTACTTTTGTCGATTCCTGGGAACTCCTGGGGATTGATAATCGCTACTCAGAACGAAGTGCGTCAAGTACGTCACGGACGGTTTGTAGAGGATGGCATTCTCTAAGCTGTTGGAAGTAGAAAGGATGTCGGCGCAGAGATCAGAATTAAGAAGAGTTGTATGTACAAAATGCTTTTTGTTTCAGGTGTTCCTATTGTTCCTGATCGTATCTATGTTATTGGTGGGTGGAGTGTATTTTGGAGTACAGTTGTTATCACCTTCTGTTTCACCTACCTCTTCTCCTAAACTGAGCTCCCTCACCACTGTTTCCCCACATTCTTTTCATCCCCTGCCTCAACATGAACAGGTTAGGCGTGCGGAATTTATGAATAACTCCTTCGTTCAACTTCTACATCAGCATCAGTTGGTGATGAATACTACCAATTGTTGGGTGTGTGGGTTAATGCCACATACCATGGATAGGGGTATTCCATATTTGGTCCTTCCTTACAGTTCCCAGGGTTCGGCTCGAGCATTCCAAACTATGTTCCGTAGTGCACTAGATTCCTACCCCAGTCGAGAGCCACGTTCTGCCAATTTTGGTCCTGGGCCGTATCACAAACCTTTGGCGATAGCGATAGCGGATTTAGATAGAGATGTTTTTGATGCATCGCTTATCCCAAATGAAGAGGTACAGGCTTATAAGGATCTGAGTGAGGCTGAGTATAGTACGTCAGTGGGTGATAGACAGCTTAAGAGCTCGTCCCCAATATGGATTGTACCACACCTCGGTAATTTCTGCTTGAAAGGTCTGGGTCGAAATCCGAGAGCACAACTTGGTAACAGTGCTTGCACTGATACGTATGTTCTGCCGATGCTCTCCTCCCCTGTTTTTCTGACCGCTAAGGGCACTTATTTCGTATGTTATGAACGCGCATATACATGGTTACCCCGTGATTTTTCGGGTACCTGTTATATTGCGAATCTTTTACCACTGACTTTCACAGTTGCCTCAGATTATCACAAGACTAGAGTTGTGAGAGGCGTTATTAGCAAAGAGGATACTGCCGGTCAAGAAGCAGGAGACTTCTTTAAGGGTTTCTTGCCGTTTTGGGGACCTATGGTTAATAGTAGGAACCTAAGACAGCTGACACGTGTAGTAGAGTCGACTGCTAATATTACTGCAAGTGCCCTTGGTAATCTCACAGCTGAACTTCAGGCGGATAGACTCATGACGTTGCAGAACCGTATGGTTCTAGATGTTGTTCTCGCAGATAGAGGTGGTGTGTGTAAAGTTATCCACTCGAGTTGTTGCATTTTTATTCCTGACAATGCTCCAACTGTCTACCAAGCCATCTCGAAGTTGCACAAGATCTCCGAGTCCATACACGTGGACGAAGGTAATTGGACGCTACTAGGATGGTTTTGGGGCCTGATGTCAACTTGGGGTTGGAAGATTCTGATGATCGTAGGAGTTGTCGTAACGTTTCTGTTCACGTGTTGTCTTTGTGTACAGTGTGGTCCTGCCTTATGTGGCCTATGTGCTACAACGTGTATAAGACGACCATCTGTTACCAAGGAGACGTTGATGAATAGAATGATGTTCCAGCAGCAACTGAATGATCTGATGAATATTGAAATAGATTCCGATCTTGACTAGTGCTTGCCTACATGAGGGCAAAAGGAGCGTCTGAGGTTCCGTGTGGGACGGAACGACACCTTTTGGGTGGTGACGAATATGGGTGAGTTGGGTATCTATGAACCGCAAATGACGAGTATAGTGGGTGTACGCAGTTTCGCTACGCAACTATGTATGGTTCGTCTGATTTTTGGGTTTGTTCATCTGACCCCTCGGGTTCCATTTTAGATACGGCATCCATTTTGTTTCTTGCCCTCAAGTAGCCAGCGAACGGACTTTGTCCGCTTCGTGACCCTGGGACTCCCAAGCTTATACGAGGGACACGTGTTCTTTGGAGTGTGACTTTTATGACGAGGGGAACGACACGACGAAGGCAGATGGCCCCTCTCAAGGCTCATCTTGCCGTGCCGGTCTATTGTTTCAGCCATGCATACATTAGACACGGTGTCTCTGATCCCGTTATCAAGTTCCCTTTATTACTCCTAACACTCTTCTCTAATCTGTTGTGCATCCTTGTCCTTTCTTTGCATCTGTTCTTGTCCCTTCTCCTAATGTGTTTACGATCAGGATGGAATGTGTTTTATTGCAGAGAAGATATGCTTTTACAGTTGGGAACTGGCAATACTGTTGTGATTATGTTCCGGCCTCCTGAAACATGAACGCGACCCTTTTGAAGTTTATTATGGGAACCGGGTTGTAATCTTTGTTCACTATACTGTTCTATGGGAAAAACGTGTATAAAAGGAGCGATCCACTTTTGCAAATTGAAGCAGTCTCCGAGAACCTACACGCTGTGTACTTCTTGTGACCTCTGTATCCCTGCAGTAAATAAACGCTGATCTCTGACGTCGCTGGAAGTGTCCCGTGTCTCTGTGTTTGGTACGCCAGAACAGGTAACCCGCGAAGGTTTCAGGTGTTGTTCCCTGGCACCGCTGGGTCTTAGAAAAACCCAGTCCTTCAGGATGAAATATCTAGGACACCCAGGGTCACTTACAGACGAGGCCAAAACTTGAGGAACCTGTTATGCCCCAGTTTTGTAACATCTCCTAAAACTCCCAATTGGTTGACAGGGGGTCAGGGGGGTTCCTTTACGTGTATGAAATGCAGTGTGTGCAAAATGGGAAGAAATAGGACACGTACGTTCCAATACAACACTGGTAAAACACATAAGATCAAACACACCATTACGTGTAAAACCAAGTTTGTAACATATATATTGGGCTGTCCGTGTGACATCATCTATGTAGGCAGCACCAAAAGGGAACTCAAAGTCAGGATACAGGAACACCTGAGAGCGGCAGAGAAGGGTGATTCCAAATATCCCCTTGCCACACATATCCAGGACAAAGGGCACAAACCTAATAAATTATGGTTCTTTGGGATAGACCACATACCACCATCCCCCAGGGGAGGAAACAGAGAGCTGGAATTAAGAAGAAATGAGGCTGGCTGGATATGTAGACTTCGATGTGTGGAAATGGGGCATAACACTGAATCTGAAATGCATTATTTTCTCTAAAATATATCAATGCTTCATGAATGTTGATTCAGGTTTATTGTATACTATCATGTGAATCCCCTGTATCTAACTGTCATCATTGTTAACCTTACTACCCCTGACTGCCATTTTTGTAATGTTAATGACTTGTTTTGAACTGTTATGTCACTAGATTTTATGGTACCTCGGTGTTAATTTGCAACAAAGTAACTTATTATTTACTATAGTTACTATTTTCCAATCTTCCCTAATTGTTACAACAATAATTATGGCATCTCTACTTTCCAATCTTCCCTAATTCTTACAACAATAATTATGGCATCTCTTTTGTTGTTGATTTCTTAAGCTTAGAGGTCCCATGACTTTAATATGACTCATTACATGTATAGATCCCAATGATGAGCCAATCGCCCTTCCAACATGGCGACCATTTATGACACTTTACTGGTGAGCTGACGTCGCCTGTGATACCAATGGTTAAACCAGCATAGGTTCTTTTTTCCCTTGCGTACATTTGTTCTCATCTTCGAGCTTCAATATATGATGGCCATGCAATAATAAGATACATGATTAGTTTCCTTTGAGCTCACGCGGTGAGCATTACCTTTCCAACATGGCCGCTAGACCTCATAGTGACGATATGATTAAGCCTGGGCGAAGCACTACGCTACGCTCGCGTAGTTTGCGAAGTTCGCGCTACTTCGCACGACGCGAACTGCACGTAGCACAGTGCGAACACGCGTAGCGTAGTGCTGAGGTCATTTTTTGCTTGCTCGCAGTCCTCAACGTCAAGTTGGCGACCGCGAGCAAGCAAAATGACATCCCGGCGAGACTTTTTCCTTGTTCGCGATCAGCAACATCAAGTTGGCGATCGCGAGCATGGAAAATAAACCTCCCGGCGAGATTCCCAGCGCGAGGAGGTCAGGTTTCTCATTGCGAGGAGTCGCGTATGCTCGCGACCGCTCGCGATGAGAAACTACCAGTTCGCGTTGAGAAAGCTGCCGCTCGAGTAAAAATCTACTCGAGCAGCAGAAAACTACAGCTCGCACTGTGCAAGATGCCATTTTCAATGATTGCACAGTGCCGGTTGCTTGTCCGCACTGTGCAATCATTGAAAACAACATCTTGCACAGTGCGAACATGTTACTACGCAGTTCGCGAAGTGCTACGCGTAGCTCGCGTAGTGCGAACTTCACTTTGCGTAGCTTCGCGAAGTGCTACTTTGCGAACTACGCCCACCCTTAGATATGATATGTCCGTTTCGCGGCACAAATGAAAATACCATCATGCTTTCCGTCTTGATTCGTTGGGCACATTATTCCTTATTCTTTGGATGCTCACACATACTAGCCCTGTGACAACGAGTTACAATGTTAAGCTCTCTCTGAAGTTCACATTATGAGCATTACCCTATCCAACATGGCCACGGCGTTTCCTGCTTCTTGACTCACAGTGAAAATACGATACGCTTTCATCAAAACACCAGTAATAAACCGTTACGTGTTCCGCTCTTCATTGTACACATTATCCTTCAATTATTAGTCTCTAATATATGTTACCAATGTGATACCAAGACATATTATTTATTTTCCCTGATGCTACATTATGCGCACCGCCTCTCCAATATGGCAACTTTGTTTACCATCTATTTTACATTGACGGTGCCGTGACGCTACTTCCGCTACTTCGAAGCGTGGAACTCAGGTGTTTTGGGTTTGTAATCCCTGAGCAATACTACTTAAACGTGCGAGTATAACTTCTGTTTGGTGCGGATCACTGACGGATTAGGTTCCACCTCGGATATCGAACATGCGGAATCGGGTAGGTTTGATGCGGAACTTTAGATTATATCTCACCCCCTAGAATTGAGTTTACTTAACTTTGCATTTCTATAAATTTAAACCTTTTGGCTCTTGGTTAAAACTTAGGGGCTTGTGGGATTCGAGTTATATGTTTATGATAATGTGACATGTTACTCTTTTCACTTACTCCCTTTC
This sequence comes from Triturus cristatus, assembly GCF_964204655.1. NCBI lineage: Eukaryota > Metazoa > Chordata > Amphibia > Caudata > Salamandridae > Triturus > Triturus cristatus. The sequence goes on along the minus strand of NC_140590.1, from coordinate 689,169,696 downwards.
TGTTGTTACACTAGGACTCTTTTGAAAGCATAATTCTAAACTCCCACACTAAGGATGGTGCTAAAGGGACCATTCTACTCTATGTTGCTAGCTTGGTTGTATCTAGACCGACCTTACTCCCTTTAGGGCTAATTAGACCACTTTTACTAAATCAAGTTGTAATGTGAGTTCGCCCACACATAGTGAACGAGTGAGTTTGTTTGCGTATTATCATAATAATAAAACATTATGGTTCATCTGGTGTGATTGGACTGCCATGTTTCCACTTTCAGGCAACTTGAAGACTTTGGCTTTTGTCCGTATCATTGGACGAAATCTGACCTTGTATTACACTGAAAAAACGGGACCACCTGTTGTCACTTATCTGACATACACTCGTAGTCTAACTGATATATTTTCTACCTTATAAATGTAAGTACAGACACTCCCATGGGGAGCTCTTCCTCTTTATAAACATCTTTGGAGATATATACGGAATATATATTGACTGTAATGCTCACTAATGTGAATTATTAAATTACCTTGTCGCTTTTTTCTTTGATAACTTCTTCCGGTCTAGTTCAAGGTCATCATAACAAATGACGCATTTACGTTACTTCGTTATTGAATGTCGTTACAAAATCTTTTTGTCTTATACCTTTTTACTTTGGCTCTCTTTTAGTGACGTTGAATGATGCTCTAGAAATTGCCCCGAATATAAATACACACCGGTATATTACTATTCACGGTGGGTACATCTTCAGGTCTCTCCCCTTTTCTAAACTTAACTGAGCCTATTAGGAAACAATACGATGATGATCACAATCCAAAACCTTGTTATCTTTTGTCCGCACTTTTTCGCATATATATTTTTTCTAGTAATTCTCTTGTCTCTGACTAAATACCAGTACAATTAATGCAGACTTAAACTTAGGAATGAGCCTATCGTTGAAATTAAGAAACCAATTAAATTTTATAAATATATGCTTTCAATCTGTTACATAATTTGACTCATGTTCATACGTTGAGAGGTTGTTTTTATCCGGACTAGCCAAATGGAAAATGACGATCATGAATTTATAACAACTGTTTGTTTGATGGCAGTTTTTTTAGCTTCCTTTTTGTCTTCTGAGTTTTTGTTAAAAGTGATGTCTCCTTTTTTGTAATACTCATATGAATTTGTTTATTGTCATAGATTATGTTTGTTGTATGTAGTTTGGTTTGGTTAATATAATATGTGGTTATTCGTGTTATTTATACATATTTTTTATATATGCACTTTTGCAGCCCTGAAGGAGTCCCAAGTGGGACGAAACGCGTCGGCTGCTTTGGCTGTTCTTAATGTCATTATAACAAATGAACAATAAAGAAGAATTTTTGAAAAAGAAAATACATCAAGTACATGGACTAATTTAATATAATTTACATTTGTGGAAGTGGTGCACCTTTTGCTGTTTGTTTTCACTTTGCCCCAGAACCTGGGGAAGTACTGTGCTGGCGGGTACTATTCAAGAGTGCACTCGTGGGGTGAACTTAAATTATCACCAATCAATATAATGGGTTAATCGATAATCCGGTGCTGTCCTAGAGGGATACCACTAGCTCTGCTCTTTCCGACTGCTAGATTAGGACTGTGTTAACTGTTCATAGTTTCTATTCCATCATGTCTGCAGCAGTTGCCATTAGGCCTGCTGTCTCACGCTCCCCCGTAGTACGACATCACTGTGGAAGGCTCCACATGCAACCCAACACTATTTGCTTTTCTCTGTTTAAGGGCTCCTTCCTCCAGTAACTGCTTTCCAGGTACTCACCAACCAATACAGGGCCAGTCCTCCACCACACACCACCGCATGAGCACTGACCAAGGTCTGAAATCTGCTTAGCAAGTGTCGGCACACTCTAGGGTGTTGGAAGGGCGTTTTCAGGGACCATTGGCTCATTTTGTTGGGATCTTATATGTATGATTTATATTGCGTTTTGGCCTGATTTTCTGTTGCTGGAATAGTAAACAGATTTTTCGGTTCATTATTTACTAGGGGCGTCCCCAGTCCCAATCAAATGCGATGAGTGATCCTTCCAGGTATTACATTCACATCTTGTCCACAAAGCACTTCTCCACAGCATCACTAATCTCCAACTCAGATGAGGAACGTTCACTTACCATCCACTGAGGTGTGTTTTAATTCACTTGCTGCAGCAGGTCTGTTTTCTGTCATCTAATGGACCAGCCACCATCTTCAAGGATGGTTACAATAGATTTTCCCATGATGTGCATTGAAATACATATAAATTGACACATTCCTATGTTAGGAAATTAATTATGGTACTGAACTAATAAATAACGTTACAGACAACAGCATATCTTAAAGGCAGTGGTGGCTGGTTTGTACTGAGGGTGGTGGTGGTGGTGGGGAATAAAATAGACTTTCCTAACTTGCAGCGTGACTTCCTCCTCCTCCCTCGGGTGTCTTCTGGAATCTTCGGAAGCAGAAAAATGCACTACCGAATCCTGGCGCTTCTCTCACAGCATGAAATCAGCGCCAGGATTGGATAGGACAGGCTCTCCCAGCGCTCTTAAGAGCACTGGAGGCCTGCACTTTTTCTAACTCAGCTGTCTAAGACAGCTAGGTTAGAGAACTTTAAAATGTCCATGTCTGGCTGGGCGTCGCAAGACTGCGGGCCAAAGAGACATGCACATTTTAGCTCCTTGCCGCTGCCACTTGGCAGCACTGGCTGCACCCAGTCCTGACACTTAGTTAAGGGCAGTTTGCGAAAAATAAAATGGTGATAAATAAACTTATTACCATTTTATTTTTCTGCTCTAGGGTTTGTGGGGCAGTGCTCCTCTGCTCAAATGGAGGAGCCGCCCCTGCATAAAAGGTATTTTTGGGTTATTCAGAAGACCCACAAGAATCCGGTGACATTCGCAAGTGTTCACTTAAAAATATGGAGTCCCGAAATGTGGACGATGTAAAACCAGGAGTAGAGGACCAATGGTACTAACCAGGGGCGCCTCCTCCATTTGAGCGGAGGAGTGTTGCCCCAAAAGCCCCAGAGCTGAAAAGAAAATGGTAATAAGTTTACTTATTACCGTTTTATTTTTCAGGAACCCATTCTGAACTTAGTGTCAGGAGGGGGCAGGGCCAGTGCTGCGAAATGGCAGCAGCAGGGTGCTGTGCGCTTGTCTCTTTGACCGGCCGTCTTGGGACGGCCAGCCTGACATGCGCATTTTAAACCCTCTAACCTTTCTGTCTTAGACAGCTGGGTTAGACAAAGCGCAGGCCTCCAGTGCTCTTATGAGCACTGATAGAGCCTGCTGTATCCAATCCTGGTTAGGCTGTCATGCTGTGAGAGCAGCACCAGGATTGGGTAGTGAAGTTTCCTGATCCCAAAACTTCCAGAAGACAGCCGAGGGAAGTAGATGTCGTGCTGCAAGTTTGGTAAGTCTATTTTATTTTTATTTTGTACCTCACCACCCTCAGTACAACCACCACTGGTACTAAATGTGCAGTGTTATTAGTATAACTTGCACCAAGATTATGAAGGTATTGACTCCAATGATCCATTGATATGTCCCCTGGTAGGATTGCACAAGCATCTCTTTGATCCAATATATTGGATGAAGTTGAAGTTAAGAAACAAGGTTACCCCTAAGATTGAAAGGTACTGGATGATCAGTATTTTATGTTTTTGTATTAAAAATAAGTGGTAAAACAATTTATGTACATTTTCCTATATGAGTGAATTGTGGTATGCACGATTTTACAGTTGTGTCCCCATAGCACAATTGTTTAACGGTTGAGATTGATGAATACTATGCATTTATGTTCAGGAAAGTATGAACAGTTGTTCTACAATATTTATATGACTGGACCACCTGAGGAGAGTGGGGTGATTTTTGACGACTACGTCTTTTAATAACTCGGTAACAAATATCAGTACTTACTCAGGACAGGTCCGAGAAATCAATCCCTCATAGTAATGGAAGGCTTGTTGTGCTAAAAAAGGGGAACACGGGTCAGGTGATAGAATAAAGTTGTACAAATAATGTGTGTGTGCATTGATTTCTATTCTGTGTATCCAATAATGGGATGAGCGATATTGTATTTATTTGATTAGTCGAGTCATAAAACCACAAGCCTCGTGTGGAGGACACATCGACATTAAATGATGCACTGTCTCGGTGGGCATGGGTGTACAGAGGAGCACGGCCAAGATGTTGCTGAAGTACTTTGAGTTAAAAGGATGGCAAAACCTCGCCCATACAAAAAGTGACATGCATTGTACTGCAAAATATTGCTCTTGAAAACGTAGACAGAAAGCCGCGGAAAGCAAAACCTAATGCGTCACTGTGATAATACACATTTAAAAATGTAAACAAAAAAAACCTGACAAATGTTCTTATTGTTGCAAAGAATTAGTGTAAAACTGTAATACGCCACTTGAAGCAATCTGGTGCAATCATTGTATGCACCAGTCATCAATACAATGCCACACAGGTTACACAGGCCTGCAAGAAGAAGAGCTACATAGCTGAGGAGTAAAGAAATACATGTGATATTGCCCTGATATATATGAATTGCTTTTATTTGCGATAACCATAATTCCCTCCCTCCGCCCCTCAAATGAGATACAATACAGCACGACAAAGGCCAGGGGTGTAGTAGTGCCGGGCCCTGCAGCCCCCCCCCCCCTCCCCTCCCCCTATCAATGGGCCCTATCGGACTCGTAGTCTGCAGGGCAAGGGGGCATCATTTTGGGCTACTAAACCACAGCCAATGGCTTTATTTTAACAAACCGACGGAGCAAACGACGACGTTCTTTAAGGTAAAGGCAGTCACGTTTCTTTCAAACAAGCGCCGGAAACGCATTTGAGCGGAAAGAGGGCCAGGTAGACATGAAAGCGCTGGAGCTGTGTTTGGAACAAACACGCTTCGCGGCCTGCGATCCTACGTGAGTGGAGCCATGAAGGGCCGCGGTAATTGAACTGCGGGTGACCCTCCCGCGGCCTAATTAAGTTCATCAAAACTATTCTTCTTTGCACTTGAGTCGCACAAAAACCCCGCGTTTCCTCCTGATGCACCATCAGATAAGGCCCAGGAATGATTATGAAAGAGATGAAGATGTTTGGATAAGCTTCTAAAGTAAACCTGCCAGGCGGGTTCAGGCCTGACCGAAAGTCAAGCCACTGGGAAGCGCTCCGAGCTGCCGGCGGGGCCTCGTGGGGGGAGAAGGTAAGGCAGAAGTGGAGAGGGAGCGCTAAGTGCAACGCCATATTTCCCTGGTGATGACTGATAGGGGAAGATTGTGTACATTGCTAATTCGCATTAAATGGTGCAGCACCTCCGAGTGGGCACTGCTCCTGCGGTGAAGTTTGTATGGGGGTGGAAGCTGGTATGGACAACATTGCATGCTGGTCCTCGTGTTTTTACAGGGTGGCTGTCAGGACCATGCAGCCTGTTGCAGAGATGTGGGGGATCAGAGGTTAGGATGACTGTACAGGTCGCAGGTGAAAGCAAGGGGCATGCAACATTCCATTGCAGTGACCAAACTCAGGGATTGTTAGGGTGCCGAGTGAGCGGCACGAGGGAGGGGCTTGAACTCACAATTCATACGGTAGGGCCCGGCCTCTATTCTTGACACCAGCACTGAGGGCTGGCATTGCTGAGTGCCACTCAAAGAAACAATGTCTCTGTCTTGAGACTTGACAGTGAGTACAATCAGTGCCGGTCAAGTTCAAATCTTAGAAGATAATCTGAACAGTAAAACCTGGCTTTAGTCATCACTCGTCGTTATCTGTATCTCTAAGGTACACTATCACCCGCAAGGGTATTTTGGGGCTGAGCAGGTGTGTGTGCCTAGCCCTGCCTATGGTAATTTGGTTAATTGAGAGAACAGGTTTTCAGCTTCTTGTGTTGAATTCAAGAATCGAGGCGGCTCTGATGTGGAGTGCGTGGTTGTTCCACGCTTTAGCAGCGATGTAAGAGAACACTCGTCCTCCTGATCTGGTTCTGTGTATGCATGGGATGTGTGCGAGTAGGAGTCCGGTGAAGTGGAGGTTTTCTGAGTGGTTGATAGAAAATGTGACTGTTCAGGTAGGTAGGGCCTGATTTCTCTGCTGCCTTGAATGTGTGTGTGAAAAGTTTGAATTGAGCGCGTTGGTGTATTAGGAGCCAGTGTAGTTCCCTCAGCTGGACTGTGAAGTGAGTTCTGTGTGGGAGGTTAAGGATGAGTCTGGCTGCTCAGTTATGGATGGTTTGTAGTCTTCCAGTGAGGTGCTTGGTGCCTGGTTGCTTGGCTCATTGAAATGAATTCCCACCCTGTTTTAACAACTTCAGTCATTATATGTCATCCTATCCAGTCGGAGATGCTCACTCTTGAGTAGAGGGCTAAGCTGTTGACCAAAGCATTTTTGGCTGATGAGTGGGACACAACACGCTGTCTTTTGCTTATTATGAGGTTTTCTTACCATCTGTGAGGCATCCACATGCTAAATGACACTCTTACTCACTGAACGGCTTCCACCAAATGCCACTCTCACTCAATAGCACAAGTTCTCTTGTGGGATCTCACACTTACTTATGGGAATGTACCCACTTGCTAGTTAGTACTTAATAAAAGTACTCCAGCAGCTGGCTACTCAGTGCAAGGGCTCCACCACCTGGATGCCCAGTAATTTTATTAGCTATTGACTGCAAGAATTACTCCCACTTGAGAGATTTCATGAAAAGTATTGATATCACTGGGTCATTGCCATCTTATAATATGGATTCCATCCTCTTAATTCCATCCTTGCTCACTGCATATTTCCAGTAACTTGTGTTTTTTACTGACTACAAAGACTCCACCTTCTGGATCGCACACATACTCAGTGAAAGGAACCTGATTACTTTTATTTGCTACAACCTTTTCTTCACCAGATGGGAATCTTACTGACAAGAAGGCTTCTACTTGATTGTAGTTTGTTAGACTCCAATTTCTGAACAGAATTTATTCTCACTTGGCATCACTCTTCATCAGTGAAAGTCCTGCACTGCTTCATGCACTGTCAGTCAAATGAAAAGGTTTCACATCCTGGACATTGCACTTCACACTTCAAAGACTTCTCTCACTGGATTGCCCTCTTACTTAGTGAAAAGGTTGAAATTTACACAACTAAATGACACATACTTACTGAATGCTAATGTTACTCATAAGAAGGGTTCTCTAGATGCTAATGGCTTTTTAGATGATAGTGGTATGCACATCCAAATGAAGCCTAATCACTGGAATAGAATGCCAAGCACTAGCTTTCATTTCAAAGCAACTCTGTTATCTTCAATCCAGCTTCTCTCATTCCTATCCAGTCCATCTTTGTGGAATTCATAATTATTAGCCATATGCTACCCATAGGTTCTGCATTCTATAAGGTGCACTTAGACACTTGTGAGGTATTCTGGATGGTTGGATGGCATTTTTATGTGTGAGAGGTCCAAATCTGTTACACATGTTTATCTTTGACATCTCAAAGTAGGCTGAAGACTTCAGAGAATTAAGGTCTGGATATCATCGATCATGAGTGGAGGTGGAACAAGCAGATGGAAAGATCAGACCCAGGTATATAGCTCTGTCTCCTCCATCTTCCCTACATTAATGAGAACATTACAGATTCAGCAATGATGATGGGATAGCTAAATCTGAGTAACTAGAGTTAAAAGCTACGGAATTGATTTGGGAAATGTTATTGTGTTGAGCAGGCCCTCATTTTAGTGCTAGATAAAGGATAAGCTGGGAACCCCCTTGACCTATATTGAACAATTACCCTACTGAGAAGTAGCTACCGAGACGCTAGAGGAAACTGGGCATATATGTGCATTTATTTAGTTTCCATCGAGTTCACATATAGGTGTAGCTGTAGAGCAATCGAGAGTGGTGCAAGGAACCATAGGGGAGGAAACCATTAAGGCCCACTTACGTGATTGGGTTGAGGAATGTTGCATCTTGGCCCCATTTTCAAGAAGCAGAGAGTTTTCCTATCAATATTTGATGAGGTGCTCCTTCAAGACACCAGTATTTAGCTCTTTTCTGAATTGTAGAATGGATGACTTGTGGATGTCATTCCATAATTTGCATTTAGGAGTCAAGATGGAATGTCACCCATTTTATTTTTTTATGTCTGGCATTAGCTGGTTTCAGCTCACTAACCACACAACAATAACTATAACTTGCCACTCTACTATGCACTGTGTTCTTATAAATGATGGGATTTGAGATGGCATAAGTGTTGTTATTAAGCCTGGGCAAAGCACTACGCTACGCTCGCGTAGTTTGCGAAGTTCGCGCTACTTCGCACTACGCGAACTGCACGTAGCACAGTGCGAACACGCGTAGTGTAGTGTTGCGTAGTGCTGCGGCTTTTTTTTGCTTGCTCGCGGTCCTCAACGTCAAGTTGGCGACCGCGAGCAAGCAAAATGACATCCCGGCGAGACTTTTTCCTTGTTCGCGATCAGCAACATCAAGTTGGCGATCGCGAGCATGGAAAATAAACCTCCCGGCGAGATTCCCAACGCGAGGAGGTCAGGTTTCTCATTGCGAGTGGTCGCGTATGCTCGCGACCGCTCGCGATGAGAAACTACCAGTTCGCGTTGAGAAAGCTGCCGCTCGAGTAAAAATCTACTCGAGCAGCAGAAAACTACAGCTCGCACTGTGCAAGATGCCATTTTCAATGATTGCACAGTGCCGGTTGCTTGTCCGCACTGTGCAATCATTGAAAACGACATCTGGCACAGTGCGAACAAGGTACTACGCAGTTCGCGAAGTGCTACGCGTAGCTCGCGTAGTGCGAACTGCACTTTGCGTAGCTTCGCGAAGTGCTACTTCGCGAACTACGCCCAGGGTTAGTTGTTATAAATTCTATGATTTCAGAAGATTTAAGTGATGTTATATGAAAGGGTATAAGCAGTGCATGGTAGAGTGGCAAGTTATAGTTACTGTTGTGTGGTTAGCAAACTGAAGACAGTGTCTATGGAGGAGTTATAATAAAGTGAAAGTGGTGTTTAAATTATAAATTTGAGGTATAACTGTAACTTTACATTTTTTTTATTTTTGTGTACTTCATTTCTTCCGTCTATATAAACCAACCTGAAAGTTATAGTAATTTAAATTTGGTGTGTACATTAGAAACTTAAGGTATTGCTGTAACTTTAGAATTTCTAATGTTTGTGTCATTTAAATTTGGTTTGTATACAACTAATAAATTAGGTTTTCTTAACCTCTTCAGTGCCCATGACGAGATGGTCTCGTCATGGAGCACGGTTGCGCTGTGCCCATGACAAGACTATCTCGTCATGAACCCCACCCACTAGTGCAACGCCCGGCACAGGAGGGGGAAAGGGCATGGCACTGAAGGGGTTATCTATAACTACGTTTTAACCTTTGTTTTTTTTATTGAGTTTCAATGTTTTAAAAACGAAAAATGTATATAGAGTCCAGTGACGTTGAGTTGAGTGCTCTTATATGTAGTGTCATACAGTACAGTGGAGGACCATGTCCTACAGTGTAGTGTAGAGTGGAGTAGCATACAGTGGAATAGCATATACTGAAGTGGAGTGGAGTGGTGTAGAGCGGAGTTGCATAGGTCGTGTACATGTTACCACCTATGGAAACCATATTTTCCTTAATGACCTGAAACATTGGCTTATCCAACAAATCTAAGTGTATTTTATTTCCTCTTGTAAGAGCCACCTAATAATATACATAATATGATTTAATATTGTGAATTTTTTTTCTTCGATTTTTCTGATGCCACAGTACTTCCTAGAACCTTCCACAGTACTACCGTGGTAGTCCGTAAAAATAAAAAATAAAAATATATATACATATTAAATGTAATATCCCTATCTCTAACACATAATGTGGGCTTTCTGAAGCCTACACACAGCACAGTTATAACCTCTCCCTCTCTAGTGATATTAACATACAGCACACAGCCATAACTCTCTTACTAATCCAATATGGCTGCCTTTCCACTGTGGACTATCTGTAGTAGCCAGATATATGGTATGATGTCATCACTAAGTACCATGATAGTACCATGGTACTACCAAAACAAGAGATATTTTGCCTTATAACTTAACAGCTACTAAAGCAATTTAGTTGCCATGTGAAAAGATCATCTATATAGTATACTCTACATTCCTGTGTAATTTCATTCAAATCTGTACTGCCTTTTTGGCACTACGACCAATACAAAAAGTCTATGTAAAATGCATTGGGGTCCCAATCTGTTGTGCGACTCACCTTTTTTCATTGCACCCCCTTGACCAAATGCCACCTAACTTTCCATCATCTGCCAATGTACAACAAGGATTAGTTCTGGAGAGTTTCAGGGAGATTCATCAAATGAGTTCAGAGTTATTAAGGGGAAAATTACGAGGAATTCCTATCTCCGGCAACCCTAAATGTAACAGTACAAATGATGGATGGGATTCTGAACAAATCAAACATTCAACCCCAGTCACAGATCTGGGTTTAATCCATCATTTATTTGCTCACCACGGCACCTCAATTTGGACCCAGCCATATGTAAATCAGCCTTGACCCTGCTTCCCACGAGAACAGTCTAGCCCAAACTGCCAGATTCTCCCTTGAACAGAAACAAGCATCCTGTGGAGCAGAGCCAAGACTGATTAGCATATGGCTGGGTCCAAACTGGAATGGCATAGTGAGTATAAAAACAATGGGTTTAGGCCCCTATCTCTGTACTGTGGTTGAATGTTTGACATTGTTTCACATTCTGCCCATCAATTGTTCTTTTTGCAAGTGTCACCCGAGGGGGACAGGTATATCCAGACATGGGTCCCGTGCGATCCATGCCACTTGAGTCATGCTAGCCTGGCTTACGAGGAGTGATACCCTGAAACCGGTCCCAGGATGCAGGTGCTGGCCTGGCAGTCCGGGGTGGACTTCTCCCATGGGGAGCAGGGTCAAGACTGATTTGCATATGGCTGGGTCCAAACTGGAATGGCATGGTGAGCAAAAATCACAATGTATTTAGGCCCAGATCTCTGTACTGGGATGAATGTTTGACAATGTTCAGCATTCTGTCCATCAATTGTTCTTGTTGCAACCCTAACTATAACTACAGAGTGCCTAGTGCCACTCTGTCATATATATAATTCACTTATTTATTTGTTGGTTTAGCCAGCCCTGGTATGTTGGTGTGACATTCACATTTTGTAGCTGTACACTACATCATTGAGCATTGGACAGTTAGGCAGCCCACTTCAGCTATTCGATAGCTTCACTGACTGCATTCTTTTCTATCACAAGGACCAAATCCTCAAGCAAAGTAGTTACCTTCAGTGCCAGGAATTACTTAATGTGTTTTTGAGACCCCAAAAATATTTTTTGCTATTAGACAATTTCTTTTTATAAAGGCAAGTTTCAGGCTTCTCACCCAATTATAAAGTTTTACAAAAACCGTAACACAACAAAACATGCATTGACAAAGCCAAAAGGCTGGCAGCAAATGCCAAATTTACTAGCTTTGCCAATGCCTGCTCGTTTTCCTTTCTTCTTTCAAGCTCAGAAATGTTGATATTCCTTGTTCCGTATTGGCTTTCTGGAATGGTGAGTTTCTAAGCCAGGATGGAGCTGTGCAGCATGTCTTGAAGATAATGTGAACCACAACCAGGATCTAATGCTATTGACCCAGGTTTCGTGATAATAATGAATTTCTTCAACACTGTGATGACCCTGATGTTGGGTTGAGGACATTCTTTTCGGGGTTACTGGGATTTCTGTGAGCAGGGTGTTGTCACCATCCAGGTTGATACGAACCACAACTTGGGATGTGTCTTCTGAAGTTTTAGTGTGGAAGTTATGGTTAGATCTAGTGGAGGAGTGACAGCTGGTAGGCAGTTTGGATTTCCTTGGTGATGTGTATCCTAAAGGAGAATTTACTGTCCAGCTTAAAAGTTGATCAATTTGAATTCTGTGGTTGACTGAACTATTTTAAGTTCATTTTCGAAAGTCATGATTTTGAATATTTTTGTGTCACTGAAGAAGTAAAAGGTTATGTCTTAGTGAGGTTTAGTATCAGCTGTGAGTCCAACTCCCACGCTTGGATGACTGAGAAGTGCTCGCTGAGTCCCTGCCTGTAACCAGTAACACAGTTCATCAGGTAGAGGTGGGTTCCACTGAATAGTAGTGTATTTTAAATTCATTGCTGCCCAGTAGGTCTCCCAGTATTTGTTTGCATGTATGGGTGCACTAAGTGGTAAGTGCATTTTAGTTAGATACAGGACCTGGCCTTTTGTACAACTAGATTAGGTGTTTATAGGAATAACTAGCAGAGAGAAGGGCTCACTTTGTGAAGGGTTAGGCGCTAAGTCCCCCCTCCCGCACTGTTGCAGAACCGACTCACCCAGAGGCTGACTATGCTATAGAGGAATGTACTTATTTTGCTTCCTCAAAATGAATTTTGATTGGTGCAGGAACAGTGATTGGTGTTTTATCTCGTCATAAAATAGACACACTCATGAAATTTATAGAGAACAAACCTAGCTATAAAACAACAGATAACTGTAATAATGAGGGGCAGGAGAGATAGTATAAGTAGACAGGAGGGAGATTACACTAGGAAGGGAGGACAAGGTGGCATAGATAGAAAATAGAACAAGGCTGCTGGACGGGTGAGGGAATGTTGACTGCTACGCGGGAAAGGGCAGACAGGAGAGACAGAGGTATTTACAGCATGGAGAGTGTATGGTAAACTTGAGTGCAGTAGGGAAGAAAGTTTAAGAAAGGTAGCTACTTCTTGGAAATAGGTCACCCCAAGATTAAAATCAAATAAGATCTGGTTTGAAGAGCAGAAACTTTAGCTCTTTTGCTGAAGTGGAAGAGAGACGTGACTTGGCAGAACTGGACTGGGATAGCATGCCAGGTCCTCAGGGCAGAACAATAAAAAGCCAGGTGTCTTTATTGTACCTTCTTGCACCTTTTCTATTCTAGTCGTGCTCTGCCTGTATTTTGTATCTTGTCTGACCACTGCTAAAAATGGTGCTATTTCTTTTGACATTGGATTTATGATGCAATATTTTTCTAACCGAAAACAACATACGATGCACCGTTTCTCCTGTAGAGTAAACATCTGTCTGCTGCGCATCAGCTGACTTTTCAGACTGAGAATTTTCTTTCGCGGACATTAATGTAACTCTGTTTAGTGCAATATTTCATGAAAGTCTTGAAATTCTGAATTATTTTGCGAGTTTGCCTTCCGAACAGACCTTGCAGCTCGGTTCGTGTAAGTATTAATATTTAGAAACATGCAAATGCTCTGTATGTTCCCATATTTGGAAGGAGGAGTTTTGTTGCCCTAAATTTGTCTCTGGAAGGATTTGATTTGATTGCCACAGTCCCCTCCCGCTGTGCAATGTCTAACTCAGGCCTTGCCTTCTACCCAAAAACAAATGTTCCTTCTCACCAAAAATACCATATACTGTGGTTCAAAAATGAATGTGTACCCGCGTACTTTGCACCTTAAAGTGTAATTCTCCTGGACCTATACAGCTTGATCTTTGGCAACTGCCTTGCCCATCTCACTACACTCAGTTGCCACCGGGTTGGGAGGCGAGAAGGAAATGTGAATCTATTGAAATGAGGACCATGGCGAGGAGCGAGACAGGAGAAGCTGGTTTCATGTCCTACCACATTCAACTGTGTTTGTTCACACTCCATGTAATTCATTTGTTAAACTTTAAGTGAGCCAAGAAAGCTTGAAACAAACCATGACAACTTGGAATGCGCGTTGAATTTTACAGTATCAATATTCACTCAATCTGGAAGTTCACCAGCGCCTCTTTTTTCGACTCGCTCCCATCAATCAGAAGCAATGACTCGACCCATATTTTTTCTTAATTGGCTTGTAGTTCGGAAGTACATTTTTGGACCCATTCCATCCGACATGCAGCAAACACATTCTTGGCTTCCAGTCCCCACCTGTAGAGAACACCTATAAGTGAAAATGATATGCATACAAAAAGTTTTAACTGTTTCCTCATTCAGAGAATGTCAGACCAGGACAGCGTGTTTCTGCAGTTGTCGGACTTAATTGCAGGCTCTCAACAAGTTATTGTATGTGATTTCCTTCCACACCCCAGCGCCTGCGGGTGCAGCTTGTGCATGGTAACAGGCACAGCAAGGGCTGAGTGCAAGGCAGCAGAGTGGCAACAGGGGCAAACCATGCGACATACCTGCCAACCTGAACAAAAATCTCACCTTATGAGGAGGGGTTGCGGCCTTGGAGGGGGCGGAGCTGCGTACAGAGAAGTAACTAAGAGGCACTTTTGCTCCCACCCTGTCCCCAAGCCCCCTCCTCCATAAACTAAAAAAAAGAGCTTGCTGAGGCTGGCGTTGATGTCCTGGGGTGTTTTCACGCCACTTAGTGGACGTCAGCAGTTTAAAACCTCAGAAAACGAGCTGGAAATACACTATTTACAGTGGTTTTCAGCTAGTTTTCCCTGTCACCGTGTGATATCTGCTCCTCACCGTGTGACCATGTGATGGGAGCCGATATCGTGTGTCACATGGTGGCACCGTGTGAGTTGACAGGTTTGCATGAAACAATGCAGTCCATTGAAGCCAGGGTTGGCCGGAACGCTGATGAACTGAGATCCTCTTTCTGATGACCATGCTGTGCTCCCCTTCCGGTCATTTTAAGATCAATTAGACATGGATTGCCTGTTATGGGTCTTGACAACAATCTTTGGACTATAATTACCAAGCCAGCCTTTAGTGCAGTCCTTAATTAAAAAAGAGTGCTAGACCACAATTTTTTTCTTAGGAGGGTACCTCCCCACCCCCGCTCCCACTACCACTGCTGGTGTGGCTCATTCCCACCAGTGGAACAACCCACGGCACCAGGGCGTTTATGTGTTTGCTTGCTCTGCTAACTGTTGGACACCTGCCTATTTATAAATAAGTGGCTATCCAGTTAGATACTTTCTGCACCACCATGGTATGCTGAAAGAAAAATAAACAAGCAATTTGAAGTCAATAGGTCTCGCCTTTATAATGAGAATGACAAGCTATTAGCTTTGCCAATCCGCGTTTGTTTTTCTTTCAGCGTTCTGTGGAAGGGCATGTGTTTTTCTTGCTCATGCCCTCATATTCTACTTCACCCTCAGATAGCTGCCCCATGCTCCCTGTGTTGCCACCTTTGCCCCCTCAGCTTGCCTGTTGCATCCTTCACCTCGCTAAAGTTCTTTTTTATCATTGAACTCAATATTTTCAATCTTTATTAATAAATATGTTTCACGGAGGAAACTCTGAACAGAATTAAAAAAGAATAAGGAAGTTTAAGAGAAAATGATTGCCAAGGCCTAATTTACTTTACATAGGACTGAGAAATTAAACATGCTCCAGACATTTGGTGCTCTACTGTAGCCCAGGGAGCAGATTTATAGACCTTCAGAAGAAGAGATATATCCTTTCCCGTCATGCTATTTACTCTTTCTACCTCAAACATTAGTGCCATAAGAGTATTTCTATACCAAAGCTTGATTGCAGAAGACAAAAGAAAAACAGTATTTAAAGTCTGCTCTTTACTTATACCCTGGAAAAATATACCTGTTGCTTTTACTGACAAGTTTGGAGGGGTTGGGAACCTCACATGTGAGACAGTAAGAAAACATTTGCACTGTTATGGAGTGCTTAACCAGAAAGAAAAAGGTAGTTCCCCAAAAGTGAGAAGTGGAAGGATACAAGCAGTCAATAAAAAGAAGGGTAAAGAGGAAATGATGCAGGAAAGACAAACAGAAGAAGAGGAAGGCAAACCATTAAAGAAGAAGCAAGCAAATTAGAGGGACGATAGAGCCAAACAATGGTATACAATAGATGCGCTTTAAGCTGTTCGACAGCTCACCGCTTAAATAGAAAACAAAGCAGCACTGACCTGTATATGCCGTACCAAGCTGGAGTGATATTTCGAAGCATAGTCCTCAGCTGCCCCACTGAACTAACCCTGATGAAAAGCAAACACTCCACTAGGAGGGAGCACTGAGGGGAAATGGGGGAAGAAAAGAAGAAAAGTGGGGGAAGGGAAAACTGCTCGCTTGTCCATCCTGATTCTGCTCCTGGCCGCGCTCTGGTTTACTGGGCACAGACCACGGTGTCACATACCACATGGAAGGATCAACACCCCTGGAACCGATACAATTCTGAGAGAGAAGTGTATGAACATAAACTATACTTTAGATACTGTACTGTAGAACGACCTATAACTTGTAGGGCAACTTAGGTGGAGTTTCAGGAATATAGTGGTGTGGGCAGGTTCATGACGACTTGCCGTGGGATTTGCAAAGATGCAAACAAACTTGGAAGGGATGACTGTTAGTAAGGCTCAATATGCAATAGGAGTTCTTGAAATCAGAGCTTATGAAGGAGTCTGGGACAAATAAGTCAGCTCACAGTATAAGGCAAAGCCTATTTCTTGCAATGCGGGGAAAACAATCACTCACTCCCTCACTCCCTCACTCCCTCCCTCACTCCCTCCCTCACTCACTCACTCACTCACTCACTCACTCACTCACTCACTCACTCACTCACTCACTCACTCACTCACTCACTCACTCACTCACTCACTCACTCACTCACACCATAGCCCATTCCATACATACAACTACCTACACACCAACAAAAGAAAATAGAAATAGAAACCACTAGGCATACCGATGCCCAGTTCAGTATTAAATAGCTAAGGATTCCTAAAGGCTGTTAAACACCAAATAAAGATCTTGGTAATAAGACTCTAGGTAATAAGGCTCAAGGGAATAACTACATGCAAATCTGAGGGGTAAATGATGGGCTACACCAGCGCTACAATAGTAAGCAGAAAGTCTTGATGTAAGTGCTGTGAATGAGACTCCGACTAGAATACAAATGGCAAGCCCACTAAATGTGCTAACAGACACATATTATACAAGGTACTTAGCCCAATGTCCAAGAAATAGCTGAATCGGGCTTAGCACTTAAGAGCAGCCCTGGCCACAAAGCAAGACACGGAGCAATTGGAATTGGAGAAAGGATGGGCAAAAGACAATGAAGATGCTGCGAGTGCAGGAGCCGAATCCGTTTGTTAAGCGAGCACTGCTCAGTTCGCTGTCCTGAAATAGCTGTGGAGACTCGTGTCTCACGCGACTTTGGAAGTGACAATCAGACGTCTCGACATCAGGGCATGTCGAAGCCGTGCGTAGGCCTGGGGGTGGTCGGGGTGTGGTTATGCCGGCCGTGAACTGCCATAACCCATTGCAGCCTGCGACCTACGACAGTCCCCTCTACAAGGTTCGCCCTTTCTGCGATTGTCTAGGCTTGGTAGGGTGTGTGTTGTGGAATCTTATCATGAATTGTGGTACATGTAAAAGATGTGACTCTGGTTCCCAAGATCTTTCTTCAGGGCCTTACCCCTTTCAATCAACTAATTAGTAGAGGCACCCTTTGACATGTTTTGAATTTATAATTTGTTTAACATTTATATTAAGGGTCACCCCAACTATAATGGAATCCAGAGGATTTATCAGTTGTGTATTAGGATGGCATTTCTTTAAGCAGTAGAGGTGAAAAACAGGATGGATTTGCATTGAGTTGGGGAGATCTAACTTGACTGTAACTGGATTCAGGACCTTGATTATGAAAAAAGGACCCGCAAACTAAGAGTTTCAGTTTTTGATTTCCTGGCAGTGTTATATCTTTGGTCGCAAGCCTCACCTGGTCCCCTGCTTGAGGCTGGAGCTCAACCATGCATTTTTTATAAGTATATTTCTTTGTAAATGGCTGGGCATTTTCTAGGCTTTGCTTAGCATCTTTTAATACCCTGCATATGTGTGTATGCTTCGCTCTAGCTGAGGGTACATATGTGATTTCTCAGGTAATGTAAATAGTAAGACATTGGGATGAAATCCTTGAAGACAATAGAATGGGGAGCACCCAATGTTGTGTGTGCCATGTTGCTATACATAAACTCTGTCATCCATAGATATGGGAACCATTTATCACCACGTAGTAAAGCTACCTCACATATTAATTGACCTAAAGTCTTATTTAGGCGTTCTGTCATGCCATCTGTTTCAGGATGATAGCTGATTGATAAGCGGGCATCTATGTGTAATGTTTTACATAACCGGTGCCAAAACTGGGATGGGAATTGAAAGCCCCGGTCAGTAATAAGTACATGTGGTATTCCATGTGATTTGATCATATGACAGGCAAAGATCTGTGCCAACTCTAAGGATGTGGGTTGTTAGACAAGGCAATAAAATGTCCCATTTTAGTTAAGTGGTCAATCACCACTGAAATTACTGTGTGCCCTTAGCTATGTGGCAGTTCCAAAACAAAATCCATAAGAACGGTCTGCCAAGGGACTGCTGGGATAGGAATGGGACATAATAAACACACCGGCGTAGTATGGCTCATCTTAATTTGTGCACATATGTAGCAAGTTTTTATGCATTTTTCCACATCCATCTGTAATATTGTCCACCAGAAATACGAAGAGATTAATGAGGTAGTTTTAAAATACCCACCGATATCTGAATCGTGTGCCCATTGTATCAACTGCTTTTGTCAGCTAGGAAAGGGCACATAGATTTTATCACCATGGTACCACAACCCCCTACGCTCTTAACAGGATTCATCCAACCAATCCATATGATGTAGAGACTCTAAACGTATAGTGAGTTCCGGCAAAATGGTACTCCTGATACTAGCAACACTGATGTGTCCACTGTCTGTGACCACAACCTGTTCTTGGAGAAGAGGGGGAAGTTATGTCTCAGGTTGCTCCTCCTGTGTCCCATAGAATTGTGACAAGGCATCTGCTTTACTGTTCTGGATCCCAAGGTCTGTAAGTAACAAAATCGAAATCTGAAAAGAATAAGGACCAGTGCAAATGACGTGGTGTAAGGGCCCGTGCTGATTTTAGGAATTGTAAATTCCTTTGGTCTGTGAATATTTCAATAGTATGCCTGACCCCCATAAAGTAATGGCGCCATTCCTCAAAGGCTCTTTTCTATAGCCAATAACTCTTTATCAGTGATGTTATATTTACCTCGCATGGGGTTAGTTTCTGTGAGACGTCTGCCACCGGGTATATTTGACCCATGTCGGGATGACTGAGCTAAAACAGCGCCTAATGATAGAGTGGAAGCATCTGCTTCCAGAATGAATGGCAGTGTAACATCCGGATGTCGTAAAATGGGTGTCTGCATGAAATGGTTCTTTAACTTCATAAAGGCCTGATTAGAGTCTGGTAGCCAGACTCTATGTGTACCATGGTGGAGACGTTCTTGATAAAACACCTAAAAAAATGTGTGAATCCTAAGAACTTCTGCAAATTCTTCACAGTTGGAGGTGCTGGCCATTAAATAATCAGTTTAACCTCATTGCAATCCATTTGAATACTTGCTGTACTTATGATAGCGCCCAAATATTCTAGGTGGACACATGGACTAAAGCAAACACAAGGAGATGATGGACGGATCGCTGAAGCTTTTCAGTCACTCACCCCCAGGCACAGATCTGGGTTGAATCCATCATCATTCTTTAGCTCACTTCGCCATCTCAGCTCAGACCCAGCTATATGCAAATCAGTCTTGACCCTGTGCCTCATGGGAACAGTCCAGTCGAAACTGCCTGGCCAGGTTTTCCCTGAACCGGAAACAAGCATCCTGGGACCTGTTTCTGGGTAACACCCTCCATGAGTCAGGCTAGCTTGAATCCAGTGGCAGAGTGAGCAAGGGTCCCACGTCAGGGCATACCCTGCCAACTTAGGGCGAACAAAGCAAACACAAGGAGATGATGGATGGAGCGCTGAAACTTTTCAGACAATCACCCCCAGTCACAGATCTGGGTCGAATCCATCATCATTCTTTAGCTCCTTCGCCACCTCAGTTCAGACCCAGCTATATGCAAATCCGTCTTGACCCTGTGCCTCATGGAAACCGTCCAGCCCGAACTTCCAAGCCAGGTCTTCCCTGAACCCGGAAACAAGCATCTTGAAACTGGTTTCAGGGTATCACCCTTCATCAGCCAGGCTAGCTTGAATCCAGTGGCAAAGTGATCAAGGGACCCACGTCTGGGCATACCCTGCCAACTTAGGGCGAACAAAGCAAACTCAAGGAGATGATGGACGAAGGGTGGAAACTTTTCAGACTCTCACCCTCAGTCACAGATCTGGGTTGAATCCATCATCATTCTTTAGCTCACTTTGCCACCTCAGTTCAGATCCAGCTATATGCAAATCAGTCTTGATCCTGTGCCTCATGGGAACAGTCCAGCCCGAACTGCCAAGCTAGGTCTTCCCTGAATCGGAAACAAGCATCCTGGGACTGGTTTCTGGGTAACACCCTTCATCAGCCAGGCTAGCTTTAATCCAGTGGCAAAGTGAGCAAAGGACCCACGTCTGGGCATACCCTGCAAACTTAGGGCAAAGAAAGGCAAATACAAGGAGATGATGGACAGAGCACTGAAAATTTTCAGACACTCACCCCCAGTCACAGATCTGGGTTGAATCCATCATCATTCTTTAGTTCACTTCGCCACCTCAGTTCAGACCCAGCTATATGCAAATCAGTCTTGACCCTGTGCCTCATGGGTACAGTCCAGCCCGAACTGCCAAGCCAGGTCTTCCCTGAACTGGAAACAAGCATCCTGGGACCGGTATCTGGGTAACACCCTTCATCAGTCAGGCTAGCTTGAATCCAGTGGCAAAGTGAGCAAGGGACCCATGTCTGGGTATACCCTGCCAACTTAGGGCGAACAAAGCAAACACAAGGAGATGGCTTGGCAGTTAGGACTGGACTGTTCCTTGTGTTTGCTTTGTTCGCCCTAAGTTGGCAGGGTATGATCTGGTGTTTGTAGAGACAAATGTTGGTTTTGAATGCTGTCTTCCACTCATCTCCCCTATGAACCCTGACCAGATGGTATGCACCCCGAGATCAAGCTTTGTGAATATCACTGCCTTCTTCAATTTGTCTACTAGAACAGGAATTAGAGGCAAGGGGTACTGATTATTTACAGTGATCTTGCTTATGGCCCAGTAGTCAATGCAAGAACACAACTCCACACCCTTCTAAGGGACAAAAAAGAGAGGAGAGGACGCCAGGGATTGAAAGAGATGAATAACACTGGATGCTAGATGCTCCTTAATGTAATTTTTCAAGTTTACTGTTTCAGGTTCGCTCCGTGCATAAATGTGACTGCATGGTAAGAGGCCCCAGGAACAAAGTCAATGTTACAATCATAATCACGATGTGGTGGGCGTTGACTAGCTGCTGTACTGTCAAACATCATCTTACAAGCGGTGTAACATTCAGGGATTGTAGTTAAGCAGCAAACACTAGTATTTACACTACCGTATGATAGCAGCTTAGCAGGACCACATGCAGGGATCTGAAGGGACCCTGAAAGACCACAGTGTTGCCTACAGAAGTCTGAGGACAGTTCTATGAATGTGCAGACCAATGTACGACTGGGACGTGAAAAGTGAACCGTGGCATGCCCAATATCAAGGTGAACTGTGCGGCATCTATGATGTCAAACTGAATAGTTTCAGAATGGGTGGTATCTATGGTTATATGTAACTCTTGAGTGTGAAAGCATATAGGCCCTGAGGTGACGGCAGAGTCATCAACAGAATTGACTTATTCTGGCATCTTTTTCTTTTCTACGGGTAGTTCCATTTGTATAGCAAATGTCTGATAAACAACATACATTTCTAGTGGTTTCTGAGTCAAGCAGAGCTGAGACATGCAATTGCCTACCGTCAGGTAGCACAAGTTCCACTAAATTATTTATTTAGCCATAGTATTCTGTAGAGTATTGGCTAACCGGGCTGAGGTTTCTGTGGCCTTCACTCTCGAGTATGGAACCTGGGGCATACTCAAGAGCTTCCTTTTTCCCCCACCGGAGATGATACTAGGTTGTCTAACATGACCACCACCTGATTCTGGATTCTTTTGATTCAGGGGCCCTGACCTGTGTCCTACACTCTTTAATAAAATGCACGCTCTGACCACAATACAATGCCCATGATGCCATCTTACTTCTGTCTGTTTTTCTCTCAGACAGGCCGTGATCCAGCTGTACCCTAAGAACAATTAATCCTCTGCAATCAGTGGGGAGATTTATCAGCTGTCCCAAAACATCTTTTAGCTCCCCTCGAAGGCCTTGGTAGAACATGGAAATCCTATTTTCTGCCGGCCACTTGATTTCTGTTATGAACTTATTAAATGTAGTGAGGTAAGGAGATCCTGAGACCCCTGTTTCGAACTCAGAAGTTCCTTGTCAAACAACAAGAAATGTGCCTTTCTATCAAACAGCTTTGCATATCAGTGTAAAAGGTATCAAAATGATATAGGATTGGATAGTTCTTCTTAATAAGTGGTATAGACCATGTTGCTGCATTACCTCCCAAGTAGGATGACGCAAAATCAGTTTTGGATTGCCCATCTGGGAAGGCTAAGTGTTTGAACTAAAAGTCCAACTTACTCTGGCTCATAAAGACTGCAAATTTCTTTGGGTCGCCATAAAATTGCTCCGGCAGCGCTAAGGTAATAGCCGGAGGTTGAAAGACCTGAATTGTCGAAGGTGTGGGTTAGGGCGCACCACCTGAGGATGAAGAGGCTCCGCTCATGGGAGAATTTTTTGGTAAACTACCAGACCCTAATCCACGTGGACCAATATCCACAGTCATACTTGGTATGCACCCTTCTTTGTCTCACCCTGTCTGGCTAGCCCAACTACCCCCGATGTACAGTCCCCATTTCCTTCCAAAGTTCTTGATTTTCCAACCTAGAATCCTGTAGCTCCCCTTCTAATGCTGTGATGGTGTCTAAGATAGAGCTTGGTATCTTGCCCACATACATCGCTCGGGCAGGGAAAAATACGTGGGCATGACAATCTGTCAGACAGCTCAGTGCTTAAGTAGAAAAGAAAGCAGCACTGACCTGTATGTATCGTACCCAGCAGGAGTGGTGTTTCAAAGCGTTGCCTTCTGCTGCCCCCCTACACTAACCTTGATGGGTAAAAAACACTTCACAAGAGGTAGCACTGAGAAGAAATAAGGGAAGAAACAATGAAAAGTGGGGGAAGACAAAACTGCTTGTCTGCCCTGAATCTACTCTTGGCCCCCCTCTGGAGTACCTGGTGTAGATCGCAATGTCATATGGAAGGATCGACACCCACTTAATTCTGGAAAAGAAGAAGTGTATGAACTTAAACTATGTTTTAGTTACTGTACTATAGAATTACCTATAAAGAGTAGGGCAGTACTTCGTACGATTAGGGTGGGCCCCACACTGATGGAATACACAAAGCTTCTCTTCAAGGGCCTAACGTCCAGAGTGAGAATAGGCAAATACATCTCCGCTCCCTTCCCAGTAGAAAGGGGAACCAGACAGGGGTGCCCCCTATCCCCCCTCCTCTTCACCCTAGTGGTAGAATCCCTGGCAATATGGCTACGGCAGGATGGCGGGCGTGGGGTATACCACTAGCGGACACAATGCATTGTGTGTCCTTGTACGCCGACGACCTCCTGATCTATGTCAGGGATATCAACAGGGACCTCACCCCCATCTGGTCGGCGCTGAACGACTTCGCGGTAGCATCAGGCATCAAGGTTAATTGGGCCAAGTCCACGATATTCCCACTGAACCCACATATGCCCCCACGAGACATAACGATAGGAGCCCACACCCTCACCTGGAGCACCACGGTGCCACGATACCTCAGGGTGCAACTGTTTCACTCTCCCAAAGATCTGTATGAGGGAAATCACTGCAAGGTAATAGCCGGACTACGCGCATAAGTAAACTTCTGGAAGACACTACCTCTAGCTCCCATCGGTCGAGTGGCCCTCGCAAAGATGATCATGTTCCCAAGGCTCCTTTACCACTTCACCAACCTCCTGGTGATACCACCACGCTCATTCTTCAAAGAGCTGGACACGATCCTGACCAATTTGATCTGGGGTGGAGGAAAACACAGGTAGCATTAACCACGCTCTAACTGCCCACAACACAGGGAGGGCTAGGCACCCCATAATTCGAAGCATACTTCCTGGCGGCGCAATTCCAATGGTTGTCATACTGGACAGCAGAGCGATACACCGGGGAGACAATTACAGAGCAGGGACGGATCCCCCTCCCAGCCGTACGGAGACTGCTGCTCCCGGACACCAAACCCCTGCGCACTTATCCCCTACAGGTGACAATAGCACGCTCCTGTATGCTGAAGATACATCACATGTCCAAAGGGCAGCCCCCATACTCACCCCTACTCCCGCTGGTGGGATTCCCACGTGCTGACAAATATTACACAGCCCGCGCCTTACAAATATGGACTGATTCCTCTATCACAGAAATGGAATCCCTGTATGAGGACGGACAGTTAATGACATTTACCCACTTGACGGAATTGTACGACCTCCCTCCAGGGCAGTTCCTTCTTCACCGGCAGCTCATAAACAACAGCTCCCATTTTTAGGATCCACAGGTGGGAGAACCCACTACACACCCTGTCATACATACCATACTTCATATGGGGGTGGGCAGACACTTGGTGACCTGGCTATACAAAGCCGTTAGCGAGCTGACCCTCCGCCCAATGGACACACTACAGCATACATGGGAGGACGAAATAGGTCATGTATTCAACAATAAAGAATGGGAAAAAGCCTTAGAGTACCCCAAGTAAGTCTCCAAAAACGCACGCTTCAGGAACATCCAATTCAATATTCTTCATAGGGCATACCTCACCCCAAAACGCCTCCAACGCTTCTACCCGGACACACACTTTGCCTGCCTCCGATCCCAGAACCCTGAAGCAGATTTTAAGCACATGTTTTGGGATTGCCCAGTACTTCACCACTACTGGGACTGGGTACACCACACACTCCAGGAGATAACAAACAATCTAACCCTCTCCACATGGGAAGCTAGTGCCCTCGGTATGTTCCGCAGATGGAAAACTGAGAAGGTGCAGTACCGATTTGTTTCCTTAGCCATTGTCTTAGCAAAGAGAGGCATAGCCATGCACTGGCGGGCCCCTGCAGGACCCCCGAGTGGCAGCTTGGATAGGGGCCATAAAGAAATGGGGCGCAGCGGAGGAAGAAGCGCTGCGGGAGGAAGAATTGAGAGGAACGCGAAAGCACCCCATCTCCCTAGAATGGGCGCAACTGATGCACCGCTTTACTCACGACACCACACAACCACCCTCAACGACACCATCCCCCTCGCATTCTACACAGGTATCCCCTCAAAGGCAGACAGGTGAGAACATAGGCCCAGATAGGGACACATACGACGGGCAACATAGCGGGATGGGCACGGGCCCCAATAGAATGCATGCAGCATGATTTCCACAGTCCCCACCCCAATCAACTACCATCCACCAGTAGCTCTGCAGCGGAAACCTCCAGTTCACCCCCAGTTTTCCCCCACAGTTAAAGGTTTCCCCACCACAACGAAGATCTAGAATTCGATGACATCTTGTCGGAAACACGAATACTAAAACACCCAGCGAGAGCGCACCACGAGGGAACACACTAGGGACACAGGCAAGTCTCGGACCCGATCTCTAATGTATGCAGCCGAGGACATATACATGTTTTTTTCACCTTACCTGAGGTCGGTTATGAGATAGCTTCTGTGGCATCTATTATGTTGTATCTGAAATGTAAAAACACGCGCCAGAGATTTTCTGTTTCTTCTTAATTGTGATTTCTCGCCGAATAATAGTAGAAGATCTACGTGCTTGTAAGATGCAATGATTTCTATTGTTGATTTACTCAATGTGTGGAAATGTGAAAACCAAATAAAAAAATGTGAAACAAAGAAAAAAAAGTGTAGGGCAGTACCTGGAATTTATGTAACTTAAGTGGAGTTTCAGGAATATAATGGTGTGTGCAGGTCCATGACATCTTGCCATGAGATTTGCGAAAGATGCAAACAAACTCATGAGGGGGGATTGGAAGCAAGTGTCAAGATGGAGCTCTTGAAATCAGAGCTTATGACGGAGTCTGGGACTAATAAGTCGCATCCCAGTATAAGGCAAAGCCTCTTTCTTGTAAAGCGGGGGAAAACAATCATTGACTCACTCACTCATTCACACCATAGCCCTTTCCTTACATACAACTACATACATACCAACACAGAAAATAGAAATATAAGCCACTAGGCATACTGATAACAAGCTCGAAATGGTTAAGGATTCTTAAGGGCTGCTAAACACTAAATGAACTCTTGGTAATAAGGTTCAAGGTAATAACTACAAGCAAATCTGAGGGGTAAAGAATGGGTTACACCTGCGCTACAATAATAAGCAGAAAGTCTTGATGTAAGCGCTCTGAACGAGAGGCTAAGTAGAATGCAAATGGCACGCACCCTCAATGCAGTAGCCAACGCAGTATACAAGATAGTTAGCTCAATGTCCAAGAAATAGCTGAATCAGGTTCAGCGCTTAGCCCCTTCAGTGCCACGCCCTTTCCCCGCCCTGTGCCGGCCGTTACATTAGCGGGCGGGGTTTATGATGAGCTGGACTCGTCATGGGCACAGCGCAACCGCGGCCCATGACGAGTCCAGCTCGTTATGGGCACTGAAGAGGTTAAGAGTGACCGATGGCCGCAAAGCGGGACACGGAGCAACTGGATCTGGGGAAAGGACGGGGTAAATAATGGAGATGTTGGAAATATGGGAGCCAAATTCATTTGCCAAGTGATCATGGCTCCGCTCGCAGCCCTGAAAAGGACGCCCATACTTCCATGTCTCACACGACCTTGGAACCGCCAATCATAGAGGCTGGGGGCATGGTTATGCCGGCCACGAACTACCGTAACCCATTCCAGACCGTAATGGGCTGAATGCAGTGCTTTAAATGGGCCGGTACTGGCCGGTACGGAGTACGGGCACTTTTTTATTTTGGGAGGGAGAGTACTGGCACTTCTCAAGAGAAATGTAATACTTTTAACATGAGAGTACCGGTACTTCTCAGAAACAAGCAGGTACTCTGGTACAGAGTACCTGCACCTCTATTTTTCCATTTCAAGCACTGGCTGAATGGATTATGGCACACCGGCAACCCCGGACATAAGCCCACTGTAAGTTTTTGATGTCATCCACAAGAAGCATTCAGACAGTGCAGACAGTTAAAAGTTAAAAGCTTTCTGGTAGGTGAAGTCAATCAAAATGGAGGTAAAGAAACTATGCTCTATGGGAAGCACAAAACACAAGGAAAGGAAGGAAAACCATACAGTAAGAAGCACGCAAATGAGATTGACATGAAAGCCAACCAGTGATAAGCAGTGGGCTTAACCACATCCCAGGGCTGGTATTATACATAAAAGCTGTCTGTAGGTGAGACCTAAATAAAGGTATTTGTTATAGGTGAAGCTCTTGATGTCACATTCCAGATGCGGATTTCCCTCATAGTATGGTGACCTGTACTTCACTACAGCACTACTAGGACTGGTTCACATCTACCCTAACCCAGACCATAGGGCATGCAGTCCAACGCTGTCTGGAGACTTGTGTGTTGGGTTTATACCCACACCCTAAAACCGATAAAGCCATTGGTAGGTTTGTTTATTTGGCTCTGTTATTAGCTTGACATACTATCAACATGAACTGAAACAATTGTTCTCCTCCATCTGCTGCATACTGGCATACAGCCACAATTAAATGATTAAATGCAGAGAGTGTTCCTCTGCATAGAGAAGAAAGGGCTGGCCTCAGAAAATCTCATCTTTCATATCTGGGACACTATACTTGAAGCTTTTAAATCCCACAATAAAAACGATGACTGACCATCATGATTCCTAGGACTAATAGCTGCCGTCTTCATTAATTCTAGTTACATCTTACTGTCCACCTCTGACACCCCTGTTATTTCCCCTTGAATCACCCTATCATAAATGGCACCGGTGTACCAATTACCTAGATCATATGAGATGTCCCGTGATGCACTAATGGACCGACCGGTCGATTGAGGGTAGGAACCCGATGTTATAGACAACATAAGCACAGCCGAATGTGCAACTTATACTAATCAGCCTTCCGGTTAGGGCAGGGGGTAGTCGAGCTTCTCAAATGTTAAATTTTTACAGGATATACACATTTGTAAGTTTAAATATAAAAAACTAGTCTGGGTTTCACCCTTGTACTAAAGTGTACTTATTTATAGTACAATAAGATTGTTGTTTCTGGTACTATGAGCATCTATATTTGTACTTTGTACTGTAATGATGCATTGATTTTACAGCCAATAAAAACTGATTTATAAAGAAAAAAGAAACACACCCATAGCATGATTCAGAAACCTCTGGCTGTTCCCCAACATCTGCTCCTCACTCTCCTCTGCCATTGATAGCCACATCACAGACTTTTCTAATAAGACAACTACAAATGTACTAGCCTAGAGCCTCTCAATTGGAGATATAGCAATATGGGCTACCCTGCTGTTGTGTTGCCGCAGGTAAGAAAAGCGGACACGAGTGGCAGTGCAAACTATCCTTTATTGAGCCCATACAAAATGAAGTGCCTGGCGCCTCTGTCGGCGCTCCGCCCTTTCTGCCTCCCTCCAGCATCCTGTCCTGCCTGGTCCTAGCGCCGCTCGCCGGAGCCAGGCATGACAATATTACATCTTCCCCTTCTTAAAGTCCAATGTTCACTCAGTTATAGCTCTTCGATAAGTCTGTGGGTCTTTGAGTGATTCTCTGTGGGGGGCGCGGAACGTGCAGTTCTTTTGTCTCTCTTGGGCTTAGTGCCGTACCGTACTGTGAACGGCGCGGAACGTGCAGTTCTCTTGACTCTCTTGGGCTTGGTACCAGCCCGTACCTTTCATGGGTCTCAGTTTCTTGACTTGACTCATCTGTGTCGTGTTCTGATTCTTCTGCTTGGGTATAGGCTGCAGGGTTGCACTACCTGAAGTGTGACACATTTCGTGTGATTCTCTTGTTCTCAGATGCGGCTTTAACCATGGTTCCTTTCCTACTCGTCACTCTTAAGGGCTGGTCATGGTATCGACTGTCCGTCTTTGCCTTCTGTTCTTGTCCCCTTCTTGGATGTTGGATATCCTAGCGTTGCGGCGTTCATCTGCATATTCTTTCATCTTCGCTTTCTTGGTCATATCAACTTCCACCAACGTCATGTGGTCACGTGTTTGAGAGTTAGAGTGCACAACAGTGTCTGAAACAGGTATTCTGGTGTGCGGTGTTCTTCCCAACATCGGTGGCACTGTTGTCCCATGGCAGGACATGGCCCCGTGTGAGGATATTCTTAACAGCAGCGGTAGCAGTGTAGTTGTTGTTTCTTGTTTCCACTGCTCTTGTTCCCACTGCAGGTTTGGTTTGTAGACTTCAGGGACTTTTTGTAGTCTGGCTGGCGCTGTGAGTCTGCTTGGGAGTGGAAGGCTTGTTCACGTTTCTCAGTTTTTCCAGCCTCCATTCTTTTTGCGTGATTTCTGTTTGCTTGCGGGGGTTGAAGTATGCCAGGTTGATGGCGGAGCTTACTGTAGCCTTGATTCTGTTGAATGCTTTGTCACATTTGGCTGTCCAGCGGAATGGTTGTTCGTGAGTTCCCGCAGGGGGTGGCTAATGGTGGCTTAGTCTTTGATATAACGGGCGCAGTAGCTGGGCATGCCCAGGAAGGACCGTATGTCACTGACATCTCGGGGGCAGGCAGTGTCAGCCAATGCCATTACTTTTTCAGGCTCCGTTCGCATTCCCTCGCTGGAGAAGATGTGACCATAGAATTTTAGTGTTAATTTGTGGAATTCACACTTGTCTCGATTGAGTGTAAGGTTGGCATCTAGGAGAGCGTGACACACTCGATCCAACGCTTTGTCGTGTTCCTTGAGGGTGTCACTGAACACCAGGATGTCGTCGCTGTAGTTAAATGAGTTGGGAATGTGGTGGATAACTCGCCTTTTTGCCTCTTGAAATATTTCCATGGTGAGGAAATTCCGAAATTGAGCCGTTTGTACCTGAAGAGTCCTTGGTGCGTTGAGAAGGTGGTGATGTAGCGTGATTTCTCATGAAGCTCAAGCTGGTGATATCCTTATTTTAGAACCAATTTTGAAAAGACTTTTCCCCCTTTAGGCGAGTGATCATGTCACTGATGTGGGGTCCTGGGTGTCTTTCGCGTTCTATGGCAGGGTTTGGGGCCCTCATGTCCAGGCATAGGCGCACCCTGTTCTCTGATCCTCGTTTAGGTACTATTACTACTGCGGATACCTACAGTGTGAGTCCAGTCGATCTTTCGATAATGTCGGCCCTCAGTAAGTAAGTAAGTAGCTCCGCATCCACTGCACGTTGGAGGTGAAAAGGCACTTTCCGGTGAAGCTGAGCTATAGGAGTTACTTGTTCGTTTATGTGTAGTCTGACTTTGAAATGTGCTAGTTTGCCAAGTCCGGTGAACAGCTTCGGGAATTTACTGATGAGGTCTGGCGTGTCATCTACTTTGTATAGGATTTCCACACATTTTAGGCATTTTGCTGTGGGCAGACTAAGGAGGCACTTGGCTGCTTTGGGTCCTTCTATGACCTGGATCTGTGCATGGACTGTTCTATCTTCGTATGTTAGAGATGTGCGAAAATATCTCGAACATGGTAGGGGCTGTTTGGACATCCATGTGAAGACGCTTACCGCAGCTTTCTTCAATTCAGGTTTTGGGTTCATTTTCTTATATTCAGTTGCCCATATGTATTTGAGCGACGCTCTGGTATCAAGGACGAATTTTGCTGGACAGTTTGCTATTTGGATGTGTAGCCTCTGGTATTTCCTTAGCCTGTCGGGGTCAGATACCATGGATACGTATTCGTCGCTGTCTTGAGATATGGGAGTGAGGGCGGAGGGCCGAGCGTCGGGACCGGTGTGCATGGTACGACCGCATACTGGATCTTGATGAGCTGGTCGACCTATCTCGCCTCTCATGTACTACTCTCGTGTGGTGGCGAGATCCAGGGGTGCATCTTGTTGGTGCACATTCCCTGCGGGGCGCTTGGCACACCAGTTCGAAGTGATTTTCTTTCCCACAGCGGTGGCACTGTTGTCCCATGGCAGGACATGGCCCCGTGTGAGGATATTCTTGACAGCAGCGGTAGCAGTGTAGTTGTTGTTTCTTGTTGCCACTGCTCTTGTTCCCACTGCTGGTTTGGTTTGTAGACTTCAGGGACTTTTTGTAGTCTGGCTGGCGCTGTGAGTCTGCTTGGGAGTGGAGTTGGAAGGCTTGTTCACGTTTCTCTGTTTTTCCAGCCTCCATTCTTTTTGCATGTTCTTTAGCTTGGTCATTTATTCAAGTCAGCTCTTCAATGTCATTGAGTGAGTAGTGTTTCTTTAGCAAGCGATGACGTAATGACTCTGACTGGCACCCCTCAATAATTCGTAAGCGAAGGGCATCTTCTGTATTGAAGTTGTCAAATGCGCAGTAATGGGCTAGCAGTTTGAGGTGTGTGATGAAGTCTCCCAACGGCTCATCCTTTTCCTGTGAGTCAAATTGAAGGTGTATCGTTCGTAGTCTGGGTTTCGTTTTGGGAGGGATTTCCTGTTTAGTGCTTCTCTCACGTCTTGATATGAAGTGACAGTGGTGGGCGGCAGTTCTTTGCTGATCAAGTTGCGCAGGGCGATGAGTTGCTGGTTAGGATCGGTAACTCGCGACCCCTTTATGAAGTCTTCAAAGTCCTCTAGCCAGCTTTGCCATCTTGGACCCATGCCGCTGCCGGTCGTGAGAGCCAGAGGTTCTGGGGGAGGTAGGAAGGACACTCCTAGCATTGCTGGACCTGGCTGTGCAGTTTGCGATGAGCTTGGTTGTGCATTCTGGGAGGTATTCGGACACTGACATTCTATCGTGTAGATGGGGCTTGTTGCCTCGCTCTGGGGGACAGCAGGTACACTGGGGGGGCGTCCGGAGGTGCAAGGGTGTAGAGTGCCTTCACAGTGTCATGATCTGTGGGTGACCAGCCTGCATGAGAAATATTTTTTTGTGTGTGTGTGCTTGGTTCCAAGATGGCCGCCGTGGTATTTACAGAGACTTTGGTTGTATGGCCTGACTTCAAAATGGCTGCCGATGAGGACACACATGCATGAGGCTGTTGAACAGAGCAAGCAGTAAGATTGCAGGCAGGCAAGGAGCAGGGACTTACCCTGGGCACAATGAGGCAGCGGGATTGGGCAGTATCAGACTCTGGGCTAATTAACAGTCATCGCAGGTGCAGTTCCGCGTTCAGCTGACATTTACAGCTTGGAAGCAGTTCAGTAGGATGGTCGCTCATACGCCGCTGATTCACCCCTGCAGTGTGAGCGTTACGGGATGTGTCGGGTTCAGGGTCTCACCCTAGTCGCCAGTCGTCGTGTCGCCGCAGGTAAGAAAAGTGGACACGAGTGGCAGTGCAAATTATCCTTTATTGAGTTCATACAAAATGAAGTGCCCCTTGCCTCCATCGGCGCTCTGCCTTTTCTGCCTTCCTCGAGCGTCCTGTCCTGCCTGGTCCTAGCACCACGTGCCGGAGCCAGGAATGATGATATTACACCTGCCAGCCATACACTCTTCACATCACTGAAATGAACAAGTCACATTCATTTCTTTATCTACGATATGCATTTTTTCCTGGAACCAGTCCTTTTTTGTTACTTTTTTCTCAGCAGTGCAAAGCCTCTGTTTGAATGCATGGCACATTAAAACATTACCTATCCTGTTCACTGGTGCAGCCAACAACAGCTCTACAGGTCACATTGGTGCACATAACCATTCATTCCATCAGAGGATCTACTCTTTCCTCAATCCAGATTCCTCGTTAATGTCATAATGCATGGCAGGTTAGGAAAGTTTCCTCCTGCTGAGAATGTTCCACTCATTTGACTGCATACCCTAAGTAATCTACTTCTTTTTAAAGACCAGTTGATGCTAAATAAATGTCCAAGAAATAATAATAATTGTGGGAGTGGGGCAGCCTGATGAAAAGCAAAAAATAATATGATACAAAACGTTTAACGCTATCTCTTTAAAAAGTCAGCCCCAAAATGACGCCATCCAGAATAGCCCACGTGCTGGCCATAAATGGGATAGTTATTGCTTGGCGGGTGGCTGTCCACAAGGGCGGTGGAGGTCACAAACTCTGCCTTTTTGGTGAATAACAACCCACCATATTTGAAGATCTCTGCCTGACTGGTGGAGTTGTCTGTGTCACACCTGCTCTGAAGTCACTGTAAGTTTGCTGAGCAGCTGCGATGTTTCATGCTGCTGTTCAGCAAACCTTCTGGTTTTACAAAATAGAAAAAAAAACTCCAAATGTGGGAATTTGTTTTTGAAAACCGAAATCCTAATGGCTATGACACTCTGTCTCCTAGTGTTTGGGTGCCAACTTTTTTTCTGGATTTGCCAGGCTTTTCCTGACTGCCACAAACAGGATAAAAGCTACATCAAATATTCATCTTAAATTCGGCATACAGTCTGACGTACTAGACCGATGGCCCGATGTCTGTGGGGCTGTCGACCCAAGGTTTCCACAGCTGGAGCAAGCGTGGGCTCTGCCTGAAGATACATGATCATTTGCCTGTCTCTAAATAGAATGAGTGGACCATCAGTTTGGGGGTGGAGTTCCCGTTTGTGGTATGAGTACCCTATCTGTCAAGCACCCCCGTATCAGACTCCAGTCAAAGGTCACTGGGTCACCCAATCTTTGGGCAGACCCTGAGGTATGGTCAGGGCTTTAAGTGGGCCGGGTCTCAACGGGTCTGAGCACCGGCAGTATTTTAAGGGGGCCTCGAAATGGCTTCTTTCGGGCTCTGTTTTGTGCCTGCTGTCACTGCCGTCCTTTTTTTCCCGGACTGCAGCGACAGCAGGCACATCATGTGCGCGTGCTCACACTGCTCTCTTCTCACTAGTGGAGAAGTTACGGCATGACGTCTTGCCAGGTGAGTATTGTAGGGGAAGGGAATCCTTTAAAGAGAGTCATTTTCTCTCTGGATTTCCCTTCTCTTTTTGAAACTCGGGAGCAGCAACACTGTCCTGGTGTCACCAGGGCTCTAAGTGGAAGCTTTTTCAATATTATTTGCAACAAGCCATAGTTGCTGCTTATTTATCTAATGCAACTAACAGCCATTGACAAAGCCAATAGTCCTGACTAGTTGTAGGTATGATGTTACTTGTCGTATCATATAGCTAGATGCAATGACAGAAACAGCAAAATACAAGTCGGGCGGCACACTAAGCTAAGCACAGAGTTTTTAGTTTAAGTTTTATAAAGCCACGCCCTTAATTACATTGGCCACGCCCCTTTGAGCGACCCTTCAGTTTTTTCATCCCACTTAAAGTCCTGGGTATGGTGCACATTGATCACATGACTAGCCCAGCCAGATTATGAACTCAAGGATGGGAGTAGATTGTAATATGTTAAGGAATCTTCATATTTTACATAGTTTGAGACACCATTATATGCTTCTGGGTGTGGTACCTTTAAGTGATTGTCTTGTGGATGATGAGCAAGCAGATATACATATGTTGTTGCTATGTGAAACAGCCAACTTTATGGTTTGGAGCCATGTCGGGTGTTTGATGATGCCAGGAGGTATGCCAAATGTACACGGTTGCTAAAATGTGAAGTATGAAAATGTTTTCATATGGATGTACGGTTGTGGCAAATGTCTAACCTACTACGTGCGTAGTAGAGGTGTGATCATGACAGTGGCAGGATGTGTGTTTATTGTGTGTTGGTGGTGTAGGAGAAGCATCAAACTTCATAGTGAAGTACTGTTGAGATGGCAAAAACGTAGCCAACTAGATGGCTTGCAAAAGTGTTTTATGCATGATGGGGAGAGGAGTTGTGTCTTATGTGTATTATTGGTGTTAGGTTTTTGGAGGGAAGTTCTTGCTGAGTGATTGTCAGTATTTTTTTAATTTATTTGTTCTATATTTCTTCACTAGTTTCAGTTATCATAAATCTGCAACTACAAACACATTGTCTGGGAATGCTTCTTTAAGCAACACTTAAATGTTTTGTAGAGTAACAATTTAGAGATGCAAACAATGAGGGGGGTCATATGCTAGATTGTAGTTATGGGTTCGAAGGATACTAAGGAGCTAAGGAGAACACGTGTGTGCAGATACAAAACAACATTGTCCCACATTTGTACCGTTCATATTTGACCATTCTTTCACATGACCATAGTTAGGCGAAATGTCTGTCCCAGTGCTGTAATCTAGTGTCATTTCCAGGTATTCTACCCACGTCAGATTCCCAAAAGCATATTATTACACCACATTGCATAACTAGGTGCTATTCATTGCAATCATTTAGTGTGAGAGCACAGGAAAAAAGTGAAAGACCAGAACGCGAGTGGCTGCTGCTCACTGAGCTTGTGTTTTACTATTTCGTTTAATGCAAAATGCATCCTTAAATCCAAAATGTACATGAGGATGCGTTCAACTCTAACACATAACACCAAATGCCAGTTTTGAACTCCTCATAAATATGCATAATTGTTTCCAAATTTCTTGTAATTACTCAAAGGCAAATTATGTGAATTTCACGCCCTTAGTCATAATACAGATTCATTCTATTCACGCATTGTTGGTCCGTCACATCATTATGCTATTTTTTACTGCTCCTTTCTGCTGTTTTAAGAATCTTAATTTATTGGTAATTCAGTGCATAACCCTTTAAAGTCATACGATACGGTGACTTGGCTTGTTGATTGAGTTCTATGCATCCTCCAGGAACAGTGGGGTCAAGTTTACTATATTGTATCATATGTACCCATGTATGCATAGGTATACTTTCCTGACGTTCATTTTTATGGTGACCATTTATGTCTTGTGTCACTTACCACCTTTGAAGCTGCAAAAAAGGCAGTGCCTGCATTCCACTCTGGAGGTGTGTTTAGACTATTGGGTATGTTAGTAATCTGGGGGTAATGATGAGTTCTGGTTAAGAAGTGGTGCCACATGCTTTCAAATATATCTGTTTGATCAATAATATAGGTTATTTTTTCATATTCTGCTGTGGCCATTCTCTCTCTTGCTGAGTCGTCCACTGTTGGAGGGGCTGCAGTTTTCCTATTCCTCAAAATGCATGTTTTTGCCATTGCTGGAGATGTGGCAAACCACATTCTCCAGCGTGATGTCAGCTCAGTTATATCTGAAAAAATCATTCAGGATTGTTACCATCGCTTACAGGGGAAGTTGTGGCAGCAAAAACAGTGGTTCTGATAGCTTCATTCACAAACACTAATGGGCTGATTTAGAGTTTATCGGACGGGTACCACGCCTTATTAAAAGTGTGTTAAGACCCATCCACGAAACTCAAATGAGGACCTAAATCTAATTGAGGGTCAATGTTTACCTGAAAATGAATACAAATCATCAAAACATGTCAAACATTCATGGGATCAAAACATTCTTCCCTACAGTTTTAACCACAACAAGCAAAAACATATGTAGGCATGGTCAAAATAGACAAAATTATATAAGTCTTTGCAGAAGAAAAATATGGTTTTCCAGGTGAAAGAATAGCCAACTGCATATGAATTTTGATACTGGTAATAGATAAAACATGAAAGCAAAGTAGAACGTTGGCTGGAATGCCCAACACTTTCTTAGGCCGAAATTAAATTACCCTTCATGCCTAAAATTTAGGAATCCATTTGCGTGCAAAGCCAAAGTTAAAAAACGTCAACGTTTCGAACCCTAATCGAATTTGAGAACGGTTTTTCTTTAGGGCTTGGATGCAATTCTATCCCAAAATGGAATATAGTACAAGTCGCTATTACACGACAAGTGACAAAAGCCAAATAAGGCACTGGTAAAGGAACAAGTATGAAAGGTGACAAATACCCACCACACACTCCTTGAAATACATGCATTTCTGCTAGGAGTACTGGTTTAAAGGATAACCGTGGTTCGGTCTTCCCACTAGATACAATCCATCTGTCTGTAGTCTGCTCCAGAGCATCCAAAACGAACCTGTGAGATTCTACACCCGCCTGCACATCCATTGGCAGGGTCTGTCACTCCAGGGGGTAAGAAATTGAACTTTACTACCTTCTTCTTTGCATTTATAGTCACTGAGTATGTTGAAGATTGAATTGACAGCAGGCATCTCCTCCACCTGTGAGCTGAGCGTGTGCGTGCGTGTGTGTGTGTGTGTGTGTGTTTGGATGAAGGGAGGTAGGGGTCTGGTCACATGCTAGAGGGTGGTCATCCTGACCTAATATCACCCAAATTGCCTGTACTTGCCATTTTAGGCCAGGGGTACTGCTGTTTATTTGTCTTTACAGTGACTTTCAAAAAGCTTTAAACCAGTAAGTATTCATTTACACATAAACTGAAGTAAAAGGAAAAAAAGTAAAGAAATGTGTCCTGCACGACTTATCTTTAGAAACACCTTCATTTCAAAGACATTGTGCAACACGCATGTAAATATATGGTAAAGGCTCTTCCAAATTCGAAAAAGTGTATATCCCTGACATTTTTTTAAAATTATAATTTTCAAAAATGAACTTGGAAACATCATGCCTTCCCTGCCATGACAACAATGCCATAAGTGCGCCAAGAGGAAAATCAGTTGTTATGTACACCATGTATGTGGCCTAGGTTATTACCCATGTAACATAATAGTTTATTAAATATTTGGGGAAATTCACCTCCAGAAAGGATTATGACACAGAGGTGACTACATGCTCAGACCACCTGCTTATGAAGAGAGGAAGAAAGATAGAAAATGCGAAAATAAAGGGGAAGAGAGAGAGAACGGAAGGAAATAGAAAAAAGAATGAGATCGATTAAAATAAAGACTGTACAGAGAATAATGGAAAGAAGGACAAAAAGAAAGAAAAAAGACTGCATGAAGCAAATTAGAAACTGAGAATGACAGAAAAAAATATTAATAAGAAAAAAAAAGAACCACAGAAAAAAGGAAAGAGGTAAATAAAGATATAAACACTAGAAAGTAAGAAGGAAAAGGATTTAAAACAGAATAAGTAGAATGAGTATGAAACCATAAAAGGCGTTGGGAAATCGCCATTAGGTCTGGCCTTGGCAAACTGGTGTGAAGGTCACATTCATTTCTTGCATGCATATGCCACAATAATAAAAAGAAAAGAGAAAAGAAGGCATGATCGCCTAAACGTGGTGGCTCTATGTCTGTGATCAAAATATTACATGTAAAAAAATTTTACTCAAATTGGGTAGAATTTTAATAGAAGAGCAAGCATGCTTGCTAGCAAGCGAGTGTACTTACAATAGGTACAGAAACCCTTTTTAGTTTTAATACACATCACAAGAAAATATGCTTCTTATGGGCACAAGGAAAAGGTGCAATTGGCTATGAATTACTGTAGTTTAAGCTAATTTTTATTTAGGCTACATAGACATTTTCCACGCCAGAAGGTGGTGAGGCAGGCAAGTGGAAATACAATGATTTACATTGTCTTACACTCTCGGTGAATGAGCTTAGAAGCCCTCAGAGGAACTTTTAGGTTGATTAAACACTGCTATTTTTAATTCAGTTCAGTTCATAAGGCTTTATTCGGAGCTTAAACACAAGTCCATAAAAGCAAAACAAATACAATATACATGACCATAATAAAACAGCATACAAATTACATGGTTAAAACATTCAAATGATTAAAAAAGCATACTAGGTCTTGCTTTGATAGCTGAAAGGAGGAAGGTAGCAGTAAAAAAGCAAACATCAGGATAAGGTTTAAAAGGCAACTTCATGGCGTCTTGCATATTCCTAACTCCGTATTTTAACAGTATAGGCTTAAGATAGGCTTGACGAAAATTACCGTATAAATTACACAATAATAAAAAGTGCATAGTGCTTTGGACTGATACATTATCACAAGGACAGGGGCCGACCGGCTGTTTTTTAATACACAGGTAGGCCACCAAAAGGTGCACTATCCCAAACCTTAATCTTGTAATGACATACCGGTGAGAAGGGCGAGTGACTATACTTAAATAAGGCTGAAATCCTTCTGTTTCACAGAATCTGTCGTAAAACATACATGTACTTAAGTTATTACTAGTCCTTTCCCGTTTCTCTAATTTAAAATTCATAAAAACCGATTTCGTCGTTTCTTTGGGCAGACTTGAGGAGGCGTAACAATCTTCTTTGAGATTAATGCCAAAAATTTCCAAGTAACAATTTAAAACAAATTTAATCCATGGAATCTTTAGGTGGCCATCAGTGGTAAGACAATCTCCAATAATTGCTCTGTTTAGGGAGGTCTCTTCCTTAGACCAAACTGAACGCCACAACATTAAAGGCCTTAATGTTAATAGGTCTGAAAGGTGGAAAATACCTAGTTCTCTGTGGGCCAAGTCATTAGTAGCGGATTTCGGCAGGCACAGGAGACTTTTGATGAAAAAATTTTCCTCCACCTGCAAGATCCCTGCCTTGGTGTGCCCCCACACCCCTGCCCCGTAAAGGGCCACCGAAAGACATCTCATCTGGAAAATTTTTAGCATATCTTTAATCCTTTTATCTCCAATATTGGTGGCAAATTTAAACACCCCGTGGGAGCTTTTCGCCATTTTTGCCTGAACACCATTAATCTCTCTAATCCAACTGCCCTTATCAGTAAAAGTAATACCAAGGTAATTAAAAGACTCCACAGTTAGCACCTTGTGGCCGTCAATAAAAAAGGCATGGGGTTTTTTACATCCTACACCACATTCCATGGTAAACGTTTTAGATTTATTAATTAACAGCTTCCTATCCCTAATGAACAATGAGAATCTGTCCATCAGGCGCTGTAAGCCGATAGGGGTCCTGGACAGGATTACTGCGTCATCCGCATAAAGAAGTACGGGGACACTAAAATCCTTGATTTTTGGTGCATCAGCCGCAACTTCCTTTAAAACTAGATCTACTTCATTAATAAAAAGAATAAAAAGTAAAGGGGCGAGCACGCACCCTTGTCTAATGCCCCGCCTGACCCTAAACATGGGGGTGCACTCTCCTGCCTGGCCATAGCGGACTGTAGAATTTAATTTATGTAGAGTCTCGCTAAAAAATAAACAATAGACTCCGGTGCCCCCATTTCTAATAATTTAGTCCATAAAATACTGTGGTCCACCATATCAAATGCACTACTTAGGTCGGCAAAGCAGAGGTAAAGGGATCCTTTTTTTGCCTTTGTGTATTTTCCGATTATCAAGTCAAGGTTGAGGCATTGTTCTAGTGTTCCTCTACCCTTCCTGAAACCATATTGGGATTCAGCCAGGATGTTGTTAGTTTCAGCCCACTCTGTCAGCCTAACCATAAGTACCCGACTCATGATTTTCACAGAGGAGTCCAAGAGGGAAATTGGGCGATAGTTCTTCGCATCCCCCTTGTCTCCTTTCTTATAGATTGGTACAATTATGGATTCCTCCCATGTATGGGGGACACCGTTGCTTACAGCGGCATTAAATACCTTTGCAAGCAACGGACCCCAAACCTCTGGGACTGTTTTATATACGTCAATTGGCACCCCATCGGGTCCCTGGGCCTTCCCACCCTTACTAGACTTGATGCTGTCCCACACTTCGGCAGTGGTAATATCCAGGGGGATGACAGGCCACCTTTCATCATAGTCTCCCCTGGATCTATCCGAGTCAAAAATCGAGGAAAAGTGGGTGACCCAGCTCTCTGCACTGACATAAGCCGATAGTTCAGGTATCTTATCATCCTTTAAAAAGGGGCTGTTAACAGTTGCCCAGAATAGAGAGGAATCCGCGGTGGAGGCTGCCTGGTCCAATTTATCCCATGCCTCTTGTCTTAGTTCTATTTTCCTTGACTTAATTACGGTCTGATAGATCCCTCGCAGTTCTTTAATCATACTAATATCTCTTTTTTCTGCTGCCAACGCTATTTTAAGGCCCTTAAGTGCGATAGTGCATGCATGATCAAACCATCCCCTAAACTGAGATTTCTTACCCCTGGGGATTATAGTGAAGTTGCTATCTATAATTAAATTAATTTTGATAAAATTATCCATAATATCAACAGTTCCTTCCGCACTTTCTAAAATTGTAACAATTTCCGTAAGACATTTTGAGACAATGGTGTTAGATGAAATATCCGCATTATTACCTTTCCATTTGATGCGGATACCATTAGGTCTATGTGGCTCAATATTATGAACAATACGTGGAATGGGGACCAATCAGTTTTTCCATAGTGAAACCTCAATAGTAATACAATTGTGGTCAATAATTAAATTGTCCACAACCACAGGGACTGAGCACCAGGGGCTAAAACCAGATGATACACAAATAAAATCAATAACTGTATTAGCATTCCTCCCTATATAGGTAGGAATTATATCGCCTGTGGAATTAACCTGATTAACCAAAATATCCATATCATGAGTAGTTAGGATTTTGTTTAAGGAATTACCGTAAGGGTTATGGGGGAAGTGACGAACACCATCCCCCCAATGGTCGATATAACCACATACCTTGTCATCAGCAAAGGGGCATACGGTTGTGTTAAAGTCCCCTACCCAAATGATATCAAAAATGATATCAGATTTGGTTATAATATCTTCCATGGCAGACTCCAAAGCAAGCACCACCTGGTACCTTGAACAATCAAATATATTATTATAAAAATTTATTAAAAGGATATTTCTACCCTGCTCCTCTTGAAGCCATAAAATCTGGGAGTGTACACCAACCAAAACATGTTTCTTTACTTTGATGGGTACTTCAACAGAAATCAAAACCAGTAGCCCACCCTTTGCCCTGCCCGATGGTGAAGCCACAGCAGGCAAGTTGAAAGAAACAAAACCATTATAATTGATGGGATTAACACACCAGGTTTCTTGAAAACAAACAATATTAAAAGTGTTAATAAACTCTAACCAGCCCAGACAAATGTCCTTTGATGAGAGTCCCGCAATATTCCAACTAGCGATCAGACAGACAATCTGTCTACAAGGTCTGGATAGCGGGATAGAGCTAGTAAAACCCAAGGGGGCAATATTGTGAGGCTGATCCACATCCAAATGAACCCGTTTCTCTTTGTCGCAGCAACTTGGCTTTCCATTGATAGTATACGGGGGGTTGACATACCCGCTAACATCTACTATGTCTAGCATCCTTTGTATAACATCCCCTCCCGGGCCACCAACAACGCCAGCAGCAACCACTGGTTCGGACAAAACTGGTACCAGTCAGTCGTTGCAATCCAGGCCGCTCAAAATTTCATATCGGTTTGACGTAGTAATATTAGGCAACTCCTTCTCTTGACCCAAGCTGCACAACATTAGGGCGGGAATTAAGGTGCCTATAAAAATACCCTAAAGGCCGGAGAATTATCCCTTGTTCCCGGGGAGGGGATGATTGTGCTCTTAACAAAGCTGTAGAAGCAAGATGGGGGCTTCGAAAGTTAACTACAATACAGTCACCCCCACAGGTCTTGCGCGAGCTCCCAATCCAGTTAACTATTCTGGTACTTAATATATCCCTTGCTAAAATAACTGGGAATCCGCACTCCCGATGCAGCCAATCCAGAGTTTTATTTTTCAAGGAGGCATGGGATTCACTATAATTGTTATTGCCTGTCTTGTTAACTGGGGGTACATTGGTAAGAACTGCCACGAATGGGGCACAGGCCGGGGGTAAATCAGGCCTGGAGGTACCAATGTTTTTAGCGCTAAGTTCTGGCTGATTCACGTTAACTTGGGTACATAACAGACTTTGTTGTCCCTGGGTCTGCAAGGGGTCTAAAACACTTCTTCTCTCCTCACAGCCTTCTCCGTATGAAGTCCTGTGAGAATTGGTCTTAGCCACTGATTTAACAACCTTGGGAGTTTGTCGAGAGGCATGTCTATTTCCTGTGACCTCATCGTTAACTTCAGTATTTTTATTGGCGTTAAGATGTAATTCTACCAAGCCTCCTAGTCTGGCCACTTCATTAGTTACCATATCTAGTTTATTCAATAATGGTTTAATTAGAAGCTCAAACTTGGCATCAATCATACTGATTAGGAGGTCCAACTGCCTACTATCAATGGTGACCGGATTACTGTCCTGCGCTACGGCAGTGTCACCAGCAAGTTTAGTAGGCAAAGGGTCAGCTCTCTTAGATAATCGAACCCCCCCCCCCCCCTTTTAGAATGTGTATTCTTATTATGAGTTCTACTAGAGCGTAGTACTCTCTGGGATGTTGGAGCCATCTGGGTAGCAGTCGGTGGGTCTAAGATAGTTATCATTTCCTCGGGTGATAGGTCAGCGGAGCTGTTTCCTTCTAAGGCGCTAGCCACTATAGTGCCTTCCATACCCTGATTAGGCTCATTGTACTCATTACTAACATCCTGAACCAAATTAGCTGAGGGAGTATGACAATTAGTATTTGGGGGGGTTAGAGCAACAATTTCAGGTCGCCCCAGTGACTTCCTGCGCTCCTGGTTTATCTTATCAACCATTTTCACAAGGTAATTATCCATGGTCGATTTTGCCGACGTCGGTTTAGCTTTGGACATGGACATAGATTAAACTGGTACAACCCTGTAACAGAAACTACGAATAGCGAGTACTTATCAGCCCTTGTTTGTACACTGATTTCCTGCTATATTATCGGATTTAAACAGAATAATGGATTCTCCGACAGACTATTACCGAATGACAGATCAAAGGAGGCGGAGTCCCCACCTGCCCCCTCCTGTCCCGGACTGTCACAGACTGTCCGCCCTTTGTCCGGGCTTCGTCCTGGGCGTCCCGCGGCGCGTCCC
The DNA here is from genome assembly GCF_964204655.1 of Triturus cristatus. Classification (NCBI taxonomy): domain Eukaryota; kingdom Metazoa; phylum Chordata; class Amphibia; order Caudata; family Salamandridae; genus Triturus; species Triturus cristatus. The sequence continues at coordinate 689,125,967 of NC_140590.1, read as the reverse complement.
GCGCTGCGGTACCGGTTGATATTTAAGGAATACAGGGGCCAATAGGCGGGAGGGAGTGCCGCGACTCAGGTGCAAGCAAACACGCACGGGCTCCTGGGAACTGGAGTCCGTCCAGCAGCCCCTTTCACCCTCGGCAGCGTCACAGCGGTCACAGCGGTTCCAGGCTCAGCCTTTCAGGTAAGACAGTCTCCAAAGTTCCAATGCCCCCAGCAGCGATGCGGGACCCACGCCAGCGGGTTTCGCGAGCTTATTTAAATGACTGTGGGCGGGGGGGAGTGCCGCGACTCAGGTGCAAGCAATCACGCACGGGCTCCTGGGAACTGGAGTCCGTCCAGCAGCCCCTTTCACCCTCGGCAGCGTCACAGCGGTCACAGCGGTTCCAGGCTCAGCCTTTCAGGTAAGACAGTCTCCAAAGTTCCAATGCCCCCAGCAGCGATAATTATTTATGAATGTTGTATAGCGAAGTATGACTGGTGTACACTTCTCCACTAGTGATGCAAGCCCTGTTTGGGCGCCGCCAGCTTCTTGTGCAGGTTTGTCCAGATTGTCTCATGGCCCTTGAACCTCCTACTGCTATTGGGCAAAATGTTACATGTTAATGACTGCGCAAGTATTGTCTCGGCAGAGCCCTCCATCAGAGCGGAGTACAGAAACCTCCATGTCATCGCATATGTTGTAGCTGCAGTTCACCTCTGATGAGGCACTGAGGTGCATGCACGGATGGGTCGCACATTACTCTGTGGCCGTGTTTTGGATAGAAGTGCCCTTGTTGGTCATGTGGTCTGTGTGTATGATTGCTCTATATGGGAACCGGTGGTGTGGCCTGAACATATTTTGTTGCTGCACATTTGCATGAATTTGAAGTGAAAAGAACCAAGTAGGAAGTAATCATTATATGTTAGAGTGTGGATATATAGAAACTGTGTGAGGGCTGTGTGGCCAAGTAGGCGAGTGATCGGCAGGGATACTGACCACTGGACAATTCACGGATAGGTGGGTAGAAGGAACCAGGGCCGGACTGGGAATCAAACCCGGCCCTGGCAAAGTGCTCGGCCGCCCCCCCCCCTCCCCCTCTCATGGCTTGGGAGTGTCGCCGAGCTCTTTGCCAGAGCCGGTTTTCGGCCGATTTTGTGACAGAGCCGATTTTGCAGCTATGCTGTAAAAACGGCCCCTAGGGGCCCAAAACCGGCCCCCACCCCTGCGGCGCACCGGTGCCCGCTACGGCCAGCTCGGCCCTGGAAGGAACGGGTCAGATTGTGTTCATCTGAAGTTCAATTATAGGTTTGGCTTTTTAGCGTTGTAAATAACAGGAATACTGAATCTATTTGATCGATGTCAACATTTTGACAAAATGATTTCATGCCACTACCTTAGGCCACTAACACAGGCCTGTGGACACCGATTTCTCGTTCTGGACCATGTTGATGATAACGATGGCTGGGAATCCAGGCCGTGGTTGGTGTGCAGGCTAGGTGTGTGCTGGTTTCCTGCTTGGAGGCCTTGCTGTGTCTGGGCCAGAGGATGCCCTTCATTGGCTTGCTATATCATGGGGAGGATGCATCTAGGAGCCATGACACTGGAAGATCAGGGGGCTCAAACTTGAGGCTCATTTAGGTTTTGGAAGCGACTGTGTTATAAGTACCTAACGTATTGACTAGGCTGCTAACTTCCTATGCAGACCCACCCTTGGACAGTGGCCATGTTTGTGATTCCTTTCACCACCAAAGATTTAAAGGCAGCAGCATTCACCATGCTGCACACAACCTCTCTTGTAGTCCTGCGAGGCATTCGATGAGGATGGATGCTCTCACATGTAATCATATGCTCAGCACAGACCTTTTTAAGGAGCTCCGCCATTATGAAACCTCTTGTTTTTCCACTGGTACTTTACTGATGCTATCTCTGCTACCTTTGTGTGTTTTCTGTTAATGGTTCTATGTACTCTGTAGTTGTGCACATGCCAAATCTCATGCAAAACTGTTCCTTTGTAAACTGCTCTGGCAGTTGAAATTGTAAAGCACACTGACACCCGTTTGGGTCTGATGCGCGCTATATAAAACGGCACAAATACAAGTATAAAGACTTTTACATCAAGTGCATTGACCTACTGAGCTGTCTTACCAGCTCACTGCTAAGGGAACCTTTTTCACCTTTCCTTCTATGGGGTAACCTTTTGACATTTTTTTCCCTCCGTTTCTCGGACAAATATAAATCTTTTCCTTTTTCCAGAAATTGAACTATTGTGCTTGGAAATACTGAGGGGGCGAGTTGCTGACATGTTTATAAGGCCGGAAAGGCCTATTAGCATCTGTTCAATGTGTGGCAGTTAAAAAAATGTTTATTTCTCCTAAAAAAAAAAAAGAGGGCCAAATGACCTCTGAGAAGCTTCAATTCACAACACTCGTTATTAGCGCTGAATGGGTCCAGCTCAGGGAAAGGCGATGACATCACTTTCCAGCGCTCCCATTGGCTGACTGTCTCCCACGGCTGACATCACCCCCGCACTCTCTTCCCAAACACTGTGCCCCCAGCACCCCCCACCAAGATGCTCTGTGTTCCCATGTCAACGACAAGTTTCCAAGCTTCCCCTGGCTCTCTCCTGGAATGGCGCTTCATTACTTCCTCTGGTGCTGGGAGGAGCTGGGCGCGGGCGGGGAGTGGGGGATAGTCAGCCAACAACAACAGACACAAGCCATTCTGTACCCAGGAAGGAAGGAGATGCCTTTTGTTTATTTGCGGATTGTATTGTATAGACAGAGGAGTAGCAAAGGTGCTATAGTCCAGAATACAAATCAAGGAAAATACCTCACACTCGTTGGTTTAGAAGTAACAAAAACATCTATAATTGTACTGCAGGGCCCCCCAAAGGCCTCTGGGCCGCTGGTACCACTGCACCTGCTGCACTTTTGAGAGCTTCCAACAGATTTCCGAGTGCTTGAAAATTGACAATCCCAACGTTTACAATAACAAACAAATGCATGACAAGTGTCAGAGTTAGTGGCTGGTAAGAACAAAACAGGAAAGAGGGATTGGTAGAAGAGATAAGTCAGGAAAACAGACCTTGCCTGAGTAATTGTAAAGGGCCCAGAGTGTTATTTATAAAACTACAAAGAAGAACATGGTTGGAACTACCAACTTGAGAATGTGTTAGTGCATTTATCTGAGGCAGGCTATGGAGACTGTATTTGTTAGTTAGCTCTCTATTTAGAGTTCATTGAACGGGATACTCTGTCAAACGTTGGAGGATATCCTTCCACTGTGGTGCACGCGCTCTTGGCTATAATGCACTTGTAACACAGAGGACGGGCTATCTGCCATGTTTGTGATGGCATATACATCCCCCAAACTTTGAGTAAGGGCCTAGGTTGTATACAGTGATGAATGGCTGTTAGACCTGGCACATTTTGGCATGGTTTCCCCTGATGTTTTGCCTTCTGTTTTCCTGTTTTGACTGTGTGCTGGACTTCGTTTTTGCTGGCTTTAGGACTCTGTGCGCCTTTTCACTGCTGACCAGTGCTAAGGTGCGTGTGGTCTTTATCTGAAATGTAATAACACCTGGCTTCAACCATGATTGGCATATTTGACCTATTAATTAGTACCTAGTACAGTGTACTACATATGTGCAGGGCTTGTAGATCAAATACTACTTGTGTGACTGCAGCACTGATTGTGCCACCCACATGAGTAGCCCTTCAAACATTTCAGGACTGCCACGGCAGAGCTTGTGGGTGCAGTTTTAAAACTGCCATTTCGCCCTGGCAAGTTCACCCACTTCCCAGGCCCAAACCTGTCCTTTTATTACATATGTCACCCCTAAGGTCGCCCCTAGGTAGCCCCATGGGCAGGGTGCGGTGTATTTAAAAGGTAGGACATGTACTTTTTACTTTTACGTGTCCTGGTAGTGAAAAACTGCTAAATTAATGTTTTCACTTTTGCAGTGCCTATCTCTCCTATGGGTTAGCATTGGAACTGCCTTGTGACACTTCACAAGTGTAACTTCCAATTGGGAAATGATGGGGAAAGTTCATTTGGTGTCTCTAGACTCACAACTTAAAAATATATATTTTAGTGAAGTTGTTTTTTAAATTGCAGGACTGAAAATGCCACATTTAACAAGTTGCCATTTTCTCACTTTAAGCTTTCTGTGCCTCTGCCTGTCTCTGAAATACACATCTGGGTTTAGTGACAGCTGGGCTTTGTGCAGTCCCTCTAGATAGTCACACACAAAGGGAACTGAAGTGTGCCCTGCACATCCTGATGGCTCATCACCAAGCTGAGGTAGAGTGAGAGAGAGAAGCCTACCCTTGCAGCTTAACAGTGCTGTGCCTGTCCCCGCACAAAGAGTTTCATACCCCTCTGTGTGAGAAGTTGGCCTGGTATATGCTGTCCACTAGTTAGAGTGGGCACCTTGCACCAGTCCAAACAACCCTTATGGATGAATAGGTTTAAGACAACCTTTAATAAAAGCTATCCTAGTGGTAGCTATGGAGAGCAGCCTTCAGGCTAAGTCTTGAAGGAGTGTAAAGCAGCTTGGTTTACCAGATTATAACCTCTTGAATAACTAAATGAAAGGAGAACCACACAAGGTATATATATAAAATATATGTATTTATTTCTAAACACTCTCTACTAACCTCTTTATGAAGTTAGAGAGCAAGGCACACAATAATACAGTTATTAAACAACAGTAAATAGCACAATATACAATGGGCCCCAGGGGGAGACCAAACCATATATTAAGGTAGTGGTATAAGAACAACGACTTGACCAGACACAGTGCCTAGAGTACGTAGAATCACTGGGACCCTAAGGAACCACCCAAGGCAGTGACACAGGGGACCAACGGGGACGTTTGCAGTGTGAGAACACAGCTGCGGGCTCCGTACAATTCAATGGGAAAGCCGCAGTGGGAATTTTAAAGAATAAGGACACTTAGGAGAGGACTTTGAGCAAACCCTTTCTGACTTAGAGGGTTCTAGGGCCAGCACCCACGGGAGCACCGGTGTACTCGTGTTACCTCACCCAGGGAAGCCGGGTGCATAGGTGTCAAATGGTGTCGGGAATCGTTGTTGATTTCAATGGCGATCTGCTGCAAAGTGCTGCTGCTGTGGAAAGGAGAAGTGTCTGGTGTGATCCAAGCCTGGATCAAAGATGTGAAGAACCTGAAAGCAGAGGGGACAGAGTCTGGGTCACTTGCCAGTGACCAGGGGCACGATAGACGAATGCCCACCGATGTCCGGTTTTTCAGGTGTGAAGAGGTGAAGCTTGACTCCACTGCCACGGGGACCAGGAGTCATCAACGACAACCACAGTCCGCAGCCGAGCTGTCCTACAAAGGATGTCGAGTGCTGGGGGGTCAGTCTCCGGATTGGAGACCAACAAGCCTTAGCAATGGCAACCCACGCGGTGAGAGAAAAATGGCTTTGGTGTGGACCAGCAAGGTCCTGTGGACTCCCCAAGCATTGGAGAGTCAGGACACATCTGGAGCAACCAGGTAAGCCCATTGAAAGTCAAAGTACCCTTCTCAGGGACCCACAAGTCAACTGACAAGGGATCGTGAAGGGACCTCAAGAGGAATCACTTGATACCAGCCCACGGGTCACTCGGGGAGTGTAGGCTAGCAATCTTCGGTGCAATCACTGCTCGGGGTCTGGACTAAAAGTATTCCAAAGCACAGCCTCAGGGATCGCCAAGAAGCATATGCTGCTGCAAATGATCGCTGTGTCCAGGGGTTCGGGTTGCACGGTCCCCACGAGGGCTTTGGATCTCAGGTTTGCTGAGAGCATGGATTGGCCTCGGGGAAGCTTGGAAACCTACTTCCTGTGTTGCAAAATTGTTGGTGTCCTTCGGGAGCAGCGTTACTGCAAACTGGACAGATGCGTCTTTGGTGCCTGCCTTCCAGGGGAGTAACTCCTTTACTCCAAGGGAGATTCTTCGGTCATCCAACGTCGCGTAGATAGTAGAATTTCTGGGATTCTGTAGCAGAGTTTCATCCAGGTAAATCTAAAGTCCTGTAGTCAGGGGTTCCTACTTTATACCCAAGGAATGGGTGGGACAAACTCTGGGGACCCACCTATGGGTGGCTACACCCATGTGCTTTGTCCAGTTTTGCGCCAGAGCAGGGGCTGAGTGCTCCTGCAACCGGTTTGAGCTGGACTATGCACAGGGACACCAAAAGTGCCCCCAGTGCAGACATCAAAGCACTCTTGGAGTGCACCCACCCAGCCCCAATACACTAAAGCCTGCCTGGGAGGTGGTTTCACCTCCCTGTGACAGGAAACCTATTGTCCAGGCCTCCCCTGCTGGAGTTTCATCCAGCAGCAGGAGGGCAGACTCGTGTCTGTGGCTGGCAGCATCCATTTTGTGATGCCAGGGTCTGTGAAGCGGGTGTACCGGTGAAGTCATGGTTCTCCCTCTAGTAGGGTAGAATCATACCTCCCACAACAGCTACTGGTGTGGAGGTATGATTCCAAGGTGTTTGACACCAAACATGACATGTTTCCATGCAGCCATTCCAAAGTTAGCATTTACCGCGAAGTTATAATGCACTCAAGAGTATATGATTTGGCTGCATTACAAACAACCCCGGAATTAAGGTTCCGAAGGCTGCAGAGGGGCTCTGCTCATGCATGGGCACCCTCTCACATAAAACCCAGCACCCTGCCTTCAGGATTTATAAGGTCTGCCATAGGGGTGACTGATAGATTTATATTTGCAGTGATAGGGAGAGATATAGGGAACCTATATCTCAGTAAGGGGTGCATACACCACCTTACACAGGCTGCTGTAGAAGACCTGTTGTGTCATTTTAAATGGCTTTCCAGGGGTGGCACAATACATGCTGCATGCCCTGGGTACCCTGGGTATATAGTATACCATATACTATGGACTTATAAGGGTACCCCAGAGTCCAATCTGGAGTGTACCTAAAGTACATGCAATCAATTTAGAGAGGAAGCAGCTAGGCTGGGGCCCTGAATAGCAGGGTCCCAGCCAGACTACAGTCGAAAAACAGTGAAACATCAGCAAAAAGTGGGGGTAACCATAAGAAGCAGATCCTACTCTCCTACACTTTGTTGTGGGTCTGGAGCCAGGGCAAGAAAGGGCAGGGTCTTGCGCTTTACAACGACCTTTCTTTGAAGTCTCCCTACTTCCAAGGCTAAATGGGTATAAGTACTGGACCTCTGACACCATATCCTCAGATTACTTCTGGAATTGAGGACATTCTACCAGGAAGAAGAGCGTTGTGGTGCCAGGAGGGACTCCCACTTTGCTGCTTGCTTTGCTGTGTTGGCCTACTGCTTGTTGGGCTTGTCCCCTGTTTCTGAAGTCTCAGGGATATCAAAGACTACACCTGCATCTGGCAATCAGCACCTGGGATCCTCTGATGTGAGTCCTGCTCTGCCAAGTGGTACCAAATCTAGTCCTGTGCCCTTGGAAGTGAGTGATTGGGGCTGCAACCCAAGAAAGCAATGCATTGACACCGAAGCATCAAACATAACTGGAGCTTTCTCTGCGATATTGACGCATCGCCGCTTCCTGTACCAAAGCCATGGACACCACTCACCTTGACGCCACCTATCGTGGTACTGCATGTCTTGGTAAATCTGGAGTAATGCAAGGCAGCACAAGTTGCTGCCTTGCGTTACTCTGCCCCAGGGAGGCGTTCCATGGGTGGAGCGTGGGTGTTCTCACACATCCACCCATAGATGCTTAAGCATTCCCAGATTTACCAATACTGGTAGACCTGGGAATGTGCAAGAATGCTATGCCTGCCCAGGGGAGACGAAACAAGGAGAAATATAATTTCTCCTAATTTTTCGTCTTTCTATGTGTGCTGCATCCTATATTCCATCTAGCATTTCTTTTATAACTCCTTTTTGAGTTATTTCAGAGATATAACTCATTGGTTGCCTTCTCACTCTGTAGGCTGCCACTCTTAGTCCTAAAATAGACCTTCTTCTTAGCATCTCAGTCTTATTTAGGCTAACACTTCTCTCTGGCTCTTTTTCTTACTTTTAGTCATACAACTACTCTGAGTTTCACAAGGAAAAAACAAATCTTTCCCTTAAACATTTATCTGTGCTAATTATTTTCCTAATAGCTCGTCTCACCGACTCATCTGAACTCCTAAAATATCTGGTCCATTGTCAACTGTTTGTTTTTCTTGATATCAGTTCTGGAAATAATTCTTACTAATAGTACTTTTTAAGAGAGGAAGACAAGAGTTGCCTGGGGTAAGGAAAAAAGCAGGTGTACTAAGTAATGGTGAGGGGCACATCTAATGCTTAATTTGAGCTGGTGGTTTCCGGTGCTCAGCATCGGCACTTAATTGTCAGCACCAGCACTTGTGACAGCCTGCCACAAGGTGGCGCTGTCTCGCTAATTTAGAGATGACCACAACAACAGTTAATTATTAATGCTATATTCCTTAAAAATGCCTATTACCTGCCCCCCAAGCCATTTTTATAGTTTTGGCGACATGAAATAGTCTTAATTGTCACACTTGTAGTAGTGTGATGGTTAGTAGTAGTGTTTCTGTCATTGGCAGCGCCGGCAGGGGAATGAGTGATGCAAACTGCAGTGCCCTCTGAGTCCTGAGAGAGATCTGGCACTTATTTGTTTTTACAACGTAAGCACTGTGCACATCCGAAACCCGTCATTGCACTCCTACATCTCCACATGTCTGCTACACTTGTACTTGTACATATGAAATATGTATGCGCAGGACTGCTGTAGTTCTAAGAGACAGTACTTGCACTTCTCGTTAGGGACATCATACTAGTAAGGACCAGCAGTTTTCTGCAGGACTGCCATACTTTGAATCGGAATGTACCAGCATGTCTCCTCATGAAGTTCAATCATCTGCTCCATGAATGATCAAAATATACACACGTTAACCATCTTTAAATGATGTATTTTAGATGCACGTATGAAACCAAATGCATATATTGTAGACAGTCGCCTTTGTAAAAACAAATTAGTTTTATTCATGCTTAATAAGTCTTCCAGAATAGTTTAACTGTGAGTCCACACTCGCTTCATACTCACTCCAGAAGTATTAACACAGTCTGCTGAAAACAAGAACAATGCATTTTAGTGCCACTGGGTTCCACTTCAAAATTTGTCTGTGTTTTTGGGAAATCACAACATTTTCTAGTTTCTGACCTCTTAGGGCCACATCGCTTTTTTCTTGTTGCAAATTGCCCATTTGCAGAATTGGGCTGTTTGCGACAGCAAAAAGCCTTTTTGGATATATAGAACCCTCTTATGTGATCCTATTACCGAATCTCAAAATGGGTTAGTGAGTCACTATTAGGAAGGGGCATGTTAAGGGCATCGCTTCCTAGTAGCGACTCACTGTGCTATGTACAAATGTAAATTGCATTTTACTGCCTTCTTCAAGTAGGTGGTAAGCCAGTCGCAAACGGGAAGGGGGCCCCAGGGGACCCCTTCCCCTTTGTCAATGGTTGCTCAAATGTTTTTTAAGATCAGGTAGTGCTCTCACAGACTACTGCCTACTCTTGAAAAATGAAAAGTTGAACTTTGAAACACATCCCGTTTTGGCAGCTCAACCATTCTGCATAAGACTGTAGGGGAGTTACAGACCCCACAGAACATGTGCACTACAGGGAAACCAGTACTATATTTTTAACATGATTTTGTTATTCACGTTATGTTAGTGGGAGTCACGTAGTCCACACCATTCACCAAGAGGGCATTTTAGCATTAGGAAAACATGGCTGCAACATCACCCATTTATAAAGCACGCACCACAAACTGAATTCTCTCATGCCTGTGCATTGATTCTTATGAAGTTGGTAAAGACACTGACAAAAGTTTATGCACTGGGTACACCTGACTCACAGGTGCACAAATCGTTGGGTCAGACTGCATTTGATTAAATGTATCTATATAGATATGCGTATTTCATTGTGCAGATGTGCATAACAATGTTTTTTTAAATATATAGGTATGCTTTAGGTCTGCTTAACAAATTATTAAATTTCTTATGGTTAAATATATATATATATATTTGTATAGTATTGGTCATATACAAAAAATTCTTTGCAGTAACTCTCTTTGCAAAAGTCTTATCATACTAATTTGGCATATTTCCACGAATATTAGCCAAACACCCACTAGAGGGAGGAGATTTGGCCAACTACTTATTTCATTTTGATTTTGAATCTTGTGTTAACATGAGCTTCCCCACCAGAGGGATGGAACTTCCGATGTGACTCTTAGTTTTATATGGCACTTGCGCTTTGCACACATTGTACCATTAACCCACTAGAGGGTAAAGAACACGTTTCAGTCTGCACACAACAAGTGTGTTCAACACAATGTTTATGTTAACCTGATTACCTGATGCATTATGTTACTTGCTACTGCGTTGATTATAGCGTTCCACTTAAGGATTGTAATTATGATCAACCTTGTCACTTGCTTTCTCTCTCCTAGTTACCTGAGTTTAATTTTGGTACATTTTGCTTTTGTGAATTCACCAGCACATAATACACGGACTACAATGACCAGCATGCCTTGCAAATGCTTAAACAGGAAGTAGCAGCAATAATTGACATAAATAATGTCTGGCCATTGTGTTAGGTAACCCGTGATCAAGGTTCGAGTGAGAACCGAAACGCGTTGGGCCCGTGTTGTTGTTGACTGGCTGTGCTGACGAACTTTCTTTTGAATTAAAAACAAACTGAAACCTAAACCTTTGGACTCCGTCTGAGTGCGTGTACTCCTGACCTCTGGGCTCAGAGGTCTCCTGCTTCTTGTATGTATATATATGTATATATAAATATATAGGGGGGGAGTGGCCTAGTGTGGATATAACTAGGACTGCAATGTGCACTGCTATAAAGTTGTTTCAATCATTTAATTCATTTCACATATAATTCACAGTGATCATATACAATTTTTAGATGTGAATTTCTATGATTCCACGATATACATTATCATTCAAAATGTGTACACTTGTACAAAATTGTTAAACAAAAATAACAAATCAAATTACAATACAAGCACCCAATGCATTTCGGGACATTCGTGGTCCCTTCATCAGGGGTAAACTGTAGAAAGAAAAGGAGAAAATATCAAAATCTTGCACGTTGCGTAATCAATAGATAGAAGTTTGAACTTTAAATGAGGTATACGATACCTTTTTTGATTGGTTGGAAATTCACGAGTTCGCGTGTTCATTTTCTAAAAAGATAGTGTGAAAGTAGAGGTTGAGGAGAACTAATCTCTCTAATTATTGATTCGATTCAAAGCGCATTGAAAGACCCAAATTCATACCTGGTCTGTTGTGTGTAGTTCTGTGTGTTTCATGATGCGGCAAAATTAGAGGGTCTGCGGAAATAACAACTACGTTTTAGCCATACTGTGTGGAAAGTAACGATAGTCAACGCTATGAATAAAGCGGAGCTCACCTTAATTAAAAAAGTGCAAATGGCGGTGAAACCGTTCGGCATAGGAAGAACCAAAACCAGAATTAATGTGGACCGTAGACCGTAAAGTATCTGAAATGAAAGGATAAAACCGTACGCTTCAGCTGAAGGTGAAGATTTAAGCCCGTGTCAAAAATAGGGGCAAATGGGGAGATTTGCTTACCGAGTCAGAGGAAAAGAGTAACGATGTACGCTTCCACGAACGCTCTCTACCGCCGTTTACTGGCTGGTCAGTTTCAAGGAAGTTTAACGTCGCGCCGTAGGCGTGAACACTGAAAAAAGACTTGGGTTCTGCCGACAGTAAGGCGGAAGTACGAGATCCTGATAAGTGTTGCAAAGTGAATAATTTGCGATAATAACCCTTGGTGAGATAATTTAAAACGTGTGAATGTTCCAAGTTGATTGCCTGGAATTAAAAAAAATTATTGAACATGGCTAACTGATCTAGTGTGAAGAGAACCCTCTAAATAAAGTTTATAAAAAGAAAAAAATCCTCATGGAGAGAAAATAAACGAGGTGAGATGGGTGAATGTTATTCTGTGCTATGGTGTCCGATAAGTGGGTTCTGACCTATTGTTGGAGAGTTTATACACATAATTACAACGTCTTTGAACAAAACACATAATAAATTTTCATGTCAACATATGGATACAAAACATTATGCAACAAATTGAATCTTGTCCTATAGTCTCATGTCCATGGACATTCGATTTGAGAATACATGTGTGTAGAATATCAGGTATGGGATGAATATGGGTCGAATGCGTTTTGGATGGGGGTGATTTCAAAATGAGTGAGGATCCCGAGGTGGGGTACGAGTATCAAATAGTGGTGTTTATCTAGAGAAAGCAAGCCATCTCAAATTTATCATTGAGTCCATGTGGGGTAAGGGTTTTAAGTTTCTTGATCCAAAATGCTTCTCTTTGTAGTAAGTACTTTGAGTTGTCACGATCTGTGTGCTTTGGTACTTCTTCGATGATTTGGAATTTCAGTTGGGCGATTTGGTGTCGTGATTCCTCCCAATGTGTCGCTATGCTGGAAGTCGTGCTTTTAGTGCGTATTTTGCTTTTGTGTTCTGTTAATCGAGTTTTCATTTTTCTCTCGGTTTTGCCGACATATAGCAATCCGCATGGACATTTGATGGTGTAAATTACGTTTTCAGAATTGCATGTTGTGCTGCTGTGTATCTTAATCTTTTGGCCTGTGGATGGATGCAGTAAGATATCTCCTGTAATCACGTTGTTGCAATGAGTGCAGTTCCAGCATTTTTGGGTGCCTTTGCTTGGTTCAAGAGTCCGTGTCGGTTTCTGTCTTTTAGATAGCATTTCTTTGAGATTTTGAGCTCTTGTGTAGGCAAACAGTGGTTTGTCTTTAAACAGTTCTTTGAAATCGGTTTCAAGTTGAAGTAAACTCCAATGTTTGTGTATAATTTGTTTGATCTTCCTGGATGCCGTAGAATATTTAGAAACAAAAACTGTGCGTGTGCTGGTCTCTTTTGGAGCTTTCTTCAATAACTCATCGCGTGATCGAGTTTTGACTTTGTTTAGTTGCTCTTTGAGTAGATTCTCAGGATACCCTCTGTCTGTATAATTCTTTATCTGCTGTAGCCATGTAGATTCACATGCCATATCTGTAGAAGAAATTCTTTTGGTTCTCAGAAATTGGGAAACTGGTAAATTCCGGATCAATGAAGGAGGATGAAAGCTACTAAAGAGTAAAGCATTATTTCTGTCTGTTGGTTTTTTGTACACACTCGTGTGTATTTCACCCTGTTGAATGTCTATCCAGACGTCTAAAAATGAGATTGATTTGCGGCTTATGGTGTAAGTGAATTGTACTCGAGGATCTATCAAGTTGAGTGTCCGTATGTTGTTGATGAGTGCTGGTTCTGACTGATTCCAAATGAGGAAGATGTCATCAATGAAGCGTTTAAAGAATATAAGGCCTTCTTTCCATGTGAGATCCTTAAGAATGTAATCGTGTTCAAACTTTGCCATGTACGTGTTAGCGTATACAGGCGCTCCTGGAAAGCCCATGGATGTACCGTTTAGTTGTATGTAGAACTGTTCGTCCCAACAAAAATAGCTGTTTTGCAGACAAAACACTAATAATTGTAGGATGAAATATTTGGGTATTTGTGTATTTTCCTGTTGCAGTAGAGCCCATTCCACTGCTTCAATTCCGTTCGCATGTGGTATCGAGGTGTATAATGCTACCACATCTATGGTACATAAAATCCAATTTTCTGTATTTAGGTCTTTAATCATTTGTATGTTTCTCAGGAAGTCCGTGGTGTCTGCAATGTATGTGTCCCAATTTTGAACAAATGACTGCAGAAAAGTGTCAATATACCGACCAGGTTTTTCAAATATGGAGTCGCATCCAGAGACGATAGGTCTGAAGGGAGGATCCATCAAATTTTTATGAATCTTTGGTAGTAAGTAGATTTTTGGTCTCCGTGGGAAGTCCGTCATGAGATATTTTTTGGTAGATGAATCAATCCAATTGAGCTCTTCCGCTTTCTCTAACATCAGATTGAGATTTTTAGAAATTTCCTTTGTGGGATCTTTATCCAATTTTCCATAAATTGCTTCATTCGTGATGTGTTCAAGGACTTTCCTTTGGTAATGTTCGGAGTTCATGATTACTAGTCCTCCTCCTTTATCCGCTTTCGATATCATGATTGTTGGATTTCTGGCTAGTCTGGTTAGTACGCTTTTTTCAGCCCTACTCAAATTTTTTGTTTTGTTGGAATATTGGATCTTTTTCAGATCTTGTTGTACTAATAATTCGAATGTGTCCAGAGTTTTGTGAGACACTGGAGCAACAAAGGTGCTCTTAGGTCTGAAGGTTGGAAGTGTTAACTCTGTACTAGAGTCGTCAGTTGAATCTTGAGGGCAGATGTTAGTAAAAAAATTCCGCAGTCTCAGTATTCTCATGAATTTGTAAAGTGCTACTTCTGTCTCCAGTTCTGTGCTGTTATAAGTGCTCACAAAGGACATGCCTTTGTTGAGTACTTTTTCCTCAAATGGTGTCAGTTTGAGAGAAGAGATATTTATTATGAGGTTTTCGTTTGACTTCTCAGTCCCTTTTTGCTTTTTTCTCTGTCCTTTTCCTCTCCTTGTTTGTCGATGCCGCTGGTTGTTTTGGTTTGACTCTTGTCTGGTGGTCTCCCATGTTCTCTGCTGGAGTCCAAAAAAGAAGAGGAACCAGAAGTGCTAGGTATTGCGGTTGATGAGCTTTCTTCTGGTTATTTTGTAGTTGCCTTCGAGCTGGTGGTGGTTTTAAGGGATGCTCTCTGAGTGTCAATGTCTGAATCAGACACTACGCTTTCCTCTGAGGATGCTTGGGTAGTTTTTTTGGTAGTAAACCTACGTTGTGCGTATACTTCGGCCCAAGTATAAGCTTCATTCAGCTTATAGTCAATTGTGTCTCTTTTAAATTTTCTCAGTTTTGTTTCTTGTAGCTCTTTACCATATTTGTCTAGTTTTAAATTGAGACTTTCTAAAAATTGTCCCCAAGCTTCAACTTCCATTCTTGTAGATAAATCAGTTTTTAGCGTGTTTATTTCTTCTTCTAAGTCGTGAATTGTTTTTGACAGTTCCTCAATTATCAGCAAGATCAGATCCAGTGAACATTTATTTAAAATGGAGAACCATTTTTCCATGAATTGTGAATTGTTTTGTAGCCTAAACAGCATAGGACGTATTAATAATCTTAAGCCACGTGGGATCCGTTTAACTCGATGATATTGTATCAATGTAGAAGCATGTAAACGTTGATTCAATTCTCTTCTGGTAAGGTATTCCAACTGGCGTAATTGCTGTGTGACTGATCCGCTCTGTGCGTCAAATGATTTTGTCTCCTTTATTAAGTTGTAGATTTCGTTTGCATCTTCCGTTGTATAGACTTTGGTTGTGGCTCTGTTTTCAGTTATGTTGGCAATAGATTCAAAAGACATTTTGTCGAGGTGCTGTTCACCAAAAACGCAAAAATGTGAAAACATAGAAATGGGTGGTGAGCGCACTCGTTTTTGGATTGTAGAGCTAATTTTTTAGCGGTAAGCGTGCAACATTACCATATGCTTGCGTGGCACGTGGAATGAATGGGGGGAGTGGCCTAGTGTGGATATAACTAGGACTGCAATGTGCACTGCTATAAAGTTGTTTCAATCATTTAATTCATTTCACATATAATTCACAGTGATCATATACAATTTTTAGATGTGAATTTCTATGATTCCACGATATACATTATCATTCAAAATGTGTACACTACAAGCACCCAATGCATTTCGGGACATTCGTGGTCCCTTCATCAGGGGTAAACTGTAGAAAGAAAAGGAGAAAATATCAAAATCTTGCACGTTGCGTAATCAATAGATAGAAGTTTGAACTTTAAATGAGGTATACGATACCTTTTTTGATTGGTTGGAAATTCACGAGTTCGCGTGTTCATTTTCTAAAAAGATAGTGTGAAAGTAGAGGTTGAGGAGAACTAATCTCTCTAATTATTGATTCGATTCAAAGCGCATTGAAAGACCCAAATTCATACCTGGTCTGTTGTGTGTAGTTCTGTGTGTTTCATGATGCGGCAAAATTAGAGGGTCTGCGGAAATAACAACTAAGTTTTAGCCATACTGTGTGGAAAGTAACGATAGTCAACGCTATGAATAAAGCGGAGCTCACCTTAATTAAAAAAGTACAAATGGCGGTGAAACCGTTCGGCATAGGATGAACCAAAACCAGAATTAATGTGGACCGTAGACCGTAAGTATCTGAAATGAAAGGATAAAACCGTACGCTTCAGCTGAAGGTGAAGATTTAAGCCCGTGTCAAAAAATAGGGGCAAATGGGGAGATTTGCTTACCGAGTCAGAGGAAAAGAGTAACGATGTACGCTTCCACGAACGCTCTCTACCGCGGTTTACTGGCTGGTCAGTTTCAAGGAAGTTTAACGTCGCGCCGTAGGCGTGAACACTGAAAAAAGACTCGGGTTCTGCCGACAGTAAGGCGGAAGTACGAGATCCTGATAAGTGTTGCAAAGTGAATAATTTGCGATAATAACCCTTGGTGAGATAATTTAAAACGTGTGAATGTTCCAAGTTGATTGCCTGGAATTAAAAAAAATTATTGAACATGGCTAACTGATCTAGTGTGAAGAGAACCCTCTAAATAAAGTTTATAAAAAGAAAAAAATCCTCATGGAGAGAAAATAAACGAGGTGAGATGGGTGAATGTTATTCTGTGCTATGGTGTCCGATAAGTGGGTTCTGACCTATTGTTGGAGAGTTTATACACATAATTACAACGTCTTTGAACAAAACACATAATAAATTTTCATGTCAACATATGGATACAAAACATTATGCAACAAATTGAATCTTGTCCTATAGTCTCATGTCCATGGACATTCGATTTGAGAATACATGTGTGTAGAATATCAAATTCTCAAATCGAATGTCCATTCCAGTTCCAGAGTCTTTGTGTTCTCCTACAAGAAAGCCAGGAGTCTAAAAGACACTCTGGTAAATACACGCCCAAGAACAATAGATCAATCCAAACAAACCACTGTTTTGAATGCATGGGGTCTACCGGATGTCACTGGACACTACAAATGTGGCAATTGTAGTGTCTGTCACCTCACAGAGAACACAAAGACTCTGGAACTGGAAACAGGCAAAGTATGGACCCTGAGAACTCACACGAACTGCAATAGTACCAATGTAGTTTATAGGATCATGTGTCCGTGTAAACTCCAATACGTGGGCATGACAAGCAGGAAAATAAAGCAAAGAATCTGCGAGCACCGTAGTACTATCAGGTGCAAAAAATCAATGACAAAACTAACGGAACATTTCTTAGCAAACGGTCACACAACCAAGGATCTGAAATGGACTGTCATCGAACAAATTAAGACAGGAGAAAAATTGCAAGAAAGACTTTTTGAAAAAGAACAACGTTGGGTGTATAGACTTTCCACTCACAAGAGTGGTCTGAACGACAACATCCCATGGAACGCCATTCACGTGCACCTCGGTAGTTTACCGTGCGAGTGCACTATTTCACCTGTTTTGAACAACAGTGGACGATTGGAGCAATTGTAGCCCGCATTTATGGATGCAAATTATAGTCCACAACTGAGCACAAAAATATATCGTTTGACACTGATCTGGATGTGTGTGAAGCCGGGTCACTCACTACCACGGCATAGCATCACAGTTTGGTGATTGAGAGGAACCTGTATTTACAGTGCTTTACAGAGCATACAAATTGTATATATATCTTTTCTGTTTTCCTCCACAGGCACATTCCCACTGGAATTACAGTAGGAATTTTTTATTCTAACCAAGGGCAGGGTACACCTTAGCGTGTGTATACCACCCTGGTTAGCACCATCGTCGGTCCTGAAGAAAACCTGGAGATTTTTTCCACCAAGGTTGAAACATGTAGACCAACTTCACTTTTTTCCTCACTTCACACTTAATTGTTAGATACCACGGGTCAATTTAACCTTATATGGTATCCCTAGAATTTTTTAACATTGATCAGTTGCTCTATGATTAAAGAATTTTTTACAGAGAGTTAAAAACCTGACCAATTTTTAAACCACTTCCAGCACTTGCACCAAACACAAAAAATACCAGCTCCACTGTAGTCAGGTGTCGCAGCACACCCAGATGGCACTCGGCCTCTGGGTGGGACCCCGATGATGAAGCATGTCACCAACTAGGTTGGTGAGTGAGGGGTCTTCAACTAAATAAAGGATTGTCCTTTTCAGTGCACCTCTCATTATCTTGGAGGTATCAATTGACCTCAGAGGGTTTACTCCTTCTATTGTTTGCAAACATTTGTTCAAGGGGAATAGGAGTACCCCCCAAAAAAACCTTTCTCTCCCATTGTTTTTCTATAGTTCCTGCAAATGCCATCACAGAAGCATAAGGAAAAGCCAACCACAAGTACTTTTATTATTTTACTACTTACAGCTTAAATTTCACCTTCAAACCATGTTGCGTTTGCTTTCTTTTCCCCTAATATCAAAATAGGGTAGGGTTTTTTCTAAATTTTGAGCAAGCATACAACAGCCTAATCCCCCCTGTTCTTCCTTTGACTCAACTCAACCAAGCAATACTCACCCAGAGGGTCCTTGACTTAAACGAGAATGGGAACACATCACTATGTGAAAATAAAGCATTTTCAAACACCACCGAATATATGGGTTTCCTCCACATGATTGTTAGGGTGTAGGCATTTGTGTTTTTATGAATCTCTTTCATATCTAAGACTGACATTCCTCAGCAGGCTGCATGCCTTGCACTGAAGCTTATTTACACATCTCTGTACATTGTCATGACTGACGGGAATAACTGGGCTAAGATATGTCCAGACTCACTCAAGGAACAGATAGATCATCAGTACATCTCTTACTGTCTCCTGTGATGCACTCACACATGAACTGAAGGTACAATTTTTCCATGCCTCACCGTGGTCAGGGGTAATCTCTCATCCCTGTTAGTAAATAACCTAGAAGTGCCATAAATCTCCTGTGGATCCGTAGACAGTCAACAGTGAGGCAGCATCAGAAGTTGCGGGCTGGTATGAGGTCCTTCCCTCCTAATCACCCTATCTAAAGACCTAAAGTGAGCTTGTCTAGGCCCACAGGCTGGGACATATTTGGCATGCTGAATTGACTGTGATTCACTGTCAAGATCATGCTGCAGCTCTGGCCGTTAAATCAGAGCTCCTTGAGTGCCCTATGTAGTCCTATTAACAGTAACTCACTGAGTGTCACCCTGTTATGGCATCAACAGAAGTAATCAAATCAAGTATAATCTAACTCCTCTTCATGTTCTGAGCCTTATGCCAAGTGAAGATGAACCTCTGGGACATTTAATAATCTCAGTGAAACTGAACGCATGGACTTGAGTAAGACTGGCCAGCCATTACGTGCATGATCTTCTGATCTATTATATAGGGAGGGGGGGGCAGTTGCTGTCAAGATCCGTCTAAAGGGCAGCAGCTTGGCAATGGCCGAGTGGGCATCTTTCCTGCAAGCTCCTCACCGTCTCTGTCAATCTTCAGCCTGTCCCTGCTGGCTAACAGAGGATATTTACATACCTTCAGCAACCATTGCCCTGCAGGAGCACACCCAGTCACCTATGCAGGAATGGATTCAGCTAGGCATCCCATATTACTTCATCTACATTTTTTGACTAGAAAAGGTTTATGGTTCCTTTTGGGCTCATTGACTGAGTCGGTCTAGAAGCCAGCAAAAAGAGTTGCCGCTTGGTGGGCACCACACGCTTCACACACTCTTTGTGGAATACAGTCCTACCTGCAAGTAATATAGGGCTTCTTGAACAAAGGTAGCACAAGATGGCCAATGTATAGTTTAAAACTTTTTTTGAACAGCCTACTCATGTAACTGATGTTTCACATCAACTTATAGTATATGTATCATATAGTGTGTTGAGCATACATCAAAAGCCTGAGAAGTCTTCAGGTGGACGAATAGGCATTTAGACAGTCCAGGAGAAGTGTACAATGGACACAAAAAACAAAACATTAAATTTGAAAAAAATTTGTAATGATTGCAAAAAAAACATATAAAGAATCATAACTGCAACACAAAGACTAAAACATGCATAGTGGAAAACATATTTGTAGTCATAGCAAAAATATTGCTAATAATCAAAGAAAAAAGATGACCAATTACAGTGCAAATGAGAACAATGACATTGTTGCACCAATAATAAATTCATTGCTATAACAGCTACTTGCTACTACTGCTAAAATTGTTACTACCAGTACTAGAATTCGTACCAGTACTATAAATAAGAGCACAAGTAAGAGTAAGCATAAAAGTAAGAATAGGAGGGAGAATGCCAATGATATGAAGAATTATATATATATATATATATCTGAGAATTACAGCTGGTATCACAGAAAGCAGGAGCCATGTGATGCCATTTGGATCGCTTAAAAGGACAGCTTCCACATTGTATGTTCTGTATATCACCTACAAAAAATACACCCAGCTGTGATCTGATCCCATTGATAGCTGTGCATTGGGAGAAGATATATGGGAGTGGTGGAGGGCACATACCATGACTTTTCTTAAGCCTTCCTCTTTCTTATGCCTCCTCCAAAGTTTCACTAATACCTGGGGCTGCATCACCAATACTGTTCAGCCACTCTGTGCTGCAGCGTACCCTTGAGTGTTTGTGTTAGGCGCAGAGCGGGACAGTTCATAGCATCACAGTGAATGTGCTGTTCTCAGTGCAGGAGTGAACGTGCACCTTCACTCTGACCAATGGATTAGTGAAGGACTGAACAGCTGTTTGTAGCCACTGGTTCACCCTCCACTGCAGGTGGCGATCTGGCCTCTCTTTTACAGGGTGGCAGACATCCTTCTGCCGGTGGGTGCAGTGAGTGATGCACCCACCGGCAGGATCATGCCTGGTTTTTCCTGGGAACCCCATATTTACCTCACAGAGACAGCTCTGTGGGTGGGGGGGCACACTGAATGTATGCCACCTCTATGAACCTCACACTCTTTATCTGGCCCCTCCTCTCTTTGCCTCTGCGCCATGTCGGTAATATGACTTGGGTGCCGTTGAAGCGATTCCTTCAAGAGGGAACACCTCCTCGTGATCGCGCAGGTGCAAAATACATGGAGGTACAAATCATGTTCAAGAAAGGGCCACAGAAGCATTGATCTGCATTTCTTTCTACAATACCAAGGTGCCCCGGGGGTGCAAGAAGTGGGCACAACCCCCCATTGCTTCCCCAGGGCAGGACTGTAATGTGCTTCCTAGTGTCCTTGTACTCTCCTATGGCTCTGAGTCACCTCAAGCCTTGTATCCTTCGATGAACGTGAAAGAAGGCGTGGTTTCAAAGAGGGATCTTACTATCTGCAGAAGGAAAGAGAGCATTATTATATTAATGGGGGTGGACAGAATTCCAAGACATCAAGTACAAGGCTGGCATCGGATGTGGGCAGCAGGGCATCTTTTGACCAGAGTTCAATAGAAGCCATTTGACTTTCAGATTTCCAATCCACAATCCTTCGGGCCCTAAACTCTCCATTTTCTCATTCTGATTTCAATTGAGTTTAATGTTCACGAAATTTAGAAGTAATGGTGTTGTTATGAGACATTCTTGCCCTGATAGAAAGGTGCACAATATTAATGGGGCAAAATGAGAATTGGGAGGAGTAGGTGGTGGCAGCTGAGCCGATGGAAAGATTTTTTTTTTCAGAACTGCCAGTAGGGCTGAGGTAGGGTCAGTCATCCCTAATCTTTTTATATCTTTAAACAGCTTGTCCCCTGCATGACACCGACAATCAGGGACAAACTAAACACCAGAAAAGGGTCATTGAAGCAGACACGAGTTTCGGGTGGATTACTGCCTTCCAATAGTGGTGGGTTTGAGCACGTCATTTAGTCTTCATTTCCCAGTATCTTGTCTTGGGACTAATTGGTACAGAGGAATTTTTCAATGGAAAATTAAATAGGACTCCGAGGCAGCAGGAAAAACAACGGCCTGGGGATTATCCGGCCGCCACGGATGGGGACAGAATAAGGAGGGGGCAGTCATTTGTTTCTGTCGGCTTCATAATCCCACAGTAATTAATTTTCCCCTGAATTAATTAGTTGAATCGGTAATCTTGGAAACCGTAGTTGGGTGGGTTGCGGGTGGGAGCGAGGGCTTGCCATAGCAACCATGGTCGGAATATTTTGGCGGCTCCTTTGTGTCCAGAAACCAGGTCGGACGTGAGACCAGTCTGCGTGAGCCCCGGAAAGGTTTCTCGTCGCCACCTACAATTCTTCGTAGGTTGGCTTGCGCTGCAAAGCCCACGGTGCTCCTTGTAGCCTATGCTCCCCCCCTCCCCGCCCCCCGTAAACATGAAGTGGAAAATGCAAAACACGTCGTCTCTCTGTTTATTTATGTGAGCTTTTATATAGTGCTGAAATGTTAGGTGTGTGACAGCTGTCAGGTCAAATAATAATATTTTGCATGACTCAGCGCGAACTAGACTGTCACCAAGCACGTTGTGAATAGGCGTTATTTATACCAAAACATTAATAACGGTGCTTGCGTTATTCACCTCGGATCCATGAAGGCCCAAGTTGCAAGTGCTGAGACATGAACCTGTCTCTTTGAGGGTGCAGACATAGCTGCAGGTGTTCAACGTGCTGAGCAAACCTTCGCAGTATCAGACAATAATGAACATGAAAGGGCTCTCTGAAACTAATGCAACAGTTAAAAAAAATGGAGCATTGTAGGCATGGTTAAATAAAAAACTACAACGCAATAAATGATTAAATAGGTAATCATTATTAACATTTTCATCATAATCGTTAATATTCCATCATCATTATTATTATTTGCGGTAGTTTTAGAGTTGTTATTGTTAGTATTATGAGCAGCCCCGACAGTCGTTCAGCAGTCATAAAACATCTCCTAGCAGCTAATTCCTTCCCAATAGCCATCATCTCACCAAATACTAGAGAGTCGAGAGGAGGGATTTGCGGGGGCAGAGAGAGCAGGCTCTCGAGCATGGGAATCTGAAAGTCTTTTCAGCAGCAATTATCACAATCAATATGGGGTGAGAGTGGAAGGGTGGGAGGGAGGAGAGGGGAAGGCTGATGCAGAATCCTTTCAGAGGACCGGGCGCAGCGTGGCTGAACTGCTGAGGATGACAACCGCCTGGAAACCATTGTTCCCCCATTGGCCACGCGCACTTTCACCAATTGCGTGCACGTGTGGAAGCCTGGGCTCACATGGCATACAGAAAGATGAGACTAGCCTGCATAATCATACCAGCCACCAGGAGGGATATTTATTACCACTGTTGAATGTTGGGAGGGCCATGACTCACAAGAGGCGTAGCCTTTGGTGAGTCATGGTAACCCTTCCCTCCCTCAACAATGGTAATAATGTCGTGCAATAAATAATTCATGTTATTTGGAGCAGGTCTACTTAAAAACACACATATTTACATATTTATTACCAGAGTGCATAGGTCAAATTTGAGTTTTAGCACCAAGGTGTAGAAAATTGACATGAGAAAAACACTTTTGTTATTGCCTCACAGATTGCAAGCATCACATACTTTAAGCAGGGATGTGATATCTCTTCAGGGTGATTTTACATTGTTGAGAAATATAACCCCTTGCATCTTGCTTTTGGTTAAATACTTTCTGTAAAAACAAACACACATGAAAAATGCCATGGCATGAATCTTATATCCCGATGCAGAGTATAATATGCGAATTAAACATTTCTGAGGGAGAGGAAGGGCATCGTGATTCACTATATTCATCCATTTATGCTTGAGACAACATCTTTGTGAAATCTGCATATTTTGCAGATTATGTAAAAGATTATGCAGCAAATGCAGTAAATCCATAATTATGTGTTAAACAATGCAGCCACACATTCACATAAACACACTGGCCTCACCACTGCCCATTGTTTTATGAATAACTTGTTTGTGAAAGGTAAACAAAACCTATATATTTCAATGCCAGTTAATGCCCATTGTTTTCTACATGTCCAAGGAAACAACTTTTTCAAGCTAACAACCCCATAATAAACAGTTAATATAAAATCATACCTAACAGGTACCATGAGTAATATGGTCTCATATTGCTATCATGAGGTTCTGGTGACATTTACAAACCACTCGCCATTTGGCTTCTTGGTTTATGGTGTCCAGAAACTCTTGAGTGCTTGAGTGCAATACAGGACCATATTAGACAGTTCAGTCACCCATTCTATTTCTGTCTCTCTCTCCCACGATATATATCTATATATATCTATATCTATATATATAGCACTACTGGGGAAACAACTGGTCTCAAGGTTTATCTATTCTCCTGGGATTCGAGGCTGGAGGTGAGAGAAGTTGTGATGCCAACTGATTTTGGGACGCCACTTGGTGTATGGAGAGACCCCTCACTGAATGGGTTACCACATCGCACTACGATTACCAGCATGCAACGAGTCTCAGGCCAGCACGAGGATCAATGCAGCGCACCTGTTAACATTCTGACCTTGGGAGTGGCTACAGTACCAACTTGTGATTATAAACAGCCCCTGGTGTAAGAACTGGCGTAGAAACGAGGCACTGAGGAAAGCCTATGCTGAAACACGCCTGCCACGGCGTTTCTACATACATGCACCCCACGCGCTGTAAAGAAATTTTGAAATAAATCCAGTTGTCAAATTCCTGGTGTGTCGGACTCATTCGGATGTGAGTGAGTATTGGATTTATATATATATATATATATATATATATATATATATATATATATATATATATATATATATATATATATATATATATATATATATATATATATATATATATATATATATATATATATATATGTATATTATCTACTGGCGGTCGCCAGTAGATAGTTATAGTTAGTGTGAGAAGTTGGCCTGGTATATGCTGTTCACTAGTTCTAGTGACCACCTTGTACCATGCCAAGCAACCCTTATGGTGTGGTTGTAAGTCAACCTTTTTGGACTAGCTGCCCTAGTGGTAGCGTAGGCTAAGCAGTCTTTGAGGCTAAACTCGTGATGCGTGTTAAGCAAGCTGTTTTACCAATAGTAACCCCCTTTTATACCAATGAAAGGACACCACACAGATATATATTCAAAATATATATGTATTTATTTCTCAAAGTAACCCCTAGTCTCTTTATGAGCACAGGAGCACAAATCGTCAAACAAGATTATCACAGAATACACAGAAGTTGCACTTTATATGGATAGGCCCTGGTGGCCACTCGAACCATATACTAAAATAGTGGTATAAGTACCACGAACAGAAAAGGGAAAAGGCCTAGGGCCTCTAGAATCGCTGGGCCTACAAGGAGCTAACGTCAGTTAGTGACCAGGAGGTCCACGGGTGGCGTGTGCAGAGCAAATAGTCACACGCGGGCTCCCATAGGTTTCAATGGGTGCGTAAAAAGTACAAAGTTACTGCAAAAGGAATCTTCCGGATGACCTAGGAACTTAAGATTTGGAACACAGGCACTAGAGATGTATTACTACACATGGGCACAGGTGTGCCAGCTTTACCTCACCCACAGGAAGCGGGTGCATAGGCCTCGAAGTGCGTCGGGTTTCTTCTATCTGTTCCGTGGGGCCTGTAGACAAAAGTGCTGCAGGCGGTCGGTCGGGAAGAGATGCAGTGGATCCAAGAGTGGATCGGAGATGTTGAAGACCTGTAAGCAGAGGGGACAGTGTTCACAGTCACTAGCCAGTGACCAGCGTGGCACCAGGTGGGTACCAGGCGATGTCGGGTGCAAACAGGAAGGAAGGTGTAGCTTGACTCTGCAGCCACGTGGTCCCTGAAGGTCGACGACGTCCAGGAGTCGAGTCACGAGCTGTCCCACGCAGGCTCTCGCTGTCGGCGGTGTCGGCGACTTGATCGAAGCAAACAAGCCTTGGCAAAAGCAATTGTTGTAGGCAAGGAGTTTAAGCTGTTGGTTCTGACCAGCAAGGTCAGAGGGATTGCTCCTTTGGAGGGGAGCAAGGGCCAGTCTGGAGCAACCAGACCAGCGGTGTTTGTCGTAGATTTCGTCGCCAAGATGGCCACTAGCCAGCGGGCCAGCAACCGGTTAGGCGCGTCGAGTGGCAAAATGCAGAAGGGCCCCACGCAGATCGTGGAGATGCTGGAGGGCTCACCTTTGGTGCAGATGCTGCTCGAGGGTTGGGCTTCTCAGGACCCAAAGCACAACTTGGAGGGAGCCTCGGTTGTTGCACTGGTCAGCTTGTCGTAGTCGTTCCAAGATGGCTGGCTCCACGTGTCTCGGTGCCTCCACGGGTCTCCTCTTTTCAGGGACTGTGGATCGGGCGGTGAGAGGTCTGGAGGTCCAGGTCTTGTCAGTCTCTGGGCTCGGGCTCCGGCGGGAGGCGGCGGCAAAGCAGACGGTGATTCGCTGGATGGTGCTTGCGTTAGCAAGGTGGTCACTCCCTGACCACAGGGGAGATTTTCTTCAGTCTTCTGTGCAGCAGAATGTCGAAGTTCCCGTCTTCTTCTTAGTTTCAAGTTGATTCCAGGATGTCTGAAGTCTTAGGACACAGCTCCTACCTTTATTCGGATTCTAGGGGCCGGACTACCTGCTAGGTCCCTCCCTATGGGTGGGACCAGGAAGGGGGGTGGTTACACCCCCAATCCTTTGTCCAGCTCGCCCCAGGCCCGGGACTGGTGTGCCCCAGGACCGGTTTGAACTGGCATATGCACCGAGGCTCCTTGTGAGCCACAGGCATGTCTGGTTTCTTTCAAGCCCTACCTGACCAATACACAAAATCCTGTCTGGGGTGGTGCACGCACCTCCCCTGGCAGGAAACCCTTTGTCCACACCTCCCAAGCTGGAAGGACTCCCAGCAGCAGGAGGGCAGACTTGTGTCTGTGGTGGCAGCATCCATTTTGTGGAGCTGAGGCTATGTCTGATTTTACCCGGGTTTCAGGCACTGTACATGTCGTGTCCCTCTAGAAGGGTGGAATGCTAACCCCGTCGCCAGAATTGGCGAGGGGTTAGTATTCCAATTCGTATGACACCTTACTCGACATGTTTTGATAAAGCCAAACCAAAGATAGCATTTAACCGCGAGGTTCATAATGCACTTAAGAGTATATGGTATGACGATATCTGGAAACAGTAGAAGGAAGTTGTTCCGACCACTGCAGACAGGCTCAGCTCATGCCAGAGCACCATCTCACATGGAACCAAGCACTCTGCCTTCAGGATTGTTAAGGCCTGCCATAGGAGTGACTTATAGGTTACCAGGTGTCCCATTTAAGGTTAGGTATAGGTATACTACACCTAAGTAAGAGGTGATTACACCAACTTACCCCAGCTGAGTGATCAGCCAGTTGTGTCAGATTGTTAGGCCAAGCCTGGGGTGGCATAATACATGCTTCAGCCCTTGGCAGGCCTTGGGTACACCAATGCCCTGGGTACCTAGTGTACACTGGTACAGGGGCTGACAGGGTGATCCAACCAATTGGGTATGTACCTAGGGTACATGGAGTCCATTTTAAAGAGAGAACAGCCAGGCTGAGATCCTGAATAGCAGGATCTCAGGCCAACTAAGTCGAAAAACCAGCTAGACACTAGGCAAAAATTTGGGGGTAACCATAGTCAGGTATCCACCTTCCTACACAACCCCCCCCCAAACGAAGGGAGATAAGGCTGACCTTGACCAGGTAAGCCTATATTGCCCAAGTGGCCATATAAGGAGGAACCAGCACTGGCATGGTTACCCCCTGTCTCATGGTCCACTAAGCAATCCCTCACCCTAAGGGTATCAGAGGGTCTCCACCATAGGGAATCTCTACCTTTGGTGTGTCTTGGCAAAGTAAAAGGCTGGTGTTGAGATGGAGTACTGAAGTGAGTGTCCTCAAAGTGAGGCCTCAGCTTCCTCCAATCCCCCTCCACCATGGATGCCTTTCTTTCCTTAACTGAGTTGCACTGTGCTCTCAGGGTCAGCCTCTGGCTACCTAAAGCTGGAGGCTGGGTCCCTTTTGTGGGCTTACTGGAGGGACAGGTCAGGTTTGGGGCCCTAAGGTCCCAGGTTTGCCTGTGCCCAACAGAATCCCTCTGGGGGAGGTCCCTAACTACCTGTAAAGGAGATCCCTCAGGAATGTTTTTACCCATCACCTGACTAGGGCTACTAGCCAGGCAATCCTCATTCTTTTGATGGGGGGGTTCTTGTGGACAGGGGCCCTCTTGGGGTCCACTGGCCTCCCTGACCTCTGCAGCCCTGGGCTGACTGAGGCAGGGTAGAGAGAGGCAGGCTACCTGCACCAGACTGGGTCCCACCTTGGAAGGGGCCACTGACATCAGAGGCTCTGCCAGGCCAGGCCTGGCTACCTCTGGGGCAGTTCCTTCACAAGGGGTGAGGTCAGCTCCCTGAGGAGGCTGACTTTTTCCTAATGTCTGGGGAGAGGGAGACTTTTCTTCCTCCCCACTACTCTCTGTTTGTGTGGAGTGATCCATAGTTTCAGGCTTCACTACACCTATGTCAGTCTGAGTATAGGCTGAGACCATTACAGCCTTGCCAACCTTTTCAGGGGGGCACTCAGTTTGTGTTTGAGCTGTGACTGTCACAGCTCTGCCAGTCTCTACAGGGAAGTCTGTCTGTGCCTGGGCTGTGGCTACCACTGCCCTTCCAACCTTTCCAGGGAGGAAATCTATTTGGACAGGGGTTGTGAATGGCACAACCCCACTACCCTTTTGTGAAAGGCCTACCATTTTAGAATGGGTGTCTTGTTCAACTCCAGCCCAAGCTGAGAGTTCTAAGTCATTCCCCAGTAAGCAGTCTACAGGCAAGGTTGGGGACACTGCCACCCTTTTAGGGCCAGTGACACCTCCCCAGCTGAGACATACCTCTGCCATGGGATGACTGTTCTGTTTGCCATCAATGTTGGTCACCTGGTAGGAGAAACCAGGCAAAAGCTGCTCAGAGGGAACTAGCCAATGGGCCACCATTGTGATGCTAGCTCCAGTGTCTCTGTAGGCCTCAGCTTTTGTACCATTGATGTAGGGCTCCTGTCTGTACCTACCCAAAGTGTTGGGACAGGCAGTGAAGTTGGCAAACCCCATGCCACCATCACAGACAAGAGTGGTTGCTGTAGGGGAATTGGCTAAGCCAGGGTCCCCCTGTGTTCCCCAAGTAAACCCACCCAGATTTCTGGGGGCACTCCCACCACCTGGGGGATTACTGCTGACAGTAATAGGTGGTGTGACAGGAGTAATTGGAGGAACAGTTTTGTTTTTAGCCCTTGGGCAACCGCTGTCAGTTTTCCAATGCCCAGGAGTTTTACACTCATGGCAGTAGGGCTTTTTAGCTGTGGTAGAGGAGGGAGCTTGGGACCCACCACCCTGTGTGGAGTTTTGGGGCCCTGAGGACGGTTTCTCTTTTTCTTTATCCCCACCCTTCTCTTGAGGCTTGGTGGTATCTTTCTTTTGGTCACCACCCTGGTTTTTAGGCCTGATCCTGGTCCTGACCCATTTATCTGCCCTCTTTCCCAATTCTTGGGGAGAGGTCAAATCTGAGTCTACCAGGTGTTGATGGAGAAGCTGGTTTTGACAATTACTTAAAATCTGCTCTCTCATCATCAAATTGTACAATCCTGTATAATCAGACACCTTACTTCCCAGCAACCAACCCTCCAAAGCCTTAGTGGCACATTCCACATATTCAGACCAGTCCTGAGTCTGTGTCTTCTGGGTGTCTCTGAACATTAACCTGTACTGTTCAGTGGTTAAGCCTAACCCATCAACTAGGACACTCTTCAGGACTCTGTAATTTCTGACATCCTCTTCTCTAACAGTGAGGAGTCTATCTCTGCCTCTCCCCTCAAAGGAGAGCCATAAGATTGCTGCCCACTGGTCTTCAGGAACCTGCTGCACTTTGCAGGCTCTCTCAAGAGCAGTCATCCATTTGTGGATGTCATCCCCACTTTTGTAGGGGGGCACAATCTTGGACAGGTTCCTATTGTCAAAGACCCTATCTTTGTCCCTAGGGACATTGCTGCCACCAGTGGGTATAGACCCACTCTCTCTATGCTGCCTAGCCTTGCTCAGTTTTTCTTCCATCAGGGCTACTTCTAGCTCCTGCTTCCTGATCCTCAGCTGGGCTTCTTGCATCTTGGCCTCATGTTCCCTCCTCTGAGGGGTGGTCATCCTTCTCCTGGAGTGACCTTGAGAGCCTCTAGAGCCATGGGAAGCATTGGAGTCACCTGAGCGATTCCTTTGCCTTCCCAGCCCTGTGTTAAGTCCACTGGGGAGATCCAGTGGGTTGAACCCACTGTCAGTCCCCAATAGCCTTGGTTTAGCTGGGCCAAGTTTAACACTTGGCACTGGGCTAGTTCTCCCTTCATCCTCACTACTGTCAGTATCCTTTTCACTCTCATCCTCTGTGGTAGGCATCCCATCTAAGGGGTGACTATTGGGAAGGGGTACTTCAGTGGCATCTTCAGAAGGGGGGCCTCCTGTTCCTGTCCCTAAGGGGGCTAACTGGGAAGCTTTCTTGAGTGCTCTCTGATTCTCATCATTCTGTAAGAGCTCTCTGAGCTCAGCAGAGTTTGGGTTCTTGGGCTGTTTAAGGCCTCTAAGAGTTGCCAAATGCCTGAGCTCATTCTGATTAAGGGTAGCAAAGCTGGATGGTGCCCTCTGGGGGTCACTCTCAACAGAGATGGGTACAGTGGACCCCTCTGCCCCGGCCATTGCTCTTAAGTGTGGGTGGATGTGTTGCAATCTACCTACACTTGGGTTTACCTACTAAACCTATCTAGTAGTTGTAGTCAGGGTGTGCTACTCCCTTTGCTCTACAACAACTAAGTTCAGTAGAACTTAAGTATATCTAATCTTGTTTTATATGTACCTACAGGTACCTATGTGATCTTTCAATTGGTAACCAAGAGATTACAATGGTAAAACACAGCAAGCTCAAATCCAACCGCTGCTCACCAATGTGAGAAGTTGGCCTGGTATATGCTGTTCACTAGTTCTAGTGACCACCTTGTACCATGCCAAGCAACCCTTATGGTGTGGTTGTAAGTCAACCTTTTTGGACTAGCTGCCCTAGTGGTAGCGTAGGCTAAGCAGTCTTTGAGGCTAAACTCGTGATGCGTGTTAAGCAAGCTGTTTTACCAATAGTAACCCCCTTTTATACCAATGAAAGGACACCACACAGATATATATTCAAAATATATATGTATTTATTTCTCAAAGTAACCCCTAGTCTCTTTATGAGCACAGGAGCACAAATCGTCAAACAAGATTATCACAGAATACACAGAAGTTGCACTTTATATGGATAGGCCCTGGTGGCCACTCGAACCATATACTAAAATAGTGGTATAAGTACCACGAACAGAAAAGGGAAAAGGCCTAGGGCCTCTAGAATCGCTGGGCCTACAAGGAGCTAACGTCAGTTAGTGACCAGGAGGTCCACGGGTGGCGTGTGCAGAGCAAATAGTCACACGCGGGCTCCCATAGGTTTCAATGGGTGCGTAAAAAGTACAAAGTTACTGCAAAAGGAATCTTCCGGATGACCTAGGAACTTAAGATTTGGAACACAGGCACTAGAGATGTATTACTACACATGGGCACAGGTGTGCCAGCTTTACCTCACCCACAGGAAGCGGGTGCATAGGCCTCGAAGTGCGTCGGGTTTCTTCTATCTGTTCCGTGGGGCCTGTAGACAAAAGTGCTGCAGGCGGTCGGTCGGGAAGAGATGCAGTGGATCCAAGAGTGGATCGGAGATGTTGAAGACCTGTAAGCAGAGGGGACAGTGTTCACAGTCACTAGCCAGTGACCAGCGTGGCACCAGGTGGGTACCAGGCGATGTCGGGTGCAAACAGGAAGGAAGGTGTAGCTTGACTCTGCAGCCACGTGGTCCCTGAAGGTCGACGACGTCCAGGAGTCGAGTCACGAGCTGTCCCACGCAGGCTCTCGCTGTCGGCGGTGTCGGCGACTTGATCGAAGCAAACAAGCCTTGGCAAAAGCAATTGTTGTAGGCAAGGAGTTTAAGCTGTTGGTTCTGACCAGCAAGGTCAGAGGGATTGCTCCTTTGGAGGGGAGCAAGGGCCAGTCTGGAGCAACCAGACCAGCGGTGTTTGTCGTAGATTTCGTTGCCAAGATGGCCACTAGCCAGCGGGCCAGCAACCGGTTAGGCGCGTCGAGTGGCAAAATGCAGAAGGGCCCCACGCAGATCGTGGAGATGCTGGAGGGCTCACCTTTGGTGCAGATGCTGCTCGAGGGTTGGGCTTCTCAGGACCCAAAGCACAACTTGGAGGGAGCCTCGGTTGTTGCACTGGTCAGCTTGTCGTAGTCGTTCCAAGATGGCTGGCTCCACGTGTCTCGGTGCCTCCACGGGTCTCCTCTTTTCAGGGACTGTGGATCGGGCGGTGAGAGGTCTGGAGGTCCAGGTCTTGTCAGTCTCTGGGCTCGGGCTCCGGCGGGAGGCGGCGGCAAAGCAGACGGTGATTCGCTGGATGGTGCTTGCGTTAGCAAGGTGGTCACTCCCTGACCACAGGGGAGATTTTCTTCAGTCTTCTGTGCAGCAGAATGTCGAAGTTCCCGTCTTCTTCTTAGTTTCAAGTTGATTCCAGGATGTCTGAAGTCTTAGGACACAGCTCCTACCTTTATTCGGATTCTAGGGGCCGGACTACCTGCTAGGTCCCTCCCTATGGGTGGGACCAGGAAGGGGGGTGGTTACACCCCCAATCCTTTGTCCAGCTCGCCCCAGGCCCGGGACTGGTGTGCCCCAGGACCGGTTTGAACTGGCATATGCACCGAGGCTCCTTGTGAGCCACAGGCATGTCTGGTTTCTTTCAAGCCCTACCTGACCAATACACAAAATCCTGTCTGGGGTGGTGCACGCACCTCCCCTGGCAGGAAACCCTTTGTCCACACCTCCCAAGCTGGAAGGACTCCCAGCAGCAGGAGGGCAGACTTGTGTCTGTGGTGGCAGCATCCATTTTGTGGAGCTGAGGCTATGTCTGATTTTACCCGGGTTTCAGGCACTGTACATGTCGTGTCCCTCTAGAAGGGTGGAATGCTAACCCCGTCGCCAGAATTGGCGAGGGGTTAGTATTCCAATTCGTATGACACCTTACTCGACATGTTTTGATAAAGCCAAACCAAAGATAGCATTTAACCGCGAGGTTCATAATGCACTTAAGAGTATATGGTATGACGATATCTGGAAACAGTAGAAGGAAGTTGTTCCGACCACTGCAGACAGGCTCAGCTCATGCCAGAGCACCATCTCACATGGAACCAAGCACTCTGCCTTCAGGATTGTTAAGGCCTGCCATAGGAGTGACTTATAGGTTACCAGGTGTCCCATTTAAGGTTAGGTATAGGTATACTACACCTAAGTAAGAGGTGATTACACCAACTTACCCCAGCTGAGTGATCAGCCAGTTGTGTCAGATTGTTAGGCCAAGCCTGGGGTGGCATAATACATGCTTCAGCCCTTGGCAGGCCTTGGGTACACCAATGCCCTGGGTACCTAGTGTACACTGGTACAGGGGCTGACAGGGTGATCCAACCAATTGGGTATGTACCTAGGGTACATGGAGTCCATTTTAAAGAGAGAACAGCCAGGCTGAGATCCTGAATAGCAGGATCTCAGGCCAACTAAGTCGAAAAACCAGCTAGACACTAGGCAAAAATTTGGGGGTAACCATAGTCAGGTATCCACCTTCCTACAGTTAGGACCTATTTTCCATAGGAAATCTGCAACATTCTATTCCTAATAAGTCTGGTGCCGGTTGATGAATCCTCGCAAAATTTTCAAAACTTTTGGCCAGCTCCGCTCCGCTCCTACCCTGAAAGTTTTGTGGTGATTCATCAAGTGGGGGCCGAGAAAAAAGGGGGGTCCCAAAACACGTTTTCCCCATGCAATTTCCCATAGGATCTGCTGTCGCACCTACAGCCCGAACCGCTGAACGGAATGACATCAAATTTGGCAAAGAGGTAGTCCTCAGTTCAGACTCGTGCCTTTTGCATAAATGGTGTGAATCTGTTCAGTAGTTCCTGAGAAAATTAGAGTTAAAAGTACATAAATATCTATGGCAGGGGAGGATACGCGGACCCTACCCGCACCGTAAGCGCACCCTCCCCGAACCAAGCGCGCACCCTCCCGATCGCACGCTGAATGCTAATTGGCTGTCTACATTCGAAACCAGGATCTGTTGGTGGCCATTTTCTGCCTCGGTAGAAGCGAGGCTGAAGAAGCAAGGGGAATAAGTGTGTAAAACATACCAAGGGAGCAGAGTGGAAATACTCTGACCCTCTAGAGGTGCTTAGGGGGTCCCAGAAGGACCCCCTGGGGCCCCCTTTTAAAAAAAACAAAAAACGGCAAAATGCCCGTATGGTGCGCGCATCATATCGCGTTCGGTGCACGGATTCTCTCACGTTGGGTGAGCGGATCCAAGGAAAAAAATTTAAATTGTTGGGAGATAAAGATCAAGCTTAAGTGTTTTGTTCTTGAGTGGCTCTAAAAAGAGCTGTTGTGTTCATTGAGAGTTTTTGGTACTTATAAGTAAGTACCTATACAGAGTCTAAAGTTGTTGAGGAAGACTCTGTTTCCTTCAACAGTAAAGTGTACTCCATCTCTCCTATACATCTCTTGCATATGAAAGCGCAGATTGTTATTGTAAATGGACCCCATTCTATAGTCTCGGAGAAAAGCAGAAACAGATTTATTCACATGTTTCCTAGCTTTCTCAATTTGTGGACAAAAATGATCGGACCAGTTCAATTTCTGTCTTTGGCATATGTTAGAATACACAAAGGCAGTTTTGGGGAAAATTGAAATGAGTTCTGCAAAGGTGTCCTTCATAAGCATTTCCAGACCTACCCCAGTCAAAGTGCCTAGGCCATTGCCACCACAGTGCACTATTATGAGGTCAGGGTGTTGGATATCCATAAAGGATTTCACCAATGGCATCAATTGGTGCCACTTTAACCCTCTGTGTCCAATCCATTTAATGTCTACATTTGGCAAACCTAGGTCTTTGTGAATGCCTTTGTTTTCTGCCTACCTTCGGCTCCAGAAAACATAGCTGTGTCCCACAATCCACACTCTAGGCATCTTGAAGGGAGGTCTGGATGCACTCAGATGGTTTCTGTAAATGAAATGGCAGTTTGAAAAGTAAGATTTTTCTAAAATGGTGGCTAAGATGCAGTTTTGAAAAAAGACAAGAAATCATTGGTTGTTTGACAACCTCCTATACTGAAAGGTAGGGTGCATGTTTCTGTTTTTTAAACGCATGATTCTTATTGGTTAACAAAAACTGATTGAAAGGAACATTATATATGATAAGCTGATATGTTGTAAAGTCAAGCACACTTGCTATTTTGATTAGCAACATTGTGTGCTGAACTTGTGACCTGTGTGCTCAGTTCAGTGTTCCATGACCTGTTTCTATGGTAACAGGCAAAAGGCAGATTGGGTGTAGGGTTCAAATTTATGTCATTTGGAAAGGGTTGAAATGTTTAACCAATAGAAATGTGTGTTAGCTTTTGAATTTATGTGGGAAAGAATGTGATTTGATGTTTGCATGTATATGTGTGGAAAATGAGAGGGAAACTTTGCCATTCTTTGGTTTTGCTGACAGGTGCACAGTGCAGAGATTCTGTATAAGAAAATCTGGTGTGTGACTGATATACTTCTTAATCTACAAAACAACTTGAAAGGTGAGTTATTTAATTGTGAAGGGATGTATGTTGTCTATTTTGATTTTAATCAGACTAATGCATTTCTCCTGTGAAAGTGCAGGGAGTACTTTTTTTGTCTGCAATCTTATTGACAGTTGTGTGCATGTAGAAATCATTCTGTGATAAGCATTTGTGTTTTTCATGTGTTTGCAGACAGATAACTGTGCTGTTTTTATATTTTGGTACAATTAGAAATCAGTCATTGTTTATGAATTTGCTAAATGAGTCATATTTCTACACTAAAATGTAGTATTCGTAGATTAAGAAATGTGTTTTGGTATAGTGCAAGGGATAGTGTTGTTTGTCTAGAATCACACAGTGAGTCTGTGTGCATTTAGGAATAATTTTGAGAGAAACATTTTGGTACTAATCTGTAGTAGTAGATTTTCTGCAATGTGTGCAGTTACCTTAGATCTTGTAGACTAGTAAATGCATTTTGTACAAGGGATACTTGTCTGTGTACAATCACACTGTGAGTCTGTGTGTATTTGGGTAAGCATTGTGAGAGAAGCATTTGGTAAAATTATGTATTTGCTTGCAGATAATTGTTTTAAAACCTGTCATGTTGTCAAGTTTTAGTAGCATTAAAAAACAGTCTTTGCTTGTGCATTGATAAAATGAGTCAGGCTTTGACACTAAAGTGTAGTACTTAAATATGTAGATTGTGTGCAGTCCCCTTACCCCTTCCACAGTAGTGAATGAGTTTTGGTAAACTCCTAGTAATAGTGTTGCTTGTCTAGAATCACACTGTGAATCTGTGTGCATTTGGGAACCACTGTGAGAGAAGCATTTGGTAACATCATGTATTTGCTGACAGATAACTGTTTTAAAACCTGTCATGTTGTCAAGTTTTAGTAGCATTAGAGGCCAGTCTTTTCTTTTTCATTGATAAAATGAGTCAGGGTTTGACACTAAAGTGCAGTACTGAAATATATAGATTGTGTGCAGTCCTCTTACCCCTTCCGCAGTAGTGAATGAGTTTTGGTAAACTCCTAGTGATAGTGTTGCTTGTCTAGAATCACACTATGAGTCTGTGTGAATTTGGAAACCACTATGAGAGAAGCATTTGGTAACTTCATGTATTTGCTGACAGATAACTGTTTTAAAACCTGTCATGTTGTCAAGTTTTAGTAGCATTAGAAGCCAGTCTTTGCTTATGCATTGATAAAATGAGTCAAGCTTTGACACTAGAGTGCAGTACTTAAATATGTAGATTGTGTGCAGTACCCTTACCTCTACCAGACTAGTGAATGAGTTTTGGTAAACTCCTAGGATAGTGTTGCTTGTCTAAAATCACACTGTGAGTCTGTGTGCATTTGGGAACCACTGTGAGAGAAGCATTTGAGTACTTGACATCTTTGCATACGCATATCTGCTTAAAAACCTTTCCTGTTCTCAAGTTTTGGTGGAATTAGAAGGCAGTCATTGCTTATGTATTCACCCAGGAACTGTCCTTGCAATACTGTAAACATTCAGTTAATATCCAAGTACTAATGGAGTGAGGCAGGCCTTAGTACATAGACTGCTACAAACCCCTATCCACTATGCATGCAGGCCTCTAACCACCTACACACTTGTCTTTCACACCTTTAATATCCCAGTCAGTATTTATACAGTTTCCGCAAACACCCTGTTACTCCCCTTACACTTCTCCAGTGACCCATTCAGTACCATGTACTAATCCATTTACTGCGCCAAAAGCCAAACACTTATAAATTCGCTGAGGCACTCTCCTTGTACTTCTCTAATAATTCAGTCAGTACCCAGGTACTTATGTAGTGAACCCGGTTTTAGCACATGGACTACTTCAAATGACTATCCATTATGCATGCAGGCCTCTAACCACCTACAGAATTGTCTTTCACACCTTCATTTGCCCAGTCAGTATCTATATACTCCAATAAACGCCCTGTCACTCTCCTTGCACACCTCCAGTGACTCATTCAGCAGCATGTACTAATCTATTCACTGTGCCAAAACCCAAAAACTTAAAAGATTTATCCAGGCACTCTCCTTGCAGTACTCTAATGATTCAGTCAGTACCCAGGTACTCATGCTGTGACCCATGCCTTAGGCCATGGACTGCTTCAAATGTCTGTCTAGTATGCATGCAGGCCTCTAGTCACCTACACATTTGTCTTTTGCTTTTTCAATTAACTAGTCAGTATCTAGAAACTCCAGTAAATACTCTTTCAGTCCACTTCCACACCTCTACTGACTCATCTGGCACTATGTAATAATCTATTCACTGCACCAAAACACAAAAACTTAAAAAGGTTAACCCAGGCACTCTCCTTGCAGCAGTGTAATGATTCAGTCAGTACAGAAGTAATCATGCAGTGTCTGAGGTTTTAGCTGATGGACTGTTTAAACGTCTATCCAGTATGCATACAGGCCTCTAGTCACCTACACACTTGTCTTTGACTTCTTTAATTAACTAGTCAGTATCTATATACTTCAATAAACATCCTGTCACTCATCTTGCACTCATCCAGTGACTGATCCAGTACCATGTACTAATCTCTTCACTGCGCCAAAACTGAAAAACTTAAACGTTTTACCCAGGCACTCTCCTAGCAGTAGTCTAATGATTCAGTCAGTTTCCAGGTACTCATGTAGTGAACCATGCATTACAACATAGACTACTTCAAATGTCTATGCAGTATGCATGCAGTCTTCTAACATACGATACAGTTGTTTTTAACAGCTTCAATTCCCCAGTCAGTATCCATGTACTTCCAGCAAACATCCTGTCACTCCCCTTGCACTGTTCCAGTGACTTATTCAGCACCATGTAGTAATGCATTCACTGCACCAAAACTGAAACACTTATAAATTCACCCAGGTATGCTTCTTGCAATAGTCTAATCAATCAGTCAGTACCTAAGTACTAATGGAGTGAGGTAGGCCTTAGCACATGGATTGATTCAAACGTGTTTCCACTATGCATGGAGGCCTCTAACTACCAACACAATTGCCTTTCAGACCTTCAATTTCTCTGTCAGTATCTATAAACTCCAATAAACACTCTGTCACTTTAATCGCACAACTCCACTGACTCATTTGGCAGTAAGTACTAATCTATTCACTGCACTAGAATCCAAAATCTTAAAAGATTCACCCAGTAACTCTTTTTGTAGAACTCTAATGATTCAGTCAGTACTCAGGTAGTTTTGCAGTGATCTAAGTGTTACTCTATGGACTGTTTCAAACGTCTATCCACTATGCATGTAGGTCTCTAGCCACCTACATACTTGTCTTTCACACCTTCAATATCCCAGACAGTATTCATACAGTTCCCGCAAACACTCTGTCACTCTCCTTATACTTCTCCAGTGACTTATTTAGCACCATGTACTAATGTATTTACTGCACCTAAATACAAATACTTATAAATTCATCCTGGCACTCTCCTTGCAATACTGAAAACATTCAGTCAGTATCCAAGTACTATTGGACTGAGACAGGCCTTAACATATGGATGGATTCAAGCACGTATCCACTATGCATGTAGGTCTCTAATCACCTACACACATGTCTTTCACACCATCAATATCCATGTCAGTATTCATACACTTCTAGCAAACACCCTGTCACTCCCCCAGTGTGTCTCCTTATAGTACTGTAATCATTCAATCAGTTAGCATGTAGTGTTTTAGTGAAGCAGGCTTTAGGGCATGAACTGCTTCAAAGTAGTATGCACTATGCATGTAGTGCTTTAACCATCGTCACACTTGTGCTTCAGGGCTATAGTTTCTTAGTCAGTTTTTATATAAAATGTGTTTCTACAGTAATAGAATAGTATAAATGTGAAAGTTATTAATATACTTTTATTTGTGATTCTTTCTTAAAAATACTGTTTTTCAACGTTAAAATAGAGAAATCATGCCAGAAAAAAAGAAAAACAAAAGAACAGAGACAGGAGAATTACTTGAAGAAACATCAACCACAAGTATTGAATGAACAAGATAATGTGGGTAAAAAGAAAAAATCTTCTGGTAAGATCACAAAGCAATTTATTAAAAATGTATGTAGGACCAAACAGAATGTACACAATGCTGAAACCACTGTGCATGCTTCAACTAGAATAAAAATTCAAAATAAGAGGAAAAGCAATAAAGCAAATGGTCAGTCAAAGGAGACAAAGTATGGTAAAAGAAGGCAAAATCAGTATAAGGAAATACGCAAACAAATTTTTTACAAGACAGTAGCACATAATTTGCTGAAAGATGTGAAGAAATATATAAAGAGAGCTCTATTTTATAAAAAGAAGAAGCATATTGAAAACATTGTTGAAAAGGCTTTTGAAGTACAAAGGAAACTATTCATTTTAGTATTAAACAGAATTCGATCACTAGATAAACCAATCCATTTAATGAAGCCCAAAAGTAGGAGGAAAAGAGTAATTAATAGAAAAAAAATTGTGATTTTTTTTGGGAGAATGGAAACACAGTTCCAGTTCAGAGCCTTTCTTTAATGAAGAGAGTTATTTACAGAGCAAAAAATTATTGTATGCAGTTGACACCAGTGGTAGAGGTTATGAGGTTAGAGATGGTTGTCCAATTGGGAAAGAGAAAATGGTTGAAAGAAATGCAGAAGAAGTGATAACTGATGAAGTTCTAGGGAGACGTCCTCAACACCCTGTGTACACTTGGGATTGCAGTAGTATTTGTAGTGTACGACAGGAATCTATTGATAAATTATGTAGTTTTTTACGAGCATATAGTGAAAAAAGTGTTAAACAAAAGATTAAGGTGTTGCAAGGACTAGACCCTTGCAGAGTGAGAAAAAATACTGGTTTGCAAGGTCATTCTCTGGCTTGTCTTTCTAGGAAAGTTTGTCAAAGTGTTTTTCACCATTTCAGGATGCTGGCAGTACATCATACTCAAATGCGGAAGTTAGTGAGAAGATTGTATTCTGCAAAAAGTCCAGCACTAAAGTTAAATGAGTTGAACAGTGCTCTTTTGCGTGGGTCAGTATCAGTTGTGAAGAAGGTTTGTGATGATATTGAGTTTTGTTACTTTGGTCCTCAGCAAGAGAGTGCAGAAACTATCACATTAGTAGAACAAAATGTTGAAGACAATGTAGAACCCATAATTACAAAAAAGTTTGAGGATGAAATCACAAAGTTTAAGGTAATTTCAGGTGAAAGACCAAATGTTTCTTGTATTTGTTGTTGGCGAAGTCACTATAAAAATCAGACTAGGGGTGTCAATCTGTATTTAAAAAGTGAAATAGAAGATAATGATAAGTGGATGGAATTTTCAACTTATTTATTGGTAGAGGATTGTTTTGATTTGGGATCTGAGCAGCGTATTTGCAAATATTGTTATAACAAATTAGATGAGAATAAAATGCCTGCTAGAGCTGTTCATAATTATCTAGAGTTGATTGCTATCCTCCAGAGCTGATAGATTTAAATACGTATGAGTCTATTCTCATTCAATGTGTTCACCCGTTTCAGGCTATTGTTCGTATGGAGCCTAAAACAGGTAAATTACCTCCATCAGAGTTGCAAAGATGATTGAAAGGAAGAGTTGTGTATTTACCGTTAGATTTAAGGAAAAATATTGAAACTATTGGTGTAGACCATGCAGAAAATGAGCCACTAGTCATTCTAGTTAATGGTGTTCCTACTAAGAATAAGAAAATCTGGCAAGAGTAAGTGGATGTTAGAAAAGTGCAAAAGGCATCATTGTATCTGTAAAAAAATAATGAGTACCTTAGAAATGTGTTTGTAGGAGAAGAAGAAATAGATATAGCAGAAGATACTGAAACATTAAGTGAACAAATTGAAAAAGTGGAGATGTCGAGATGTGAAGAAATCTATGAACATTACAGTGTATATCCACTTCATTCCAAAGAGGTGATGGGGAATATGATTGAGTTGTTTCAAATGAAAAAAGCAACAGGAAGTCCCATGAGTGTATGGGAAGAGAGCTTGGAAGCTCGTTGTTTCCCGCAGTTGTTTCCAACAGGAAAAGGTGAACGATATGATAAACGTCCTGTGCAGATTCCTGCATCTGAATATCGGACAACAAGATTATATGCAGAAGATCCAAGATTTCGACAATGTATCCACTATATGTTTCATCTTCTGTTTGAAAGTGACTTGTCTGGACTTTCATATGCAGTAAATCACATTTTAAAAACTGGAATGCATCTGCAAAATGTAACTGCAAAGGATTTTATGGATAAAGTGCATCAAAGAGATGATCATTTAGAATCTCAGTTGATTAATCTGATGGCATGTCAGCGTGGGACTAATGAATATTGGTACCGTCGTCATGGAGAACTGAAATGTATGCTACGGAACTTGGGAACTCCTACATGGTTTGTTACACTAAGCTGTGCTGAGTATGCTTGGGACGATTTACTTGAATTTTTTCGAGAGGCAAATTCCAATATAAAAAATATTGAATACAAGACACCTGGAGAATTGTGCTCCTTGGATCCTGTTAATGTATGCAGTTATTTCAATCATAGATTTGAAGCTATGATGTCTTTCATCAGCAATAAAAAGAATCCTCCTCTTGGAGAAGTTGTGGATTTCTTTTGGAGAAAGGATTATCAAGCAAGAGGTGCTCCTCATATACATATGTTGTTATGGATCAAGGACGCCCCCAAATTTGGAACAGATTCAAATGAAATTGTTTTGTCTTTCATTGAAGATTATGCCATATGTGCTGTACCCAATAGCAGAGAAGATAAAAACTTAAAACAACAAGTCTTATGATTCCAAAGCCATAGGTGTGGAAAATACTGTCGACAAAAGTACAAGTCAAAGGATAAATTCTATACCAAATGTCATTTTGGATTTCCACATCCTGTATTATCCAAAGAAAGAGTGAACAGTTTTATGTCAGCTATGCGACATACCATCACAAGAAAGTCTCCGAAAAATACCTACAATTTAAGAAGAAGCAGAGAATCGAAATACATAGATGACTACAATCCAGTTATTTTATCCATGTGGATCGCTAACATGGATATTCAGTTTGTTGCGGACAATTCCATTGCTGTTGCTCGATATGTAACGTCCTACATTACTAAATCAGAAAAGACTGAATTGAAAGAAATGTGGAAAGAGATTTCTCACGAGAAGACTCTAAGTAAGAAATTATACAGTTTCAGTTTGAAGATGTTATCGCATCGTGAAATTGGAGCATATGAATGTTCAGATCAGTTATCATCTGCAAGTCTATATTCCAAAAGTAGAAGAATCATTTGGGTGAGTCTAGGTCTTGCAGGAATGCAAAATCGGGTACTGAAATCTGTTCAAGAAATTGAATATTTAGCAGAAAAAGAACCAGAAAGTACAGATATTTTGAAAACGAATATGTTGGACACATATTAACCAAACAGAAGTCATCACCTTGAGAACATGTGTCTCTATGAAGTGCTGCAAAACGACACTTTTAAACGGAATACTACAGAGAACATCAATGATGGAAAATATGTAGTGGTTTGTTCCGATGGATGTCTGGTGAAACAAAGGAAAGGAAATGTAATTAATCACAGGAAACTGAGTTGCGACACTGCTGACAAAAGGGAATTTTACTATTTAGCCCTTTTGCAAATGTTCAAACCGTGGCGTTCAGAATTGGAATTACTTGGAGATTTTCAGAGCTCTGAAGATTCATTTAATGCTTGTAAAGATAGCATACAATGCAGTGCTTTTGCAAATTATGTGAAAATGTTGAATGATGAAATTGATCTAGAAGCTACAATTGCAGCTGAGATTGCTAGATACAGTTCTCAAGACAGTCAAAGTTCTGCTGCACTGAGTCAAGATCCACTTGGACAACCAATTGTTGAAAATGAAGCAGCGACTGCCATGAATGAGGTGGAAACAGCAATGTATCAAGCTCAAGAAGATGTAATACAGTTAGGAAACTTGGAAGAACAACTAAATGTTGAACAGAAACAAATATATCAACAAGTGAAAGAGCACATTGACCATGGATTACTTCATGAAAAGAAAGGGTGCTCATGTACATCATTTCAACCTATCCGAATGTATGTGAGTGGTCAAGCTGGAACAGGAAAACGTTTCTTAATTAAATTAATTACAAGTTATCTGCAGAAAACAACTGAGTCGCATTTGTCTTGTGTTGTCACTGCTCCAACTGGGTTGGCAGCACATAACATTAAAGGAATTACTTTACATCATTCACTAATGCCACCAGTAGAGCATGAGAACAAATTAGAATACCACAAGCTATCTGGAGAAGCGTGTTGTGAAGTTTCAAGAGTCCTGACAAAATGAAACTTCTCATTATTGATGAGGTGAGCATGGTCTCAAACTTGATGCTTGACTTTGTGCATTTAAGAATGCAGCAAATTCTTAAAACAGAGTTTGACGTGTTATTTGGAGGAAAACACGTCATAGTTTTTGGAGATCTACTGCAACTGACTCCGGTAAAAGGACAACCGGTATTTAAAACACTTGCACATGAAGATACCAGAAAGTCTCTTGATAGTGTTGGTAATGTGAACATTTGGACTTATTTTGAATACAAAGAACTGACAACAAATATGCGACAGGCAAATGATGCTGAATATTGAAGTATTCTTCAAGATATAAGAATTGGAATTCTTACAGAACATGGTAAAAAAGCTTTGGAGAGTCGATTACTTTGCAATGTGTTTCCAAATGAAAATGTAGTTCCTGCAAAAGTGTACATGAGAACTGCAGAAAATAAATCAGTGATCTGCTTAATGCCAACACTGCGCGAGTGTTCTATATTCAACGAAGAACTATTGAAACTGGAAAATGAAGAAATTATAAAAATGGAAGCCATCGATAAAATAGAGCATGAAGGAATCACTATTATTTTGACGGGAAAGTTGAAAACAAAACTGGATTCTTTAGAAAAAAAAATATCTAAAACAGCTGGTTCAGAAAAGACACTATATGCATGTGTAAA
The DNA here is from genome assembly GCF_964204655.1 of Triturus cristatus. Taxonomy (NCBI): domain Eukaryota; kingdom Metazoa; phylum Chordata; class Amphibia; order Caudata; family Salamandridae; genus Triturus; species Triturus cristatus. Next base: position 689,081,314 of record NC_140590.1, on the reverse strand, counting down.
CTGTCGGGTAATTTTAAGGCGTAATATGGATGTAGAAAAAGGTTTAGTTAATGGCGCAATGGGTAAAGTGGTGGATTTTGTTAATTATCAGAAAAAAGAAGGAATTGAATTTAAAAAAAATAATTTGATCAGATTGAAGAAGTTAAAGAAATTGGTCGTTGTTCAGTTTGTTTTTTGCTTGTTAAAGATTTATATGTCCGTAGGAAACAATTTCCATTTTCTCTGGCATATGCAGTGACTATTCATAAATCTCAAGGATTAAGTGTAGACAGTGCATTGGTGAATGGTGGATCTACCGTATTTAAAGAGGGTGTTGCATATATTGCTTTGTCGCGAGTCAAAACATTATCTGGTTTGTTTTTGAATGATTTTGATGAGACAAAGGTTACTGCAGATGCAAACTGTGTAAAAGAGTATAATAGGTTAAGAAGGGTGTATGCTCCAAATTTAGGTCAATATCCTGTATTTGAAAAGCGTGTGGTTGGTCGAAAAAGAAGGTTTGAGAATATCTGTTCTGAAGGTGTCGAGGGGAAAAGAACAAGATAATGTTGTGATTGCAAGTAAAAAGAAATCGGACACTGTTGAAGAGATTGTTGGTTATCAGTTTGAAAATAGTTCAGGTGTCAACTGCTATGCTAATGTAGTGGTCAATGTTGCTTTTTATCTTGAAGGTTTGCAAGAACAAATTATGCAGAATCGGCAAAAAAGATTTTGTTCTTTGTTGCATTCTGTTTATGAAAAATTGACAACAGATACAAGTAAAATACAATCTGTTTCACATGTTTGTAATCTTTTGGATGTGTGTTCTGGTTCTACACAATTTACACAAAATATCCAACAAGATGCTCAGGAATTTTTAATGTATATGCTTACCATTTTTGAAAATGATCGTGTAGAAATAGGAAATATTGTTGGCCTTTTTTACAAATGGGAACATCATTGTAAAAATTGCATGTATACATGTACCACTAATGTAGACACTGAAAGATTTCTGTATTTAACATTACCAGCCTGTAAATCAGTGTCTTTCAATAAATTAGTTAAAGGTGCAAATCAAAATATGGAGTGTAGCCAATGTAAATCAGAAATGTTATCCACATTATTTTTAACAAAATATGGACAATACATAATTTTAATGATGCAACGTTGTACAGCTGATGGAAGAAAATTGGATACTTTAATAAAGCAATTTGTAGCAACACAACTGTCAATATCAGGAAGCACTTTTGTAGCAATAGCAATAATTCTCCATGATGGTCCTTCCACTACATCTGGACATTACACTGCCTATCTAAAATGTGACAAAGGCTGGACACTTTGTAATGATTCCCAGTTGGTTTTCAAACAACGTTTGCCTAGGGAATTACCAAATTCCTACCTAATATTTTTAAAGTCAAAGTTTTAGGACAATAATTCACTCTCTGAGGAATTTATTATAATAATTTTATAGGACTACCATTGGACAATTTACATAAAAAGGAGTGCAAAAATACCATTTGGCCTCAAGGAAAGGTATATGTTTGAATTATGGACTTTTTTGTGCTCATTGACTCGGTGAATATTTTAAAGCAACAACATTTTCAGTTTTTATAAGTTAAAGTTATAAAATGTTGTTAGCCGTAAGCATTTCACATATGTGTGAGTTGTATTTTCTGATATTTTACTGAGAATAGCATGTTGGGGCTTTTTAAACAATCTTTTTGATTGTTTTTTTTTGCCCGCTGTGAAGTGATGAGTACGATTGAAATCACTATTTCTAGTGAAATTCAATATATTCTGAGAACAGCCAAAAAGGCAAAAAATTACTTTGTTGAAATTATGCTGTGTTGTAAAAAATGTATTATTACATGTTATAACTATTTTTTCTTTCACAGATCCTAATTCTAAAATAAGCAATTTACATCAATTTACATTGCAAAAAAAATCTGAAAAAAATGTATACCATTTTTTATTTCTATTACTGTGATGGTAAGTTTAATTAAGTATTAATATGCAGAATGGGCAGATCCGCAAGAAGCTACAAAGTTTGAACACGTTTTTAAAAACACTCTGTTTATACCTATGTAGTTTTGAAATCTCTCTGTTATCGGATATCATGTGACCTCCAAAAAAACAGATTTGAGTGGTTCATAATATTTCCCATTGTACCTATTGAAGGACCGCAATCATTTCAATCATTCTTCTTTGAGCATCTTTGCAGACAAAACTCTGTGCTTACCTTCTATCATTTTCTTCTTATTTCATATTTTCAAAGAGAGGAAAAGGCACTCTGTGTACTTTTTCTACTCCATGTAAATGCAACCTCATCATACACACCACTTTGCGTTGACAGGGCGTTCTATAAGTGTTGTTGTGCGTGATTGCATTGAATATTCATAGAACAAGACACATCTCCAGATTTATCATAAATCATAAATCTCAATATGTGTGTGAATGCTTCACCATTCTCCAATTGGTGTAGGAAAGCACAACAAGGAGAATTGTTTTCATATCTCCTCATTTTTATATCTTCAATGCATGCTAAAATGTTCAGCATACATTGAAGGAGAAAAATGCGTTTTCTGATTGTTTTTGTGCAGGAAGGTGTGTCTTCCTGCACAAAAACAAACAGCACATGACACAGATATCCTTGCACTATGGTGCAAGGGTGCCTGTGTCACCACATGGCTGCAATTTAAGCAGCTGTGCAGAGGGAAGCATAGATTTGCAACATATGTTACATCCCTGTGCTTCGGAAGTACTACAGCACACTGCAGTTAAAGAGGTTACTGTGTGATGCTGCAGCACTTCCTCATAGTTCTGCACTTCTACATTCACCATACGCTACTAATGCATTCATTCAGTCAATTACATACTACACATACATTGATCTAAACTTTCACACACTAACAAACAAATATAGCTAGTTCTTAGAAGAACTTTTTATTTTTATTTTTTTTATGTGGTTTTTGGAACAATTTTTTATTTTTTTGGTTTTTCGTGGGAAAAAAAAGGAAAAAACAGAACTGGAGGAACAAAACAATGAACTTCAGGGAAAAAAAATAATTAACAATGATGGCTTTGTTGCATCCTGCAAATTAAGTCAATAGATTGCTCTCTGTAGCATAGCACTGCATTACACTTCAAGCAGAGGACTTTCAGTGTGGCAAACTGAGGACGGATGTCCAGGCGTTGGTCCGATGGATTCACGCGAGAAGTACTTGGCTGTGATGATTGTGAAGGTCCAGGAAGAACTCTCATTCTTCGGCACTCTTCATGTGCCAAGTTTACTGGATGCATGGTTTTCAGATGTTTTTTCATGCTGTCTGTACCACATGAGTACTTCTTTGCTGGATCACCACGGGAGAGCACTCTTTGACATATCTTGCATGTCACTTTGTTGGCATTGGCCTTGGATTGCCCCTCTGGAAAAGTAAAAAATTTCCAGACGACAGATGAATATCTTTCCGGGCGTGGTGCTTCAACCAGAAATTCATCTTCAGAAGAATGTTGAGATGCTGGAGATGCCTCCTGCCCTGAAGCCATTGTTTTCCAAAAAAGTTTGAACTAAGTGTAAACTTAGCCAAAAAAAGTTCTTCTCAGCAGAGATGCTCCTCCAAAGAAGGTCTAAGAAGAATGATTGAAATGGGTGGGGTCTTTCAATAGATAGATAGATAGAATAGGATGTGTAATGAACCAATCAAATCTCTTTTTTTCAGGTCACATGGGATCCGCGCACCGTGCGCATAGGCAGCACGCACCCAGCGCGCATCGGCAAAATTGAATTTAAAAGGAATATAGGATTAGAAGTAAAATATATTACTTTTATGAGTAGTTTAGTTTGTCTTCAATTAATATTCACATGAAATACATCTATGTTTTTTTAATGTAAAATATTTCGCTGGATTCGCGCACCCACCGCTCATACACGCATATGATGTATCGCAGAAGCGCGCAAGCGTCGCGTTTCGTGCATCGTACGTGTCGTGTATAGGCTTGGAGTCGCATACCGGTCGCATTGCAATCGCGCACCAAACACGTACCCAACACATAATCTACGAACACTATTCACAATCACAGCTATGTATAAAACATTTTAAGAATTTAAAACATTTACATTAGAAATAAAGATGTATATTGGAGTATGATAAAAAAGAGTATCACAGTGATGTGAGAAAAAATATATCAGATGTACTGTATCTGTCAGAGGGTATGTGGTTAAGATGTTAGTACTGTTAAAAGTTACAATGAGCAATGCCTTTAAAAATTACAATGCTTTACATTTCGAAGCATTGTGTGCAGAATAGACAGATCTATGTCATTTGCATTCTGAGAACTGTAGTACTTTTAGCAACATCATTAAACAGGAGCCGTGTAGTCATTAATAAATGATGCTGTGCCTGTACATGAATAATAAAGTAGTAATACTTGTTAGGTATGTATTAGGAAGTATTTGTCAATGTGTTTTTAACTTTTATGACTGGTTTGCATATACTTAGATGGTGAGATATGGTTTTTGTGGTTGCAGATAGTTATATGTACGATGACACTCTTGAGTTTACTTAAAGATGCAATGAACTATATATTTTTGGAAAGATGGCCTGAAGGTGTATGTCTATTATGAAATCACATATAGGTTTACATGGTGATCTATGTTCCCAAAGGCTGTTGAAAATGTCATGTATTTGGTGAGGGTGGTGTATTTCTTTAAACATTAGGGGCCCGATTCACAGAACTAACTTAAGACAAAATCCTAAACTTACTACCATTTTCGTATTCACAGAATGCACTTACTCATTTTGGTATTCACAGAAGACACTTACTCACTTCGGTATTCACAGAAGTTAGGAGTCCTAACTTTAGGACTCCTAAATGCCTTCTGTGAATACCGAAAGTCTTAAAATTAGGATTTTTCTCAGTTTAGGAGTCCTAAAGTTAGGACTCCTAACTTTACTACTACTACTAAACTGAGAAAAATACTAATTTCAAGGCTTTCGGTATTCACAGAAGGCATTTAGGAGTCCTAAAGTTAGGAGTCCTAACTTTACTACTACTAAATTGAGAAAAATCCTTATTTTAAGACTTTCGGTATTCACAGAAGGCATTTAGGAGTCCTAAAGTTAGGAGTCCTAACTATACTACTACTAAACTGAGAAAAATCCTAATTTTAGGGCTTTCGGTATTCACAGAAGGCATTTAGGAGTCCTAAAGTTAGGAGTCCTAACTTTACTACTACTAAATTGAGAAAAATCCTTATTTTAAGACTTTCGGTATTCACAGAAGGCATTTAGGAGTCCTAAAGTTAGAAGTCCTAACTGTACTACTACTAAACTGAGAAAAATCCTAATGTTAAGGCTTTCGGTATTCACGGAAGGCATTTAGGAGTCCGAAAGTTAGGACTCCTAACTTCTGTGAATACCGAAATGAGTAAGGGCCTTCTGTGAATACCAAAATGAGTAAGTGCCTTCTGTGAATACCAAAATGGTAGTAAGTTTAGGATTTTGTCTTAAGTTAGTTCTGTGAATCGGGCCCGCTATGTTTAAAATTGAGGAGTGTCAATAGTGCAGAGTGTCTCTTGAGAGTTCTTGTGCTAGCTTCATTTGGCGTGTAACTTTTCTTTGAGAAAGGCTAAATGTATGTTTTAAAGACATAAGAAAAATTTGTAAAATTAGGTAGGTAAGCCATTAAGAAAGGTTTTTGTGCTTTGAAAAAGTAAGAATTGTTGTTTTCAGTTTTATAAACTTACTGATGCATGTGCACGCTTACTAGCAGAGCAATGTACGATCTTTGAGAGACATGTATGCATTTAGATATCAAGTGTGATATCTAGACTTACTCAGTTATCCAGGCACTACACATGCACTTTTCTGATCACGCAGGCCCTAATTATGTACTAATTGAACTATGCAGGCAAAACCCATGCATTCATCCAATCACCCAGCTAGCAGCAATATAGTCAAGCAAATACATAGGCACTAACTATGCAGATCTGGAACCACTGATGTAGTTCCTACATACTCAGGGAATCATGCATGCACTACCTATATTCTGAGGGAATCACCTAGGCACTATCTATGCACTCATCCAATCATCCAGGGAATATTGTTGTACTGAAACCAGAAACACATGTATTTACAAGTTTTAGTGCGGAATATTTACTGTTTTAGAACTACCTGGTGAATTATATATGTAACCTGTCGCACACTGTTTGCATGTATTTGGAAGAATTAGAGAGCTATATGCTGTGATGCAGATAAACGTGCAGATTTTTATATGCAGTGTTTGCTCAAAATTTAAATCTGACACATCTAAGCAGAAAAGTACTGAAACACTAAATCTACCAGTGTCACAGTTGTAGAGAGGTACAGAAATAGATCTTATGGGGGTGTTTTGTATTTACAGTATTAAGAAACTGTATGTACTTTTATACTTTGGTTGATGTTTATTTTAACATTTACTACAAAAGGGATAAAGATGTTTTTTAGCATGTATAAGTGAGAACTGAAATATGGCACATCTGTGTTATAGAAGAGGATGCTATAATATTAAAAGGTAACTAATAAATTAAGTTTTGTGTTCTGTGTTGGTTTTGATACATTGAATAAAGTTCTTGTAGTTATGTAGCTTGGGACATTGGCTAGAATAAAAATTCGAATATGCTTTTTTTTGTTTTTTTACAGAGCAATATCAGCATAACTACAGACAGAATGACTACAAAAGCTTGGAGAAAAACGGAACCAAAGCAACTACAGTATCTATGCAGAACTGAGAAACAAAAGGGGTAAAATGAAGAAAAAGCGGTGAAAGAAAAAAAAGCTTCTGGTAAGAGGACAAACTAATTTCTTAAAAATATATGTGGACATTTCCTAGCCCAACAAAATGATGAAAATAAAATAAATTCAAGCTATGAGAAAGAATAACAGTGGGCAAAATGTATATAACAAGAACAGGAAAGAATGTAACAAAGATGGACACACCTTAACCAGGAGACAGAAGCAGTTTAAGAAAATCAGAGCCAGGATGTTTCATAGTACAGTAGGTATAAATCTACTGAGAACAATGAAAAAGTATAGAAGAAGGAGAGAGGCACTGAAACAGGAAGAATGAGTTGCAAGAGTAGTTGATAAGGCCTTTGCTTTGAAGAGGAAGCTTTTCATTTTGATTATAAATAGAATGAAGACTGGAGAAGTGTGGCTCAATGGTTAGAGTGGCAGACCCTGATGCAGAGGTCTGGCCTGGACCCGGGTTCAATTCCCACCTCGGCGGGTCTTGGGCTCAATTTCCCTGGACCCGATAATTCTCGTCTCGTTGCCTATTCTAATCATGGGTCCCACTCTGTAACTCTGGGCAATAGCTTGCTTAATTTCCACAACGGCCCCAAAAGCGCTAGGATGCCTGGTTTCACCTTGGGGGTGCCCAGGAGTGGGCACTTCACAGGTAAAGGCCAGGAAGGGTTCCACAGCGTTATGTGCACAGCACCTGAGAGACACTTTCGGGGGGGTGCGGAGCTCCATATAAATGCACTACATTTACATTTAATAAAATGGTGTTGTGTACATGGGGAAAAAGACAGAAAAAAGATTAGTGAATAGAAGTAACTTTTGTACAGATTTTTGTGGAGAATGCATACATACTTCTAGTACAGAGTCTTTCTTTAATGAAGAAAGCTATCTCCAGGATAATAGATTAGTTCATGCTATTGATTACAGAGGACGATGTTATGAAGTGAAGAATTGAACTCCTGAAGTGAAAGAGTTGGTTGTACCTACAAATGTAAAACAAGTTATTGGAGAACAGGTACACGGAAGGTGCACCTGTATAGAAATGGAATTGTAGTAGTGTTTGTAGTACTCAACAGTAATTCATTGATATATTAAGGACATTTGTACATATCTTTCCAAGGAGAAGGTTAAAACACAAAATTAGTATTTGACAAGGATTGGATACTTGCAAGATTAGACAGCATACCAATTTGCATGGACACTCACTAGCTTGTTTATCAAAAAAAGTATGCCAAAGCCCCTTTCATCATTTCATGATGTTAGCTGTACACCACTCAACAACTTTAGTTATGAGACTGTACTATGTGAAAATTCCTGCTTCATGTTTAGGAGAAATAAATACAACACTTTTGCCTGGTACTGTGGCAGACGTAGAAAATGGTTGTGATGATGTGCAGTTTCATTTATTTGGTCCTGAGCAAGATTCTAGGGAAAATGAAGAGTTGTTAAGAGGAGGAGTTGCAGAACAGATTGCAGATATTACAGTTGATAGCTTTGAAGAAGAGACTACAAAATTTAACACAGTGTGCTCTGAATAATCAAAGAATGTTTGTATATGTTGTCGCTACACTCACTACAAGATTGCAACTTTTATTTTAAAAGTGAAAAAGAAAATAATGATAACTGGCAAATGTTTGCTGTGTATATATTTGTAGATGAACGCTTTGTCTTGTCCACACAGTAAGTTATATGTAAGTACTGTTACAATAAATTAGAGGATAATAAAATGAACAACACAGAGCTATTAGATACTCATTTTGTAAGATAATAAAATGCCTGAAAATGTAGAAAAACTATGAAGGGCGAAAAAAAATCATCATTTAGGATTCTTTGTAGCATTGCGAAGGGCTGTTATGGACTGCACTCCAGCACTCACGACAACTCCACAATCCATGCAGTATGATGCCATCCAGGTAAATGTGGAGCCAAATCTTGAAATTGAAATTAGACTTCTGAAGGGACTTTCTGCCCCGGTGTTGTTGTAGCTGCTATTAAAGTTGAGGGTCCTTCAGCCTTGCGTTTCCTTTTTTCTTCTTTTACTTTATTGCTATGGTATGTTTTTAGATGGTAAAGCATAAATGTAGTCCCACAAAAATGCTTTTTATTTGTACCCCTTGACAATGTCTTACGACATATTGTGTATTGTGTAAAACTCCTCTTAAAGAATGTTGAAGATAGATAAATGGGCGTGTTCTTATTCTTTTAGTTGAAAAGTGTATTATCCAATGATATTCCTTTTTTCCCCTGTGACATGATTTTCTGTTTTGTTTTAAAAAAAACAATTTTTTGTGGTTTTGTAACGTTTTAAGATGTTTTTGTTATTTTTTATGGTATCAAAAATGGCAACTGGGACAGGAGGAATTCGAAAAATGTGCACTGAGAAATGTGGAAAAAAATATAAAAGGGGAAAAAAATTAGCATATATGATTTATTGCAGCATTGCAAATAGTTGTAAGACACTGCTCACCAGCACTTATAGCAACACTAGAGTGTATGCAATACATGGCCATTCTTGAAATCTCTGGAGCCATATCTGTTGTAGTAGTTTGCACCTCTGAAGGGATTTCTGGTCAGAATTATTGCTGCTGCCACTGATGTAGATGGTCCTCCAGTTATCCTCTGTTAGATCACCAGTTGTAGATGTTTTCTATGATAGATTTAAAAGATGATATAAGATTGACATCATCCCAGATGAATATATTTTTTTCGTCCCTCTAGAGAGGGTCTTTTCACAGATTGTTCATTGCACTAGTTTTGCAGCAGTTTTTGATTCCCAATGACTTTGGGTAACAATAGGTAGTTTGCTGGGTAATTGGTAGTTATGTTCTATTCTTGAGTTCAGATGTTGAAAGTAGTTCTTTTAAACTGTTGTTTTTTACAAATGTGTTAAAATAAGGTTAAACCAATATGTTACTAAACAGCTAGATTCAAACTTTGTGTAAAATATGTCTATATATCTCTTTTACACTTTGTCATTTGTATTTGTGACTACTGATGCCATTGCGACCTCCAGTTTTGCTGTGAAGAAGGAAAATGCATTTTTGGTGTAGTTATTTCAACAAATGAATACAAAGAGGAAAGTTAAATTGGTATCTTACTAAATATCTACACTAAAACCTTATTTAAAATATGTCTATATATGTGTTTACACTTGGTCAAAAATATCCGGTATTTGCAGTGTGTCCTTGGCAATTGCACTCTTAGAATCACACAGGCTCTACCTATGAAATCATACAATCGCCCAGGCACTCCTCATGCACTTATGTAATTACCCAGACATTAAACACTCACTCACAGACCCACACATCCACTCACACGCCCATTCACCAACTTATACTGTGACTCACAAACCCACTCTCAAAGTTTACAGGTTACAGTTAGCAAATAAAAATTAAAAATATCTACAAAATTCACTGAAAAAACAAAGGTTAAAAGGACGTTATAGTTAGGAAATGTAATGGAAAAAACCTTAGAAATTCATTGAAAAAACCAAAGGTTACAGAGACGTTATAGTTAGGCTCATGTTTCACTCATACAAAACCAGTAAAATTCAGCAGTTATAGTTAGCTGAGCTAACCCACACCCCCACAATACACTGCTCATGACCTCACATATTACATCATTCATTACATGGTCAGTGACATTACTGATGACATCATCCAGTGACTGTGAGTGTTTTTAAAAGGTTTATGAGTGTTAAATATATATACCAAGGTGGATTGATGAATCAGTAGGTGTATGAGTGCCTGTATGGATGATTCAGTGGGTACCATACTGACTATATAAGTGAGCAATTAGGTGTCTCAGTGAATGTTTAGGTGAGTGACTAGGTTGTCTGAATGTCTGTATCAGTCTGTCAGTTGGTGTCTAAGTGGCTGCATGAATGTGTGAGTGGGTACGTGAGTGGTAGTAGAGTGGAGTATAGTGGAGTGGAGAACACTGCAGTGGGCCAGCATGGAGCAGAATACACTACTGTCATAGAGTGGATTGGCAGATCGTAGTGTATAGTGGCGCGGAATGCATTATACTGGTGTGGTGTAGCATAAAGTTGAGTAAAGTGTTATACATTTGGGTACTGTATTGTACAGCACAGTGCAGTGGCATGTTGTACAGTATTGGAAAGTGTTCTAGACTACTTCTGGAGAGTACAGTTGTATACAGTGTAGTACAGTTTTCTAGAGTGGAGTGGTGTACTGCACAGTACAGTGTTGTAGAGTATGCTACAGTGGATTGGCACACAGTGCTATAGAGTAGAATGAAATGGAGTGGCGTGGAGTGGTGCACAGTTGAGTAGTGAAATAGAGTGGAGCGCTGTGTCATAGAGTACAGTGGTGTAAAGTGTGGTGCAGTAGGATAGAAAGAGTTGCGTACAGTGTCGTATAGTGGACTAGTGTGTCATAGAGTAGCATAGAGTAGAGTAGAGTGTTGTTTAGTGACATCCAGTATATTACAGTGTTATATAGTGGAGTGTAGGGGTACAGAGTGGAGTAAAATGTAGGCCTGGGCAGGGAACTCTGCTCCGTTCATGGAGTTTGAAGAGTTTTCTGCACTCTGTGCTCTGTGGAACTCACAGAGTGCAGAAAACTGCACTTCACGTAGTGCAGCGGAGTTTTTTAGCCACTCGTTCTCACGAATGGTAAGTTCATGAGCGCGAGCTGCTGCTCGGGTAGAATTCCCACCCGAGCGGCAGGAAGAGCAGCGCATACAGCAGTTTGCACTGCACTCCTCCACTTGCGGAACTTTGTGGAGTTTTTTTGTCACTCCGTGGAGTTCCGCATACCAAAACTCCAAGAACTACAACGAGGCCTGGTAAAATGTTGGAGAGCGCCAAAGAGTGTGTCATACAGTGGAGCTGCATAGAGTGGATTGTTATATAGTGGTGTAGAGTGAGGTCACATTTTATACAGTGGAGGATAGTCAAGTAGAACACAGGGGAGTTCAGTGTTATTGTGTAGGGCAGACTCAGCAAAACTCTTCTAAACTGCAGTGACGTCTCGTAAAGTAGAGTGGAGTGCTGTGTCATAAAGTATTCAAAAGTGTTGCATTGTGGAATACATTGTTCTACAATGGAGTGTATAGGCATAGAGTGAAGTCTAGAGTTGGACAGTGGAGTGTATGGGGATAGAGTGGAGTAGAGTGTCGTAGAGTGCCATAAAGTGTAATAGAGTTTTATAGAATTAAGTTATTTAGAGTGGAGCAGAATGTAGTACAGTAGAGTGGAGTGTCATAGACTTTAGTGGTGTGCAGTGGAGTACCATACAATGGAGTACCATACAGTGGAATAGCATACAGTGTAATACTGTACAGCGGAATAGCGTCCACTGTAATTTAGAAGAGTAGAAAGGCATAGAGTGGAATAGTGTACACTGCCGTGTCATACAGTGGAATAGTGTGTTGGTATGCAGTGAAGTGGTGTGGAGTGGAATAGCAATTACTGGAGTGGCATACTGTGGAGTAGTGACTAATAGAATAGCATAGAATAGAGTGGCATAGAGAGGAGTGGCATACACTGGAGTGATGTAAAGTGGAGTAATGTACAGTGGAGTGTCATACAGTGGTGCGGCGTAGACTGCAGTGATGTACAATGCAGTGGGGTAGAGTGGCATAGCATACAGTAGAGTACTTTACAGTGAAGTGGTATACAATGTAGTGGGGTGGAGTAGATTGGCATGCAGTGGATTAGCATAGAGTAGAGTAGCTTAAAGTGGAGGTGTGCAATGTAGTGGTGTACAGTGGAATGGCATATACTTCTGTAGCGTACAGTGGAGTAGCATACAGAGGAGTAGTGTACACTGGAGTAGAGTGGAATGTAATACAGTGGTGTGGCGTAGAGTGGAGTGTTGTCCCATGGAATAGCATAGAATGGAGTGGTGTACAGTGGAGCGGCATACATTGGAGTAGCGTAGATTGGAGTATCATCTATTGGAGTGGGATACAGTGGAAAAGCAAACGTGGAGTGTTGTAGACTGAAGTGGCATACACTGAAGTAGCACAGAGTGGAGTGGAATGGCATATAGTGGAGTAACGTAGAGTGGAGTGGTGTACAGTGGAATAGCATCTAGTGCAGCAGCGTACAATGGAGTGGTGTACAGTGTAGTATTATATACTTGAGTGACACACACTGGAGAGGGGTAGAGTGGTATATATTACAGTGGAGTGGCATAGAGAGTGGCATTGTTGAATGGAAGAGTGTAGAATGAAGTGGTATACACTGGAGTGGTGTAAAGTGGAGTACAGGCTCGTGAAGTGGCATACAGTGGATTAGCAAACAGTGGAGTGTTGTACAGTGGAGTGGCATTCACTGGAATAATGTAAACTAGAGTGGCATTCAGTGCAGTGGCATAGGGTGGAATAGTGTATACATGAGTAGCGTAGAGTGGGGTGGCAAACAGTGGAGTGGCGTACACTGAAGTGGTGCACAATGGATTGGAGTAGAGTGGTGTGGAGGTGGAGTGGAATAACAGATAGTGGAGTGGTGTAGAGTGTAGTTGTATACAGTATAATAGTGTATAGGTAGGGTAGAGTGGAATAGCATAGAGAGTAGTGGAGTAGAGTGAAATGGTGTCCAATGTAATAGTGTACAATGTAGTGATGAAGAGTGGAGTATCATACACTGCAGTGGTGTACAGTGTAGTAGTGTCCAGTGGAGTGATATACAGTGGAATAGTATACAGTGGACTGTGCTACAGGGGCATGGCATATAGTAGAATAGTGTATATTGGAGTGGTCATACAGTTGAATGGCATAAAGTAGAATAGCGCACACTGGAGTAGCGTACAGTGGAGTGGCGTAGACTGGAGTGGTGTACAGTGGAGTGGGGTGGAATGGAATACCACACAGTGGAGTAGCATAGATAGGAGTTGCATACAGTGTAATAGTCTAGAGTGGAGTGGCATGAAGCGAAGTGGAGTAGAGTGAAGTGATGTTGAGTGGAGTGGTGTAGAGTGGAGTGGTGTACACTGTTGTGGTGCACAATATATTAACATACAGTGCAGCGGTTTATAGTGGAGTGGCATACAGTGGATTGGCACAAAGAGGAGTAGCGTACACTGAAGTGGGGTAGAGTGAATACCATACAGTGGAGTGGAGTGGAGATGTGTACCCTGGAATTGCATAGAGTGGAGTGGCATAGAGTGTAGTGGAATATATTTTAGTAGCATAGAGTATAATAGCAGATAGTGTTGTGATGTACAGTGGATTGGCATAGAGTGAAGTGGCATAGAGTGAAATGGGTGCAGTAAAGTCGTGTATACTGGAATAGCTTATAGCGGAGGAGTGTAAAGCGAAGTGGCGTGGAATGGAGTTGTTTACATAGTTAGATGAAAGTAGGTAGGAATGTAGAATATATTGTGAAAAGTAACACAAGACAGTGATTTGAACTGCCGTGTGTTTATCCTTTTGTTACTTTGTAAATCTCTCTTAAGTATTGTGTTAGCCATGCACTACAATGTGTGACGCACAGGTATTACAATTTAATAATAAATCTGGGTGTTAGTGATACCTTGTGCTACGGTATAGTGTGGTAGTTTTGCTGTATACCATGGTGCATGGTGATGGAAGGCATTATCTAATTTATCCCAGACATTGGATGTATTTTGGGTTAGGGCCTTATATACAGGTAATAAGTAGGTTTTCTTCTTTTCCCCTACCTATCATTACTTTATTAAAGTGTTAGTAGGTATAGAAAAGAACTTTTATTTTTCTATATATATATTTTTTAAAGTTTATGGTGGAGCGCACTAGTAGTTAGCAAGTGCTTGTTTGTTTTTTAATCAATTTACTTTTTTTATTTTTATTTTTTTTAACTTGCAATATATTTTAGCACAATGTGCTCTACACCATAAATGTATATATGCAAACATGTGAAAATATACTGCAATACAGCACATTAGTAAAATATAATGTATTATAGTGTTTTTTTAACCTCTTCAGTGCCCCGCCCTTTCCCCGCCCTGTGCCGGGCGTTGCATTAGCGGGCGGGGTTCATGACGAGATAGTCTAGTCATGGGCACAGCGCAACCGCGCTCCATGACGAGACTATCTCGTCATGGGCACTGAAGGGGTTAAACATATTTATTTTTTTCTCTTTTTTACGGTGCCACTGTACTCCTAAGGCAGTACCGTGATACTAATATTTTTTTTTAAAAAGTATTAAACATTATAATTATTTTTCCCTACGTAGTACCACTTAATTAAGTGAAAATAGGTAGGAACAAATAGCAAAACCCACTACATACCTGTATTTTATGTCCAAACCCAAAACACAGCTAAATTGCACAAAAAACAACATGGCTGCCTTTAACTTTTATAAAGTCAGTCATTGGCCAGTGATATAATGCATGTCATCAGCATGTACCGCTGTAGTTTCACAAAATTACTGCAAAAGTACAGCAACAACAGTTTTCACTAAGTTTTATGTCATTACAACTTGAAAAACACTTACCACTAACCACAAAAAGGATCATCTGCACACCATTATCTACAATCTGGCAAAATTTCATCCAAATCTGACCAGCCGTTTGCTAAACTACATCCAGTACAAAAAGTCAATGGAAAATGCATTGGGGACAAAACATGTTTTTTGGATACCCTTTTTTCTTTGCACCCCTTTGACCAATTTTTGCAAAACTTTCCATCATCTGCCAGTGCAGAAGGATAAATATGTCTGACAGGTTTCTTAGAGATTCGTAAAACGGGCGCAAAGTTATTAAGGGGCAAACATCAGAGGAATTCCTATCCCTGAAAACCCTAACTATAACTACAGAGTATGTGTATATATATGTATCTATCTATGTATCTATGAATCTATCTATCTATCCATCTATCTATCTATCTATCTATCTATCTATCTATCTATCTATCTATCTATCTATCTATCTATCTATCTATCTATCTATCTATCTATCTATCTATCTATCTATCTATCTATCTATCTATCTATCTATCTATCTATCTATCTATCTATCTATCTATCGCAACCTAAATATATCAATATATATATATGTATGTATGTATGTATGTATGTATGTATGTATGTATGTATGTATGTATATACATATATATATTACCTACTGGCAGTCGCCAGTAGGTAGTTATAGTTAGGAACTATTTTCCATAGGAAATCCGCAACATTCCATTTAGATTAACGTTGGCGTCGATTGATGAATCTTCGCGAAAGTTTCCAAACTTTTGGCCAGCTCCGGTCCGCTCCTATCCTGAAAATTTCACGGTGATTCGTCAAGCGGGGGCCGAGAAAAAAGGGGGGTCCCAAAACGCATTTTCCCCATGCATTTTCCCATAGGACCTGTTGACGCAGCTACAGCCCGAAGTGCTGAACGGAATTACACCACATTTGCAAAGAGGTAGTCCTCGGTTCAGACTCGTGCCTTTTGCTTAAATGGTGCAAATCCGTTCAGTAGTTCCTGAGAGAATCAAAAGTAAAATCACATATATATCTGGGCGGAGCCTAACCACACATCTCATCGTGAGATCTGATTGGCTGTCAGCTCTTCATCCAAGAAGTGTTGGCAGCCATCTTGGGACCAATATACATGATAGCACCTCATTAAAAAGCATTGCAGTTAATAGAAGGTTTTAAGACTTTAGATACATTATAAATCATTTGTTGATGGTACCATACTCATTTAAGGAATTGTGGTATGTTCTAAGGTGATTTCACCATGTGAAAAAGCCTTCTGCTGGGATATCATGATTGAGAGAAAAATATTTTCTCATGCTTTTCCCACAGAGGTTTGGAAGGTGATCTATAAGCTAAACTGAGAGCATATTTTCTGTAAATTCACATTATCTTTCTCCGTCATGTGAGAATGAAGTCTGACATTCTCAGTAAAACATGTACATCCAACAAGGGCAGAGACTGTCAGTTGATTCCTTTGTGTTCTACTGCAGCTTCCCAGAGTGTTCTAAAGAACAACTAGAGCGCTAACAGTCCTACTTATGACAAACGTATGGCACACTTGAAGCCATCTTGGTTGGAATAAAGTGGTAACTCTTAAAACATTTAATTTAAAAAGGAACACAATGAGGGGGTTCATTTTGCCATAGAAAGTATGATTAGTGCTGCAGAAAGAAAAATCAGGGCACATTTTGAGTGACTTCTCAAATCCTCCTCTATTTCATAAAAAAATTCTGACATGCAGACTGAAACATGCACTTTCAATACCAGCAGCAGACTTCCCTGGTGAGCAGTAGCTTTACTACAGTGATCTAATAAGCAACTAGAGTGCTAACATTCTGAATTTATGGCTAATGTGTGACACATCTGAATGCCTTCTTGATGGAATCGAAGTAAAAAACTGAAAGTATTTCCTACTGAGGAGACTGCAGTAAATGAGGAAATTAGGAAACTTCATAACAAATAAATCTCCCAAGATGGCCACCAGAGACAAAAGAGCCCAAATGTAGCACAAATATCACCCAGATGTAGCCCACATGTAGCCCAATGACAGAAGTGTGCAAAACACTTATTTTTTGTGTATTTGCAGTTTTATATAGTGCAGACTTGTCAGGTATTGGAGTGCTTTACATGAGCATTGGTTACATCACACAAGATCAAATTCATTTTGGTTGTAGACATGGGGAGATTAAGTGATTTGACCAGAATCACAGAATGTTGAGCTGAAGCAGAAACTCCAACCTGGTTCCCCAGTTGCAAAGTCTGCAGCTCTGGAAGAAACACCACATCCTCTCCCCTAGGTGCAACATTTAATCAAGTGGTCAACTGGATAAAAAAACATAAAGATTACAAATAATTTAAAAGTTCTTTGTCGCTATTTGAAAACTCAGAAAATATGTCCTCATTTTAGTTTTTTAGAGCACTATCCATAATTTTGATGCAAATAAGACCCTCTTATATATGTAATTTCTAAAGGAAATACTCTAGGTATTTCAGTTTTGATTACATCAAGATGACGTCAGGCGTTCCACACTTTTGTAATAAATATAGAATGTTAGCAATCTAGTTGTTCATTGGGATACTGTTGAGAGGCAGAGGCCAGGGGCATGGACTCTGAAAATTGAAGGCAGGTAGGAGAGTGCAGAGGCAACAATATGACCACACTGGGCAGGCAGGAAGGGCAGTGGCAGCACAACAGACTATGGAGGGCAGTGGAAAGGGGGGCAGGAGCAACAAACCAACAATACAGGACTGGCAAGAGAGGCTGTGGCAATATAATAGACCATTGTGGGCAGAAGGAAGAGGCAGTGGTAGTACAACCATACATGCCAACAGACCCGTTTCAGCCAGGAAACGTCCAATGTTTTTAAGCTCAAATGGGCTTTATTTGATCTGTCTCCTGTCTACAATCTCCTCTTTTTCAATGTAACTCAAAGGGGAAAATCAATACCCCAGTTTTTTTTCAAAATCTCCCTCTTACCAAGTTCAAAATGTTCGCAAGTATGGAACATTGGATCATGGTAGGCAGGAGGAATTGGGGTAGGGACATGGACTCGGATAACAGAGGACAGGAGGGACATGGAGAGGTGCACCAAACTGACCCTACAGGGCAGGCATCAGGGTTTGCAGCAGCACAATTCACCACACAGCGCATGCGGGACGGGAGTGCAGCACAACAATCCATAGAAAGCAATAGGGAGGGTACAGGGCCATGCACAAGGACAACAGAGAACAGAGGGGAAAGAGGCAATGGTAGCTAGCTGACCATAATGGACAGAGAGGAGAGAAAGCTGCAGCATAACAGACCATAAAGGGCAGGAGGGACGGATCAGGGGCATTACAATGGAACAGACAAGCCAGGAGGGAGGGAATAGGGGTCTGCACATGGAAACAGATGGCTGGGGGCAAGGGGGCAGGGCAGGAGCAGCAAGATGACCATGGAGGTCAGGCAGGATGAGCAATAGAAACAAGACACACCATGGAGAACAACAATGAGACTATGATGGCATACACACAGACCATGGAGGGAAGGTGGGAGGGGGTCAGAGGCAGCTAGCTGACCACCCTGGGAAGGTGGGAGGGGCCATGGCAGCACAGAAGACCATGCATGGCAAGCGGGAGGGTTAGTGGCAGCACAGTGGCTATGATGAGCAAGAAGGAGGGTGCAGGGGCATGCACAAAGGACCATGGAGGATAAAAGGGAGGGCCAGGACCTAGGCACAGACAAGAGAGTTCAAGGGAAGGGGCCTCACAGCAGACCGCGCAGGGCAGGCAGGAGGAGCAGTTGCAGCACAACAGACCAGGGAGAGCAGAAGGGTGTGGCAGTAAAATGGACCATGGAGGACAGTAGGAAGGGGATAGGGGCATGGGATGTGGACAGGCAGGGTGGAGGTGGCAGGGACAGGTTACAGTCATCTGACAATGCTAGGCAGGTGGGAGGGGAGTGGCAGCTCAACAGAACACTCAGAGTAGATAGGAGTGGCAGGTCCATGGAACATGGTGGGCAAAAAGGATGGAGCAGGGGCATGCACAAAGACATCGGAGGGCAGGGGGAAGGAGAATAGGGGCAGCAAGCTAAGCACAGAGGCTAAGCAGGAGGTCAATGATGGGCCATAGAATTGGGCAATGGAGGGCAGGAGGAGTGGACTGGTACATCATGCTAAATGGAGGGCAGTGGCAGCACATCAGACCATGCATGGCAGGAGGGAGGAGGCTAGTCCATGGATTCAGACAACAGAGGATAGGGAGGAGGTGGATGGGGCAGCAAGCTAACTGTTCAGAGAAGGTGGGTATTAGGAACTTTATTGTTTTTAAAATGTGTGTCTGTGCGAACTACTTAAAATATGAACAAGTATGCAACATAATCTCACTTTTATTCAGGAAGAAGAGGACGTTTGTGAATGTGACTCCGGGCTCACTTGGCAGATACACCCCCTGACCCTCCACCCCCCATCGCAAAAGGTAATGCCAGTGAAAAGGGTAGGTGGACGCAGTGTTATATAGAACATAGTCCTGAGAGCACAATTGAAAATGAAAACTAGATATAGTATATGGTATAAACTATGCACCAAAAAGTGTGATATAAGATGAACCGGGGCGTGAAATATAATATGCAATACATTGTGCGCAATGACAGATTCATTGGAGAGCGCGAGATAGCACAGGCACTAGCGCGTGCTATGCGATATGCGCCTTGGAGTGTAATATGCACAGGGCAGTGTTGTGTAACCTAACCAGTCTCTAAAGTTGTAATATAAAATATGTGCTGGGGAGTGTAACGTTGCATATGCACTGTGACAAAGATATGGATCCCAGATTGTAATATGTATGGCATAGCGCTGTGCGTTATAACATAGGCATCGAGGAAGGCATGTTAGATGGCGCAATATAACCCGTGCGAAGGCAAGTGTGGAATGACATATTCACGGGGTGGTGTTACAGTGCACATGGGCTAGAGAGTGTCATAGCATACGCACTAGCTGGTGGAATACAACACAGAGGTGTGAGGCACTCGGCGGGCATTGGTGGGTGTAACACAGCATTGGGCTCAGGCGGTGGATGTGTATTTTATTAACCATGAGGGGGGTTTCTTGCATAGTTTGGTCGAATTTTTGTCGAATCCCCTTTGAATGGCTTGGTGTGCATGTATATTAAATGTGCCCGTCAATAGCTACCCATGTTTATATAAATATATATATAAATAAACAACAAGGGTGTCTACTTGGAGAGTACCCACCGGCGGGGGCGCCGGGATTAGGCACGGTAGGGCGTCAGACACGTCAGAGCTTCACTAGCGGTGTAAATACATTCCATGTGGATTCATTCTATGCATAGTCGCCTTTCAATGAATATCACGCAAATCGTCATGGTGATAGGTACGTACGGTTTGTCCAGCATGTCCTAGGTGTTTCTATAAATATATTTTTTTTAAAAATAGTAAAAAACAAAGGCCGGCCCCGGGGAATGGGGTCCCCGGGGCCATAAGTGGCCTGGGGAGGGGGGTAACCCAGCCGCCTCCTAAAGAATTTTTTTTAAAAAAGGCCGATTAAGGCCTTGGGAGGGCCAAATTAATTTTTTTCAACAAAAAAAATTAGGGTGCAGGCCCTGGGGGATGAGGTCCCCAGGGCCAGTAAATTAGAAAAAGAAGGGGGGCCACACAGCCCTCCTTCTTAAAAAAATAAAAGAAATAAAAGACCGGCATCGCGCTGGGGGTCACGCCCCCTCCTTGCAGCACTCTGCAAACGTGCCCCCGGCCAGTTGTAAGTTGGGGAATTAATTCCCCTTCAATACTGAGGGTCCCTGAGGGCCAACTAGCCCAACAGCTATCTCCAGTATGCGCCAGGGAGCTGCGTTGCAGACAGGTGTTCTGAGGCCACGCCCCTTTTTACACCTCTATGCATCGCAGCTCTGTGGCGCTTACTGGAGGTACCTAGTGGGCTAGTTTGACCCTAGGGACCCTTAGGATTCAAGGGGACTTAATCTCTCAACTTAGAACTGCCACAGGGCGCGTTTACACAGTGGTGAAGGGAGGGGACGGGGCCTGAGGTGATGTGTGCAAACACGCCCTGTGGCGTGTTTTAAGTTGGGGAAATAATTCCCTTTCAATCCTGAGGGACCCTGGGGGCCAACTAGCCCACCAGGTGCTTCCAGTAAGCGCCACTGCTCTGCGTTGCAGAGAGGTGGTACAGGCCGTGCCCCTTTTTACACCTCTCTGCAATAGCGCTTACTGGACGTACCTAGTGGGCTATTTTGCCCCTAGGGATCCTCAGGATTCAAGGGGACTTAATCTCCCAACTTAAAAAACGGCCACAGGGCGTGTTTACACAGTGGGGAAGGGAGGGGACGGGGCCTGAGGTGACGTGTGCAAACACGTCCTATGGTGTGTTTTAAGTTGGGGAAATAATTCCCCTTCAATCCTGAGGGCCCCTGGGGGCTAACTAGCCCACCAGGTGCTTCCAGTAAGCGCCACTGAGCTGCGTTGCAGAGAGGTGGTCCAGGCCGTGCCACTTTTTACACCTCTCTGCAACGCAGTTCTGTGGCGCTTACTGGAGTGACCTAGTGGGCTAGTTGGACCCTAGGGACCCTCAGGATTCAAATGAACGTAATCTCCCAACTAAAAATGGCCACAGGGCGTGTTTACACAGTGGTGAAGGGAGGGGACGGGGCCTGAGTTAACGTGTGCAAACAAGCCTTGTGGCGCGTTTTAAGTTAGGGAAATAATTCCCCTTCAATCCTGAGGGACCCTGGGGCCCAACTAGCCCACCAGGTGCTTCCAGTAAGCGCCACTGCGCTGCGTTGCAGAGAGGTGGTCTAGGCAGTGCCCCTTTTTACATCTCTCTGCAACGCAGCTCTGTGTCGCTTACTAGAGGTACCTAGTGGTCTAGTTGGACCCTAGGGACCCTCAGGATTCAAGGAGACTTAATCTCCCCACTTAAAACGGCCACAGGGCGTGTTTACACAGTGGGGAAGTGAGGGGACGGGGCCTGAGGTGACGTGTGCAAACACGCCCTGTGGCGCATTTTAAGAGGTAGTTTTAATCCCCTGCCCTATTTTATACTAGGGGCTTACAGAGGAGGTCATGCTGATCACAGGGGGACCCCAACGCATAGTGTTCCCTAGTGTATGTAGGTGCTTTCACTGTATTCTGAGTGTCTTTTAACATAGCACTGGCTCTAGGACTGGTTAGTCAGACTCCAGTATCCGTCTGAAATATTTGAGGGTAAAGGATTCTGCTCTTCTGTTTGTTCTTTCTGCACGTTATCCTTCTTCCTGTACTTTTCTTCGTCTTTGAGGACTTCTGTTGCTTCTTTCTGCATTTCTTTTTTTTCTTTCTGTGCGTTTTTTCTTCTTCACATGTCCTATCTCTGTAGGCATAGTTAGAAATTAGCATTTAAAAAACCTTTGAAATTCACTGAAAAAACCATAGGTTTCAGGCAGGTTATAGTTAGGAATTAGCATTTAAAAAACCTTAGAAATTCACTGAAAAAACCATAGGTTTCAGGGGCGTTATAATTAGCTGGGCTTTTTTTTTACTCGTACCAAACCATTGAAATTCCCCCGTTATAGTTAGTTCAGCTAACTATAACTCGCGCACCCGCAATGCACTGCTGATGACGTCACATATTACATCACTCATGACATGGCCAGTGACATCACTCATGACATCACTGATGACATCTCAAATGACATCACTGATGACATCATCCTTGTGATAGAGTGGCAGACCTCCTCTCCCCCTGATATAACCTTTGATACACACATTCAAAAATAGAAACTAAAATTTTCAAAACAATGGACATACCAATATCAGTTACAACAACCTATTCAGTAATTCTAAGATCCACATACACATCCACTCATTCACCAACAGTCTTATACAGTCACTCATACATCTACTCACTCATCAAATGTACTCATACACCTAAACACCCTGTTACACAACGCCACTCATCCATAGAGTTACTCACACACATGGTCACTCATGCTAATAAAGAATCAAACATCCATTTACTTGCATATACAGTTATACACACACCACCACACTTACTTCTACAGAAACTTACACATACTTAGTCTTTTAAACAATCACTTATAGAAACACATACTTATTCATAGAGAAACTCTTTCAATCTCTCACTCTCACATATACTCACTTATATACACCAATAGTCACATATACTAGTTTAAAACATATGTAGTTACTCATAGACACTATTGAGACAGTCATTCACTCACTAACACACCCATGCACACACTCATCCACCCATACAGTCCTGCACACATGCTGTCTTCAACACATACAAACAGTGAGTCACTCATTCATGCACCTATGCACTACGTAATACCCGCACTGAACCATACAGACACTCAGACACTCATACTGATACTCAAAAAACCAACTAATAAACAATATAGACACTCATGTAGCTACTCACCAACCCATGCAGCCACTTATACACAAAGTGAGAGACTGATACAGATATTTACATATTTAAACATTACTCACTAAGCCATGTATTCACTAAGATACACTTAATCAGTCAGTTATACAATCAATTTTTCAAAAACAAATCATCCATTTAGACACTTATATACCCATTTATTCTTCCATCGACCTTGAGATATACATATATAAAACATATGTAATTTTCAGAAAAACACACATTCACTGGATGATGTCATCAGTGATGTCATCAGGGATGTCATTTGAGATGTCATCAGTGATGTCATGAGTGATGTCACTGACCATGTCATGAGTGATGTAATATGTGACGTCATCAGCAGTGCATTGCGGGCGCGCGAGTTATAGTTAGCTGAACTAACTATAACGGTGGAATTTCAATGGTTTTGTACGAGTGAAAAGCCCAGCTAACTATAACGCCCCTGAAACCTATGGTTTTTTCAGTGAATTTCTAAGGTTTTTTAAATGCTAATTCCAAACTATAACGTGCCTGAAACCTATGGTTTTCTCAGTAAATATCTATATATATATATATATATATATATATGAAGAAAAGTACGCTGTCTCAGTCAGCACTTCCTTTCGGCGGACCAAGGACAACACGAATCCCAAATTCAGGAACAAATATTTTATTATAGAGCTGCAAAGTCTGACGCGTTTCGGGCGGTTGCCCTTGCTCACAGATTGATATATATATCTCTCCAGTAGATAGATATAGTTATAATGTCGTTTCCATAGGAAGAGTGTTTTTGTTTTGCCAGGAACTTTGGGGCTGCTTGATGAATCTTCACAATTTTTTTTAAACTAGGTAGCTGCTGTCTTGATATCTTTGGGGTGAGAGCGGAGAAAGAGGGGGATCCCAAAACTCGTCTTCTTCATGCTAATTTCCATGGGAAATTATTTTAAACAAGATTATAGTCTGAACTGCTGAACGGAATTACACCAAATTTGGCTGAAAGGTAGCAGTTGGTGCAGAAAGCATCCTTTCTGTTAAATGGTGTTAATCCTTTCAGTAGTTGCTGAGTTATTTGAAGAAATTTCCAGTTGTATATATAGGAATGCAATGAATCTGCGACACCTTCCGTTCTCGTGCTGAGATCTGATTGGCTGCCAACACTTCAAACCAGGAAGTGTTGGTAGCCATCTTGAAACTCGGTTGAACCGAGTCACAGGGAAAAAAACAGTTGGAAAAAAATTGGGCAGGTTAGAAACACCCTGACACCCTAATCCTTTTTGGGGGGGGGGGTCTCACCTGGACACTGCATGGCCAAAAAATCATTTTATTAAAAAACTATTCTGAAGGAGTCGTGCTGAATACGGAACTCCTGCAAAAAATGGTTTTAAAAATGAAGCATTGTCTCCTGCGCTTTGTTCCAAATTAGCCCCTGGGTGGGCTAAGTTCCCGGGGCATGTCCAAGTATGTAGAAGTGGACACACGGGCCCCCCCCTCCTATGATCCCTAAAGCCCTGAGGGCCATCACCTCCCTGGGGCATTTCTCATAATGTGTGCAAGGTTTGCCCTCATGGCAACACCCGCACCCTGAGGACCGCCACCTCCCCAGGGCAAATGTTTTAACAAAGCGAAGGGCCTGGACAGCCTGCCCCCGCAACCCAGGGGACAGACACATCCCTGGGGCAAAACATAACACAAATACAGGGAGGGCCAAGCAGTCCCCCTTCAGCTTCAGGACCACCATCTCCCAGGGGCTAAATATAATATTAATGCGGGGGGCTCTGGCCCCCACCACAGCCCCGGAGACCGCCCTGAGAACAGTTTACTCCAGGCCCGGCTCCAGCAATGTCCCAGGATGCTCACCCCTGGGACGTTGCTGTTTGCATTACCGACCCTCCAAGCCACAGCAAACTCTGCTCTGCTTTAAGTAACCGAGAGCATGTAAAATGCTCTTGCTTGCTCAAAGCTGAGAAGAATTGTCTGTGGACAAAGAGTGCTGCATGTTTAGCAGCCCCCACTGTCCAAAAGCAATGCCGTATCCACTGCAGTATGCAGGGAGCTGGCACGGAATGCAGGGGCCTTCAGGCTTCCCCCACAACCCTCAACATGAGAGATCGGGTGCCCTCAGTGGGACCAGGGTGCCCAGTATTGTAGTCAGGCCACAGGGAATGGGGTCCCCAGAGCAAAAATCAGTCCAGAAGGGGCATGATGCGTGGCCTCCTCCCATGTTTGAAAACAAAAAGCAAAAAAGACTGTTCTAAAAATACCTGGCCAGGGGAATGGGGTCCCCGGGGCCTCAATTGGCCCAGGGAAGGGGGGGGGGGCCAAAGGGGGGACCATACACTACCTCTCCCGTAATAAATATTTTAAAAAGTTGCAGGACTGGCAAGTCGCCGGGGTCCCGCCCCCTTTCTTTACCACTCTGCAAATGCACCTCCTGGCACACTACTGGTTGGGGGATGAAATTCCCTTGGATGCTGAGGGTCCTTGGTGGCCAACAAGCCTCCCTGTTCCTCCCAGTAAGTCCCACAGAGCGTGACTGTTGAGAGGGCTTCAGAGGCCATACCCCCTTTGTCCACCACTCTGCAAACGTACCTCCTGACAAAGGGCTGGTTGGGGGATGAAGTCCCTTGGCTCTAGAGTGTCCATGGGGCCAAAAAAAGCCTTTTGTTACCTCCAGTAACTCTCACACAGCGGAATTGCTGGGAGTTCTTCAAAGGCCATGCCCCCTTTGTCCCCCACTGTGTAAAGGATGCCTCCTGGCATGCTTCTGGTTGGGGAATTAGGTCCTCTTGGGTGCTGAAGGTTCTTGGGAGTCTAGACAGTAACTCCCACACAACAGAATTGCTTTGAGGTCTTCAAAGGCCATGCCCCCTTTGTCCACCACTCTGTAAATGGTGCCTCCTGACATGCTTCTGGTTAGGGGATTAGGACCTCTGAATGCTGCACGTGCTTGGCTGTCCAGGAGCCCTCCTGTTACCTCCAGTAAGTCTGATACAGCAGGATCACTGTGAGCTGGTAGAATTTTGAGATGATACAAGGTAGGGGTAGAGGAGGATAGAGTCTAGAATGGGTGATGTTAGGGCTCATAGTAAAGGTAGAGTAGGGAAGAGTCTAGAAGGAGTTGTTTTGGGGATCATATTAGTCAGAGAGCGGAGAGAGAGGCTATATTGAGAGAGAAATAGGGTAGTGCATTAGAGAGAGTAGCAGATTGAGGTTCGGGATGAGTCAGGGAGTTGAGGTAGAGCATATATTGAGAGAGGTATTGGGTGAGATATAGGGTAGTACATTGGAGATGCTAAATTAGGAGTGAAGTAATAAAGATACATAAGTAGATGGAAGGTATGTATGTATAAGTAAAGTTATAAATCTAAATTTAAGTTTTTAATAAACAACTCATACTTTAAAGTGTTGCTGTACTTTCACTTAATATATATATATTAAAAAAAGAAATATATATATATATATTTTGGTTTTCGGAGGTCACTGTGAAGAGCCGCTCACCCTTCTAACGACTCCGGTGCCAGCAGCGGGCACAGTCCCGCTATGTTTATTTTCAAAGAAGTCGTTATCCCAAGCTTCAGAATAACTTCCAGCGGCACACCAGAGGACGAGTTCAATAAAGATTTATTGCCTCAAAAACAGAACAGTACGACGCGTTTCGGCGAAGCCTTTGTCAAGCAATTTGACCTGTGCCCAATTCCCCGTAGAAATAGGGGTTACCGTTTATGAACAGAGAAACAATACTTCCCAAAGAGAAGCGTTATAGGAAAACAGACTGAAAATTACATTGCACGAACTTTTTCAATTGCAAATAAAAAGAAGATATGCGTCCTATAATGAATCGAGGCTATATGCTGATGCACCAATAGTTTTCGCCAAAACAAAGCTACTCTTGGATTAACACAATTCATAATAGAATTTATACTGGAAAGCTGACAGCTAATCAATACTATTCAGCTGGCGGTCGCCAAGCTAATATGCAGAATAATTGCTTGCAATCATCTCACATGTATTTTCAATATATGTCAATGTTACCATGAATAAATTCATTGTGATCAATTTGAAATCACTAAATGGTAATGTACCCATTATATCGTCTGAGTCATGTGAAGCGACATCACAATAATTTGACATCTTAATTGCCTAGAATCTAAGGAAACAAATATTATGTTAATGTCCTAAAATCAAGGGTAATGTACCCTGCGCATAACGTACAGAAATATAATTCATGCAAATGTTTATCACACAAAATGGATCTACAACCAATAAGGGAAGCGTAATAACATTTCATACAAGGCAGGATATGCACAAAAAACAAGAATTAGTGGACCAATGCACCATGGGTAGTATGCCCTAATCAAAATAACCTTATTATCCGTAACATATTATCTTTATGCGTGTCCACTTGTATTGCATTCCACTGCCTTTCAAATAGACTTAACTGTTTCTCTGTAAAGGGCAAAGGTGTACATTTGTTCGTGATGAGAGTATTTACAGTGATGCTACAATATGTGAATAGTTGAGTGATAAGTGTGTGATAAATATTAAAATGGACAACATTGAAGGGTGAGGAGAGGAGTGACCGCGGCTGAAGCCGAATAACCAAAGATGACGGCATTCAAGCTTACTGCACTCTTCATGGTGCATTGAGCATAGGATCTTGGTCGCTACTATTAGACCTATCAGAGACTGCCCTTCAAAGCGGTCACTATCAAAACTACCCTTCATTAAAAGTGCAATCAAGTGAAATGGAACAGCGAAGCTGCTCACACATACAGGAGAGGAGAGAGAGAATAGGGGCATAAGATGTTATTATTTATGACCTATGTGGGTTGCCAGTTCTTCTCCATAATTCATGCCATGTGGGATTTTCGTATTTAGATCTATGATGTACTTAGATTCCATGATACGTAGGAGTTTCTCCCGGTCTCCACCTCTAGGGTGAGACAGAATCCTATCTATGCCGAAAAATTTGAGAAGATTTGAATTACCTTGATGTTTTTCATGAAAATGTCTCGCGACAGGGTAATTCAGATCAGCATTGGTTACTGCCCTCATGTGTTGTAGCACACGCATTTTGAGTTGAAGTTTCGTGCTTCCTACGTATTGTAAACCGCAAGGGCATTCTAGGATATAGACGCAGAACTCACTGGTGCACGTTATAAATTTATTGATTACTCTTTTCTTCTTTTTTCTACCCTGCCCAGTGAAGTAACTGTCTCTATTTGTACTATTCCTGCAAGCCTTGCAGGAATTGCATTTTCTGAAGCCCTTTGCCGTTCCCAGCCATGTAGGGGTGGTGGGTATTTGCTGGTAGCTATGGACCAAGCAATCTCGAAGTGATTGAGATTTCCTGTAAGTTATAGCTGGAGCTTTCCCCACATGTTGCCCAATGATAGGATCCATCTCTAGGAGTCCCCAGTACTTTTTCATGACTGTCCTTAACTGATTGGATCTCCCATTGAAAGTAGTGATGAATCTCGGTGGCCCACTGCTGTCTATCGCCTTATTTTTGGTAGAGAAAAGTGCCTCATTACGGGTAATTGCTTTGACTTTTTTACTTGCGGCTTCTATGATCTTATACTTGTAACCTCTTTGCCTAAATCTGTCCATCATGATAGTATGTTCTTTTTCGAAATTGCTGTCAGTACTGCAATTCCTTCGAGCCCGAAGGAATTCCCCATAAGGAATACTGTTTTTTAGTGGGGCTGGATGATTGCTATTGGCATGCAATAATGTATTGCCAGCCGTTTTCTTGCGAAAGAGGTTCGTGGTCATTTTCCCTCCATCAATAGTGATTGCAACGTCAAGAAATGCGCAATATGACTGACTGATGGACTCAGTAAACTTGAGGTTAAGGTCATTGTTGCCTAATTCCCGTATGAACTCCAATGCCAGGTCCACCGGACCATCCCAGATCAGGAACAGGTCGTCAATATACCTGATCCAGATGGGGATGTGTTCAGTGTACCTGTCATTGGCCTCAACCCAGACTATCTGCTCCTCCCACCAGCCTAGGAATAGATTGGCCAAACTAGGGGCAAAACATGTACCCATAGCAGTCCCTGCCCTCTGGCGGTAAAGTGTCTTGTCGAAGAGAAAGATGTTTTCATTTAGGCAGTAAAGCATCATTGTTTTTAGCATTTGTGTGTGGTCCCATAGAGAGATGTGTCTCTCCCTTAGGAAATACATGCACGCTTCTACTCCCTTAGATTGTTCAATACAGGTGTAGAGTGAGCACACATCAAGTGCTATCATATGACAGCTCTCCTCCCACGTTATGTCGTGGATGCGACGCAAAAAATCAGTGCTATCGCGACAATAAGATCTTAATCTGGTAACATATGGTGACAGAAAATAATCCAGGAAAATTGAGGTGTTTTCCAGCAAACCTCCATTGGAGGATACTATAGGCCTACCTGGTGGTCTAGTGGGATGTTTGTGTATTTTGGGGAGTAGATAGAAACAGGGAATTCGCGGATTGTCCGTTTTCAAAAAAAGATATTCAGCCCTGTCTAGCATCCCCATTTCCCACCAGGATTTCAACAGGTCATGATATCTTAGAATCGATGTTCTATATGTGTCCCAGCTAATCTCTTCATAGCATAGAGTGTCTGATAGTTGTCTACATGCTTCTTGATTGTATTGTTCCACATTCATGATGACAACATTTCCACCCTTGTCAGAGGGTTTAATGATGATACTTTTATCGTCCATTAGCGTCTTTAGTGCATCCCTTTGAGGGCCAGACAGGTTATCAAATTGTGATCTTGGTTGTTGTTCTCTCATTTTCTTAATTTCCTGTATCATTACATTGCTGAAGGCTTCAATGTTGTCATAGGGCACATTTGGGTTGAAAGTCGATTTCGGTCTCATTCCTGTGTGATAAGAAGCACCTGGTTGGAGGCCTAGTGTTATCAATGCGCCACTCTTTTCCCTAGGAGAACAGTCATTTATGTCTTCTTCCATCTGATGTAGTTCCAATAGAAGATTAGCATCTTCTAAATTTAAATTGGATGTTTCCTCAGTGAGATTACAGCCACGTCTTGGCATATTCATTCTTGTAGCAGTCTCGTATAACTTCAATAATTTGAGCTTTCGAGTATACAGAAACAGATCGATACGTGTTGAGACAAAGTCCATATCCTTTTTAGGGCAGAATGATAAACCTAATTGTAATAAGGTTTTCTCTTGATTCGTAATTTCTCTGGAGGAGAGGTTGATGACCGACAGATTGGTGGCAGTAGAGGATAAGGCCGCTGTGCTGGTTGAGGTGGTTCTGCCTCCCCTTCTATTTCTTACTCGTCGTTTTTTCTGAATGTTCCTCTTCCTCTTCCTCTTCCTCTTCTTGTTCCTCTGCCTCTTCCCCTCTTTCCTTGTGGTTTCTCTTCCTGATCCTTCTTCTGTTTCAATAGGTGGAACTCGTGGAGGAAGGTGAGGGGTCTCGTGCCTAAAGGGATATTTCGGGCTTCTGTGTCTGAACTAAGTTCAGAACTGGAATCAGTTGATATAACTGTTTGTTCTCTTTGTTTTTGTATTACATGTAGGTTTCTTTGAGCCCAATCGAATTTCTTGGCATACGTTAGAATACGCCCTTCGGCATAGTCTCTCTTGTCTCGTAAGAATTTGCGTTGCTTTTTTGCTTTTATCGCATCCTCGTAATTTTTTAGTTTGGTTTCTAGGTGTTTCTCAAAGTCAATGACTGTTTT
This sequence comes from Triturus cristatus, assembly GCF_964204655.1. Taxonomy (NCBI): domain Eukaryota; kingdom Metazoa; phylum Chordata; class Amphibia; order Caudata; family Salamandridae; genus Triturus; species Triturus cristatus. The sequence continues at coordinate 689,050,011 of NC_140590.1, read as the reverse complement.
GTCGTTTTTAAATTTACCCAATTCCTGTCTTAATTTTGCAAGTTCCTTTCTAGTGTTATCCAAATCGATCTGGGCATATTTAACCAACATTTCTAGCATGCCCCTGCATGTTTTGTCCATAAAAGATGACCACTCCTTCAATAGGTCAGGGTTCGGATTCTCATAGGTGGGGATGATTGAAATTCGAAGTCCCCGTGGTACCCTGTTAACCTCGATGTAATTGGTTAGCGTCGTGATTTCCCTCCATTTGTTAATCTCTCTTTTCGTTAATTTCTCAAGGAGAAATAATTTTTGCTTCACAGGGATGCACTCAAAGGGATGCACTAAAGACGCTAATGGACGATAAAAGTATCATCATTAAACCCTCTGACAAGGGTGGAAATGTTGTCATCATGAATGTGGAACAATACAATCAAGAAGCATGTAGACAACTATCAGACACTCTATGCTATGAAGAGATTAGCTGGGACACATATAGAACATCGATTCTAAGATATCATGACCTGTTGAAATCCTGGTGGGAAATGGGGATGCTAGACAGGGCTGAATATCTTTTTTTGAAAACGGACAATCCGCGAATTCCCTGTTTCTATCTACTCCCCAAAATACACAAACATCCCACTAGACCACCAGGTAGGCCTATAGTATCCTCCAATGGAGGTTTGCTGGAAAACACCTCAATTTTCCTGGATTATTTTCTGTCACCATATGTTACCAGATTAAGATCTTATTGTCGCGATAGCACTGATTTTTTGCGTCGCATCCACGACATAACGTGGGAGGAGAGCTGTCATATGATAGCACTTGATGTGTGCTCACTCTACACCTGTATTGAACAATCTAAGGGAGTAGAAGCGTGCATGTATTTCCTAAGGGAGAGACACATCTCTCTATGGGACCACACACAAATGCTAAAAACAATGATGCTTTACTGCCTAAATGAAAACATCTTTCTCTTCGACAAGACACTTTACCGCCAGAGGGCAGGGACTGCTATGGGTACATGTTTTGCCCCTAGTTTGGCCAATCTATTCCTAGGCTGGTGGGAGGAGCAGATAGTCTGGGTTGAGGCCAATGACAGGTACACTGAACACATCCCCATCTGGATCAGGTATATTGACGACCTGTTCCTGATCTGGGATGGTCCGGTGGACCTGGCATTGGAGTTCATACGGGAATTAGGCAACAATGACCTTAACCTCAAGTTTACTGAGTCCATCAGTCAGTCATATTGCGAATTTCTTGACGTTGCAATCACTATTGATGGAGGGAAAATGACCACGAACCTCTTTCGCAAGAAAACGGCTGGCAATACATTATTGCATGCCAATAGCAATCATCCAGCCCCACTAAAAAACAGTATTCCTTATGGGGAATTCCTTCGGGCTCGAAGGAATTGCAGTACTGACAGCAATTTCGAAAAAGAACATACTATCATGATGGACAGATTTAGGCAAAGAGGTTACAAGTATAAGATCATAGAAGCCGCAAGTAAAAAAGTCAAAGCAATTACCCGTAATGAGGCACTTTTCTCTACCAAAAATAAGGCGATAGACAGCAGTGGGCCACCGAGATTCATCACTACTTTCAATGGGAGATCCAATCAGTTAAGGACAGTCATGAAAAAGCACTGGGGACTCCTAGAGATGGATCCTATCATTGGGCAACATGTGGGGAAAGCTCCAGCTATAACTTACAGGAAATCTCAATCACTTCGAGATTGCTTGGTCCATAGCTACCAGCAAATACCCACCACCCCTACATGGCTGGGAACGGCAAAGGGCTTCAGAAAATGCAATTCCTGCAAGGCTTGCAGGAATAGTACAAATAGAGACAGTTACTTCACTGGGCAGGGTAGAAAAAAGAAGAAAAGAGTAATCAATAAATTTATAACGTGCACCAGTGAGTTCTGCGTCTATATCCTAGAATGCCCTTGCGGTTTACAATACGTAGGAAGCACGAAACTTCAACTCAAAATGCGTGTGCTACAACACATGAGGGCAGTAACCAATGCTGATCTGAATTACCCTGTCGCGAGACATTTTCATGAAAAACATCAAGGTAATTCAAATCTTCTCAAATTTTTCGGCATAGATAGGATTCTGTCTCACCCTAGAGGTGGAGACCGGGAGAAACTCCTACGTATCATGGAATCTAAGTACATCATAGATCTAAATACGAAAATCCCACATGGCATGAATTATGGAGAAGAACTGGCAACCCACATAGGTCATAAATAATAACATCTTATGCCCCTATTCTCTCTCTCCTCTCCTGTGTGTGTGAGCAGCTTCGCTGTTCCATTTCACTTGATTGCACTTTTAATGAAGGGTAGTTTTGATAGTGACCGCTTTGAAGGGCAGTCTCTGATAGGTCTAATAGTAGCGACCAAGATCCTATGCTCAATGCACCATGAAGAGTGCAGTAAGCTTGAATGCCGTCATCTTTTGTTATTCGGCTTCAGCCGCGGTCACTCCTCTCCTCACCCTTCAATGTTGTCCATTTTAATATTTATCACACACTTATCACTCAACTATTCACATATTGTAGCATCACTGTAAATACTCTCATCACAAACAAATGTACACCTTTGCCCTTTACAGAGAAACATTTAAGTCTATTTGAAAGGCAGTGGAATGCAATACAAGTGGACACGCATAAAGATAATATGTTACGGGTAATAAGGTTATTTTGATTAGGGCATACTACCCATGGTGCATTGGTCCACTAATTCTTGTTTTTTGTGCATATCCTGCCTTGTATGAAATGTTATTACGCTTCCCTTATTGGTTGTAGATCCATTTTGTGTGATAAACATTTGCATGAATTATATTTCTGTACGTTATGCGCAGGGTACATTACCCTTGATTTTAGGACATTAACATAATATTTGTTTCCTTAGATTCTAGGCAATTAAGATGTCAAATTATTGTGATGTCGCTTCACATGACTCAGACGATATAATGGGTACATTACCATTTAGTGATTTCAAATTGATCACAATGAATTTATTCATGGTAACATTGACATATATTGAAAATACATGTGAGATGGTTGCAAGCAATTATTCTGCATATTAGCTTGGCGACCGCCAGCTGAATAGTATTGATTAGCTGTCAGCTTTCCAGTATAAATTCTATTATAAATTGTGTTAATCCAAGAGTAGCTTTGTTTTGGCGAAAACTATTGGTGCATCAGCATATAGCCTCGATTCATTATAGGACGCATATCTTCTTTTTATTTGCAATTGAAAAAGTTCGTGCAATGTAATTTTCAGTCTGTTTTCCTATAACGCTTCTCTTTCGGAAGTATTGTTTCTCTGTTCATAAACGGTAACCCCTATTTCTACGGGGAATTGGGCACAGGTCAAATTGCTTGACAAAGGCTTCGCCGAAACGCGTCGTACTGTTCTGTTTTTGAGGCAATAAATCTTTATTGAACTCGTCCTCTGGTGTGCCGCTGGAAGTTATTCTGAAGCTTGGGATAACGACTTCTTTGAAAATATATATATATATATACCATAAGAAAATCACGCAACATCGCAAGCGTGGAAGCAAGCCACTCCAACCAAGCCTTTGAAGTAAAAGATTAAATCCAGGCAGAATAACAAACACAGCATGACGCGTTTCAGTCCTAACGGACCTTAATCATATGCAAAAATGAGGGTTCAATTTCACCTGGATGATATATACTCAAGTTGTCAAAACAAACAAAGGACTACAGAGTAAATGTTTCTTATTAAGGCGCAATATCTGATTTCTATCAGCTCTGCCAACCAAATCACAGGGGTACCTCCATCCAAAGAAAGGCGCAACACCAGGAAACAGACTCCAAAGGCAAAGTTGAGAGTTAAATGATGATTTATTCAAGCATCAAGTGTCCAAATGACGCGTTTCGGCCGCCAGACATGCGTCGCCAGTAGGTAGTTATAGTTAGGACCTTGTTTCTATTCAAAAAGCATTTTTTCTTCTGCTAATATCTTTGGCATTGTTTGACTAATCTTCGCAAAATTTTCAAATGTAATGTCTTGAAAGTTTCGGGGTGATATGTCAAGTGGGGGCCGAGAAAAAAAGGGGGGTCCTAAAACACGTTTTTCCCATGTTAACTTCCATTGGAAATTTTAGACACGGCTACAGCCCGAACTGCTAAACGGAATTACACCAAATTTGGCAAAAAGTTAGGTCTTGGTCCAGAATGCGACTTTTTTCTTAAATGGTGTAAATCCGTTTAGTAGTTCCTGAGAAATTAAAAGAAGAAAAATATCGATATCTGAGGACCGAGGAGGGTTCGCGAACCCTCCGGGGCTCGAGCTTCAATCTGATTGGCTGCCAACACTCCAAACCAGGAAGTGTTGGCAGCCATCTTGTGACTTGGTAGAACCGAGTCACAAGATAAGAGAAAAAAGAAGATGAAAAACAAGAAAAGAGGGCAGGTTAGAAACAACCTGACACCCTAGGCCTAATCAGGGGGTCCCACAAGGACCCCCAGGACCAAAAAAAAGCATTTTTTAAAATAATCGGCAGAATTCACACTGGGGTCGCGAATCCTAAGAAAGAAAACAACAAATAAAGGAAGCGCGGCATCCTGAGCTTCAGTTTAATGAGCCCCTGAGTGGGCCAGGTCCCGGGGCATTGCCAAAATCAAATAGCAGGGGCCCGCGGGTACAAATTTTATGTGGGGGCACGTGGCCCCCCTGCAGCCCCGTGGACCGCCACCTCCCTGGGGCTTTGTTAATAAATGTGTGGGGGGTCCCAACCCCCCCACGCTTCCCAGGGGACTGCCACCTCCCCGGGGCTTTCAAATTTCAAACATGGGGGGCCTCGCTGGCCCCCAAGCCTTGGGAACTGCCACCTCCCCGGGGATTATAATAATTATAAGGGCAGGTCTTGCAGGCCCCCCCCGAGTCCCGGGGACCACCACCTACCCGGGGCTTCAAAGTAAATTAGGGAGGGGCCTCATGGGCCACCCAAGCCCCTGGGACCACCACCTCCCCAGTGCTATGCCCCCCTCCAGGAGATCTTGATGTCCCTGGGGACCACCACCCCCTGGCCAGTTCCTGCAATGTCCCGTGGTGCCCACTCCCGGAACATTACTTTTTGCTATGGCAGGGCGGGAGCACGGCACCCACCCTGCCATAGCAAACTCTGCTTTGCTTTATTGAAGCTAGAGCGGAAAAACCTGCTCTCGCTTCAATGAAGCAATGCAGGGTTGCTTTTGAGCAAGGGGAGCTGCATGTCAGCAGCTCTCCTTGCTCAAAAGCAATGCCGGCTCCCACAAGAGGCAGGGAGCCAGTGGGACCATGGGGGCATTGGGGATCCCCCCATGGTCCCCAACGCAAAGGGCCAGCCTCCCTCCACGTTAATTAAAAATAAAAAATGGCTGGACTCCGGGGGATGGGGGTCACCGGGGACAGAAATGGCCCAGAGAAAGGGGCCACACGGGCCCCTCCCCGCATATATATTACAAAAAAAAAGTTAACCAGGCCAGGCCCAAGGGGATGGGGTCCCCGGGACCAATAGTGGCCCAGGGAAGGGGGGCCACGCGGCCCCCTTCCCGTTTGCTTTTTTCTTTTTAAAGAAAAAGCTCAGGCCCCAAGGGATTGGGTCCCTGGGGCCAAAAATGTCCCAGGGAAGGGGACCACACAGCCCCCCCTCCCATAAATATTTTTTTTAAAAGAAAAAAGAAACCAGCATCTCGCCAGAGGCCCCATTCCCCTCTCTGCAGCTCTCTGCAAATGTGCCTCCTGGCATGTTCTAAGTTGGGGGATTAATTCCCCTTGAATACTGAGGGTCCCTGGAGGCCAACTAGCCCACCAGGTACCTTCAGTAAGCGCCACAGAGCTGCGTTGCAGAGAGGTGATCTCAGAACACGTCCCTTTGAGGTTTGGGATGAGTCAGGGAGTTGAGGTAGAGCATATATTGAGAGAGGTATTGGGTGAGATATAGGGTAGTACATTGGAGATGCTAAATTAGGAGTGAAGTAATAAAGATACATAAGTAGATGGAAGGTATGTATGTATAAGTAAAGTTATAAATCTAAATTTAAGTTTTTAATAAACAACTCATACTTTAAAGTGTTGCTGTACTTTAACTTAATATATATATATTAAAAAAAGAAAAAAATATATATATATATATTCCATAAGAAAATCACGCAACATCACAAGCGTGAAAGCAAGCCACTCCAACCAAGCCTTTGAAGTAAAAGATTAAATACAGGCAGAATAACAAACACAGCATGACGCGTTTCAGTCCTAACGGACCTTAATCATATGCAAAAATGAGGGTTCAATTTCACCTGGATGATATATACTCAGGTTGTCAAAACAAACAAAGGACTACAGAGTAAACGTTTCTTATTAAGGCGCAATATCTGATTTCTATCAGCTCTACCAACCAAATCACAGGGGTACCTCCATCCAAAGAAAGGCGCAACACCAGGAAACAGACTCCAAAGGCAAAGTTGATGGTTAAATGATGATTTATTCAAGCATCAAGTGTCCAAATGACGCGTTTCGGCCGCCAGACATGCGTCGCCAGTAGGTAGTTATAGTTAGGACCTTGTTTCTATTCAAAAAGCATTTTTTCTTCTGCTAATATCTTTGGCATTGTTTGACTAATCTTCGCAAAATTTTCAAAAGTAATGTCTTGAAAGTTTCGGGGTGATATGTCAAGTGGGGGCCGAGAAAAAAAGGGGGGTCCTAAAACACGTTTTCCCCATGTTAACTTCCATTGGAAATTTTAGACACGGCTACAGCCCGAACTGCTGAACGGAATTACACCAAATTTGGCAAACAGTTAGGTCTTGGTTCAGAATGCGACTTTTTTCTTAAATGGTGTAAATCCGTTCAGTAGTTCCTGAGAAATTAAAAAAAGAAAAATATCGATATCTGAGGACCGAGGAGGGTTCGCGAACCCTCTCAGGCTCGAGCTTCAATCTGATTGGCTGCCAACACTCCAAACCAGGAAGTGTTGGCAGCCATCTTGTGACTCGGTAGAACCGAGTCACAAGATAAGAGAAAAAAGAAGATGAAAAACAAGAAAAGGGGGCAGGTTAGAAACAACCTGACCCCTAGGCCTAATCAGGGGGTCCCAGAAGGACCCCCAGGACCAAAAAAAAGCATTTTTTTTAAATAATCGGCAGAATTCACACTGGGGTCGCGAATCCTAACAAGAAAACAACAAAAAATGAAGCGCGGCCTCCTGAGCTTCAGTTTAATGAGCCCCTGAGTAGGCCAGGTCCCGGGGCATTGCCAAAATCAAATAGCAGGGGCCCGCGGGTACAAATTTTATGTGGGGGCACGTGGCCCCCCTGCAGCCCCGTGGACCGCCACCTCCCCGGGGCTTTGTTAATAAATGTGTGGGGGGTCCCAACCCCCCCACGCTTCCCAGGGGACTGCCACCTCCCCGGGGCTTTCAAATTTCAAACATGGGGGGCCTCGCTGGCCCCCAAGCCCTGGGAACTGCCACCTCCCCGGGATTATAATAATTATAAGGGCAGGTCTTGCAGGCCCCCCCCGAGCCCCGGGGACCACCACCTACCCGGGGCTTCAAAGTAAATTAGGGAGGGGCCTCATGGGCCACCCAAGCCCCTGGGACCACCACCTCCCCAGTGCTATGCCCCCCTCAAGGAGATCTTGATGTCCCTGGGGACCACCACCCCCTGGCCAGTTCCTGCAATATCCCGTGGTGCCCACGCCCGGAACATTACTTTTTGCTATGGCAGGGCGGGAGCACGGCTCCCACCCTGCCATAGCAAACTCTGCTTTGCTTTATTGAAGCTAGAGCGGAAAAACCTGCTCTTGCTTCAATGAAGCAATGCAGGGTTGCTTTTGAGCAAGGGGAGCTGCATGTCAGCAGCTCTCCTTGCTCAAAAGCAATGCCGGCTCCCACAAGAGGCAGGGAGCCAGTGGGACCGTGGGGGCATTGGGGATCCCCCCATGGTCCCCAACGCAAAGGGCCAGCCTCCCCCCACGTTAATTAAAAATAAAAAATGGCTGGACTCCGGGGGATGGGGGTCACCGGGGACAGAAATGGCCCAGAGAAAGGGGCCACACGGGCCCCTCCCCGCATATATATTACAAAAAAAAAGTTAACCAGGCCAGGCCCAAGGGGATGGGGTCCCCGGGACCAATAGTGGCCCAGGGAAGGGGGGCCACGCGGCCCCCTTCCCGTTTGCTTTTTTCTTTTTAAAGAAAAAGCTCAGGCCCCAGGGGATTGGGTCCCTGGGGCCAAAAATGACCCAGGGAAGGGGGCCACGCAGCCCCCCCTCCCATAAATAATTTTTTTAAAAGAAAAAAAGAAACCGGCATCTCGCCAGAGGCCCCATCCCCCTCTCTGCAGCTCTCTGCAAATCTGCCCCCTGGCATGTTCTAAGTTGGGGGATTAATTCCCCTTGAATACTGAGGGTCCCTGGAGGCCAACTAGCTCACCAGGTACCTTCAGTAAGCGCCCCAGAGCTGCGTTGCAGAGAGGTGATCTCAGACCACGTCCCTTTTTACACCTCTCTGCAACACACATACACTGGATGGTGTCATCAGTGATGTCATCAGTGATGTCATTTGAGATATCATCAGTGATGGCCACAATGAGGCCCAATACTGAAGCAGCGCTTGTCATCTTAGCCCCCAACGTTTCGGCACCATAGCCTTGCTCACGGGTGAATAACAAAAGCCATATTGCGCTTGGGCGTGTTCTTAAATAAGGTACATCACATGACTCTTTAAATCAACTTCAAGTCCCACAGGGCCTCATTGTGTGTTTACATGGCGATGTTTAGATGGCCTGCTCTGTGCCCATGTGTGAGGCCGCCCTGCAGGGTATGGGGCTCCGGTAACGTGAGACTGTTGTTGGGATTAAATTGAGGAGCCTGACCCACTTGCGCATCCAACCTACAGAGGATTCGCCAATGGTGCAAAAATGGATTGGCGTGAGGAAGGGATTCGAGCAGGGGGACTCCTGCTACGATCGTGCTGAAAGCGGATTTCTTTTCAAAGTCGTTCGCAGAGTGAGAAACACTGCTGAATGTTTAACTCACCTGCTGCTGTTAAGATGACCACACTAACATCAGTGCATGTACTTAATATAAAATTCCTAATACAGGTACAATTTCTGAGGACTTCCATGTTATTAATTTAATTACAAATGCACTGTGGGACTTGAAATTGATTTAAAGAGTCACGTGATGTACCTTATTTAAGAACACGCCCAAGCGCAATATGGCGTTTGTTATTCACCCGTGAGCAAGGCTATGGTGCCGAAACGTTGGGGGCTAAGATGACAAGCGCTGCTGGACTGCGAAATAAATCCTGCTTCAGTATTGGGCCTCATTGTGTGTTTACATGGCGATGTTTAGATGGACTGCTCCGTGCCCATGTGTGAGGCCGCCCTGCAGGGTCTGGGGCTCCGGTAACATGAGACTGTTGTTGGGATTAAATTGAGGAGCCTGACCCACTCGCGCATCCAACCCACAGAGGATACGCCAATGGTACAAAAATGGATTAGCGTGAGGAAGGGATTCGAGCAGGGGGACCCCTGCTACAATCGTGCTGAAAGCGGATTTCTTTTCAAAGTCGTTCGCAGAGTGAGAAACACTGCGGCATTTTTAACTCACCTGACTGCTGTTAAGATGACCACACTAACATCAGTGCATATACTGAATATAAAATTCCTTATACAGGTACAATTTCTGAGGACTTCCATGTTATTAATTTAATTACAAATGCACTGTGGGACTTGAAGTTGATTTAAAGAGTCACGTGATGTACCTTATTTAAGAACACGCTCAAGCGCAATATGGAGTTTGTTATTCACCCGTGAGCAAGGCTATGGTGCCGAAACGTTGGGGGCTAAGATGACAAGCGCTGCTGGACTGCGAAATAAATCCTGCTTCAGTATTGGGCCTCATTGTGTGTTTACATGGCGATGTTTAGATGGGCTGCTCCGTGCCCATGTGTGAGGCCGCCCTGCAGGGTCTGGGGCTCCGGTAACATGAGACTGTTGTTGGGATTAAATTGAGGAGCCTGACCCACTCGCGCATCCAACCCACAGAGGATACGCCAATGGTACAAAAATGGATTAGCGTGAGGAAGGGATTCGAGCAGGGGACCCCTGCTACAATCGTGCTGAAAGCGGATTTCTTTTCAAAGTCGTTCGCAGAGTGAGAAACACTGCGGCATTTTTAACTCACCTGACTGCTGTTAAGATGACCACACTAACATCAGTGCATATACTGAATATAAAATTCCTTATACAGGTACAATTTCTGAGGACTTCCATGTTATTAATTTAATTACAAATGCACTGTGGGACTTGAAGTTGATTTAAAGAGTCACGTGATGTACCTTATTTAAGAACACACCCAAGTGCAATATGGCATTTGTTATTCACCCGTGAGCAAGGCTATGGTGCCGAAACATTGGGGGCTAAGATGACAAGCGCTGCTGGACAGCGAAATAAATCCTGCTTCAGTATTGGGCCTCATTGTGTGTTTACATGGCGATGTTTAGATGGGCTGCTCCGTGCCCATGTGTGAGGCCGCCCTGCAGGGTCTGGGGCTCCGGTAACGTGAGACAGTTGTTGGGATTAAATTGAGGAGCCTGCCCCACTCGCGCATCCAACCTACAGAGGATACGCCAATGGTGCAAAAATGGATTGGCGTGAGTAAGGGATTCGAGCAGGGGGACCCCTGCTACGACCGTGCTGAAAGCGGATTTCTTTTCAAAGTCGTTCTCAGAGTGAGAAACACTGCGGCATTTTTAACTCACCTGACTGCTGTTAAGATGACCACACTAACATCAGTGCATGTACTGAATATAAAATTCCTAATACAGGTACAATTTCTGAGGACTTCCATGTTATTAATTTAATTACAAATGCACTGTGGGACTTGAAGTTGATTTAAAGAGTCACGTGATATACCTTATTTAGGAAAACGCCCAAGTGCAATAAGGCGTTTGTTATTCACCTGTGAGCAATATATATATATATATATTACCTAATGGCGGTCGCCAGTAGGTAGTTATACTTAGGACCTAGTTACTATAGGAAAATGGCAACATTCTATTCGCAATAACTTTGGCGCCGATAGACAACTTTTCGCGAAATTTTCAAAACTAATTCTTTGTTGAGATCAACTTTTATGTTGAAAGTTTGGGGATGATTCGTGAAGGGGGGTCGAGAAAAAAGGGTGTCCCAAAACGTGTTTTTTCAATGTTAACTTCCATAGGAAACTTTAGACAAAGCTACAGATCGAATAGGTGAAAGGAATTACCCCAAATTTGGAAGGGAGAAGGGTCTTGGTCTAGAATGCACACTTTTGTTTATTGGGTATAAATCCGTTCAGTAGTTTTTGAGAAATATTGAAATTTACAGATATCGATATTTGGGAATTCTGCCATCTGATTGGCTGAGGCGTTACGAGCACGAGTGAGTGGTGCGAGCAGTTGCAACTAGGAAGTGTTGGCTGCCATTTTGTGATTCCGTTGAAGCGAGTAAGGTGAAAAAAGGGAGAAAAAAGGAGGAAAGAAGTGGGAAATAGGAGGGTAGGAGCACTGTAACCTCTGTGGGGTGTTTAGGGTGTGCTATAGAGGGGGTGCGAAGCGAAGTATTTACCCCTACTGGTGTGTAAGTGGTGGGCTACGGAAATTAAGTGAGGTATTGGGTAGAGTCTGATGCGGGTAAGGTGAGCTGGTGCAGGATTTTTCAATCTGAGGACAAAATTGTTTGGACCATTTCCACTTCTGTCTTTGGCATATATTGGAATATACAAAGACAGTTTGAGGCAAAAGTAACATCAATTGTCCAAAGGTATCCTTCATAAGCATTTCCAAATCTACCCCAGTCAAAGTGCCTAGGTCATTGCACCACAGTGCACAGTCATGAGGTCAGGGTGTCGGAGATGCAAACAGGTTTTAACCAAAGGCAACAATTGGGGCCACTTCAATCCTCTCTGTCCAATCCATTTAATGTCCACATTTTGTAAACCTAGGTGTAAGTCAATACGTCTCTGTTCTGCATACCTCTTGCACCAGAAAACATAGCTATGTCCTACGATCCACACTAGCATTTTGAAGGTATAGCTGAAGGTATGGAAATATGTCTGTAGCTCATGCAGTTCCTTCGTAGAATAAGAGATATGTTTAAAGATGGGGAACTAGTTTCTTTTCGCATACAAAACGGTACCTGATTGGGAGATGAAAAGAATTGTTTTTTAAAAGTAGAGTGCACATTCGTTTTGTGGTAAAGTATGTTTTTGATTGGTTAAGAAAAAGCAGTTTGCACGTACATATTATAGTACATATTATAGGATAAAATTTGCTCAACTCACCCACACCTGCTACTTGCATTTGGAAGGCACTGTTCGAAGTTAAAACAATTGTGAACTTTTAACCTGTATGTGCCGTTAAATGTTCGAGAAAATGTTGCACAAAAATATAGTTAGGTTTAAAAAAATTGATGAACTTTTAACCTCCACGTGTTGTCGAATGTTTTAGAAAGTGTGTTGATAGAATACATTGCATTTCTGACTTCGATGTGTACTTGAATATTAAAAAACTATTTATATGGAAAAGTAGAAAGACAGTAATAGAGAGAATTTATGATAGCTAAAAGAATCTAGGAAATATTGTAATTTGTTCTGGATTACCTACTGGCGGTCGACAGTAGGTAGTTATCACTGTTGACGGTCTGAAAGTGCGGTATTGCTCAGAGTGGCATGGTGGTGATATGATATGGTGCTACACTCGGGTATGAAACCGAGAATCTAAACCATGAGGTCATTGCTGTAAAGTGATGTGGTCTGGTGTTTGTAGCATACGTGTGTTAGTAGGCGTTTATACCATACAGGGAGTAAGAAGCTAACTACTGACCGCTACTGTGTGTTGATAGTATACCGGAAGCGGGAAGCGAAGTAGTTACGCCTACCGGTGTGAAGACTTGGGGATGAAACCGAGCTGATTGCTGTAAAGTGATGGGCTCTGGGCGGTGTAGGATACTAGCTGCTGTAGTATAAGTGTGTAAGTAGTGTTAGTATGCATTTATAGTATATAGGGAGTGGGAAGCGAACTACTCATCCCTACTGGTGTGAAGACTCAGGGATTAAACCGTGAGCCTAAATTGTGAGCTCATTGCTGTAAAGTGATGTGCTCTGGGCGCTGTAGCATATTTGTGAAAGAAGTGTTAGTTTATGTTTATACAATATAGGGAGTGGGAAGCGAAAGTCTTACCCCTACCGGTATCAAGACTCATGGATGAAACTATGAGTTTATTGCTGTAAAGTCATGTGCTCTGTGTAGTATTCCATTGTAAGTCATAGTAGAATGTTAGTATGTAATTCTACTAGAATCTAAGAGGCATATTATCAAGGAACGGCATTAAAATTATCGGCTCATTGAACTATGTCATCCGACTTCTGGTAGGATTCATATTTTGAGATTTTGTGCTTCCTCTGCTTCTTCACTACATTCTGGTTGCTGTACTACACGTGTATAAGTAGTGTTAGTATGCGTTTATACTAACAAATGCATCATGGTAGTAGGGAGGGCGACCTCTCAGGCGCAGCTCATACAATGTCCCGGGTTGTGCATTCGCTGGACATTTGTGTTTGCTATTAGAGGGTGGTGCATGGCTTCCACCCTGTGATAGCAAATACTTGTTCGACTACTTGAAGGGAGAGGAGGAAAACCTTGTATTGCTATAATAGAGAGGATGCGGATGGTAAAAATGGAGAGAAAAGAACAACAACAAAAAAAGTGGGGTCTCACCCTTTCTTTTAAATGAGGCCCATGGTGGGTGGGTAATGTTCCATGGCCAATCCAATTATAATATTGCGGGGTCTCTGTAGGACTGGGGATCTTAATGTCACATGTAAATTAGGCACGGAAGGGCACAGAGACGTTTTGCAGCCTAGGGGAGCGGCACCTTCCCGGGTATTGTTTACTAATTGTTTGGGGGGTTTGAGGCCAACGGAAGTCCGGGGATCGCCACACTCCGGGTCTTTATTTAAATATGCAGGGTTGGCCTCAGCAGTCCCTGAAGCCTTGGTGGTCCTAGGCAGTGCCTTATTTGTTCTGTAATCACACGGGCAGTACTTATGGTGTTATAAAGTGATCCACTCATAGAACTCTTACAGTTGTACAATTACCCAGGCTTCATTTGTCTAATAGTCAGTTAGATTATGTTTGGTAGGTGCACTCCAATATTAAATAATGTTGTCCTTAAAATCTCCTATAAACAGATGATTTTCACAATAAACAATAGACAAGTGAAGTCAGAAAAAGAAGACCTATACACTCAGTTATTTATTTGAAAAAATAAGTAACCTTTATTAAAACAGAAATAAATAGACATGTAACTTTAATAGAACAGTATAATAAAAAAAACGTGGGTTGGACTCCAGTGGAAGCAGCATAGGAAACCTGAAAGACAAAAATGAAACATAAGTATGTGTGCTATGTGGAAGAGGTAAAGAAAGGTAGTCCGAATGAAAGGACCATAGTGAGAATGGAAGGGAGGGGGAGTGGGTGGAAAGGAGAAGGGGAGGGAGAGTCAAAAGAAGAGAGGGATGTAATATGTGACATCATCAGCAGAGCATTGCGGGCGTGCGAGTTATAGTTAGCTCAACTAACTATAACAGGCGAATTTCTCTGGTTTTATATGAGTCAAATGTTCAACTAACTATAACGTCACTGAAACCTATTGGTTTTTTTAGTGAATTTCAAAGGTTTTTTAAATGCTAATTCCTAACTATAACGTCTGTAAAACCTATGGTTTTTTCAGTGAATATATATATATGCTGACCATGGAGGAATAAATTAAGCACGCTAAAACTTTCTTGGCACTTTGTGGTCTGTACCTGTTATACAAGGAAGACGACAGGACTGTTGGAAGTTATATATATATATATATATATATATATATATATATATATATATATATATATATATATATATATCTATAACTTCCAACAGATGTTTTTCCTCGTTCATGGGAAATAAAAGACCGAGTGCCAAAACTTTGACTCTGGAGTGCTGGATGTTTATTTCGAAAAACGAAGTATTCCTATAATTGGATATATATATATATATATATATATATATATATTCACTGAAAAAACCATAGGTTTCACACATGTTATAGTTAGCGGAAATTTTACTGATAAAAAAACAATGAAATTCCCCCGTTATAGTTAGTGCAGGCAACTATAACTCACGCGACCGCACGTTACCCACGTTACGCTAGATGGGCCATGTACGCACGATGCGCTTCGCGCACCGTGCGCACATGGAGGACATATGATGCACTTCGTTTTGAAAGGTAATATTAAAATTTTTCACACCGCTTATAAGCCATGCACAAATGGTGCCCTTCGGGCACCATTTGTACACGGGGTGGGGAGAGTGTGGATAATTTTTTTTTTTAATATTTTTTTACCGTACGCGTACGGTAAGCGTAATCGGCGAAATTAGCGAAAAAATAAAAATTCCGTTTTTGGCCTTGGGGGATCTTTGGGGACTCCCTCAACATGGCTAGGTGTTTTGGAGCTGTCCAAACAGCCCCTTTACATGTTTTTGTGCTTTGTATTTTAATCCACACTCTCAGTGCGAGAGAGAAAATGGCGGCCGCCGCTTCCTGGTTTCGGCCGATTCGAATGTTTACTAAGATCTAAGAGCCAATCAGAATCGCGCTCGCGCACGCCACTGTACGCGTACGGTAAGCGTACCGTAAGCGCACCGTAAGCTGGCTCAGATATATATATTGATTTAAAGGCTATTTTCTCAGAATCTACTGAACAGATTTACACCAAACCTACAAAAGGCACTTCCTTGACCTGAGGACTACCTCTCTGCCATATTTCTAGTAATTCTGTTCAGCCGTTCGGGCTGTAGCTGTGTCTAAAGGTCCTATGGAAAAATGCATGGGAAAAACGCGTTTTGGGACCCCCCTTTTATCTCAGCCCCCGCTTGACGAATCCCCCCGAGACTTTCAGGGTAGGAGCGGAGCGTAGCGCCCCACCTATTTTGAAAAATTCGCGAGGATTCGTCGACCGGCGCCAAAGTTATTCAAAATAGAATGTTGCGGTTTTCCTATGGAAAAGTGGTCCTAACTATAAGTACCTACTGGCGACCGCCAGTAGGTAATATATATATATATATATATATATATATATATATATATATATATATTTTTTTTCCCCAAGTAATGGCGCCATTGTAGATGAATAGATATTCTAAAAATGTACTTATTTATTCAGTGACCTATGTACATGTTAAAAATACAAACTTATAACCATAATTGTAAATTTTTTAAGCAGAACTAATGAAATTATATATATTTATAAACAAGATTATTACACACGCTATATATATATATATATATATATGTATATATAAAGTGCTCTAACCAGTTAGAGAGAGTGCTCTAACTGGAGCTGCTTTCCACCTAAACTTGAGAACTACCCAGAGTTCTCTGCTTCTTTTTTTTGTGGATAATTTATGCGTCACTCTATGCCTGAAAGGGTATTGTTTTGACTTATGCTGACTGCTCCCTTGTATCCGGACAAAGCTATGCCTCTCTAAAGAGCTCTAATGAGAGCGAAACACATGTAAGAGGTTGCTTTTATTCATTTCAGGTTCGCTTGGATGGTATTTCACCAATCCAAAGCTGTAATACCGTGCCTGGAGTGGTAAAAGGCTTTGGGCATTTTACAGCTCGGCATGGACAGCACTGTGCTAATCCTATGCTTAAAGACTTTGCTGTAGAAATGGCAAAAGACTTTGTCCCTTTCTGTCTCAGCGTGGATGGTACTGTGCTAATAGTATGCTTAAAGACATTGATAGAAAAGCTGACATTTGAGGTGAACAAATTTAGAGTGTCACTGGTTTTGAGAGTGCTCTAATTGGAGCTGTATTACCGAGTCCCCACAAAAAAAGTGATATTAAAGTAAAGGGGCAGGGTAGGAATACCCTGACCCTCAAGCCATGGTCTGACCCTGTCACAACATAAAAGCTTTTTTTAATGTTGTCGCAAATTCGAGTTTCTTTTCTGTAAATAACTTCCTAGACTCTACATTCCTCTAATCCTCCCTTGCATCATCTCAAATGTCTTTTAATAGTTAGATCTCCCAAACAAGCCTTTTTAAACACTTTCCTCTGACTTTTCCCCCATCTCATCCCAAACCTCCTCCTCCTGCTGCTATGATCGTGGCAAAAAAAGCAAGTGCAGGCTCCCATTCCTGCTTTACAATAACCCCCAGGTGGGCCAGGGGCATATGATTCAAATAGGAGGGGGTGCATGGGTCCCCCCTTCCTAGTGCTTAACAAAGCTGGCACCTCCCTGGGGTAATTCAAATAATATGAGGGGTGTCACGGGCCCCTCCTTGCCCCAGGGACGCCACCTCCCCAAAGCTATTTTCTTTTATGTGGAAGGCCTCGTAGATCCCCCTGCCCAGGGTACTTCCACCTCCCCGGGGCTAATTTACAATATATCAGCGGCCTCGTGGTCTCCCCTGTCCCAGGGACTGCTACATCTCTGGGACACACATACACTAACAAAGGGGGTCCATTGCAACCCCTGGCTCTGGGGACCACCACTTCTCCTGGGCTATATACAAGATGGGAGAGAGGTCCACCCTCCTGGAGCCTTGCATGGCCCTGAGGATCACCACCCCCAGGGCCAGCATCAGCAATATCCCAGGGACCTCTCTGCCCCCTCTCATGTGAAAAATAAATAAAAATAAAGGCTTGGAGATAGGATCCTCCAGGGGCCAAAATCGGCCTGAGAGCACGGACCCTCCTGTTTTTTAATTAAACTTTTTTTTAAATGATTAGACCCTTGGGGATGGGGTGTCCGGGGCCCAAAAGGGTCCAGGCAAGGCGGGTCACGTGGCCTACCTTCCTAAAAAACAAGCCACAACTCAGAGGAGGATCCGCCCCCTTTCCCCACTACCCTGCAAATGCGCCTCCTGGCATGCTCCTGGTTGGGGGATGAAGTCCCCTTGGCTGCTGAGGGCCCTTAGGGGCCAAGAAGACCTCCTGTTACCTCAAGTAAGCCCCACACAGTGGGATTGTTGAGAGGTGGTCAGAGATCAGGTCCCTTTCTCCACCACTCTGCAAACATGCCTCTAGGCACACTGCTGGTGGGGGGATGCCATCCCTTTGCCTCCTGAGGGCCTCAGAACTAAAGTGGACTTCTTCTGCCAAGCAGCAGTGCACCCGGAGGCGCGTTTGCAGAGTGGTGGAGAAAGGGGCGTGGCCTCTCACCACCTCCCAGCAATCCAGCTGTGTGGGCCTTACTGTAGGTAACAGGAAGGGTAATTTGCGCCCAAGAACCCTCAATAGCCAAGGAGACTTCATCCCCCTACCAGTAGTGCGCTAGGAGGTACGTTTGCAGAGTGGTGGAGAAAGTAGCGTGGCCTGCTATCCGATCTCAGTAATCCTGCTGTATAATTTGATTTGATTTGATTTATTGTCTTGTATAGCGCTTGAATCACCCTCTTGAGGGTATCTCAGCGCTCTGGATCTGCAACGGGAGCAGTGGCAGGGGGCTTCAGGCTTAGGCCAGGGCAGTTTTCAGGATTTTCCTGAACTTCCAGTGGTCTGGGCATTGCCTTAAGGCGAGAGGAAGTTGATTCCAGATGAGTGGGGCTTGGTAAGCGAAAGACTTTCCTCCCGTTCTTGCTTTTTTTATCCTGGGGATTTTGTGGAGCAATTTAGACCTAGAGCGCAGAGTCCGGTGAGGGGCGTAATGATGAAGTCTCTCCACCAGGTAGGAGGGTCCATTTCCCCATATTGCTTTGTGGGTAAGACAACATATCTTAAATGTCACGTGTTGTCGTATGGGCCGCCAATGTAGTTGATGAAGGAGGGGGAGAGAAGCTGATCTGTAGGGGACATTTAAGACCAGGCGGGCGGTAGTGTTTTGTATAATATGCAGGCGGTCTAATGAGGACTCGTTGGCTGCGATCAGAAAGGCATTGCAGTAATCTAGCTTGCTCCGTACCAAGGTCTGAGTCAGGGTCTTTCTGATAGAGTCGGGGAGGTAGGGAAAAGCTTTCCTTAGAAGGCCTAGGATGTGAAAGCATGAGCCCACTGTGTGTGTAACGTGTTTCTTCATGGTGAGGGTCTGTTCGAGGTACACTCCGAGGTTCTTGACTGTCGTCGCCGGGGTTGGTGGATTGCCTAATTCTGGGGGCCACCAGTGGGGCGTCCAGAGGAGAGGGGTGTCTCCGAAGAGCAAAACCTCCGTCTTCCCGGCATTCAGCTGGAGGAAATTGCTTTCCATCCAGCGAGATATAGCCAGCATGCCGGAGGAGAAGGTGGACTGAGCAGTCTGAGAAGTTTTGTTAAAGGAGAAGGTAAGTTGGGTATCGTCCGCGTAGGATATTGGGACGAACCTATAGCTTCTTAAGAGAGTTGCCAAGGGGGCTATGTAGATGTTGAACATAGTTGGGCTTAAGCACAATCCCTGTGGCACCCCCTTGGTGAGTTCTTGTGGTTTGGACTGGAAAGGGCCAAGGTTGATGGTCTGAGAGCGGTTGGAGAGGAAGCTGATCATCCATTTCAGGGCCACCCCCCTCAATCCCTGCCTCCCTAATTCTTGTGAGCAAAGTCTGGTGGTCGACCATATCAAAAGCGGCGGAGAGGTCTAATAGCACTAGAAGGGTGGGCTGGTTCTGATCTAAGGTACGCCTGATGTTATCGGTGACGGCCACAAGGGCTGATTCCATGCTATATTTTGGACTAAAGCCCGATTGGGACGGGTCCAAATAGCCAGTCGCTTCGATATGGTCGGATAGGTGTTTGTTATTGTGTTTTTCCAAGACTTTGCTCAAAAAAGGGAGGAGGGAGATGGGGCGGAGGTTCGAGAGATTTTCCATGGGGAGTTTGGTGCTTTTCCGGATGGAGATTATTTGAGCGGCCTTCCATGAGGGGGGTAAGTAACCTTCCTTCAGAGATAGGTTCAGAATGGAGCAAATTGGTAGGGAAAGTTGTTTTGCTAGAGATGCCATGATCTTGGCAGGTATAATATCCAGTGGGGAACCGGATTTTTTTTGGTTCATTATAGATTCAGTTTCCTCTTGTGTTAGAGGGGGAGGTTCTGTAGAGTGGTAGTGTTTAGTGTAAGGTTACAGGGGGTGTCTGAGGAAGTGTCTGAGGAGGGGGTGTTTGGAGGTGGCGATTCTATTGTATATGTTGTCAATTTTCTGTATGAAGTGGTAACTTATGTTTTCACATAGTGTTTGGGAGGGAACTTCTTCTGATTCACAGGCTTTGGGATTGGTGAATGTTTTAAAATTTTGACATATGACTTTAGGGGTGTTTTTAGCTTGGCTAAGTGGAAAGGCTATATGTGGTTTACGGGCAAGTTTAATATTTTTGTGATAGAGGGTGAGGGCGGCTTTGTACTTCTCTTTGTTAGCTATAAGGTTGGTGCGGTGCCATTTCCTTTCAAGGTTTTTGCACCTGGTTTTTTCTTTGTGGAGTTCTAGGGAGAACTAAACTGCCTGAGTCATTCTGGATTTGGGGGAGCCAGTTTTTTCCAGGGCGATCAGGTCGATGGCAGCTAGGAAGGATTTATTAAAACGGACTAGGCTGTCTTCAGTGTTGCTGCATGGTGAGTTTTTAGGGATAGTAAAAGCGGATGCAAAAGGGATTGTTTTCGCGCAGTGGGCCGTTGTGATCCTTTGGGTCCCTGAAGTTGAAAGTCGATAATGGCAAGGTCAGACCAACTACCTGGTTTCGGGGCTTCGCATGTGAGGAGGGAGGAGTTAGAGAAGACGATATCCAAGGTATGTCCTGCTGTGTGGGTTGGGCCGTTGTTGAGTTTATTAAGGTTTAGAGTGGTGAGGTCTGCGAGGAAGGACGCGGTTTCTGCCTTGTCAAGGTTTTCGCTGTGAATGTTGAAGTCTCCCATTAGCATGAAATTGCTAGATTAAATCATGTGGAGGGCTATTAGTTCCATTAATAAGAGAGAGAAGTTGGCTGGGGTCCCGGGGGGCAGTACACCAGTGCCCCTTTCCAGTTGAGTTGGGTCGAGAGGTCTAGCCTGAATATCATAATCTCAATCTGTTCACTTGAGCGTTGTTCCAAAATGGAGACTTTTGCCCTGTCCTTGTAAATTATAGCAATCCCTCATCCGGTTTTGGGCTGTCTGTCAAGTCTGAGAACTCTATACCCATCTGGCAGGTCAATGGCGATTGCTGGGGTGCTAGTTGGTTTTAGCCAGGTCTCGGTAATGAGGCCGATATTGGGAGAATTGGTATCCAGTAGGTCCCATATCTCTATCGCGTGCTTCGGTAGGGATCTTACATTTCCCAAAAAGCCTTTCCAGTTTAGCTGAGGTGAAGGGGCTTTTTGTGGGGGAGTAGGGGCAGGTTTCCACTTCATATCCCCCTTATGGCCTGCGGTGGGCATGGAGATAGGGGGAAGTCTTTCATACTGTGCTGAGGCGCAGTATATGCTCAGGTATTTGAAGTGTGGGCATGAAAAGAACCCTTCAAGGACTTGGGGTGCGAGTGGGTCCTTGTTGTGACAATGGTGGGGAAGTGGTAGAGGTGACCTCCGATGAGCATAAGCTCTTTCCTGGAATAGGCAAATTTGATGCGCGCGTCATGGTCTGGGCTTAATTGGGCATGGTCCCTGGCGGCGGTCGGGCGCGGACGGGTGCAGACGGGCTTGCCTTTGGCGCACCCGCTGCGCGCTCTGGTGACCATGAGTTTTTGTAGAAGAAGTGGGGTGGTAACTAGAGCGCTGACCTCCTTTCTGCCAGAAGTACCTCCCTCCATGCAAGCAGGATTTCCCGTGGTGGACCGGGGAGAACGGCTCGGGAGAGACAGTGTGGTGCAGGGTAAGTGGGTTAAAAGAGTTTAAAGAAATCTCGCAAGTGCTATTAAAAAGTCACATTTAAAAATTTACAATTCACAATTTACATATAGACAGTTACCAATTGGCTGCCCTCGGTAATTTTCCCTGTAAGTTTGAGCTGAGGGTGGCAAGTCAAAGGAGTAAAGCAGCTAGCGCCTGATGCCTAATGCCGTTGCTGCTATCAATGCGTGTCCGCTGCGCGCTCCGGTGACCAGGAGTTTTTGTAGTAGAAGTGGGGTGGTAACTAGAGCGCTGACCTCCTTTCCACCGGAACTACCTCCCTCCACACAAGCGGGATATCCCGTGGTGGACCGGGGAGAACGGCTTGGGAGAGACAGCGTGGTGCAGGGTAAGTGGGTTAAAAGAGTTTCAAGAAATCTCGCAAGTGCTATTAAAAAGTCACATTTAAAAATGCACAATTCACAATTTACATATTGACAGTTACCGATTGGCTGCCCTCTGTAATATTCCCTGTAAGTTCGAGCTGAGGGTGGCAAGTCAAAGGAGTGAAGCAGCTAGCGCCTGATGCCTAATGCCGTTGCTGCTATCAATGCGTGTCCGCTGCGTGCTCCGGTGACCAGGAGTTTTTGTAGTAGAAGTGGGGTGGTACCTAGAGTGCTGACCTCCTTTCCGCCGGAAGTACCTCCCTCCACATGCGACTAACTGGAGGTAATAGGAGGGGTAGTTGGCCCCCAAGGACCATCAATAGCCAAGAGGACTTCATTTCCCTACTAATAGAGTGCCAGGAGGCACGTTTGCAGAGTGGTGGAGAAAGGGGGTGTGGCCTGCTATCAGATCTCTGCTATCCTGTCGTATGGGAATTACTGGAGGTAATAGGAGGGGTAGTTGGCCTCTAGGACATCCTTGAGGGCCAACTATCCCTTCTGTAACCTCCAGTAAGTCCCACACAGCAGGATTGTTAAGAAGTTGTCGGAGGCACGCTCCCTTTCTCCACCACTCTTCAAACATGCCTCCTGGCACACTGCTGGTTGGGGGGTGAAGTCCCCTTGGCTCCAGAGGGACCTTGGAAGTCAAGAAGCCCTCCTGATATCTCCTGTAAGTCCTACAAAGCAGAATTCCAGAGAGCTGGTCAGAGGCCCTCCCCCTTTCTCCACTACTATGCAAACGTGACTACTACTTTAAAAACCATAGAAATTCACTGAAAAAATCAAAGGTTACAGAAACGTTAAAGTTAGGAATTGGCTTTTAAAAAGACCTTGGAAGTCAATAAGCCCTCCTGGTACCTCCTGTAAGTCCTACAAAGCAGAATTCCTGAGAGCTGGTCGGAGGCCCTCCCCCTTTCTCCACTACTCTGCATACGTGACTACTACTTTAAAAACCATAGAAATTCACTGAAAAAAATAAAGGTTACAGGGATGTTAAAGTTAGGAATTGGCTTTTAAAAAGACTTAGAAAATCACTGAAAACACCAAAGGTTACAGGGACGTTATAGTTAGGATGACATTTCACTCGTCTAAATCCAGAGAAATTCAGCAGTTATAGTTAGCTGAGCTAACTATAACTCGCACCCCCTCAATGCACTGCTTATGACCACACATATTACATCACTCATGGCATGGTCAGTGACATCACTGATGACATCCCCAGTTACATCAATGATAAGATCATCCACAGAATCTCTCACACACCCTCTCAGACCCCAATATAGCCTTTCATTCGCCCACTCCAAATTCCACACTACCATTCTCAAAACCATTAACACAACCATACCAGTACGTATACACCCCTCAATGAATCATAGGTCTACACACACATCCACTCATTCACCCATACAGCTACTCATACACCAACTCACTCACTAATGCAGCCCCTGATATAGCCACTAATATACCCATACAGCCACTCACACACTGTCAGTCACCCATAGAGCTACTCACGCACCTACTCACTCACCCATACAGTCAATCCCACAGTCACTTACTCAACTATTCAGTTATGCACACACCAACTCATTTATTCATAACAATACTAATACATACTCACTCACCTATACAGTCACTGACACAAGCACACCCTCACCTATACAGCCACTCTCACAATCACTCACTCACTCACTCACTCACCCACTCACTCACTCACTCACTCACTCAGTCACTCACTCACTCACTCACTCAAACATACAGTCACCTATGTGCTACAACACTCACCTATACTGTCTTTATCTTATGCAGTTACTCACACGTATACCAATGGCACATCCATTCACTCACTGACACAGCCATGCGCACACTCATTCACTCATACAGCCCATCACAGATGCACTCATGAACCCATAGAGCCACTGACTCACCCACTCACTCATCCATGTAGGCAGTCACACACACCCTCACCACCCACACAGATATTCATGCACCAATACAGGTACTCAGACAACCAATCAATAACCCATATAGCCAATCATGTACCTACTCACCAACCCATAAAGGGACTCACACACCAACTGACAGACTGATACAGACATTCACACAACCTAGACACTCACCCATACATTCACTGAGACACATATAATCACTTACTTATACAGTCAGTCACAAACCCACCAAAGCATCTATACAGGCACTCATACACCCACTGATTCATCAATACACCTTGGTGTCTATATATTTAACACTCATAAACATTTTAGAGACACTAACAATCACTGAATCATGTCAACAGTGATGTCATTTGAGATCATATCAGAGATGTCATCAGTAGTGTCACTGACCATACCATGAGTGATGTAATATGTGGGGTCATAAGTAGTGGATTGCGGGGGCATGAGAGTGAACTATAACTGCTGAATTTCTCTGGTTCTGTACAAGTGAAATGTCAGCCTAACTATAACTTTCCTGAAACCTTTGGGTTTTTTCAGTGAATATTTATACTTATCTGCTATCACTCTCAAAAGATGCTATGACATTACATGATATGATGTGATGAAACTCCTTAATTGCACACTTGAGGCCGTTTATGGTGAATGCCATACTACCCATTTGTCATTCAGAAATTTTTCCTGCACCCGTTTTAAGGTCTCAGTTACAAACCTAGCAGTTTGTTTCTGACTCATCTTCCTCACTCTTCAATTGAGGCATTTTCCCATTTATTCTCCCAATCCTAATTATACACTCCTTTTTTTTTAACAAATAGGACACTGAAATAGCAAGAATTTTTTGTAAGGTCAAGTGGTCGCAGACTAATTGAACTTTTCAGAAATATTGTTATTGCTTTTTAATTAGAATCAGGCATTTACAATATTTGCCAGGACGCTGTACACCTAACAACATCAGGTAGAAATTGTTTTGATAAACATTATGCATTTGTAGTGTTGATTTGCACTTGAGAACATTGACATATCGCGTTGTTTACATCCTGGCCTTGTGGCTGTTTGAAATACGCTAATTCTCTTCACTGATACTCAAGAGATTACCTGCAGTGCTTTCACCTCACAATGCTGAAAGGCTGACTCAGATTCTGGAGATTAGGAGCACCTTCCTCGCACGTAGGGCAGACTTGTACCTCTCCTCACCGGAGGACAGACACCCTCTGAGGCTGTGAATGTGCTTCATGGCTTTGGGAACGAACTATAGAGATGACAGAGTAGATGAAAAAAAGTCTGATGATGGATTGATAAAAGGGATATCACATTTTAGCATAAGCTGGCACCGCTGGTGTTGGGCACGGAGCCTGAAATAGGGAGTGTCAAAAAATGGCAGCTTCCTTTGCCCTGCAGACAGTAGAAAAATGAATAACACAGCTAGCATTGTCCAATCAGAGAAGCCTGTTAGCTGAGTTCACAGGTGAACTACTACGCATATCTTATTAGGTTCTTTGTTTAGCCTACAAATAAATCCTTTAAGAGGGTGTGCACATTAGAGACTTCGTTCTGTTGTGGACAAAGGTGAAGAGGCCAAAAGGTGTGAATGTAGGCTGTGTGAGAGCATATGGTATAAAGTGTGTGTCCACAAGTTTTGATCATGGCTAGATTTCTGGAGAGTATTGTGTATGATCCTGTGGCTGGATAGGTTAGAGCAGAGGTACCTGCAAACATTTCTCCAGGGCCACAAATTTCTGTCTGTGGCGTGCCCGAGGGCGCACTGATGCCAGCAATGCGAGGGTCGTGTTGATGGAAGGTGGGCGTAGGGGGATGCGAAGCAAATGCATGATGTGAACAACAAAGAGAGCTTTCATGTGACTTCTGTCTGCCACCAACTGTCTATTCTCATGCACCAAGAATTTAAATCAAAGCATTAATTTCTAATGTAAAACATGAACAGGAAAGACATACTCATCTGGCTGAATTGCAAAATGTGAAACCAAAAAACATGGAATCAGTCCTGGCTTCTCCACTTGATGAAGTTGTGTGATCCTAGGCAAATGGTTAATTGCACTTTGCCTCTTATTTCTACATTACCACATACTGAACAGTGTAGAGCCCCATAAAATATACCATATCATGATGTGTGCTGCACAAAATCTTCTCTTGTGTTTTATTTAATAAACTATAATGTTGTTCCAATTATAATAACAACCAAAGCTACAGACAAGGTGTACCTGACCAATGACATGTCTCTTGGTTCACTAATAGCATTGTTTTTGGAATGGGGGCGGCATAAATGTTTCCAAGATCATGTTTGAAAACTTTATCTGATAATAAATGCCTCTCAATGAAGTGATATAATCTGATCTACTGAGGTAAAATGATCATGTATGTTAATAAAATACACTTTTTGAAGTTTGCAGAGAGTTTATAATTATTTTACATGTTTAGTTCAAGATGTCTTTAAAGCTAAAGGTGTTCCTAAAGATAAGTTGTCCAGGACACTTTCTTTTCTTTTTTTACAGTTACTCTAGTTAATGTGTAAATTAAGTATGCCCGTTTGTTAGGCCTTTGTCTTCCTCTTCACACCTTCCGTGCAAACTCCCAGAGCGGGGCCTGCTCTGGGAGTTTAAGGGCCTCTCGCTACGGGCCTGCTCGGGAGACAATAGGCGCATAAGGACTGGCCTCCATCCATTCAACTGCACGATTGCTGGTTCTTCCCCACTGAGGAGAGCTGGGTGCCCTCTCAAGAGCCATAAACCTGAGATATCTACTCATACCTGCATGATAAAAGGCAAATATAACAGATACAGCTGACTATGTCACTCATAAGTAAGGGAGAACACCGAAGCAGAGCTGTCACTCTGCATTGGTCCCACGTAATCCAGTACTCCCATTACTTTCCTTTGCAGACACAACGCCTGTTCCAATGGGGAAGGCTGACCCCAAACAGGCAAAGCTGTCCTTTGAAAATAAGTGCCAAACTAGAACGAATGACGCAGGCCCTGATCTGGACACTGCGCAAAGGTCCAAAGGACACATGGAGCAACAGGAAGAAGACTTGCACAATATCTTGCTGGACGTGCGCTCCAGTATCAAAAGAGTAGATAACAAGATAGATGCTCTTGCTTCCAGTCTTGATATAGTCAAAAAACGTGTCGACGTTCATGAGGACCTGCTTGACACTATAGAGAACAGGTTGTCGGATATCCAAGACTCCCATGCTGAATCCAAAACGCAAATCCTCAACATGGAAAAAGTGTTGGCTGTGATAAAAGCCAAAAAGAGGATTTAGAGGCATGCTCTCGGTGCAACAACCTACGTATTATTGGGCTGCCAGAATCAACTGCCATCCCACAGATGGAACCATACATAGAAGACTTACTACGGGATCTATTTGGGCCACCTAGACCCTAGATCCCCGCCTGGTGCCCCGTTGTGTCCAATAATCGCGTGACTTTTGAACTATAGGGACAGGGATGCTATTCTCAGAGCAGCTAGGGACGAGAGCCCTATAACTCATCAGGGAAACTCCCTTTCCTTTTTCTCCGACTACACACCTACTGTCCAAGCAGCATCAATCAATCAATCAATCAGTCATTTGTTAAGCGCACTACATACTCGCAAGGGTCTCAAGGCGCTGGGGGCGGTGCTACTGGTCGAACAGCCAGGTCTTGAGTGTCCTCCTGAAGGTCAGTAGGTCTTGGGTCTGTCGTAGGCTCAGTGGGAGTGTGTTCCATGTCTTGGCGGTGAGGTGGGAGAAGGATCTCTCACCAGTGGTTGTTCTTCGGATGCGCAGGACGGTGGCTAGTGAGAGGTCAGCGGAGTGTAGCTGGCGGTTGGGGATGTAAAAGGAGAGTCGTCTTTTGAGGTAGGCTGGGCCGGTCTTGTGGAGTGTCTTGTGTGCGTGGATGAGGAGCTTGAAGGATATCCTCTTGTTGACGGGGAGCCAGTGTAGGTTTCTCAGGTGGGGGGTGATGTGGCCGTGGCATGGTACGTCGAGGATCAGTCGTGGCGAGGCGTTTTGGATGCGTTGTAGTCGTTTGATGAGCTTGGTCGGGGCTCCTGCGTAGAGGGCGTTTCCGTAGTCGAGTCTGCTGCTGACAAGGGCCTGGGTGACTGTCTTTCTCGTATCTGTCGGGATCTATCTGTAGATCTTGCGGAGCATGCGGAGGGTGTTGAAGCAGGAGGAGGAGACGGCGTTGGCTTGCTTGGTCATTAAGAGCGTTGAGTCGAGGATGATTCCCAGGTTGCGTGCGTGGTCGGTGGGTGTCGGGGCTACCCCCAGTGCCGTCGGCCACCAGGAGTCGTCCCAGGCTGAAGGGTTGGAGCCGAGGATGAGGACCTCCGTCTTGTCCGAGTACAGCTTCAGGCGGCTGATCTTCATCCAGTTGGCGACAGCCTTCATTCCTTCGTGGACGTTGGCTTTGGCGGTGATGGGGTCCTTGGTGAGGGAGAGGATCAGTTGAGTGTCGTCGGCATAGGAGATTATGTTGAGGTCGTGCTGTCGGGCGACGTGTGCGAGCGGGGCCATGTAAATGTTGAACAGTGTCGGGCTGAGGGAGGATCCCTGGGGTACGCCGCAGATGATCTCGGAGGCTTCGGATCGGAATGGGGGGAGGCGGACACTCTGGGTTCTGCTGGAGAGGAAGGAGGTGGTCCATTCGAGAGCCTTGTCTCGGATCCCTACGGCATGGAGGCGTGCAAGTAGTGTGCGGTGGCAGACAGTGTCGAAGGCGGCGGAGAGGTCTAGGAGGATGAGTGCTGCGGTCTCACCATTGTCCAGCAGGGTCCTGATGTTGTCGGTGGCGGTGATGAGGGCGGTCTCGGTGCTGTGGTTGCTGCGGAACCCTGACTGGGAAGGGTCCAGCATTCTGTTTTCTTCGAGGTATCAGGTTAGCTGTCTGTTGACAATCTTCTCGATTACCTTGGCCGGGAACGGGAGCAGAGAGATGGGCCGGAAGTTCTTGAGGTCTCTTGGGTCTGCCTTGGGTTTTTTGAGTAGGGCGTTGATCTCCGCGTGTTTCCAGCTCTCTGGGAAGGTCGCGATCTCGAGGGAGAGATTGATGATATTGCGCAGGTGGGGTGCGATGGAGCTGCTTGCTTTGTTGAAGACGTGGTGCGGGAATGGGTCTGACAGAGAGCCGGAGTGGATTGTGCTCATGGTCTTAATGATGTCATCGATGCTCACACTGGCCCAGGCGAGCAGGGGGTCGTGGTCGATGATGTGCGGGGAGTCTGTTGTTTTGCTGTCTGTTGGGGCTGTCAGGGTGTTGAAGCTGTCGTGGATGTCTGCTATCTTGCGGCCGAAGAATCTGGCAAGGGAGTCGCATAGGGCTTGCAACGGCGGGATGTCGTTGGTGTTGGAGCTGGGGTTGGAGAGTTCCTTCACAATGTTGAAGAGCTCCTTGCTATCGTGTGCATTGTTGTCGAGGCGGTCTTTGAAGGAGGTCCTCTATGCAGCCCTAATGAGGTGGTGGTGGTTGCGGATGGCTTCCTTGTGTGCTGCGTGGCTGTCCGGAGTCTGTTCACTGTGCCATTTCTTCTCTAGTTTCCGGCAAGCTTGCTTGGAGGCTAGGAGTTCTGGGGTGAACCAGCTGGCCCTCTTGCTGGTGTCTCAGTGGGAGGGTTTCTTCAGCGGGGCGAGGGTGTTGGCGCAGTCCTTGATCCTGCGTCCGAGGCTGTGGGCAGCGTCCTCGGTGTTGGAGGGTGCGGTGGGTGGGCTGAGAGCGAGGTTTGCATGTAGTTGGTCTGTGGTCATTTTGCTCCAGCAGCGGCGGGGCATCAGTTGGGCGCGGTGATGTGTGGTGGGTTTCTGGAAGGTGAAGTGGATGCAGCGGTGGTCGGTCCAGGGGAGTTCTGTGGTGTGGTTGAAGGAGACATGCGGGCTTGAGGAGAAGACAGGGTCGAGCATGTGGCCGGCAGAGTGGGTGGGCGTTGTGATGAGTTGCCTCAGTCCGAGGTTGGCGAGGTTGTCGATCAGGGTTGTGGAGTTGCTGTTGTCGGTTCTCAAGGTGAAAGTTCAGATCTCTGAGAAGGATGTAGTCGGTGGAGGTCAGGGCGTGCGTGCTGATGAAGTCGTTGATGGAGTCGCTGAACTGGCGGCAGGGTCCGGGGGGCCGGTAGACGAGGGTGCCTCTGAGGGTGGAGTTGGGATCTGTGTGGATCTGGAAATGCATATGTTCGGCGGTGCTGAGATTGTCGTCGGTGCTAGTCGAGACCCTGATGCTGTTCTTGTGGACGATGGCGATTCCTCCTCCGACTCCGTTGATGCGGTCTCTGAGGGTGATCCTGTAGCCGTCTGGGATGGCTATGGCGATGCCGGGTGCGGAGGAGTCATTCATCCACGCCTCTGTCAGGAAGGCGACGTCCGGGGATGTTGTGTCGAGCAGGTCCCAGAGCTCGACGGCGTGTTTGCGTGTGGAGTGGGTGTTCAGTAGTATGCATCGGAGGTGGTTGAGGTCTTTCTTGGCGGGTGGTTCGTTGGCTCTGAGGCTGGTGTAGCTGCAGTTCCGGCAGGTGAAGGGACCGTGTGTGGGTTTCGGGGCGGCCTTGAAGCAGGTGTGGGTCCGTCCGGAGTTGATGGCGTGCAGAGTGGTGGCATTGTAGTGGTGGCATTTCTTGTGGCAGGTGCGGGGACCAGGGGTTCTGGCGCTGGGCGCGGTCCAGGTGCAGACGGGCGCAGATGGGCTTGCCTTAGGCGTGCCATCGGCGCGCCAGTGGCGCGCCCGCTGCTCGCGTCCGCTGAACGGCTGCGCGGTTGTGCAGCGGCCGGCATATATGGGGAGGTGGGAGGGAGGAGCAGCTGGGAGGTGGGAGGCGGGGGCAGCGAATGGGCAGTCAGGGGGGTGGGGGCCGCAGGGGATGCAGCAGCGGGAGCGGTGCGGGACGACGAAGGGAACAGAAGGCAAAATGGCACAGAAATACAGGGGCAACGAGGGAACAGAAGCAAAAACGGGCACAGGGTTACAGGGGCAGCTTAAGGAACAAAAGGAAAAAACTGGCAGAGATACAAGGGGACCGCGAGGGCGACAGAAGGAAAAAACAGGCACAGACGAAGTACAGGCAGCGGGGGAGGACAGAGAACAGCAGTCACAGACACAACGATGACAATAAAGGCAATACAGGCAATACAGTGAATACAATAAATAGCGGAAGATGAACAAACCTACGGCCGACCACTGGCCACCAGGGATGAGGCGCAGGTGGTAGCCTGCGGGTGGAGGAGGGCCTCGAACTTCCTCAGCAGTGGCAGCTGGGGCAGGGACACACAGGTGGTGCTGTACGGAGGGGGAGCGACCTACCTGGTAGGGTCAAGGGTCGCTCTCCTCACCGCGGAGCGGGCGGCATATTTGGGGAGGTGGGAGGGATGAGCAGCTTGGAGGCGGGCGGCAGGGGCAGCGAATGGGCAGTCAGGGGGGCGGGGCTGCATGGGACACAGTGGCGGGAGCGGTGCGGGTCGACGAAGGGAACAGAAGGCAAAAGGGTACAGAAATACAGGGGCAACGAGGGAACAAAAGCAAAAACGGGGTTACAGGGGCAGCTTACGGAACAAAAGGCAAAAACAGGCAGAGATACACGGGGATAGCGAGGGTGACAGAAGGTAAAACCGGGCAGAGAGACACGGGGGTAGCGAGGGGAACACAGGGAAAAAACGGGCACAGACCAAGTACAGGCAGCGTGGGAGGACAGAGAACAGCAGTCACAGACACAACGATGACAATAAAGGCAATACAGGCAACACAGTGAATACAATAAATGGCGGAAGATGAACAAATCTACGGCCTACCACTGGCCACCAGGGATGAGGCGCAGGTGGTGGCCTGCGGGTGGAGGAGGGCCTCAAACTTCCTCAGCAGCAGCAGCTGGGGCAGGGACACACAGGCGGTGCTGTGTGGAGGGGGAGTGACCGACCTGGTATGGTCGGCATGCATATATGGGGAGGTGGGAGGGAGGAGCAGCGGGGAGGCGGGGGCAGTGAATGGGCAGTCAAGGGGGCGGGGCCGCAGGGGATGCAGCGGCGGGAACGGTGCGGGACAACAAAGGGAACAGAAGGCAAAAGGGCACAGAAATACAGGTGCAACGAGGGAACAGAAGCAAAAACGGGCACAAGGTTACAGGGGCAGCTTAGGGAACAAAAGGCAAAAACGGGCAGAGATACACGGGGACAGCGAGGGTGACAGAAGGAAAAACCGGGCAGAGAGACACGGGGACAGTGAGGGGAACAGAGGGAAACTTGCCAGACCAAGTACAGGCAGCGGGGGAGGACAGAGAACAGAAGTCACAGACACAACCATGACAATAAAGGCAATACAGGCAATACAGTGAATACAATAAATAGCGGAAGATGAACAAACCTACGGCATACCACTGGCCACCAGGGATGAGGCGCAGGTGGTAGCCTGCGGGTGGAGGAGGGCCTCAAACTTCCTCAGCAGCAGCAGCTGGGGCAGGGACACACAGGCGGTGCTGTGTGGAGGGGGAGTGACCGACCTGGTATGGTCAAGGATCACTCCCCTTCATGCAGGGAGTTCACGCCAGCTAAACGTATCCTGCAAAATGCCTCAGTTTCCTATGCTATGCTATATCCAGCCAAGCCCAGAATTACATATGATGGAAAGGTGCAATTTTACAGACGCTAAATCAGCCCTTAATTACGCCAAACACATTTGTGCAAGGAAGTCGCCATCGCATTCCTCACAACAAACTGTATCAGAACAGAACTTAAGTGACAATGATTGATATGCATCTTGAGTGGAACTGCACCTAATCACGCAAGTTGACTTATAATTGTGTTAATTACAATAATGTTGTTCGTTGTTTCGGCCACAGTAGAATATGGTCCACTGTTCATGGTAATATAAGAGTGTATGCTTTTCCTTTTGGCAGATACCGTATCACATGCCAAAGCCTGGTCACCCTGCCTCGTGGCAGGTTATAGCCAATGTCCCTAGCCCCACAGGAAGATTTCCCATGTACCTTTGTTTTGTTAAAAGGGTGTTGCTAGGGTGAGGGGTGGCCATGAGTCGCAACCTGATTGGGAGGTTGTTGTGGGTGGTATGTGGAACGGGGGGAACATAGTATGTTTAGACGCATGGCTTTTAACTGTGCAGCATATATATGAAGTGAATAGCATCTTTTTTTCTCTTACAGCTCAGTTTAACTTTTATCCTTCGCACAATGTACAGCAAGGAAATATTGTTTATTCTATAATTTGTGATGTTCTAATGTGCACTTTTCTTACACATGCACGTCTCATACACCTTGTATACTGAGAAATGACTGAGACCAAATTCCTCACATGGAATGTGCGTGTGCTTAATGATTTTAGGAAAGCACGGCTGATTCATACATACTTAAGTAGGCACCACATAGATGTGTGCGTCCTCCAAGAAACTCATATGAAATACGACTCTCACCCTAAACTAAAGAATAGATGTTGGGGTGAGATCCACTCGGCCCCCTACTCTAATTATGCTAGGGGAGTTTCGATATTGATCAGGCGGGGTCTGGGCTGGTCAACCACACATATACAGAAAGACCCTGATGGGCGTTACCTTTTTTTAACTGGTACCCTCATGACAACTAAAGTCACTTGAGTGACAATCTACGGTCCGAATGTAGATGACCCACAATTCTTCCTCAATATATGGGCTAAAATAATGGCACTAGGAGGAGACACGATAATTTGGGGCGGGGACTTTAACGTCACTCTTAAAAATGACTGGGACAGAATAGGTGCTGCTCGCAATCCACATCCCAAGACAGCCCTTCACCTCAATAACATTATTCTTGAGCACGGTATTACGGATATCTGGTGAAGCAGGAACCCATCCACGAGGGAAGGAACATGCATTACTTCGCAACATAATGCCTGGCCCAGGATAGACTACTGGCTAGTCACATGTGATGTTGCGTCATGGACCATAGACACTTTACACCTAGCATGCACGCAATCCGACCACGCCCCAGTGGTACTGCACTGGAAGATACCTCAAACATTACCCCATGCATTCAGCTCACCACACACACTCCTGGATACCGTATTCAGAGAAGACATAATTTCTGACATTACACAATATTTCTCCTCTAATGAAGGGTCGGTGGGCTCATCCTCGACGCTGTGGGAAGTGTTCAAGGTAGTGATAGGTGGGCCTGCATATCCAAGCAATCAGGGGTACTGAGTTCTATTCGGTCTACAATAGTAAAACTTGAGCAAGAAATCAAATCCACGGAGCAACTGTTCTTTCAGACTAGGGAACCCAGACACTTGGCAACCATACGAGGGAAACTTTCTGAATTTGAAGACGATGTAGATAGGAAGACCTGATTCTTGTGGAGACAAGCAAGAGCACGTAGCTATGGGGAGGGAGACAGGCCTGACAAAACCCTTTCTAATGCACTCAGACAGTGCACCTCTCCCACCTTCATAGCCGAGTTATTGGATGAGGACGAATCCCCCATTAGAGGGCAAGAGGCTACACTTGAATATCTTACAAAATATTATTCTTCATTATATACAGCAACTCAAAATTCACCCCACCCGGAACTTGATGAATATTTAGAATCATTAGAACTACTCTGGTTAAGTGACGCCCGCATTGCTTACTTGGAAGAACCTTTTACAAGAGCAGACAGCACACAAGTTATTAGCAGTTTACCTGGCGAAAAGGCACCTGGGTTAGATGGTCTGACCACCACATTTTATAAAAACGTATGCGGAAGAGCTGGCGCCTGACTCGAATACCTATCAGGAGTCGGGGGAAGTAGGAGTCCTCCCACCGACTATGCGGGAAGCAGTAATCATTACACTTCGGAAACTGGACAAGGCATCTAATATCTGTGACTCATATAGACCCCTGTCGTGAATCAATGTGGATGCTAAGATCCTAGCCAAACTAATAGCCAACTGGCTACAGCCACTATTACCGCTCATAGCTAGGCCAGACCACTCAGGATTCATTCCGGGTGGGTCAACAGCTCACAATTTGCACACATTCTTCGCCATGGAGCACCAGCTTGACCCCCAACTCCCTGCCATTGCAGTGTTTCTTGACGCAACTAAGGCGTTTGATTCCTTGGAGTGGCCTTTCTTGTTCACGATACTACCCAGATTAGGATTCAGTCCCAACTTTATCACACTAATAGGCCTGCTCTATACTAAGCCCACAGCCCAACTCAGAGCAAATAATCCGGTATTAGAGCCATTCTGTATAACTCGTGGCACCAGGCAAGGATGCCTACTCTTACCACTGCTGTTCGTGGTGGCGATGGAGCCTTTAGCGGCTGGAATTCGCCAGCATCACACTGCTCGTGGTCTGGGATTCACAGACAGAGGTCTAATAATATCAATGTATGCAGACGATATAACGTTGTATATTCGTAACCAGATGAAAACCTTAACACAGTGCTGAGAGAAATCCTTCGCTTTGGAGGAATGTCTGGCATACAGATCAACTGGTCAAAATCCTCCATTTTACCTCTGACTGGTCCCCTGCTAGAAACCGACTTGGACTTCCCACTTAAATGGGCAGATGGTGCTGTAAAATACCTGGGGTGTGGCTTAGTAGGGACCTACAGGATATATGGCGAATGAACTTTGGAAAGTTACTGGACTGGTTGGAACGCAAATAGAAAATCTGGGCTCTGCCTTTGTCCCTAGCTGGCAGAAATACTATCACCAAGATGATAGTACTTCCTAAATTTTTATATTTATTCATTAACATACCCATACCCTTAACCAAGGCCTTTTTTAACTCCCTGCGCTCTTTGGTGATTGTATTGGTTTGGGCCGACAAACAACCTTGCATCAGCTGGGAACTGCTAACAGGCCCCCTATCTGCGGGTGGAATGGGTGCGCCTGACTTTGAACTTTACTCATTATGTCCACAAGCCCAATTCCTTCATTTCTGGATACATCCCACCCTGTTCCAGCCAAACGTGGCCATTGAAACAGATGTCGCTAACCCCACCCCCTACACGTGGCCGTGTATAAACCATATCACAGATCGACCAATGAAATAAATACTGTTGAAACCTTGCGTTGGGCCTGTGAAGGTTGAAGAAAACGGGTTGGGAATCCACTGCTCTATGCACCATCCACTCCAGTTGCGAACCATCCACATTTTCCCTTTCTTAATGATAGGGGTTCCATAACACGGGCACCTAGCATGGGCATTTCTACAGTGGGGGACCTGTACCCACAGGACGCATTCTTAGAGCAGTCACAACAATGGGAAGACACTCAAACACCAGAGCATTTATTAACCACACCTTCGCCTCATAGATTAAATACTAGATTATATAACCTCACGCAAACACACACCCCATCGGTTGCTCCTAGGGCACTAACACAATGGAGGACAGACCTTGAAGAACTACCTACAGATGAGCAATGGTTATTTTGTTGCTCACAGCTGAGATATTTATCCCCTAACTATAAGCTGAGACTTATCCACTTCAAATTCATACATAGGGTATATCGCACCCCCGTGCAGTTGCACAAATTGGGGTTATGCCCAGATTCTTGCTGCTGCAAATGCAAACGTGAAGCCGCAGCCTTTCTGCATATCGCTTGAAGTTGCCCACCCATTGCTGAATTTTGGAAGGAAGTATATGATACTATACAAGCTGTCACTGGATTGTTACTGGAATGCACCCCACTGATTGCACTGCTTGGATATGTTTGGGAAATCCCACTTGAAAAACGCAGTTTGGTGCCCATGATGCTCCTACTTGCAAAGCGTAGACTATCCATACACTGGGGTGCCCCTAGAGCCCCCCAGGTTGCTGAGTTGGTGCGGGATATTGCCTACTGTCGGTAGCAGTTGGCAGCATTCTGGGACCTAATGCCGATGGCATCTCGGCCGAGAGACATATGGGAACCTTTCACTACCTGGCTCAGTGGGGGGGATGCGGACCTCCCAGATGACTCTAACCATGAGTCATTTTTCTCCCTGTCAAGGTCACATCAATAACTGTCTCACCACTTGCTAATCTGTACAAACTTCCCTTATGTATATGAGTCCGCCTAATTCGTAACACGTGATAAGGTTGACCACGGGCTCCCCTTCCCCTTTCACGGAGCCTCAAATCCCTAGACTTGTCTAGCCCACAGCAGACATTGCTATGTTCCTGTCACCATAACTGTGTAAATTATGATGATGTATTACATGGATGTGTCTTTCTTTTTCCTTTAAAAGAATAAGACGCACTGAAGCAACATATTTGCTTTTTATTCAGTACTGATGTTTTGCAATTTTTTTAATGCTGTGACTTTGGGTAATGCTGTGTAGTATCAACGTACAAATGTGCCTATATCGTGTATATGTCTGAAAAAAAATTCAATAAACAAAAGTAAAAAAAAAAAAAAGGATGCCCGTTTGTTTCACAGCTTTCTGAATATTCCTGCTCTGTCAAGTGAACAGCAACCCAGTGTTGCTGTTCACCAGGGAGCCGCATTTAAAGGTCAGGAGTGCCACATGCAACCCCTGGGAAATACTTTGAGTATCCCTGGGTTAAAGTGTGAGTCATTTTCAGGGTAGTGAACCTAGGCGCTATAACAGGAGGAGGGCTGAAGAGTTCTGTGAAGGCCAAGTCACATTCAGGCCTTCATATATGTTGTTTCCACAGAAACCTCAGCTGCTAACTAGGAACTGCTGTAACTCGGATGCAAAACTTCTGAAACCTTGGCAGGAGGACAATTCTTAATTTGGCCTTCCCTTTCCCCTAGCAACAAGGTCTTTTTCATTTGATGCAATCTGGTGCCCTCTTACAGCCATTTTTGGTGGCAGCGTAAGGCAGCTGACAGCAGTAGCCTTCATACAATACCTCTCTTAAAGTATCAACAAAGTGAATGTCTCGAATTAAGCATTCAAATAGATAAATGAAGTGCTATTAAACTTTGAAACAAATATTTCATTTATAAAAGACCACAATTGAGACAGAAATATGAGACATTTTAAGGAAATATACTTAAGGCTACATTTAAGATACTGTAGAACAAGCGTACTTTCTTGTTGTTAAAATAAAGCCTAGCATGTAAGAAAGCCAAAAATCTAGCTTGCGATTAATCATAAAATAATGAGGAACACCAAATATAATCAAGAGACAATTGTTATTTCATGGGACTAGCATTGTCACTTAAAAACTGGCCGGTTGGAGCATGTAACCCTGTGACAAAAACGTGTTTCTCTCAGTGAAACTTATCTAATGAACAGGAGGCAGGATCTTCTCAAGAAGAAAATGAGAGACATAATTAGGTAAAATGTACAATACATAAATACACTTCTGACTTCATTATTTATTCAAATTCCTAAAGGTGGGTGAAAACTTCTGCTCCGCTGGTGCGGTTCGCAGAGTTTTGCCCACTCCGTACTCTGTCCGCAGCACGGAGCTCCTTTAAACACCACAAAGTGACAGCAAGCGCTCGCGAGAAAAAAAAAGTGCACTAGACCTCCTCCCAATAGTTGAGAAATCTGCCGCTTGCGTTGAGAAAGCTGTCACTCGAGCAGAATGTCTACTCGAGTGGCACAAAGCATCAGCGCCCTCTGGCGCAACACGTAGTTCTGTTCACGCTTATTTTACAGCACAGTATAAACTCCTGGTGCTAAAAATCAATGCAAACAGTGCAACTTAACAGGCTTCACTGCTGGCGGAACTACATGGAGAGCGGCGGAGTTTTCCCTAGCATTTTGCCGAGTTCCACAGAGTAAAACCCACCCAGGCCTGGAAATTGCACTTCTTTTTGCTAGTATCAAAAGCAAGGCTATGCTTTGATATCG
The DNA here is from genome assembly GCF_964204655.1 of Triturus cristatus. Lineage (NCBI taxonomy): Eukaryota > Metazoa > Chordata > Amphibia > Caudata > Salamandridae > Triturus > Triturus cristatus. Next base: position 689,011,046 of record NC_140590.1, on the reverse strand, counting down.
TATACAGGAACTGGGCAAATGTGCTACTTCAAATAAACTGGTTGCTAGGTCTACTCATGAAAATTGGCAAGCATATTAAGGGCAAAGGGCAGATCAGGTGAATAAGAAAACAACATTCATATTGGATTATAAACTATATTGGTGCACATTTTGCTTTCAGGTGAAGAGACACATTGACATTAAAGACATAGAAATACAAGATTATGGGGCATATTTACAATAAAATGTTGGAGCGCAGACTGCGCCAATTCGGCAGCACTGCACTCTGAAATTTTGAAAATGCAGGGATGCACGGTATACACAAGAATATCGCGCACCCCTGTATTTCCCAAAGAAATGGTGCAAAAAAAGATGCCTAGCGCCAGGGCAGGCACCTCGCCACAGGGTTGCAAAGGTGCCTGTGCTACAGGACCGATAATTTATGTGCAGGAAGGGACTCCTTCCTGCACAGGAGCAATCAATAATGTCGATTTGCACCTTCTATGTGTGCTGCAGAATTCAACACACATGTTAAGAGCAAAAATTGATGGAAAATGAATAATTTCTCCTCGTGTCAGCATTCTAATGCCTGGTATTCCTTAGCGTTAGTTTTTGGCGCTGCCTCAGCCTTGTAAATCTGTGACAGCGTCAAAAAGAAATGGGTGTTGCGGTGGAATGCCCACAGCAATAACCATTGCACGCCCCTTTGCCATTGAGGACTGCGACCGAAAGGGGTACATTTACAAGGTGATGTTAAGCTACGCAAAGTGACTTATAGCCCCCTTGTAAATATGGAAAATGGCGCTGCGCCACCAGAGCATCAAAAAAGGTGATGCTGAGGTGGCGATGAGTGCTTGTAAGTATGACCCTATGTCTTCACAAAGCACCCTTGTTTTTGCTGTGAGGCAAAATTTCTTTACAGCCATTCGATCTCAACACTTCTGCTTTCACATCCTCATTATCATTGTCTTCATACTCGTCAAAGGTCGCAAGCAGAAAAGTATTTGCAGTGCCATTATTCACGAAAGTATGTAGGATGATGCTTGTTATTATTGTGATTTAATTATTGTGATCAAAACATATGGAATGACCACAATTATAAAAAATTGTGGTTATTTCAACTATTTTCATTTCCCGATGTCTAAAGATGCCACTCTATCACGTCCAGATGCCATTGAGATTATCATCTAGTTCATTCTGCAATTTCTGTAGTTTCCTTGTGCTAGCATTTATGTGATCTTCTTGTTCAAGTGTGCTGAGTGAGGTGTTGGGCAGATTAGTGCAGCATTCAGAACCTGCAATAGCATATCCCTCTTGTTGCTGCTGACATGTAATATAATGCCAGTATATTCTAAACCAGCCTGACAACCTAATGGAACTAATACTAATCCTAACACTATTGCAGTGGAGATAGCAATTTCTTTCGCAATCTCTCCATTTCTTCTTGCTTCATCTAAAGGCGCTATTATACTATATATTGGGATTACAGTAGAAAATAGTCTAGAAGAATTAGAGACAGACTGCCTGCTCCTCCTCCTTTGCAAAGGGTGATCACCAAAGTACCTCATAGCAGGAATGATAAGTCCCAGGTAACAAGTCCCAGTTCCATCTTAGCTGTGAATTTTGTGTCTGGGCTTAGCCCCCACCCATGTAAACCTATCAAACTCAGACTTTTTGAAATCTAGAAACTTAGGGGAGTGACCATAGTGTGCTCTGCATTGGTCATAGGATGTTTTCTTATTCGCAGTGCCCTTAGACATGTAAACGTACCAAAACCATGCATTTTCCTCAAATATCTGTCAATGTTCTAGAATCTGTGGGGATCCACAAATTTCCTACTATCAAGCATTCCCATACTTGTCCTGAGAAATATGTTAGCCCAATTCTGTGGCTTGGCCGACTACCCATGACATAACAGGCCACAAAAACACAATATGGAGACATCAACAATTCCTATAAAATAATTACCCGATTAGACAATGGAGATAACTGCTGTGTTTGTACCCAGACTCAGTTCATGCCCAGGGCAACCTACCAAACCCAGACATTTTTTTAAACTGGATGCCCGGGGAAGACTAGAGTGATGTGTCTTGCACGGATCCCATGGGAACTAGGCTCACCCACACACATTGGGAAGCCTTGTCATTGGGAGACACATGAAAATACCGGGTGGGAGGAATTTCATGGATTCTGAGAGATTCCGGAAGTTTTAGCAACCAAATTTAAGGAAATTAATTTTGGGCAGTGTGGAACATTTGCAGAGCATTGTGAGAATGGAAACATTGTGGGGTACACACAAGGCACACAACCCTAATCTTCCCTTGGTGTCTATTTTCCAGATATTTCTGAGTTTAGTAGGTTTCCCTGGGTGGCGGCCGAGTCTGGGCCCAAATAGTAAAGCCATTCAGCACGACTGGTAAGATCAAATTTGGATGACCCTACTCTGCCAGTCCATATGTCAAAAGTACACCAAATGAATCCAACTTTCTTCTTGCTTGCTATGGGGAGGCTTTGCACCCCAGGAGGGCAGAATGATTGTTGGGACTTTAGGGGGAGGGGATATACCCAATGCCTGGGAGGCCCTACCACATTCCGGGCCCGATTCACAGAACTAGCTTAAGACAAAATCCTAAACTTACTACTTTTGGTATTCACAGAAGTTAGGATTTTGTCTTAAGTTTGTCTTAAGACAAACTTAAGACAAACTTAAGACAGACTTAAGACAGACTTAAGACAGACTTAAGACAAACTTAAGACAGACTTAAGACAGACTTAAGTTAGGATTTTGTCTTAAGTTTGTCTTAAGTTTGTCTTAAGTCTGTCTTAAGTCTGACTTAAGTCTGTCTTAAGTCTGTCTTAAGTTTGTCTTAAGTTTGTCTTAAGTTTGTCTTAAGTCTGTCTTAAGTTTGTCTTAAGGCAAACTTAGGACAAAATCCTAACTTCTGTGAATACCAAAAGTAGTAAGTTTAGGATTTTGTCTTAAGATAGTTCTGTGAATCGGGCCCACCATATTTTCTTCTTAAAGCAACAAAAATCCATGGTGTCTGGGGGGACATATTAGGTTAAACTCCTCCAATCTGTCCCTTGAGAGCAAAAAAAGACTGGTAGGTCAGTTCTGGAGTATGGACCCAACCTGATGCTTGGGTGGGCCAGTGGGATGGACCCCTGCTTGGGGATCATGTGCCAGTAAGATCCCCATGCAGGGATATAATAGGGAGAGACAGTGCTGGAAAGGGGGCACTGTCCCCTTTATAAAGCTGTTTCTTTTAAGTTGATCTGTGTTGGGGGACAGAGTTATGCTTCCCAGTACCAATCAAAAGTGAAAGTGAACTACTCTATTAGCATGGTCCACTTTCATTTTTGTTTTACTGTAACATCAGTGTGCTTTGTGTGCTACTCTTACAGCAAAACAAAAAATCATCAAACTCAGAACACAAGGGAATCTGTTCCCTTGTGTCCAACTTTGATTTTAAAAAGAAAATGCTTCTGGTTGTAAAAATAGAAGTGTTTTCTTTTTCAGTTTTCTTTTCGATGTCCTCCGCACTACAGAAGTAGTATGGAGTACATCAATTGGTAATCTTCAGCACTAAGGATGCAAATCCATTGCGTTCATGACAATACAAAGTACAAGGTTTGACATAATCAGTGAGTCCTAGTGCAGGCATAAAAGATAGTGATTGCTTGATTTTTACATATGCATTTTCAGCTTTACTAGACCACTACAAGTGCTCAAGGGTGTCTTTTTTGACATAATAATGCAAAGACTTTGCTATTTGGGTGCAGCCCAGGATCCATTCTCTGCAGTACTCAGCAGAAAGGTATGTACCGCGAAGAGAGTTACAGTGCGTGGAAACCTATGAATGACTTCAACTCGTTCAGAGTGCAGGTGACACTTGCCAGCAGAGATTTCATAACCAAGGTATCGTACACGGAAAAGGCAGAACTGTAATTTCTTCTCTGATACCTCGTGCCATTTAAGGTGGGAGATCAACGGAGTACTCCTTGAAATGAACTAGAGATGCCAAAACAAGATCATCAACAAATTGGATTAAAGTAGAACCCATGAGGGAAACAAGTGTATCTAGAACCTTCAAAACAAATAGGGTCTGAGGGAAAATCTTTAGAGACCTTCGAGGATTCCTAATCCCCCTTCCTAAATATTCAATACAAAAAAGGGATCCGAGGTCTTTTGTGCAACCCTTGATATTAATTCAAGACAGTTGACTCCTAGCAAATTGACGCCAAAGGTGAATAAGTATTGGTAAGCATGTGAGAAACAGATACATAAAAAAGAAGACAAACAAGAGGTAAGAAAAAGAGCTTGATCTAAGGAAAATCAGCATCCCATCATTACACTCTGAAAGTGCCCAGTGTCATCATCTGGGGTACCAAACAACTCTTCTCAGAAACCTCATATAACATCGAGGTCATACGAATGAGTTGTATCCTCTTATCAAGAATTCATCCAGGAAAAGAGGAAAAAGTAGAATATAATTGGAGTGCAATGAAACAAAAAAAGGAGTTTTTTTTGTGTATTTTTCAGTGTCATAAAACAGAATACACAATTGACTAGCACTAAGTGTATATTTCTAACTTGTGCCCCATCAATCGTATTTCTATCTAAAACCAGTGTGATAACAAAAAGAAGAAAGAAAAAGCAGTTATACAGCGTTTACTGCTCACTATTCGGTCGACATGTTTCAGCCTTCGGGAAGACTCTCCCTGGCTTTCTTCAGGACCTCATGCTCAAAGCTACTAGTCGTAGACTTTGGAAAAAGAAGAAATGGGTTACTACTATACCCTCGTAGTTGTTGTCCAAATCCTCAATGTGATTACTGATGTTAACTGACATCTAAAAACAACGAAGAAATTAATTACATAGGGAAGTGAATTCATACAGATAATTACATGAGATGTATTGCTTCATACGTCTGTTCCCCCACTTTTCTGAATATCTGCATAGAAACAATTTTTCATACAATCATGCTTACCAAACATCATTTGAGGAATAAGCCCCACCTCACTCGGCACCAGCTAAAGTCAAGGAAGAGGCCCCGCTCTGAAAATAAACGTAAGCCAAATGAATAAACCGCTCTCAAAAGCTAAGGAACGGTGAGCCTCTCAAAGGAGACAATAAATGCTTGACCACGTCCCACACTCATTTAGTGATAGGGACCGGAACGTGTCTGCAGATTAACCATTGGCATCTATTAAAAACAAATTAACTAGGTCTGGCATATAGATAACACAGCGAGTCTCCAAATGTGGAAAAACACCCAACGTGACAACATCAATCCTATTTGAAAAAGATATTCAAAATGCAGCGTGGCAAAGTCTATTTATATCGGGATGTTTTGATAACTTCAAAAAAGAAGAATAAGTATAGACATAATTCTGGAGACCGATTTGGCGAGTGTCTGCAGGTTCTACTACGCGATCCAAATCGCGAGATGGTGAAAAAACCCGCAAGTTTACAAAAGATACTTAAAGACCGGGCTAATGATCCATACCTGTCCGTCGGTACCTCCGGCAGGGACTCGTACTGGGATGGAGGTACCGGACGTAACTTGGATGGCTTGGTTTTATGGCGTGGTTAAACTTGCCCAGCTGTACAGGATCAGCGGGGAACGCCGTTAGAACTTCCGGCGCACAACCCGTGGCGTATGGCGGAACTGCAGTAGGACTACAAAAAAACGTCACGATAACTGGTATTTGTAGTTTTTACAGTAGCTGTATTCAAAAAATGTCATGGAAAAACTTTATTGTGTTGAACGCCTTGACACACAACTTTATTATACAAAAATTGTGAATATCGCTTATTTCTTCACATCAAAAAATCCCTACTGGGAAGGCGATTAATTTTACAAAAATTATTATCGCTTATTTCTTCACATCAAAAAATCCCTATTGGGAAGGCGATTATTTTTGTTTGATCACAATTTGGATTTGTAATTATGATAGTACAACACCTCCTATGAACCGGCACATGTCTTACATGAAATTGTTTGGGCCAGGAAAAAGGTATGTGTGTAGAATGGAAAGACACCTTATATCGAGAGAAAAGACAACCCAGGTGTTAGTGAAGAACCTATCTCTAATCATAATTAACGCATGGTGTCTAGTGGTGTGTTCAGTGATAATGTAATAGTTGCTTGTTTTTACACAGGACCAGATCATCAGAGTTCAGATCAACTATTTTTCAAAATATTACTTCTTGCTTAATGACATCCATGGTATTGCGTCATTAAGACCCTGTGCGTCACTGGACAATTTGAAAATCCATCTTTGCTCACGTAGGAACAAGAAGTTGGACACATCGCTCACGTGTGGTGGAATATAAGGTTTTTCAAGCACCGTCCAATTGAAATCACCTGCATCATGGCCTTTTTCAACAAAGTGTTTAGTCAGTTTCGTCATAGTTTTTCTACATCTAAATGTACTTTTGTGTTCCTGCATCCGTAGTTTTACTTTCCTCGTTGTCATACCGATATACTGTAACGGACAAGGACATGTGATGAGGTACACCAGGTTTTCACTATTACAATTTGTAAAACTTTTTTGTACCCATGGTTTGGTGGTACCAATGTCAACAGTTTTTGACGCTTGGGTTTGTGGGCAAACGGCACAGGTGCCACACGGATAATGGCCCTGTACCGGTGGTAAACCCCATAAGGTGGTATCTGCCAAATGCTTCTGATCACGAGGGCGAGTGTGGACCAATATGTCTTTTAGATTGGTGCTTCTTTTCAAAGAAAACAGAGGTAGTGGTATCTTGTCAGCGTGGCTGTTCAAGATTCGCCAGTGTTTACGAACACTTTTTTGAATCACGTTGGTTAGAGTACAGAAGGTAGTAACACAAGTTAACCGCTCTAGTGTGGGTTTTCTCACTGGGGGTTCTAAAAGAGCATCCCGGTTGTTATTGGATGCTCTTTTATAAGCTTTTTTAATCAGTTTATTTGGATACTCCTTCTATATGCCAGACCTAGTTAATTTGTTTTTAATAGATGCCAATGGTTAATCTGCAGACACGTTCCGGTCCCTATCACTAAATGAGTGTGGGACGTGGTCAAGCATTTATTGTCTCCTTTGAGAGGCTCACCGTTCCTTAGCTTTTGAGAGCGGTTTATTCATTTGGCTTACGTTTATTTTCAGAGCGGGGCCTCTTCCTTGACTTTAGCTGGTGCCGAGTGAGGTGGGGCTTATTCCTCAAATGATGTTTGGTAAGCATGATTGTATGAAAAATTGTTTCTATGCAGATATTCAGAAAAGTGGGGGAACAGACGTATGAAGCAATACATCTCATGTAATTATCTGTATGAATTCACTTCCCTATGTAATTAATTTCTTCGTTGTTTTTAGATGTCAGTTAACATCAGTAATCACATTGAGGATTTGGACAACAACTACGAGGGTATAGTAGTAACCCATTTCTTCTTTTTCCAAAGTCTACGACTAGTAGATTTGAGCATGAGGTCCTGAAGAAAGCCAGGGAGAGTCTTCCCGAAGGCTGAAACATGTCGACCGAATAGTGAGCAGTAAACGCTGTATAACTGCTTTTTCTTTCTTCTTTTTTGTTATCACACTGGTTTTAGATAGAAATACGATTGATGGGGCACAAGTTAGAAATATACACTTAGTGCTGGTCAATTGTGTATTCTGTTTTATGACACTGAAAATACACAAAAAAAACTCCTTTTTTTGTTTCATTGCACTCAAATTATATTCTACTTTTTCCTCTTTTCCTGGATGAATTCTTGATAAGAGGATACAACTCATTCGTATGACCTCGATGTTATATGAGGTTTCTGAGAAGAGTTGTTTGGTACCCCAGATGATGACACTGGGCACTTTCAGAGTGTAATGATGGGATGCTGATTATCCTTAGATCAAGCTCTTTTTCTTACCTCTTGTTTGTCTTCTTTTTTATGTATCTGTTTCTCACATGCTTACCAATACTTATTCACCTTTGGCGTCAATTTGCTAGGAGTCAACTGTCTTGAATTAATATCAAGGGTTGCACAAAAGACCTCGGATCCCTTTTTTGTATTGAATATTTAGGAAGGGGGATTAGGAATCCTCGAAGGTCTCTAAAGATTTTCCCTCAGACCCTATTTGTTTTGTTTGTTCTTGTACGGCCTTCTGGCTGCGGTTCTTTCCAATTCAAAACGAACAGATTCTTTTGAACTGTTCCCTTTTATAAAGAAAACTATGGCAGAATTTAGCGGTTTGGCATATGATGATGCAACTCTCCAATCCATTTTTGATTCTACACCCAGCATCCTTGATAGTACATCTAATGTTGAAACACCTACTGAGAACGATTGGAATAAAGTTCTTTTTTTGAAAAAATCTCACTCTCGCACGCTCATTCATGGAGCCATAATGGCAGAGTACTTGCGAGGAAATTGTGCTCCTCCTGGACTGATTGTCACGAATGTTCCCCGCCTCTTTCTTCAAGATAAAACCTTTTTGAAAGATTGGTCTTTAATTGCATGGCGATGCACTCGTGATTGGCTAATTCTTATAATATGCACAGCTAAGCGGGTAGCAGACACCATCCTTGTAGAGATCCAATCACTTGAGGCTCAAATAAAAACAACGATTACAGCCACCCTGTTTAAAAGAAATCAGGAAGAGTCGAATAAAACAAATAAAGAGTTTAAAGATAACATCTTACTCACTAAGATCGACAAGTTTAAGAAAGATTTGTCACGTTTCAAACATGAGGTAGTTTATCCTTACACTAGTGATGACTACTCTCCCCCAGAATTCAATAAGAAAGGGCGGCGCTATGGTTCCTCCTACTCAGGATCAAGTTCTGAGGGGAATTCAGATGAGGGAGAAGCACCTCCGGATAATCGACAACATTTTCGTGGGAGGGGGCATGGGAGGTTTAGTAGATCCAACTGGCAAGGAGGACCACAGACATCACATTTTCAACAGTGGTGGCCACCGACCCCTTGGGGTTTCCCACCCGCGCATTTTCAACCCCCTACACCTCATTTCCCTATGCATTGTCCACCTCAATTCCCGCCAAATCAGGAATTATATCCCAATCAATCTTTTTTAGGATTTGGCCAAAGGAGACCAAGAGGAAAAGGAAGAAATGCACCAAACCAGGTACATTGGGAACAGCCCATAACATCACACATGGGTACCAGGAGCCAAACGAAAAAGAATGCACAACCAGGGACCAGTGCAGAGTAAATTTGGTAGTAAATCTCAGTCAAAGAGAACTCACAGAAGACGAAACCCTAGTCCTCAATAGAGGGCTGGGCTTTGTTGAAACAAACTCTGGCGATCCTTTCCAAGTGAACTGTGAATTAGCACAGTTCTTTCGGAAAATCCGCCTCTTCTACTTTTTTCGTGAGAAAGACACTTCTTCAGAACAAATTGAGGTTGAGGATAAGAATACAGGTCTGAAGAAACGCTCCTCTTTCAATCCCCCTATCACTAGTGTTCCTCACAAAGTACTCACGTTTGAAAAAGCTGTACAAGAAGAGGTAATAAGTCTCTGCAAAACTCAGAAATCCCAATATCATAATCTATCAAAAAAAGAACAGAATGCACTCCAGACATTAACGAAAGACCACAAGATAACAATCAAGCCCGCCGACAAAGGCGGAGCTAATGTTATCCAAGACACGACAACATACAGAGATGAGTGTCTGCGCCAGTTGTCAGACAGACGTTCGTATCGCCCATTAAAAGAGGATCCTACAGAACGGATCGGAAAGATCATTGACAATCTTGTTGAAGAAGGCATTTCGGAAGGCTGGATCACTACACAAGAAGGAGTTTTTTTGCACACAAACCATCCAGTGATGCCGTATTTTTATTGTTTGCCGAAAATACACAAGCCACACAGACCACCACCAGGTAGACCCATAATATCAGGCATTGGGTCACTTCTGGAGCCCCTCTCCACCTTTGTAGATGTCATGATTCGAATCGCGCCCCGCACCCAAGCGGCGCTAGGACACCAACATCCGGAGTCCCCGGAGCCCGCCGACAACACGTGGTCTCCAGAAAGGCACATAACGCGGCTCCTCCCAGGAGGCGGGGCCAATGATTCCTTTCATCGAGGCTGAGCGTTTGAACACGGACGCTTTCTTGGTTACCCGCTTTCCTCCGTTTCCAGAGTGACTCCCCGCTGGCGAGTGAAACAGGTAACGTTCTCAGACTTCGGAGAGTGCGGCGCCTAGTGGCCCTCCTTCGCCGGAGACGCCGTCTGCCCTACCGAAGACTTGTCTCCGCGAGGCTTCTCATGCAGTGACCGCGAAGTGAACAAGGCTTCCTTCAGCTTTCGGGTGAGAAGCCCAAACCGCGCTCCTCCGCCCCTGGATTCTGGGCGTGACGTAGTAGCGCCGGGCTTCCTCACCGCATTCCCTGCGGATTCCATCGTTCCCGGCTCGGGAGAATCCCGATCCGGCTCCTAGCGCTCCTCCGCCCAAGGATTGAGGGCGTGACGTCGTAGCGCTAGGATCAGACATAGTGCACCTCTGGGCTTCCCCGTGACGGAACGGTAGAAACCCAGAGCACTCCCAGCGCTCCTCCGCCCTTTTTACTCCAAGAGGCGTAGAGTGGCAGCGCCTACCTAGAAACTACAAACACCTCTTCGAGACCCTTGACCCACCACCCGGCTACCCGTGAAGCAACGAGGTAGACATCGGACCCAGTTCCGCGGTCCACTGCATGCCTGGTGGCGTTCCCCTATCCACACACGAGACTGAACAGTTCTGGTGTGCTCCCACGCAGGGAGAACAGGAGCTCAGGTGAGCAGTGGCCCCAGGCCCAGGGTGGGGGGTTCTGTACCCGAAAAGACCGCCTTGGAGTAACCGGTCTTCTTCTCTCTTTTCAGGTCTCCTTCCCTGCGGTCCCTACCCTTCCTTCCCTCGCCCACCTGTCTCCCAAGTCCGAGGGTGCTATACATACACCGGACTGGGGACGGATGGGAGGTGGACCCATAACTAGCATCATCGTCATCCCAAGGAGAGGACCCCAGGGCAACATAACAGAATCATTGGCCCACGAAATATCCTCCTCCTGATTTCGGTGGTGTTGGTCATGTCGGCCACCTTGGATGACGTGTTAGCCGCGTTGGCCCAAGTGCAGCTGGAGTTAGCAGCTTCCAGAGCTGATTCCGTAGCCTTACATTCACGATTGGATCGCTTTCAGCGTAACCCTTTTGACGCAGGTCCAATCCAAACGGTCCCTGTCCCTCCGGTAGTGGTAGAGATGCCCACACAAATACCCCTGGCCCCCCCGGAAAGGTTTCAAGGGGATATACAGAAGGTGCAGGTCTTCCTAACCCAGATACAACTGCACTTTCACTGTAAACCGAAGCTATTCGTCACCAACCAGGCTCGAGTGGCATTCCTGATATCATACCTAACCGGAGAGGCAGCACAGTGGGCAGTCCCTCTAGTAAGAAGAGACGATGCACTACTCTACGAGTGGGAGTCTTTCCGGCAGGAGTTTGAAAAAACCTTCGACCGCCGGGCAGACACCTTCTCGGCTGATCGGGACCTCCTTGACCTACAACAATCCAGCTCGGACTATTTGGGGTACGTGAACAGCTTTCGTCGGTTGGTGGCAGAAACCGACTGGCCGGAGTCCAAACAGACCGCGATTTTCTACCGTGGGTTGACGGAGGACCTCAAGGACGTCATCGCCCAGATTGACCCGCAACCAGTCCATTGCGCGGCCATGATAGAGCTGGCCTCCCGCCTGGAATATCGGCTCCGGGAGAGGAAAGGGGAGACTTATCGAAAGGACAAGCACCCCTTGCAACGGGAAGCTCCGCGGATGTCGGAGTCACCAGCGTCCCGAGGTGATCCCATGGAGATCGGAACGGTGAGAGCGTCCCTGACCCTGACCGAGCGTGATTACCTCCGAAAGCAAGGCCTCTGCCTCTACTGCGGCAAGAAGGGTCATTTCTTGCGTGAATGTCCGGTTCGTCCCAAGAACAACAGGTCCAAAGCCAGCCTAGCCACAGTCGGAGTGGGAGAAACGGCATCGGGAAACCTACGTGCTTGAAGGACCTGGGAAGGAAGCCTTCAAGCTGTCACTTCATTCCTTCCCTGGAAGCAGACGGTACCAAAGAACCCGACCACCTGTTTCTCACCATACAGGTTACCCTGGACAAGAACCCTATGGCGGTAAGGGCCATGATCGATTCGGGAGCTACGGGCTGCTTCATGGACATAACCGAGGCAGAACGGTTGGGAATACCTTTGTGCTCGAAACCCGTGCCCGAAATGGTATATGCGGTAGACGGCAAGGAGCTGGACTCAGGTCCCATTCGACACATAACCCCGTTGTTATGGATTACCATAGGAAGAGACCATGGCGAATGGTTGGCCCTAAACATCATCCACGCACCTAGATGCAAGCTCATCCTGGGGTTACCTTGGCTGCGGCGACATGAACCTTCCATCCACTGGTCCTCCAACTCCATCGCTTTCGACTCCTCTTTTTGTCAGACCCAGTGCCGCTTACCAAGAACCACGGAAGAGGAAACTACCAGGGTCTCCCAAGTCGTGGCCACAGCGGTAGAGAAGGAGGTGGCTCTCCCAGAGTGCTATGCCAGGTATGCGGCGGTCTTTGATAAAGTAAAGGCCGAGGAGCTACCACCCCACCGGGAGTACGACTGCCGCATCGACCTGGTTCCCGGAGCCGAACTACCCTGCAGTCGAGTGTATGCCTTAACGGGCCCGGAAACCGACCACCTAAGAGCATACCTGGAAGAGTATCTTCGACTGGGGTTCATTCGCCCTTCAAGCTCACCAGCAGCTTCACCCCTGTTTTTTATTCCCAAGGCGAACGGCGAACGGCGATGCTGTATCGATTACCGCTCGCTCAACGCCCAGACCGTCAAGAACCAATACCCCTTGCCCCTCATTCCGGTGCTATTGGAACAAGTACAGGGGGCGAAGATCTACACGCGGTTGGACCTCCGGGGAGCGTACCACCTGGTTAGGATTCGTGCAGGCGACGAATGGAAGACCGCCTTTAAAACGCGGTTCGGCCTGTACGAATACCTAGTGATGCCTTTTGGGCTGTGTAACGCCCCGGCCGCGTTCCAATACTTCCTCAACGAAGTATTGAGAGAGTTCTTGGACCGATATGTCGTAGTTTACATCGAAGACATCCTGATTTTTTCATCTAATCAGGAAGAACACGTCGGTCACGTCCAAAAGGTGTTGGCGGCTCTGGAAAGACACCGACTGTTTTGCAAACTCACCAAGTGTGAGTTCCATGTCACCACGGTGGAATTCCTTGGGGTCCTCCTTACGCCAGAGGGGCAGGTCATGATGGAGCGCAAGGTACAGGCGGTAGCCGAATGGCCCCAGCCCACATCAGTGAAAGACGTTCAAAGCTTCCTGGGTTTCTCAAACTTCTACAGAAGATTTATACATCAGTTCTCGCACTTGGTGGCCCCGCTCACCAAGCTAACGCGGAAGGGGGTTCCTTTTCTATGGTCTGTAGAAACCCAGAGAGCATTCGATCAGCTGAAGAGAGCCTTCACCAGCGCTCCCATCTTGCGACATGTGGACCCTGACCTGCCTTTCCTGGTTGAGGCGGACGCTTCGGACGAAGCAGTCGGAGCAATCCTGTCTCAACGACAACCCGACACAGGAGCGCTCCACCCGGTCGCCTACATGTCCAAGAAGCTGAGTCCAGCCGAACTCAACTACAACATCGCAGAGAAGGAGCTCCTCGCCATCCGGGAGGCGTTTCTGGAATGGCGACACTGGCTGATGGGGGCCCGGCATCAGGTGACGGTGTATACGGACCATCGAAACCTGCAATTCCTACGGTCGGCCCGACACCTCTCCCCTAGGCAACAGAGGTGGATGCTCTTCTTTGCTGAGTACCACTTCTTGGTCACATATCGACCTGGAGCGCTCAATCGAAAGGCCGATGCCCTATCTCGCCTGAATACCCGGGACCTTCCCAGGAGCACCCCCGAACAGTCCCTTGTCTCTCCTGACCTGGTCATAGGTCGTGTAGAGACCGACTCCTTCCTCCAGAAGGTGAAACGAGGACTCCGCACCTTCGCCTGGACCACATGGTTAAAGAGCCATAAGGAGTGGCGCCTCCATCAGGGTCTTCCCCTGTGCGGATCCAGACTCCTAGTACCCACGCCCCAGCTGCGCAAGACCGTTTTCTCCTGGTGCCACGAACAGCCCTGTGCGGGGCACATGGGAGGGACCAAAACCCTGGAAAGAGTGCTAAGACAATTCTGGTGGCCCTCTGTTAGACCTGACGTGCTGCGGTGGGTCCAGCAATGCACAATATGTGCGCAAATGAAAACCGACCATCTAAGGAAGCAAGGACTCCTGATGCCTCTCCCCACGCCGATGAACCCCTGGGAAAGGATCTCGATAGACTTCGTGGTGGGGCTACCCAAAGACCAGGGATGCACCGCCATCATCGTGGTGGTGGATTACCTCACCAAAATGGGCCACTTCATCGCTTGTAAACAAGTACCGTCGGCCGGGGGGTTGGCGTCTCTTCTATTGCGACACGTGGTGAGACTGCATGGACTTCCGTTAGGAATAGTGTCTGACCGAGGCTCACAGTTCACGGCCAGGTTCTGGAAGGTATGGTGTGAACAGCTCGGCATCCGCTCTTCCCTCTCCACAAGCTTCCACCCGCAGACGGATGGCCAAACCGAGCGGCTTAACCAGACGCTAAAACAATACCTGCGCTGTTATGTGGACCGGGCGGCGAACTCATGGGTGGATTTGCTTTGGGTGGCGGAAGTGGCATACAACAACGCACAACACTCCGCTACACGTCACACCCCCTTCTTCCTGGCCTCAGGGTTCCACCCTCGTTTTATTCCTTTCCTACTCCCTCGGGAGAGCACGTCCGTTCCTGATCTCCAGGGACGACTTGGGGCCATCCGCTCTGCTCTCCGCCAAGCTCGGTCTAACCTCCTTGTTGCAAAAGGGAGGTATAAGGCCCAAGCAGACAAACATCGCCGACCTGCTCCAGTATACCACAGAGGGGACAGAGTGTGGTTGTCCACCAAGAACATCCGATTCCGGAGGCCCAGTATCTTCAATCCTAAGTTCATCGGTCCCTACCCTGTGGTGCGACACGTGAACCCGGTGGCGGTGCAGCTCCGCTTGCATCCTCATCTGCGCATCCACCCGGTGTTTCACGTGTCCTTGCTCAAACCTTCGCTGTGCCCCGTTCGGAAGGCGCCGGCTCCAGTGTGGGTCCACCAGGACCGGGAGTACGTGGTGCGGCGTGTCCTGGACTCCAAGGTGGCACGGGGCAAGCTGTGGTATCTCTTGGCCTGGAAGGGGTATGGCCCGGAGGAGGACTCTTGGGAACCGGCTTCAGCCGTGCATGCTCCTCGCCTGGTCGCGGCGTTCCACCGCCGGGCGCCCTCCCGGCCGGGGGGCCCTGGCTGTCGCGGGGGCGCCGGTGTGAGGAGGGGTGTGCTGTCATGATTCGAATCGCGCCCCGCACCCAAGCGGCGCTAGGACACCAACATCCGGAGTCCCCGGAGCCCGCCGACAACACGTGGTCTCCAGAAAGGCACATAACGCGGCTCCTCCCAGGAGGCGGGGCCAATGATTCCTTTCATCGAGGCTGAGCGTTTGAACACGGACGCTTTCTTGGTTACCCGCTTTCCTCCGTTTCCAGAGTGACTCCCCGCTGGCGAGTGAAACAGGTAACGTTCTCAGACTTCGGAGAGTGCGGCGCCTAGTGGCCCTCCTTCGCCGGAGACGCCGTCTGCCCTACCGAAGACTTGTCTCCGCGAGGCTTCTCATGCAGTGACTGCGAAGTGAACAAGGCTTCCTTCAGCTTTCGGGTGAGAAGCCCAAACCGCGCTCCTCCGCCCCTGGATTCTGGGCGTGACGTAGTAGCGCCGGGCTTCCTCACCGCATTCCCTGCGGATTCCATCGTTCCCGGCTCGGGAGAATCCCGATCCGGCTCCTAGCGCTCCTCCGCCCAAGGATTGAGGGCGTGACGTCGTAGCGCTAGGATCAGACATAGTGCACCTCTGGGCTTCCCCGTGACGGAACGGTAGAAACCCAGAGCACTCCCAGCGCTCCTCCGCCCTTTTTACTCCAAGAGGCGTAGAGTGGCAGCGCCTACCTAGAAACTACAAACACCTCTTCGAGACCCTTGACCCACCACCCGGCTACCCGTGAAGCAACGAGGTAGACATCGGACCCAGTTCCGCGGTCCACTGCATGCCTGGTGGCGTTCCCCTATCCACACACGAGACTGAACAGTTCTGGTGTGCTCCCACGCAGAGAGAACAGGAGCTCAGGTGAGCAGTGGCCCTAGGCCCAGGGTGGGGGGTTCTGTACCCGAAAAGACCGCCTTGGAGTAACCGGTCTTCTTCTCTCTTTTCAGGTCTCCTTCCCTGCGGTCCCTACCCTTCCTTCCCTCGCCCACCTGTCTCCCAAGTCCGAGGGTGCTATACATACACCGGACTGGGGACGGATGGGAGGTGGACCCATAACTAGCATCATCGTCATCCCGAGGAGAGGACCCCAGGGCAACATAACAGTAGATCACTTTTTACGTCCCATAGTGAAGACTATGCCAACATTTCTACAGGACACCAAAGATGTCTTGCGCTTGCTACCTGAGATCGATTTTGATCAAGACCTTGACTACTTAGTGTCTTTTGACGTAGAATCACTCTACACGTCAATACCGCAAGACGAAACTCTAGACACTATTAATGACATCTTGGTCAATGCCACCCTAGACTCTATAACACCAGTCCCGTTCATAATGTCCCTGGCCCAACTGGCTATGAAGGAAAAAAATTTCAAATATGAGGACACTATTTATCTACAGACCTCCGGGACCAGTATGGGCAGTATTTTCGCGCCGAGTTTGGCGAATCTCTACGTCCATACTTTCGAGCAGGAACACATTTTGACCACATCGAATCCGTTTTTCACATCGATCCGCTTCTGGAAGCGGTATATCGATGATGTTTTAACTGTGTGGCGCGGTAGTTTGGAGTCGATCTTTGCATTCAAAGAGTGGCTCAATACTAGAAATGATTTTCTAAGATTCACAGTGGAAGTGGGTAAAGACAGGATAACTTTTTTAGACCTTTCTATTTTCGCCACTCCCACTGGTCTACAAAGCGAATTGTACCGCAAACCAATGGCACGAAATTCACTACTCCGTTTTGACAGCCAACACCCCAAATCTCTCCTAGAGAACCTGCCTTACGGACAATTCCTCCGTGTTCGGAGGAACTGTTCTACCCGTGAGAAATTTGAAACACATTCTGCAAATTTGAAACAACAACTTCTTGAGAAGGAGTATCCAAATAAACTGATTAAAAAAGCTTATAAAAGAGCATCCAATAACAACCGGGATGCTCTTTTAGAACCCCCAGTGAGAAAACCCACACTAGAGCGGTTAACTTGTGTTACTACCTTCTGTACTCTAACCAACGTGATTCAAAAAAGTGTTCGTAAACACTGGCGAATCTTGAACAGCCACGCTGACAAGATACCACTACCTCTGTTTTCTTTGAAAAGAAGCACCAATCTAAAAGACATATTGGTCCACACTCGCCCTCGTGATCAGAAGCATTTGGCAGATACCACCTTATGGGGTTTACCACCGGTACAGGGCCATTATCCGTGTGGCACCTGTGCCGTTTGCCCACAAACCCAAGCGTCAAAAACTGTTGACATTGGTACCACCAAACCATGGGTTCAAAAAAGTTTTACAAATTGTAATAGTGAAAACCTGGTGTACCTCATTACATGTCCTTGTCCGTTACAGTATATCGGTATGACAACGAGGAAAGTAAAACTACGGATGCAGGAACACAAAAGTACATTTAGATGTAGAAAAACTATGACGAAACTGACTAAACACTTTGTTGAAAAAGGCCATGATGCGGGTGATTTCAATTGGACGGTGCTTGAAAAACCTTATATTCCACCACACGTGAGCGATGTGTCCAACTTCTTGTTCCTACGTGAGCAAAGATGGATTTTCAAATTGTCCAGTGACGCACAGGGTCTTAATGACGCAATACCATGGATGTCATTAAGCAAGAAGTAATATTTTGAAAAATAGTTGATCTGAACTCTGATGATCTGGTCCTGTGTAAAAACAAGCAACTATTACATTATCACTGAACACACCACTAGACACCATGCGTTAATTATGATTAGAGATAGGTTCTTCACTAACACCTGGGTTGTCCTTTCTCTCGATATAAGGTGTCTTTCCATTCTACACACATACCTTTTTCCTGGCCCATACAATTTCATGTAAGACATGTGCCGGTTCATAGGAGGTGTTGTACTATCATAATTACAAATCCAAATTGTGATCAAACAAAAATAATCGCCTTCCCCATAGGGATTTTTTGATGTGAAGAAATAAGCGATAATAATTTTTGTAAAATTAATCGCCTTCCCAGTAGGGATTTTTTGATGTGAAGAAATAAGCGATATTCACAATTTTTGTATAATAAAGTTGTGTGTCAAGGCGTTCACCACAATAAAGTTTTTCCATGACATTTTTTGAATACAGCTGCTGTAAAAACTACAAATACCAGTTATCGTGACGTTTTTTTGTAGTCCTACTGCAGTTCCGCCATACGCCACGGGTTGTGCGCCGGAAGTTCTACGGCGTTCCCCGCTGATCCTGTACAGCTGGGAAAGTTTAACCACGCCATAAAACCAAGCCATCCTGTTACGTCCGGTACCTCCATCCCAGTACGAGTCCCTGCCGGAGGTACCGACGGACAGGTATGGCTCATTAGCCCGGTCTTTAAGTATCTTTTGTAAACTTGGGGGTTTTTTCACCATCTCGCGATTTGGATCGCGTAGTAGAACCTGCAGACACTCGCCAAATCGGTCTCCAGAATTATGTCTATACTTATTCTTCTTTTTTGAAGTTATCAAAACATCCCGATATAAATAGACTTTGCCACGCTGCATTTTGAATATCTTTTTCAAATAGGATTGATGTTGTCACGTTCGGTGTTTTTCCACATTTGGAGACTCGCTGTGTTATCTATATGCCAGACCTAGTTAATTTGTTTTTAATAGATGCCAATGGTTAATCTGCAGACACGTTCCGGTCCCTATCACTAAATGAGTGTGGGACGTGGTCAAGCATTTATTGTCTCCTTTGAGAGGCTCACCGTTCCTTAGCTTTTGAGAGCGGTTTATTCATTTGGCTTACGTTTATTTTCAGAGCGGGGCCTCTTCCTTGACTTTAGCTGGTGCCGAGTGAGGTGGGGCTTATTCCTCAAATGATGTTTGGTAAGCATGATTGTATGAAAAATTGTTTCTATGCAGATATTCAGAAAAGTGGGGGAACAGACGTATGAAGCAATACATCTCATGTAATTATCTGTATGAATTCACTTCCCTATGTAATTAATTTCTTCGTTGTTTTTAGATGTCAGTTAACATCAGTAATCACATTGAGGATTTGGACAACAACTACGAGGGTATAGTAGTAACCCATTTCTTCTTTTTCCAAAGTCTACGACTAGTAGCTTTGAGCATGAGGTCCTGAAGAAAGCCAGGGAGAGTCTTCCCGAAGGCTGAAACATGTCGACCGAATAGTGAGCAGTAAACGCTGTATAACTGCTTTTTCTTTCTTCTTTTTGTTATCACACTGGTTTTAGATAGAAATACGATTGATGGGGCACAAGTTAGAAATATACACTTAGTGCTAGTCAATTGTGTATTCTGTTTTATGACACTGAAAAATACACAAAAAAACTCCTTTTTTGTTTTATTGCACTCCAATTATATTCTACTTTTTCCTCTTTTCCTGGATGAATTCTTGATAAGAGGATACAACTCATTCGTATGACCTCGATGTTATATGAGGTTTCTGAGAAGAGTTGTTTGGTACCCCAGATGATGACACTGGGCACTTTCAGAGTGTAATGATGGGATGCTGATTATCCTTAGATCAAGCTCTTTTTCTTACCTCTTGTTTGTCTTCTTTTTTATGTATCTGTTTCTCACATGCTTACCAATACTTATTCACCTTTGGCGTCAATTTGCTAGGAGTCAACTGTCTTGAATTAATATCAAGGGTTGCACAAAAGACCTCGGATCCCTTTTTTGTATTGAATATTTAGGAAGGGGGATTAGGAATCCTCAAAGGTCTCTAAAGATTTTCCCTCAGACCCTATTTGTTTTGTTTGTTCTTGTACGGCCTTCTGGCTGCGGGTCTTTCCAATTCAAAACGAACAGATTCTTTTGAACTGTTCCCTTTTATAAAGAAAACTATGGCAGAATTTAGCGGTTTGGCATATGATGATGCAACTCTCCAATCCATTTTGGATTCTACACCCAGCATCCTTGATAGTACATCTAATGTTGAAACACCTACTGAGAACGATTGGAATAAAGTTCTTTTTTTAAAAAAAATCTCACTCTCGCACGCTCATTCATGGAGCCATAATGGCAGAGTACTTGCGAGGAAATTGTGCTCCTCCTGGACTGATTGTCACGAATGTTCCCCGCCTCTTTCTTCAAGATAAAACCTTTTTGAAAGATTGGTCTTTAATTGCATGGCGATGCACTCGTGATTGGCTAATTCTTATAATATGCACAGCTAAGCGGGTAGCAGACACCATCCTTGTAGAGATCCAATCACTTGAGGCTCAAATAAAAACAACGATTACAGCCACCCTGTTTAAAAGAAATCAGGAAGAGTCGAATAAAACAAATAAAGAGTTTAAAGATAACATCTTACTCACTAAGATCGACAAGTTTAAGAAAGATTTGTCACGTTTCAAACATGAGGTAGTTTATCCTTACACTAGTGATGACTACTCTCCCCCAGAATTCAATAAGAAAGGGCGGCGCTATGGTTCCTCCTACTCAGGATCAAGTTCTGAGGGGAATTCAGATGAGGGAGAAGCACCTACGGATAATCGACAACATTTTCGTGGGAGGGGGCGTGGGAGGTTTAGTAGATCCAACTGGCAAGGAGGACCACAGACATCACATTTTCAACAGTGGTGGCCACCGACCCCTTGGGGTTTCCCACCCGCGCATTTTCAACCCCCTACACCTCATTTCCCTATGCATTGTCCACCTCAGTTCCCGCCAAATCAGGAATTATATCCCAATCAATCTTTTTTAGGATTTGGCCAAAGGAGACCAAGAGGAAAACGAAGAAATGCACCAAACCAGGTACATTGGGAACAGCCCATAACATCACACATGGGTACCAGGAGCCAAACGAAAAAGAATGCACAACCAGGGACCAGTGCAGAGTAAATTTGGTAGTAAATCTCAGTCAAAGAGAACTCACAGAAGACGAAACCCTAGTCCTCAATAGAGGGCTGGGCTTTGTTGAAACAAACTCTGGCGATCCTTTCCAAGTGAACTGTGAATTAGCACAGTTCTTTCGGAAAATCCGCCTCTTCTACTTTTTTCGTGAGAAAGACTCTTCTTCAGAACAAATTGAGGTTGAGGATAAGAATACAGGTCTGAAGAAACGCTCCTCTTTCAATCCCCCTATCACTAGTGTTCCTCACAAAGTACTCACTTTTGAAAAAGCTGTACATGAAGAGGTAATAAGTCTCTGCAAAACTCAGAAATCCCAATATCATAATCTATCAAAAAAAGAACAGAATGCACTCCAGACATTAACGAAAGACCACAAGATAACAATCAAGCCCGCCGACAAAGGCGGAGCTATTGTTATCCAAGACACGACAACGTACAGAGATGAGTGTCTGCGCCAGTTGTCAGACAGACGTTTGTATCGCCCATTAAAAGAGGATCCTACAGAACGGATCGGAAAGATCATTGACAATCTTGTTGAAGAAGGCATTTCGGAAGGCTGGATCACTACACAAGAAGGAGTTTTTTTGCACACAAACCATCCAGTGATGCCGTATTTTTATTGTTTGCCGAAAATACACAAGCCACACAGACCACCACCAGGTAGACCCATAATATCAGGCATTGGGTCACTTCTGGAGACCCTCTCCACCTTTGTAGATCACTTTTTACGTCCCATAGTGAAGACTATGCCGACATTTCTACAGGACACCAAAGATGTCTTGCGCTTGCTACCTGAGATCGATTTTGATCAAGACCTTGACTACTTAGTGTCTTTTGAAGTAGAATCACTCTACACGTCAATACCGCAAGACGAAACTCTAGACACTATTAATGACATCTTGGTCAATGCCACCCTAGACTCTATAACACCAGTCCCGTTCATAATGTCCCTGGCCCAACTGGCTATGAAGGAAAAAAAATTCAAATATGAGGACACTATTTATCTACAGACCTCCGGGACCAGTATGGGCAGTATTTTCGCGCCGAGTTTGGCGAATCTCTACGTCCATACTTTCGAGCAGGAACACATTTTGACCACATCGAATCCGTTTTTCACATCGATCCGCTTCTGGAAGCGGTATATCGATGATGTTTTAACTGTGTGGCGCGGTAGTTTGGAGTCGATCTTTGCATTCAAAGAGTGGCTCAATACTAGAAATGATTTTCTAAGATTCACAGTGGAAGTGGGTAAAGACAGGATAACTTTTTTAGACCTTTCTATTTTCGCCACTCCCACTGGTCTACAAAGCGAATTGTACCGCAAACCAATGGCACGAAATTCACTACTCCGTTTTGACAGCCAACACCCCAAATCTCTCCGAGAGAACCTGCCTTACGGACAATTCCTCCGTGTTCGGAGGAACTGTTCTACCCGTGAGAAATTTGAAACACATTCTGCAAATTTGAAACAACAACTTCTTGAGAAGGAGTATCAAAATAAACTGATTAAAAAAGCTTATAAAAGAGCATCCAATAACAACCGGGATGCTCTTTTAGAACCCCCAGTGAGAAAACCCACACTAGAGCGGTTAACTTGTGTTACTACCTTCTGTACTCTAACCAACGTGATTCAAAAAAGTGTTCGTAAACACTGGCGAATCTTGAACAGCCACGCTGACAAGATACCACTACCTCTGTTTTCTTTGAAAAGAAGCACCAATCTAAAAGACATATTGGTCCACACTCGCCCTCGTGATCAGAAGCATTTGGCAGATACCACCTTATGGGGTTTACCACCGGTACAGGGCCATTATCCGTGTGGCACCTGTGCCGTTTGCCCACAAACCCAAGCGTCAAAAACTGTTGACATTGGTACCACCAAACCATGGGTACAAAAAAGTTTTACAAATTGTAATAGTGAAAACCTGGTGTACCTCATCACATGTCCTTGTCCGTTACAGTATATCGGTATGACAACGAGGAAAGTAAAACTACGGATGCAGGAACACAAAAGTACATTTAGATGTAGAAAAACTATGACGAAACTGACTAAACACTTTGTTGAAAAAGGCCATGATGGGGGTGATTTCAATTGGACGGTGCTTGAAAAACCTTATATTTCACCACACGTGAGCGATGTGTCCAACTTCTTGTTCCTACGTGAGCAAAGATGGATTTTCAAATTGTCCAGTGACGCACAGGGTCTTAATGACGCAATACCATGGATGTCATTAAGCAAGAAGTAATATTTTGAAAAATAGTTGATCTGAACTCTGATGATCTGGTCCTGTGTAAAAACAAGCAACTATTACATTATCACTGAACACACCACTAGACACCATGCGTTAATTATGATTAGAGATAGGTTCTTCACTAACACCTGGGTTGTCCTTTCTCTCGATATAAGGTGTCTTTCCATTCTACACACATACCTTTTTCCTGGCCCATACAATTTCATGTAAGACATGTGCCGGTTCATAGGAGGTGTTGTACTATCATAATTACAAATCCAAATTGTGATCAAACAAAAATAATCGCCTTCCCAATAGGGATTTTTTGATGTGAAGAAATAAGCGATAATAATTTTTGTAAAATTAATCGCCTTCCCAGTAGGGATTTTTTGATGTGAAGAAATAAGCGATATTCACAATTTTTGTATAATAAAGTTGTGTGTCAAGGCGTTCACCACAATAAAGTTTTTCCATGACATTTTTTGAATACAGCTACTGTAAAAACTACAAATACCAGTTATCGTGACGTTTTTTTGTAGTCCTACTGCAGTTCCGCCATACGCCACGGGTTGTGCGCCGGAAGTTCTAACGGCGTTCCCCGCTGATCCTGTACAGCTGGGCAAGTTTAACCACGCCATAAAACCAAGCCATCCTGTTACGTCCGGTACCTCCATCCCAGTACGAGTCCCTGCCGGAGGTACCGACGGACAGGTATGGATCATTAGCCCGGTCTTTAAGTATCTTTTGTAAACTTGGTTTTTTTTTCACCATCTCGCGATTTGGATCGCGTAGTAGAACCTGCAGACACTCGCCAAATCGGTCTCCAGAATTATGTCTATACTTATTCTTCTTTTTTGAAGTTATCAAAACATCCCGATATAAATAGACTTTGCCACGCTGCATTTTGAATATCTTTTTCAAATAGGATTGATGTTGTCACGTTGGGTGTTTTTCCACATTTGGAGACTCGCTGTGTTATCTATATGCCAGACCTAGTTAATTTGTTTTTAATAGATGCCAATGGTTAATCTGCAGACACGTTCCGGTCCCTATCACTAAATGAGTGTGGGACGTGGTCAAGCATTTATTGTCTCCTTTGAGAGGCTCACCGTTCCTTAGCTTTTGAGAGCGGTTTATTCATTTGGCTTACGTTTATTTTCAGAGCGGGGCCTCTTCCTTGACTTTAGCTGGTGCCGAGTGAGGTGGGGCTTATTCCTCAAATGATGTTTGGTAAGCATGATTGTATGAAAAATTGTTTCTATGCAGATATTCAGAAAAGTGGGGGAACAGACGTATGAAGCAATACATCTCATGTAATTATCTGTATGAATTCACTTCCCTATGTAATTAATTTCTTCGTTGTTTTTAGATGTCAGTTAACATCAGTAATCACATTGAGGATTTGGACAACAACTACGAGGGTATAGTAGTAACCCATTTCTTCTTTTTCCAAAGTCTACGACTAGTAGCTTTGAGCATGAGGTCCTGAAGAAAGCCAGGGAGAGTCTTCCCGAAGGCTGAAACATGTCGACCGAATAGTGAGCAGTAAACGCTGTATAACTGCTTTTTCTTTCTTCTTTTTGTTATCACACTGGTTTTAGATAGAAATACGATTGATGGGGCACAAGTTAGAAATATACACTTAGTGCTAGTCAATTGTGTATTCTGTTTTATGACACTGAAAAATACACACAAAAAACTCCTTTTTTTGTTTCATTGCACTCCAATTATATTCTACTTTTTCCTCTTTTCCTGGATGAATTCTTGATAAGAGGATACAACTCATTCGTATGACCTCGATGTTATATGAGGTTTCTGAGAAGAGTTGTTTGGTACCCCAGATGATGACACTGGGCACTTTCAGAGTGTAATGATGGGATGCTGATTATCCTTAGATCAAGCTCTTTTTCTTACCTCTTGTTTGTCTTCTTTTTTATGTATCTGTTTCTCACATGCTTACCAATACTTATTCACCTTTGGCGTCAATTTGCTAGGAGTCAACTGTCTTGAATTAATATCAAGGGTTGCACAAAAGACCTCGGATCCCTTTTTGTATTGAATATCTAGAACCTTCATCAGGGCCTGGGAAAAGATTGAAGAGGACTCTGTAAATCCTTGAGGAATTTGAGTCCACCAAAGATGAGACTTTTGAAATGTGAACAAGAGGAGATTCTGAATCGCCTTATACATGGGAGAAGAAAATTGATCAAAGGTCAACCACAGTAAACCATTAGGCATTTGTGAGGATGCAAGAAAGGATGGTGGCAGGCTTGGGGACCATAGGAAAGTTTGGGATAACAACATTATTAATGGCCCTAAGTTCTTGTGGAAACATGTATATATTGATCTTTCTCACCATGCGTATTGTAATTGTAAATGGTATTTATATGACACTTACTACCCCTGATAAGGCATTGAAGCGCTTGTGGCGATTAGCATGCTAATCCGAAGCCCAATATTAGGGATTAATGGATTCTTTTTTTTGTGCATTAGTTGTTTTAGATTTGTGCTCTTGATTTCTTTTGTGTTTAGTAGATTTTGGGAAATACGGATATTACATCTACTAACAATAAGTACTAAAACCCCTTGCTTAATCAAATCTGCTATTCCGGGGCAGATCCCTTTCTCTGTTTCAGGTTTTTATGGGTACTAGGCTATTCTTGGTAGCATCTTCTGAGGGTCAACCTTCTCCTTCAGTGATTCCATTGATGATATGAAACCCACATTGTTAGATCCTGTGGACTTTAATATGGACTGTACCTGTGAAAGTATCTCAGATAAATCCTGAAACTTGGCAAATGTTTGGGCTATTTATGCTCTTGCACATTAGTGCGAGAACTTTGTTGTCTTGTTAACAAAGTACATTTAAGAATACACTTTCCACAGTGCAAAACACAGTATGGCTCAGTTTACAGATTATATCCCTGCTGAAAAGATTTGCTGGGGAAGTTGGGCTGAGGAAAAAAGAATGGTTATCTCTAATGAGTCCCAGGTAAATAGACAAGGCATCAAAATTATAGTGAAGACATTGTTGGTTAGAAATATCCATTGACTATATAGAAATGTCAGAGAGAATGAGGGAATGTGGAGGTTTTTAGAGCCAAACGACTATATCAGTGAGACAACTAGTCTGCTTTCCACTAATGACACAATCTAAAGCATGGTCTTTCTGATCTACAGGAATTAAGATACTCATGGGCAGTTCGAACCTTTTAGGCTGTCCCAAAATTCAGGATAAGAGTATTGAGTAATGTGATGAAACCTTACTGGTTGGGGAGGGTTGGTGCATTATTTCCAATGTTGGGACAGTTCCGTTTCCAATGTCTCAGCCGTCTACAGGTAAAACATGACCCTCCCAGTCCCAGGGCATCACCCTTTCCTCTTGCCCCTTTCATTGTCGCTCTTCTCTCCTGGCTCTCTCCATTCTCTCCAATCATTGTTTCTCTTTTTGCAGGGCTCCATGTCCCACACCAGCAGCGGCCCATGCAGGTAAGAGCGGTGGGATGGTGGGGCCAGGTTAAGGGAGGGATTTTGACAGACGACGATGACGAAGGGAAACTATTTGTTTCATTTTCCCTTGTGGTGATCTGTTGATCCCCCCACAACACTTCCCCCCTCTTACCTGCACGGGTCGCTCCTGTCCCACACCCTTGATGTTTCTCTGTATGTTCTGCAACTTGAGTGACATTAGTTCCTCTTACTTTTGCTCTTGTAACTACGCAATGATTAGCAAAAGTCACTAATTTGACCAATTTCTCAGTCTGTTATTCCATTTGGATAGTCATCAACTGACTAACATTCTGTAACAATCCCTGCACAAAAGGAGCACCTACATCTTCCTGAGCCATTTCGGCAGAATGGGCGATACCTGAGAATCTCTCAAACATCCTTAAGTCTGTCTAAATAATCAGCTGGTACTTCACCCTTATTAGGCTTACAATTTGAGATCTTCGTCCAATCAGATTTCACTGGGCATACATTTGATAGTGCATTCAACAATGCATCATTTGCTGCACTAAACTCTCCTTCATTACCAGTGGGCAACCCTCAGCCATGCTGACTTCTCCACCAATTTTTGTTCACTTTGGTGGGAACTAGAAATCTCAGCAACTGAGTCACATCCACCCAGTTAGTTCTGTATACTACAAACACACTCTGCAGTTACTCTCAGAAATAGTGATGTTTTCCCCCCTGATGTTAGGGAATTGTTTCTTAATGCTCATAAAATCAGAGAGGATCCAAGGGACATGGACCATAATTCTACCACCAGTCAATGAGAAGTCCCTCAAGAGAAAAAGGGTGGGGAGGAAAGGTCTTTATCATCAACATCACTCGGAATGGTGTGTTAGGGGAAATGCCTCATTGTCAACTGTTCTGCTTTTTTTCTTTAACTTTCAAGGGTAATGTTAGGGTTTTGTTCTCTATGGTCTCTAAGGTCTGGAATATTAGGTACCCTTGTCTTGAACCACTATACAGTAGTAGAGTAATCCTTTTGTCTGCTTGCTTGCACTCCTCTACTTGGCGCTTTACCGTCAGTCAGTTATATTGTCGCACTCTCTTGCTTGTTACCTTCTTGTTCTTCTTTTGCTGCTCTGTTTGAGAGCCTTATTGGCTGCAATCCAAGCCACTTCAGCCAGCATGGGGAACATATGCTGCAGATCCTCCACTCTCAGGTCTTCATGCTCTTTCTCTTTTTCTTTTGATTTAGTGAACTAGCAGAATACATATGCAGGAGGAGGAGCAGTTGTTGCACTAGCCCTAACTCTGTCCTGAAAGTGACTGGTTGGGTACTCTAATTTCTCATTGTATTTCTCATACCTACTACTAAAGTTTCATGCTTACACTTCTGTGCCTCCACATGCCACTTTTGCATGAAAGGCCATTGCTCTGTATCTATTTGATTTTTAGGATACGTTGGAGAAGGAATTACGCTGAAGCTGATAAAACCTTATATGCACAGTCACTGAGCACCTATAAAAAAATGATCTTGGATAAGAAAAGTAGCTATTTCTCAGAGAAATTCCAGCAGGCAGACAACTCTAGCAAAGCACTCTTTGCAACCTTAAAGAAACTAGTCAAACTACCAGATCCACTAAAAGAGGATAGCAGTGTGACATTCTGCAACCAACTTGCAGGGTTTTTTAAGGACAAAGTGCAAACTATTTTTGAATCCCTCTCAGATAAGGGCACTGGCTGCCCAGCAGAAACTCCCTCTATAACCCCCCGTGTTCCGTCAAAGTTATGGATTCCTTAGTTCCCCCGAACACAGAACAGAGTTTGCAGGTAGTTAGATCAACAAAATCCAGAGCACCCTCAGACCCTTGCCCGCCTACAATATTTCAAATGGCTCCCGATATCATTAGCGAGCAATTTAGTATACTCTTTAAAGAGAATATTAGTTCAGGCACCTTCCCAGATGCGTGGAAAACGGTCTCAATTCTTCCTTTGCTAAAAAAAACCAATCTATATCCCAGCGACCACAGTAACTACAGACCTATCGTGAGGGTTCCTTTCCCGGCCAAGGTCTTGGAAAAAATCCTAAATTCCCAACTCACTGCCTTCATTTCCTCAGCAGACCTGTTGAATTCCTCACAATACGGTGTCCGACAGGGGTACAGTACGGAGACTGCCTTGGTTATGGCAGTAGAGGAGCTCCGGACAATACTGGACACTGGTGCCAAGGCCACCTTGATCCTTTTGGATCTATCAGCAGCTTTTAACACTGTGAACCATGACATTCTTATTAGAAGGCTCCAAGAGGCAGGAGTCAAGAATTCTGCTCTAAATCTGATTAAATCCTATCTTTATTATAGGTTCCAATATATTCAGATTGGTGATTCTTTCTCAGAGCAGTTTGCGCTTCCATGTGGGGTGCCGCAGGGCTCTTCACTGAGCCCTACTTTGTTCAACTTATATGTGACCCCCTTAGCTGATATCATCAGGCAGTTTGGCTTTTCGCTGGATTTCTATGCGGACGACACTCAAATAGTGGTGTCCATTTCAAGCAACTCAGAGGAAACCGCGGATCGTTTTAGACAATGCATGTCCCACGTAGACCAATGGATGTGTGCAAACTGTCTAAATCTCAATGGAAGCACAACAGAGGTTCTTATGTTGGGTTCTGACAGCTCTTTTTGGTCACAGAACTGGTGGCCCCCTGGTATGGGAACTCTTCCAGCCCCAGTCCATAAGGTGAGGAATCTGGGCATCATTGTTGATGACAGACTGACTTTACAACATCAGATCAACAAGGTGGCTTCTCTGGTCTTTCTAACACTTTAGTCAATCTGAAAGGTGCGCGCATTTATTCCACCTGAAGCAGTAGAAACATTGGTGACGGTTCTAGCTATGGCTAGACTAGATTATGGAAATGCTTTATATCTGGGCCTTCAAAAAAAGCAAATGCTCAAACTTCAGCGGGTGCAGAACGCAGCCGCCAGAATGCTGCTGGATATCCCCAAATTCCAGTCCAAAAGTGGCTGGGGAGGAAGTAGCTTTATCCTGGGCACAGTGAAACTGTGGAACAAGCTTCCGATGGATATTAAAAACTGCCCAACGCTACTTTCCTTTAGAAAATCACCAAAAACGTGGCTTTTTTCAAACTAATTCCTACAGTTTTTCCACTGAATTCTTGGCAGTCACCTCCGTGCTGTGCCTAGACGCCCTAGGGCACTCGAGCGCTATATAAATTTCACAATCAAATCAAATCATTTGATTTTTAGGAACCTTCACTTTCTTCTATAAGGTTAGTAATCTCTCTCTATAAAAGGTACTATGCTAAGCAAAGTACCTCTTCCTATCCACGAAAGCGAGTCTCACCCACTCTCATAGGTCCTTGCATGTGCTTTCAGTGTATTGTTGTTAGGTAGTGTGAGCAAAAGTCCCTTTCAGGGGGCACTTACTACGTTTAGATGTCTAGTCCCCTATCTCTGCTCTTTACTGCTCACTTGCATGTAAGTAACAAGGAAGGGATCTGCTGGTTTCATGCCCGCAGCTCATCTATTAGAGGCAGATAGGAAAGGAGAGGGAAAATGGCATAGGGCTCCCAAAGTTAGATTTCTTCCAACTAATGTCGAGGAGGAGGGTGGGAAGGTGTCACGTGCACACACACACCTAAAGACACCCTTGCGTTTGATGAACCTCCAGTCAACACCCAGAGTGGTTCCATAAGGGGTCAGGTGTTGGTGCTTCGGGTCCTGGTGCTTCTGCCTATCTTCCCTGTTGTTGCATTTTTTCTAGACCCTATTCACTCTAAAGCACCAACTCACATTTGTTGTGGTATACTTTGTCTGCCAAACTCTAAATAGACCCCAGAACCTGGCTGCCTAATGATCAGGGAGACTGGAATTATGTGTTTGGGCGGCCGCTGCGTTTTTGGCATAAATATAGATTTGCTACAAGTACCACGTAATCCATCATCTGTGGCATTGTCAGCAGATTTTAACAAAAAAATTGTTTCTAGCTAAAACAGTTCAAACGTTACTACGAATGCAGCGACTTGTGTTGCTGTGGCGTGGAAGGCCCATTGCAAAAGTTGATTGGTTACTTTTCTGTTGCTTATTGCTGTATTGGGGTGTCAAACTGGTACTAAAGAGGTGCAACCAATACCTAGACAGTCTAAAAATGACACAATAGTGAAGCAATACTGTCACAGATTGTCCTGCATTAATTTGCCTTTTTTTGCTGCACAATTTACTCAACCCTGCTGCATAGCTTGGCCCTCTCGTGCCACATAATTCAAGTGGGCCCTGCAAATGATATACAAAGGCTTTGTGCCAAGCCAGGGCTCAATGAGCGGAGCAGGAACCTTGCACCAGACTGCCCTGCTTTACACCAATATTTCTCGCTTCCTTTGCACTTTTTTCTTTCACTATTTCATAGCCATCTCCGCACAGGGAGCAGGCCTGTGCTTCAGGATCTGCTCACACCACTGTTTTATCCCTCTCAATCTTGTGGCCAGACGGCGGCCCAGATATCCATCGATTCTCTGCTTTGATATCGGTGTGCCCTTCTTGTAATGTTGACTTGCACCACCAATTCAGCGAGCCTGCTAGCCCTGCTAAAGGGTGTTCCAGATACCGGGTTAGTTCAAAGATGGCTACGATCAAGGGGCCGCGCGCCAGCTGTCAGGCATTCTTTGTGCATGATATGAGCTCGCGCTGTTCCCTCAGGGCCGCCTAAGTACCACACAAATCAGGGACTGGAGTCTCGCGCGCACAGCACAGGCTCTGGGCCTGCTGCGCGGGGCTAGGGAGCCCTTATAAAAAAAAATGCAAAAAACATTAGATGCGGCCTAGTATTCCAAGATGCCCTGCGCAGAGAGGCACTGAGGAAAGTGAGACTGTACAAGAACAATAATTATTAGAAGAATGAAAATCACGGAGCTTTCCTTCTCCCCCACAACGCCCTCTTTGCCTGAATAATAGATGCTTTGTCTCGTTCTTGAAATGTACTTGAAATCTATCCTTCGGGGAAAGCAATGCCACACGATTGGTATCTCGGCGCTCCTGAACAGTTCAGGTTCTGACTTTGTTAGAGATCTTGTAATTTAAACTTCAACCTGCTTATTAGACATGCGAGATAATGGCGAACTCATAACAAAGCACAGGCAGATAAAACTCTCGTTTTTTTTTCGCCCGCGTTTTTTTTCGCCCAGGTTCCCATCGCTCTCAGCCAGCAAGCAGAGCCGTGGCACATTGTCTGCGACTGCATTTCTCCTTCCGAAATATCATCAGATTTTGTTTGTATTGCATAATGAAATGGATACGTGCCCCCTCAGAGGAATGCCAAATAGTTAATACAAGGAATTAAAATACAATCACAAAGGCAGGAGTGGGGGCGGAACCTATACTTCACTAAGGCATTTTCTTTTCTGCAGAAAAACACTTTAATGGTTTTAAGACTGATCGCCATTGTATATTAATGTTGTTTATCATTCCCCGTATGGGTTCTCTGTAGAAAACATACAAGTAAACGCTAATTAGTAATTCGAAATAAAAACCACTTACACCCATACAGTAACATATTTTCTTTTGTTTTTCTTTGAGTTTTTTTTCAAAAGCCTAAGCCTGGCCCAAAGGCAGCATGTCGACGTTAAGATTGATCAAACACATTGATCGTACACTATGCATAGTATAATAAAACGCTGACAATCATTTAAGTTTTTTTTTAAAAAAAAGAGTCAAACCAGATTAGGAATGTAATATGATTTTGAAAAAAATTCATAGGACCATTAAGGAAAAGTACATATTATACGGATGGAAACATTTATAATGAAAATACTTTTTTTAGATCATGGCACACACACACACATTTTTTATATGATCATACACATATTTGCACTCAAAATTTCTGTGCAAAAATTTGTAAATGCTCATCATGTCATGCTAGTCTATTTAAAGTAATAACATATCAGAATAGCTTAAAGTTCATCCCAGGGGTGTGCGAAGATGTGTAGTTTTTCCTGTGAAAGTTTTGAAAGTTTTTTTTAGAGCACTTTTCATTTTTTGTTTAAAAATCAATTGGAGAGAGATATGTCTGCTAAAAATAGATTTGTGGGAGAAACATTATGCAAAAGCGCTCGTTAGCAGGCTAATTATCTTGCAGGAGAATTAGCTGGAAAAAAGGCTTTTGAAGAATACATGTTATATGCGAAACCCTTCTACTGCATGCGCTGGTGGATAAAGTTGGCTAATGCAGCAAGTTTCACAAACTTTGTGAAATTTTCTATTTTTGAGGGCGACATTTCAAAGTTCAACTTCTTCTCAAATGTTTCTAATGTCTCTTGCCCACCGGCATGATTTTTATCGGTTTGTTTAGAAGCTGATACTTTTCTCTATGTTCTCAGGATAATGATCCCCAAGTTAAAGTTTTGAAAACAAGGAGGAAACATTCAAAAGTGGACACTTGTTTCATGTCAACACACATGATATGAATTTTTATTTTGAACTAGTTCAAAAGTTCCATTTGCAATAAGACCCTAAAATACTTTCAACGCCTCGTTAGGGGTATTAAGCACTTGCTTTTATGTGGCAACTGAACTTAGGGGGAGTTAATAGGAGATGTGGTAGAAGAAGAGAAACATGGAGATTTGAGCTAGAAGCAGAAACAACAGCTTACTTCGATTGCTTAGGAGGCATCCTTCAGGATTTGGATATTTAAGCAGTGGTGAGATGTTCCTTTATGATTACTATTCAAATTCGTCCAGTACTAACCAGCATTATTATGTCTTTGAAGCACATTCTGTAGGGAGTGCCCATCCTTGTGAACCTGGGAGGAACCATCATCTGATACTATACGTGGTTTTGTTAGGTCTCGCCTGACCCAGCGCATGCGCTGGTCTGGCGAGACTTATTGAGAGGGCTCCAAAAAGTGCTACCAGGCCAGCCTAGACCTACAGTGCATGTGCAGTGCAGTGCATGTACGCGCATGTACGCGCCATGATTACTCTCACTTTCGCGGCCGCACGGCCGCTTTGATTTTTGATCGCGATCACTTTTGGCATATGTTGACATATGCAACTCTTGCATGGCTAAACACTTATAAGGTCTCAAAGGCGAGACCTATTGGCTATGCCAATGCTTGTTTAGGTTACTATTGATCTTGCACCAAAAGGTTCTGAAATTAAATATTCTCGCTTCAAAGGGAGGTATACCACATGACAGTGGAGTACCATTTAGTACTGCAAAGTTTTTGCAGTTACGTTTAATCACAGCAAGCAGGCTAACAAATTTTTTTTTCTAACTTGTGCTTTGCACACTAAAAAGTGAAAAGATCAAATCACATCTGTGTGCTTACATCTTTCACATTAAGAAGTTGACTAGCAAGATGGTATGTTTAGTTAATAAAATGCATAAAGCGCATAGCTGCCACAGCAACGGGGCTGCCACAGCAACGGGACTTCCCAGCACTACCCACCAAAAGAAGTAGAACTCCTTAAGAGAGAGGAGAGAGGATATTGAATCTCTAGTAGGTAAAGAGCCAGGTTTTGAGTGTTTTCCTATATGGTCAGGTACTGCCGAGTCTTCCTACTCCCCTTATCTCCAAACCCTTGGGATGGGGCCCTTCCCAGCTCCAGCGTAGCTCGCCGCCCCCACTTTCCGCAAAGGCAAACACTTAAACAGCACATTTATTTGGATTAAGGGTCGTAAACCCCGGCCGTATTTATTACATAAAATAATCAAAACATTAATAATTGATATTATTTACATCATGTACACAATACCAGAAAGTCCGGTCCATTACATTGATAGGTACAATATGTCAATTGGCTAATCATAACATGTTTCTAATACATAGCCATTCCTATCATAAGCTAAGTGATCAACAACATTATCTTTCTGCATGTCCCTGTTTGAGCCTATGGCAAGGTCAATGACTGGCCCCTTATCCAGATGAAGCTAGGTCCCAACCTCTTACTGGAGTGACCTTGCGCAGGTGGCCAAGTTCACTGGAAAGATACCTCCCCCCGGGCACCCCCTACGCCCTCAACCTGATCTCCATAAGGGCCCGTGCAGTTATGCGTACTTGCGCCCTTGTGCGCATGTGCTTGCGGGGGTGGTCAACCAGCCTACCGGGAGCGGAACTTTCCTTCCACCTGCACCCTTCCTTTCTACCGGCTGTAACTCCCCCTAGAGTTCTATGAGAGACCATCTGTCCCCCCCCGGGCGTCCCCATTTGCCAATGGTGATGCCTGCTAAGGACCGTAAACTATGCTCACCAATCATGACCTTACCGCCACAGGCCAGTGTAGTTACCCGACTACCTGGCCTCCCTCCTCTGCCTCCAAGAAAGGGCATGCCGTGTTCCTTGCCTCTTCCAACCATGCCAGTAGATTTTCAATGAAGCGCTCATTACCCAATCCTGTAGGAAAAACGTCTCCCCCCGGATGCACCCAATGCGCTATTGTCTGCAGTTTTGGGGGCCTGAATAATTCATCAATCCGGTTATTGATCCTTTTTACTGAGTGGTTCAAGGCCCATTCGGAGTCGACCCCCCGCCACTGAAATCTTGGAATCATGTGTGACCATATTATTTGTGCGTCGGGGCATCTTTTTGCCAGCCACCCAACTTTCGTGAGTAGGGTCTCAACTACACCCCTCCTACCCAGATGCACCAGGTCATTACCTCCTAAGTGCAAGATAAACGCTGTCGGGGGTACCTGATTCTGGCCCAGTAAGCGTGTCACCAAATCCCTGAGTTGGCCCAAGAGCAGCCCACCCTGCCCATAGAAAGAGACAGTTGCAGGGATTCTGCTCATGCACAGAACTACGCGCAGGAAACCAGGACCTCAGTGAATTGTGGTGTACCAAAAACTCATCTCAGTACCCAGAACCCCTATCCAACTAGCATCAGTGTCTCATTCGTTCTCCGTATCATCTCGAAGCTACCAATGATTAGACAACCCAGAACAAGCGACTTAGAGTACTCTCAGGAATGGTGGGAATCAGAAACACCTTTTCGTTATTATTCTCATATCAGTCCACAACAAGAGTAATCAACCTGAATTCAAAAGCATACATTGTTGCTTGACCTTGACAGCTTCTGCACACAGTGTTCAGACTAAGGTCGCGGTGCACGTCTAGGGATGTGAACAACAGACCGTTCTCATGTGAAGAAAAAGCAAGCAAGCAGTTTTTCTTGCAAAAACAGCTACCTGCAGTGTCGTGTGCAAAAGCAGCAAAGTGGCAAGATGGCGTTTTACATCTAGAGCGCTTATGCTAACATAGCAATGTGCGCACATAGAACCCCGTCTCCACTACACCCTCCCTTGATCGGACCACGAACAAAATAGGGAAGCAATGTAGGAACGCAGAGTTCAAGTTTGATTGAGACAGAACCAAGTTCATGTATTGTCAATCCATATCATTGGTAGTGACAGTTCGAAAAATTTGTTGGGAAAAGGAAAACATTAAAACATCTCTCAGGGGCGTGACACAGCCCAATGTGGAGTAAAAATAAAAATAAAAAATCTGGATTAGGACGTGCGGAAGATGGACAACTGCCAATTTAATCCATCAACGTGTAGGCACAATAAGTAGCAACTGCCTCCAAGAGGAAGTCATAATAATGTTCTGTAAAAGATTCAGCCATCCAGTCAAGTAAAGTAAATGAACATACATGTTCTTCGATAACCGGAGCCTCTAGCACAATCAGAGAACAACTTGCGTGTTCTTCAAGATAACTTCTCGCCAAGAAGTCATATGCTGCCGTATATATATCCCAATTTCCTAGGACTCCATGTGCCGCTCCACAGGCCATAATCCCAATGCCAGAACAGTCCAACTCATGAGCCACTAAGGGACTCATTAGTCGATCATAATCTGGGGCAGGAGACACCGTGTTCGACAGGCACAAATCCAGAGCCCATTCGAATGGACAATCTAGGCAATGGAAAACAGGTTGCATGCAAGTAAAGTAAGAGGACCGGAAGGATAATCCATAGGATACGCTCAAAGTGGCCAGTGGTAATGTTCCATAGTATTCAAGCATCCGGTTGCGCAGCTGAAGCAGCCGGGTTGTCGTGTGATGCAGATCGTGCAGCCATTGCGGAGCAAACAAATCAGCAGCAGCACACCAGCAGTCAAAGCGAGGATTAATGGAAGGCCGCTGAAGACGCTGGAAAAAATGCCGGTATCACACCAAATATTGTTTGGAAGGAGGTCACGAGGCCGGAGCCCACAACTTTAAAAAAATGCACCAAGCCAGTTGTTGACGAATATTGAATATAGTATGAATCAGAGCACCAAAATGAGGGGGGAGATCAGTATTTAAAATCGCATGCACCTCGGTGCGGGTGTTTGCCATGTGAAGGACAAACGTTTCACGGGAGGAATTCTGCTCTCAAGGTTGGGATGGAAGGCCAGATGGATACATCCAGTCTCCCATGCGGGGGCGGGAAAAGGACATTTTTTACAAAAGACCACGCGTTGTGAGACAGTTACAATGTACGGAATCCCCACTAGCATCCCGCAGTATGCCTCATTATTTAAAAGCAAATAACTACTGTTAGCTAATAATGTAAAAGTGGGTGTAATTGCTGGCACAGGATTTCCCTTC
Source organism: Triturus cristatus (assembly GCF_964204655.1). NCBI lineage: Eukaryota > Metazoa > Chordata > Amphibia > Caudata > Salamandridae > Triturus > Triturus cristatus. The sequence goes on along the minus strand of NC_140590.1, from coordinate 688,973,491 downwards.
AGAATGCAAGCCAAATTTGGTGCCTGAATGTTGCAGGCGCCAAATAAATTGGATGTTCCTACAGACTACTGAGTGATCGGGTGTGGAAGTGCATTCCTCTCCTTTTAAATAAACTTCTTTACCCTCTCTCAGGCACCTCTATGTAAATAGGAGGGACCAGACTTCATGCAGGAAGGCAGTACCCAATGGTTCGTATCTGCCTAGGGCATAATGTTTTAGACATGAACTGCACTTAAACAATGGAAAAGGTAAGGTGATTAAACCGTGGATAAGCCACACAGCTGAGTTTGATTCAGCCACAGAGAAAGGTAAAGGTTCCAACTTTTTAATATGCAGTAATGAGTATGTTGCAACCTTCATGGACACGAAATGTTGTTTATCAGTCAGATTAAATGGCAGCAATAAAGATGATGTGTTCATGTAGTCCCAGGGAACTTTCCCAGCCCTCAATGTTTGTAAAGTCCATGCAAACTGCATTATAGAACGCAATTGATTTTGACCATGGTATAAAACAGACATATCCTGTACAATATCCACAACAGATGAAACAATATTATCCAATGTGTAAATTCTGGAAGAAAGGGTGTTAATGCTATTATCAATGACAGCTAGCACTTTTTCTAAATTGGCTTGATCGATAGCCCTTAATCTGGAAGCAGCTTTGATTTGAGATAGTTTCCAAACTTCGTTGTAAACGGCATACACCCATCTTTTGGACCTGCCACCCACAAGACCCTTAACAAAATCATTCAAATCCACTTTGTCATTCAATTTTGCAGCCAGTTCTGACATAACTTCCCTACAGAATAGGTAGTAACAGAATGGAAAGATTCATATCGGGGGTCCACTCTAACCTGTGTATAGCCAGGGTATAGACCCAGAAAATTATGTTGACAGGAATCTGAGCTCTTCTGCCATATTAACCACCCTTCAGGGTCTAGGTTGGAAATGTTGACGGATGTATTAGTAACAAAAGACTGCAATGCATCAAGGGACAGATCTGTGTGATTATCCCATCTTGGATAAGCGCCCAGATCAGGAATAGTAGAGGCATTCATCTTTTTTGAAGTAGCCAATCCAAGTCAGGTGGTTTGAAAAATGGTAGAATTCAAAAACAACATGTGGTTTGGGATAAGGCAAGCACGATGCAGAGCTTCTGTACCTTGTACCTGCCAAGCTTTAGAACCCCAAACAGATTTAAAGATCAACGGTATCTTTCCACAGCTCATAGCCCCCTATAGCTAATTCATCCATAAAGGACTTGGAATACAATCATTTAGTGTGGGTCAGTCTAACTTTGGAAGCTGACTCTGTAGCCAATTTAAAATAAAAGGCTTCAGGTTTAGATACGCTGAAGTCAGTAAAATATGAAAATTTGTCCAGTAGAGTTTTGGAGCTGCCTTCAACTGGTGCTGGATAATGTTCCCATTGTGTATAATTGGTAATATTTCTAAATGTCTTTGCTTCATGCAGGAAATGATTTCCATACTGTTGGTAGCAAAACAACTCGCCGTAGTTTGCTGTGTCTAAATATAAATCTTCAGCATCAAAAGCAGCATAATATTTGAAATCAGAAAAAAGAGCCTCTACGGCTTGGACATCCCAATCATCAGAGCGGATGTTTTGTTTCACAACATCCCCCATAGAAACACAAAGTATATTTGGGACAATAATCACCTCTATGGGACCATGCATTTGAAATTTAACAGCATCCCATACAATCCCATCTAACACAGGCCAGGCAGTAATATTCACAAAAGTCTGGTCCCTCTTCATGATGTGCGATGAGGAGTGGGGTGCCAAAGTTCCATCAATTAATCTAATTGTAGATCTTTCGGTGAGATAGTGTTCATTTACTAGACGAAAAAATACAACCACAAATCCAATGGACATAAACAAAAAATAGTAATGAGCACCAGCCAAATGTAAGTCCAAGGGGGAATAAAAAAATGTCTTTTAAACCAAATAGCAAAAATAGAAATTTTAGATGGGGCATTGGAAGTCATAGAGTTAGTGTCAAATGAATTTGTGACTGGTCAACTGCACTTGAATGTAAACCAGGCAACGACACATCTGTGGGATAAGTATACTCAGTATCTTCAATTGGACCACCAGCCGGTGGAGGAAATAAAGGATTAGTAACTGTATGCATCTCGATGGCAATGTCAGGCCTGTTGGTAGTTGACGGAGCCAAATAGAATTTCTCAGCATTGCTGGACAAGAGACCGCTGGAGTCCTACTAAGAAGAATCGGCCACTCGCTGTAGTTTGACATTGTCAATGGAGATGTACCTGTTATCCTTGCGACCAGGAAGGGGAGGTAAAATGACTGTTCTTGTACCCTGCACGCCAAGCACTGGTACTGGAGCATGATAAGAGGGGCCAAACTCCTTCTTGTTCTCCACCTTCTCACGGACCAGGTCACCAACTCGAGGTAGCCAGCCAACTACTGGAATCTGAAGCGTAGCATCAGTTGTGGAGGGCAAGTGTTCCTTTGCAAGACTGTCTCTGGTCTCTTGTAGATTCTGTAATACAGCAGAGTGATCATCTACGTCAAAGGGTGCGGCCGACGCCGCCATGTCTAGACCATCAAGGTCTGAGACAAACATCTTTATGCCAAAGAGCATTTTGTATGGGGTCTGCCCACCTAGAGACCTTCTGGGGAGATTATTAAGGGCCATATGTAGGAATCACTTTTGCGATCGCAAACACTATGTAGGAAAGGTTTCCACTGCACCAAAATGCGAATCGCTAATTTAGCGATTAGCATTTTAGCGTAACGCAGATTCTGAGAAATATTTTGTTGAATCGCAGTCTGCGTCCCATCATTAGCGAAAATCGCTATTACCGTCCTCGCAATTTGCGATTTCGCAAAATCAGATGTAGATCAAAATCGCAAATAGCGAATCTTCAAAAGTCTCAATTTTGCACTTCTCAATTACCACCAACTCTGAGCAGGTGGTAACCAAGTGCAACCAATTTAAACAGGCCCACAATGCCACTGGGACTTCCCACCATGGCTGGCCTGTACGTGATAGCCAGGAGGCTGCAAATCAGGGATGCCACGCAGAGAAGGAGACGCCAGGAAAGGATCTACAGAGCACGCATCACCCTCTTCCAACTGACCGAGGAGGAGATCCATGTGAACTACAGGCTGCACCCAGACAGCATCCTGGATTTAATAGAGGAGCTGACACCCATACTTGAACACCCCACATGCAGGGCACACACCATTCCCACCCATGTTCAGGTGCTGTGCTCACTGCACCTCCTGGCATCAGGGAGTTTTCAGGGGGTCATTGCCACAGCAGGAAGTGTCTCGCAAAGTGCACTTTTGCGCTTTTTCCACGCTTTCCTGGATGCAATGGTACAGAGGCTGCATCACCACATACAATTTCCAAGCACACCACAGGCACTAGATCAGACCAAGCAGGACTTCTACCAAATTGCCCAATTCCCCCATGTCATTGGCTGCGTAGATGGGACCCATGTCGCAATCTCACCCCCATCACAGAATGAGTATGTTTTTCGGAACAGAAAGTCATATCATTCCCTGAACATCCAGGTAGTGTGCAATGCCAAACATATAATCACTGATATTGTGGCAAAATACCCAGGAAGCACACACGACTCATTCATGTTTCGCCACTGTGCATTTCATCGCAGACTCACAAATGGCGAATTTGGAGAGGGATACCTGCTAGGTAAATGCATACCATACAGACACAGAACCAGTAGAGTTATGCAGTGGCAGGACAGTATTGAACATGAATCTGCTTATACCCTGCAGGTGAAAGTGCGTATGCTGTACGAGACTACATCCTCACACCGTACCTGAATCCGGCAACTGCAGGTGAGAGGAGGTACAACAGCGCACACAGAGCTACACGCTGTGCCATTGAGAGGACCTTTGAATCCTAAAGAGCCATTTCCGATGCCTCCATAAGAGTGGAGGTGCGCTACAGTACAGCCCTGAGACATGTTGCAAAATTGTGGTTGCCTGTGCAATGCTACACAACATCGCTACCAATAAAGGAACCCCAGTGGACCTGACGGACTCTGAGTCATCAGATGAGGAGGGACCAGCTCCACATCGCAGCCCAGCAGGTGGGGCTGGTGCGGCTGCTGGACGCATGAGACAGGATGAGATCACACAAAACTACTTCTAAGTGAGTAATGAGGACACGATGCCACTGATTGGTGTTTTACAGTGATGTTTATTTCCTTATGTTCAGGAATAAATCTATCTTACATAGTGACTTCATAGTTGGTGCTTGCACATGTTTTTGTCACAGTGCAATAACTGCCATCAGCCACTGAGTCAGTATGGACTGTGTTGCGTCACACATGGCCATTAGTCCCTGGTGTCCCTTCACCTCCTATGCTGCTCCTGCTTGACTGTTCATCTGTGTCCATTGCACTAAGTGTGCCTATGCCACCTGTGGCAGCTGCACGCATCTGGTCCACCGCATGTGTAACCTGCACCAGGACACTGCCAACGTCCTGGCAGCAGTGGGCCATCTCACGCTGCATGCTCACACATCTTCTGGCCAGCAGGGATGTGGCGGTTGACTGGCGGTTCACTGCTCTGGTGTATAAGTCCAGCCGTGTGTGGAGGCAATGTCTCTTCCTGCACCGGGCTGCCCTGTCCCTCATGATCTCCCTGCACAGTCCCTCCAATGCACCAGTCATGGCCATTACACCTGCGCGCAACTCGGTCATATTGTGGTTGTGTGCAGCCAGTTGCCGCTGGATGGACGGTATCCCCTTTACTTGCAGGCGCTGTTGTTTGAGCATGCTGCCCTCAAGGCCCGAGAACACCGTGTCCTCTTCGGCACGGGCAGTGCTGGTGGACGGGTGTGCCCTGCGTCTCATCCCTCTCCCTACTCTGGAGTGTTCAGGGGACTGTGTTTGCTGCTGTCCTGCACACTGGCTGTGCACTGGCTGTTGCTCTTCTGCTGTGTCTGGTGCCTGTGCCTCCAACAGTGGAAGTGGTGTAACAATGTTGCGCCGCCTGCATGGTGCAGTGTCTGCAGTTCTGGCTTCGCCCTCCTCCTCCTGCCCTGCCTCGTCCTCCATCTCAGCTGTTTCCACACATTCAGGCTCAATTTCCTGTGTTGGTGGTGGTGCTGTGGATTGAATGGCACACATTAGTTCTGTGTCCTTTGTAGCATTTGTAATGCATTATATATTACACAATAAATTCACATGGGTACTATCTGTCTTTTCACTATCTGCATGATGGAGTCCTCCCTATTCCACCTGGCTGTCTCTCACTGGCACAGTTATCAGTGCATTTGACTACATCTCCCATGATGCATTTCTGGGTGTGCTGTTTGACATGTACTGGAGTTGCACTCAGGTTGCCTTTTGGGGTGTGTGAGTGGGTTGGGCATGTATCAGGGGGTTTTGGCATGCATCTAACCTTGTCTGCTGTCTGTGTGTTCGGAGCTGTCCAGGTCAGCCACTCCGCTCACACTCTCAGGCTGCAGTGTGCCCTCCACCAGCTTCTCCTGGGGCGTCGCATCCTCTCCTTTGAACTTTGCCGCATGTCATACCACCTTTTTCAGAGGTCTTCGACTGTGCGGTGTGTGACACCAATGCCATTCACTTTTTCTTGGATGTCACTCCATATTTTGCGCTTTCTGGCCTCTGGCACACGTAGGGAACTTTTCCCAAACAGGAGATCATGGCTGGTGACAACCTCCTGGGTGAGGACCTCCAGCTCCCTGTCGCTGAATTTATGTTTTCTTTTCCTTGGTGGTTCTTCATGCTGCTTCTCTGGCCCCTGGGACTCCATTTGGCTTGTTTCCAGTAGCTGAGCACAACTGTTCTCCTCTCCACACAGGCTCTCATACAGCTGCTGGCAATCAGGTGCAGCATGGGCAGTCACACTTCCTGGTTGTGATGTCATCATTCTGCACCTGAATTGCAGAATCCCAGATTTGCGATTCCTTAATTGCGTTTTTGCAATTAAGGAATCGCTATTTGGGTAATCGCTAAATAAATCTGCAAATTTTTGGTAATCGCAAAATATTCGCGAAAAAATACCTACATCGGAATTTGCGATTCTGAAATTGCGATTCGCGAAAAATCGTCATTTCAGAATCGCTAATTCTGTTCTACCTATATATGGCCCATAGTGCACGTTGAACTCTATACAGATGGGCCAACCAGTTCCTGCCAGTACCTAAAACCCTAGCTGTCAGGGATTGCTTTAAGTTATGGTTAATTCGCTCCACAACACTATTGCCCTCTAAATAAACGCACCCAAAGTGGTTTATTAGATATGTGCAACTGTGTTTGAGGTGGGCGCGCAGCAGTCGAAGGCTTTATCTGCTGGCAGATGTCACAATTAAGAACATAAGCATGAGTCTGTTTATACAATCCGCGCCACCAGTAACGTTGTTGTAAGAGAGTAACAGTCGCCGAAACGCCGGCACGGGCAGAAGCCATACCTTCGTGAGCAGCTGTTATCAAGGAAAGTCTGCAGTCTGCGTTGGGAATCAATCTGTCACCAACGTTGTTAATTCTCACATAGGGAACTTTTTCAGGACTTAAATGATAAAAGTATTTAGAAGGGAAAACCCAAGGGTAATTATCACCCTTCTCCGTCGCAGCAATACCTGCCAAGATGTCATCATCAATCTTACTTTTGGATCTTGTAACTGCTGCTACTAGATATGTTGCCACTGCAGTTTTCGCTGCTTCATCAGCTAAGCTTCCGACAGCGTGGACACCTACTCGCTGGTGCCCTAGAGTATGAATTAAATTCACGAGCGGCGGACGTTGTTTAAGGTCTGCTACTCGAACCCAAAGCATTTTATGCTTGATTGTGCTACCTTTGGAATCACGGTACTCATTTTGAAACCAAAAGAATAAATTGTCGTTGAAAGACTGAACACAGTAAAAAGAGTCACTCACTATAAGAGTAGTAACTCGAGGATCAGCAAACTCCAGTGCAAGCACCAGAGCACGAAGTTCCTGCCAATTGGGAGGTACAATCACCCAATGTCTGCGTGTGCACGACATCACATTTGAATTCGCCATTCACAAAAGTACCAGCCACTATTGCGCAGGCCACTGAATAAGCATGCTTAGAAGCGATCGCCGGTTGCGCCGAACCGTCAGTGTAAATGGCACAATGGTAATCCTCAAGCAGGCGCAAGGACAGAGGAGCTGGATGAATAAATTCATACTGCAAGTACTCCTGAGTCTGCAATGAGGCATCAAAGATATAAGTGACATCCGGAGATGTCAAAGAAGTGGCCCATTGTATCCAACGCGGATGCAAAGCTTTAGAATTTGGTCCACTGGTTTTCGTTACTGCCTCTAGGGCAGGAGATGGTGTAACAACCAACATGCGTTTCCCTTGCGACAGCGTTCTCTCCTTCAGAATCGCCATCTGCACTGCAGTCAAAACTTTTTGGACACTGGAAAAGCAAATTTCAGCCGAGGTGTACAAGTGCGATTTGTAAGCAATGGGGACTGTGTCGCCCTCCTTGAATGTTAAGTACATGGGTCCCTTGTTCACTGTGCCACTGGATTCAAGCTAACCTGGCTGAAGAATGGTGACATACCCTGAAACCAGTCCCATGATGCTTGTTTCCGGTCCAGGGAGGACCTGGCTTGGCAGTTCGGTCTGGACTGTTCCCATGAGGCACAGGGTCAAGACTGATTTGCATATGGCTGGGTCTAAACTGGGGTGGCATGGTGAGCAAAAGAACAATGGATTTAACCCAGATGCTTTGAATGGGGACGAATGTTTGCATTGTCAGCATTCCGTCTATCATTTGTTTGCTGAACACGTGCAACCCACTGCTCCAGGCACAATTCTTATTACCAGGTTAGTGTGGTTATCACATGTCAGTAAGTATTTTGAAGCAAGAAGATCAGCCTGCAAAGATTGCAGGATAGCTGAATGTTTTGGCAGCCACCTCCATTTGTAAAAGGTAGGTTATACCAAGGCATATAGCGGCTTGATACCCTGGGCATAATCGGGAATGTAAGTATGCCCGAAATTCAAAAAACCAAGCAAAGATTGTAGTTTTTTCAGAGTTGCTGAAGCACGCAAACATGCGCACTTCTCCAGGAAGTGAGGTGCTAAACCTCGTCCTTCGTTGTTGAGTTCATAGCCCAAAAACAACACTGTATACTCTGCAATGTGAGACTTTGCAAAGTTGAATTTGTAACCGAAGTCCGCAAACATGACAATGATGCGATCAACGCGACACACATAATTCGTCATCTGTGAGATAGATATCATCAACATACGAGTACGCATCAGGGTCAATGCTCTCTAACAGAGAGACTACACAAGTGGCAAAGACACCTGGACTGTTTTTATAGACCATGGCTAATCTTTTAAACTGTTTTTGTTTGCCGCCAGAAGTAAAGGCTGTCCATTGACTACTAATAGAGGACAGATTATGTCTATAAAAGCCATTGGAGATGTCAAGTGTGGTTTTAAACCTTTTTCTCACCAGACTATCAACGAGGGCAGAACTGTGGGTATTCTGTACCGCACAGGTCCGACAATGAGAGTTCAAATGCCAGTAATCCAAAACTAGGCGGTACGACCCATCAGGTTTGGTTACAGTGAATAGAGGATTATTCATGGGTGACACACGTTTCAATAACACCTTGATATTCCAATTGTTCAAGAATTTCTGCGACATGATATCTAGCTTCGCGGCGCATGGGATATTGGGGTTGTGGCTGGGGAATAGACCGTAATGGAATTTCATGACTTGGCGGCAACTTATCCCACCCAACCTGAGTACGGTACAACGCCGGAGCAAGTACCTGAGCCCACTCTTCTGCAAAGTTCTGATCCTTCGGCACAGTGTGCGCGAAAGATGGGAGGATTACCTCCTCCCCTCTAGGAGCGGCCAAAATGAAAGCTGGGGGCCAGTCTGCCTCTGCTAACAAAATGTCATATGTAGAGGTCAGGTTTTGCCAAAATATCCCTTTTATGGTATGTTGTATGTCACCTTCTATTAAAATGTCATATAGTCTGTCAGGGGAAGCCACTCTAGTATCAGCAGTTTCTACAGTAATGAATGTGTCAGTTGCTGTCGCCTTCAGATATGGACGCAGTGCTTGCCGCACTACTGTAACCTCCGCTGCGCTGTCTAGCAGTGTTAGTGCCCATGTCAGGTTCCGAAGCTGCATTCTCACTATGTGTGGCATACCTCGCTGTTAGTGCAGCAACTTTCTTCTTTTGAAACGGGGGTCGTTGTCATGCAAATTCGTCCTGCTTGCCTTTACCGTCAGCCTGGCGGGGCTGCTCACGACCTTGTTGGGCACCTCGACCTTTGCCACGTTCTCCTCCACCGGACTGTGAGACCGATGTTTCCTGTGAAGAACGAGGAGAACGTTGTTCAGGAACCTGAAATCTATCAGGAGACCTAATCCTAGTGCGATCGTGCAAATCATATGTGCGTTTAGTAGTCGCTTGAACCGGCGACGAGGGACAAGACCCTGTTTCTGTTGCTGCTTCCCCTGTTTTTTAGCTTTTCAATTTTGTTTAGGAAAAGCTGGACGGTCGTCTTTTGAAGACATCCCTGTCTTAGTTTGTGGTTGCGTAGTTTTTGTTTGAACAAAAGGCTTAACCCCCAAACTATTGCGGCCAATGGTCTTATAAGCCTCCGCAATAATTTTTGGTAACTGCCGAGGTTTAACGACGTCGTCGACGAGGCGCAGCACATTCGACACTCAAAGGTTAACCGCATCTCCTTTGACGTTAGCAAGGATGAACGTGGCCACTACGTCAAACACGCCAACATTCCTAACTCAACCGCCACCTCCGTACCGTGTTGATCCTGAACACACTTGATCACTGAGGGCAGTACAGTCATAGACGGGGTGCCGAAGCACTTCGAGTAGACTGCCGCAAACACTTTACCCCAGTTATCACAATCATCTACCTCTGGGACTAAGTCTTTCTGCAAACTATTGGTGAGGATCTTGTGTTTTTCCACAGGAGCAGAATTCGGAAAAACTGCTTCCAGCTGGTCAAATTTCTCAGCAAGCCAATAAGGCATATCGTCCTTATTCTGGGGGCGCTTTCCCATTACTGAATTAGCCATGACGGGACTAATAGTAATCCTGGCCATGCCAGATGGTTGCCCCCACCTGGATATTGCATGAGACGTATTGCACTAAAGCCCTGTGTACCGTAATCAAGGCGGTATGGAGTTGACGTAAGTCATCCACGGGGCTTGCAAATAATGTGGATGTGGTGTAAACCCAGCCAAGGCTGACCAAGTGACCCCTGGAATGGACAGGGGACCCAAATGAACCAATGTAACCGTGTGGGGGAGGGCGCCATTGGACCAAATACGATGCTGCCAATCAGAAATGGGAATTTCCTGCGTCCTATACGGCGTGTAATTAGCCGGGACTGCCGTAGGAGTGTAAGAGTGAAATGTATTATCATCCGTATTCACCTCCGGCAAAGTAACCCAAGAGTAAAATAGCTCATAGGGATGCGATGCATCGGCTCTCAATACAAAGATAATAGACATCCCATCGTCAGGCACCCCAAACTGCGTCAAATTACACCGGAGAGGTGTGCGACTATGCGCTGCAATAGCGACTTCAGCCATAAGGACACAGAGAAGAAAAACAATCTATATATACTGTAGCACAAAAGGGTATAATTTAAAATGAAACCTTTTTAGTTGTCAAGCTTGAGAGAACCTGTACATTAACTATGTAGGTAGGTTTAAACTGTCACTCCCGTCAACCAGAAACAAGAGTGAGGGTATTGTGGACTAATATAGGCACTACTAAGGCGTCTCAACATAAGACCAAAACGTTAGGTGCGCCATGTTGCAGGGATTCTGCTCATGCACAGAACTATGCGCAGGGAACCAGGACCTCAGTGAATTGGGGTGTACCAAAAACTCACCTCAGTACCCAGAACCCCTATCCGACTAGCATCAGTGTCTCATTCGTTCTCCGTATCATCTCGAAGCTACCAATGATTAGACAACCCAGAACAAGCGACTTAGAGTACTCTCAGGAATGGTGGGAATCAGAAACACCTTTTCGTTATTATTCTCATATCAGTCCACAACAAGAGTAATCAGAGACACGGTAAAGTTTAAAATGTTTATTTTTAACTACGTGCTATAAGGTGCAGTACTTTGGCTAATATAAGCAGACAAATGATAACAAACCATCAGCATTGTTACAATATCAAAGAAAATGAAGGGAGAAATCATATTACAAATGATAGTGGAAAAAAAACACCCTCCCTTCGCTAGTAAACTAGTTTTATGAAACTAATAGAAGGTCTCTAGGCTTGAATGGGGAACCCCATACCGTAAATATCAGCTTAGGTTAATCACATCACAGGATCAGCTCTGCTCTCTGTGTCTGGAAATGTTTTCTCTGAGTGTCTGAATCATGCATGCAAATGCAATATTAAAGGCACCCGAGTTTCAGATATTTGCAGCTGTGTGCGTGTTGTGTCTAGAGCGTGGGCCGATCAACCTGAATTCAAAAGCATACATTGTTGCTTGACCTTGACGGCTTCTGCACACAGTGTTCAGACTAAGGTCGCGTTGCACGTCTAGGGATGTGGACAACAGACCGTTCTCATGTGAAGAAAAAGCAAGCAAGCAGTTTTTCTTGCAATAACAGCTACCTGCATTGCCGTGTGCAAAAGCAGAAAAGTGGCAAGATGGCGTTTTACATCTAGAGCGCTTATGCTAACATAGCAATGTGTGCACATAGAACCCCGCCTCCACTACAAGACCTTGGCACCTGCCTGCCGGGTTCTAAACTCCTAATTGCCTGTAAGAAAAAATTGTTACAACATTTTAACATATGATTGACCAATAACCCAAATGTCCTTGTGTCCGTGCTCCCAGGCGGGTACCTGGTCCATAACAGATGTTGAAGAACAACAGACCGCTGCATGCTTCCCTCCTGCGGAACAGGATGTAGAAACTGCAAGTGAAACAGTGAAGAGAAAAACAACCATTAGTGTAAAGAGTCACCACGACCTCTATAGCATATGCAGTCGCACATAGCGCTTATAGCAATCCAATGACCATCTACCAATGCTCTGCACCTCTCTCTTAGTCAACCCTCTAGCTGCCGCTTCCGTGGTGGCACCTATCCTGAAAGAGGGTGTCCCAAAACTGCCTGGATCAAAAGCAGCCTTCTGTATGGCCAAGCCCATGACCCTCCTAAATTGGAATGAAGTGAGCGGGGTCCCATCTGCACGAATTAGTAACGTCCCTCCCGCGCCCCTTGGCCTGCTGCCAAGGAATGTCTCCAGCCTGGCAATGGGGCAGCAAATGCTCTGTTCCGCCCCTGGCAACACAGCACTTTGCCCTCTACCCTCCTGATCAGTTTTAGACCTGGGAATTGTTATCAATAAGGAGTCTCCTTGTACTTTTACGTGTCTAAATTGGTGCCCCCCTTGCCAATCCGTTTTATTTTTTGCAACCGGCTTCCCAATCCTAATGGCGCCATAAAATGCCAACAAAAAAGCTGCCTTGAACAAAAGTGTTTTGCCTCCAGAATTACATACTTGGTGCAGCACATCCAGCAATGTGGCCAACATTCTTGCACCTATTGGTCGCCTCACGTCTGGCTGCGAACCCTGCAAGCGCTGCCACCCCTTCAAAGCTTTCCTTACTATGAATGTGCTGGTGGGATCCCCTTTGCCCTTTACTTTCGCAAAAAAGGAAATGGCTGCAATTTGTCGCCTTGCTGCCGCCACTGAGCACCCCTCATCTTTCACTGCTCTCAAGTAGGAGACAACTGCCCCAGCATCATGCCAGGGCTCCTCCATCCCTCCCCCCCCAAAAGTAGCAGTAAGCTCCAAACACCCCTTCGTATGCCCTCCTGGTCCTGGGTGCTTAGGCTAGCTGCCACGAGGTCCAGTAATTGGGGGCATAAGGTGCCAAAGCTGGTCAGAGTAAGGTGTTGGGCTCTCCGCCGCTCCTGGGTGATGGGACCTGAATAGCTGCATCTTAAAGTGAGAGAGCGAGTCAGCAGCATGATTTAACACTCCCAGGACATGCTTGGCCCTAAATAGCAAATTCAGTTTCATGCACAGTAATATTATTTCTTTTAACAAACGTAGGATCATTTTACACTTTGCTGTTTGCTGATTGATACATTCCACCCCAGACATGTTATCCGACCAGAAAACCACAGATTGGTTCCTCAATTGCTCTGGCCAGATGGACAGCGCTACCAGGATGGGAAACAATTCCAGGAAGCCAATGTTACCTGTGAGCCCCGCTTCCGTCCACCATGCTGGCTAGTGCTGCGCAACCCATGCTAAACCTAGAATGGTGCCAAACCCTTCACTACTTGCTGCGTCGGTCAGCAGTCCTATCTCTGAATTGGACCTGGGAGGGCTGGGCTACATTACCTTACCATTAAGGTCAAGCAGAAATGCCATTCAAATGTGCATGTCCTACCTGACCTTACTGGATAACCTGGTGTGGTGATGCTTTTCCATGAGCCCTGACATAGCCTGTGCAATGGTGCGTGAGAATGGCCGTGCCATTGGAATGACCTTCAATGCAAAGTTTATTTGTCCCACCATCTGTTGTAGCTGATGGAGTGTAACCTTCTCCTTTCTCAAGCATTGTTGCAATGCTGACCTGAAGGCCGTGATTTTTTCTTTCAGCAAACGTGATACACCCTGCACAGAATCCAACTCTATTCCCAAAAACTCGATCTCAGTGGCTGGTCCCACCATCTTACCTAGCGCCAACAGCAATCCAAAGTCCTGCATGAGCGTGCAACATTTCTGAAGTGCCCATTCGCAGTCCTGAGAGCCTGGTGCTTCCAAAAAGAGCAAGTCATCTAGGTAGTGTAATACTGACTGGTGCCCTGTCACCTGCCTGAAAACCTACTCCAAAAAGGAGCTGAACTTCTCAACGTAGGCACAAGAAATTGAGCACCCCATGGACACACACTTGTCTACGTAATACTTCCCCTGGAATTGGAAACCCAACAGGCGGAAATCTAGTGGATGTACTGGCAACAAGCAGAAAGCTCATTCAATATCTGATTTTACTAACTGCGCCCGGTCTTAGCCCCCTAAGCATCTCAACTGCTTGATCAAAAGAAGCATACTTAACAGTGCACAGGTCCCCATCAATGGCATCGTTCAATGACTGGCCCCTGGGGGCCGAAAGATTAAGAATCAACTGAAACTCCCCTTGCTCTTTTTTGGGAACCACCACCAATGGGGAGCACACAAAACCTTCCATTGGTATGTTGTCGAAAGGGCCTGCCACCCTGCCCAACCGTACTTTCTTCTCAATCTTTGCTGCCGCCACCCCTTTATTGGCCCTTATAGATAGCTGGTTCTGGCACTGTGAAACACCTATGAAGCCAGGCGCAGGGATCTTGAAACCATCAATGAAACCTACCATTAAAATTCTAGCTGATGCGGGACAATTGGATCTGTTCAAAAATGGGATCAGAGCACTGGTTATGACGGAAGACCGGGCCTTAGTGAGGGAAACACTCTCAATCTTGTTTTATGCCTCTCTTGTCCTTTGCTTTCTTAATGCACTTGGACTCCGGGTGCGAGGCGTTGCCACAGAAAGAACAGGAGTGCTTACATTTACAGGTGCCAGCTGCTCTGGTGCACTACGCCTATTAAAATCCCAACATGCCCCTCTTTTTCCTCTGCCCCCCGGGTTGACTGTGGGGCCTGACCGAAAAGACTGACCTCTAGAGCTGTCTTGGGACCCGTATCTCAATTGTTTTAAATGCATAATCATATTGATATTCCAACTGAGGGCAGGATCCGCTGCTTTAGCTCTCCTAAATCTTTATCGTACTCTTTCTATCCAATACCACCATACTCATCATGTGCACAAGCAATTCTACTCTGATAACATGCCATTTCTGCACCAAGGCCTGGGAAGTGCTCCGACATGACTGCCATGTAAATTGAGAAACCTTTGATTTACCAGAGTCTCCTCAACCTTATATTTCTGTAACAAATTAGCCCACTCCTTTGGGTGCGTCCACTCTTTGTTGTTTTTGGCCTCCTCTCTTTCTGACTCATCTAAAAGCAGGGAAAACATATTCACATAGCTGCCTTTCCAATTTTTTTCTTTTAATTCCAGAGACACATGCCTTCCCAAGTATTCCCTGGAAGAGCGCATCTCCCCTAGTCCCAAGACTGGTAAGGACTGCGGTGTACCTGCTGCTGGTGTCTCCGATGGTTTCACTTTTCCTGCGTCCGACATCATGCTTACTGTGAACGGGACTCCTCCACTCCCTGCTGGCCCTGTTCCCCCAGCCATTGCACCCCCTGCAGGTACTGCCTGCCCGTCTCCAGGCTTAGTCCCACCCAACTGCGCCACTATCTTCCTGGCCTTTTCCAGTGTGTTCTCCCCGCTGCCCAACACCCCTGCCACTGGGGACCAGTTACCCACCTTCTCTAGCCAGGGGAGAACCGCTGCTAAACTAGTTACCGAATCGGGCTGACCCGGGGTTTTTCCTGACTGGCCTTTCATCATAGGGTGGAGTTGGGCCTGTGGGGTGACTCCCGATGCTCCTGACTGCCCACCAACAGGAAGGATGGCGCCCGAGGTACCTAGCAAACTTCCTGCTGGGCCCTCTGTTGTAGGGATCATTGTGGCCCCTGGCTGACTACCCCACTCCGCTATACCTGGTGGACTACCTCCATCAGCTGCACCTGGCTGACTACCCCCGCTTGCAGCCTGTGGGACCGGTAAGGGAGCCACCACCTGAGGCACCCCCCCCACTGGCACTGGTGCTGCAGCACCGGCCGCTCTCTCAACCCCTTGCGGTGCCGGTACCCCATCTTTCTTGGTTCTGGCTCTTTTGGGCACTGGGAGAAATGCTGCCTTAGGGACCACCCCTGTTCGCCTGGGCCTGTCCTCCGTCCTGTCCTGCCCATCCACTTTCTTCCTTAATTCGGCTATAGCCTGACCCATGTCTTCCATTTTTCGCATCATGGTATCCATGTCCCCCATTTTTCACACCATGGTCTTCATGAAGATATCCATGCACGAGCGTTGTTCGCTCTGCTTTACCTTGGGGGCCATTGAATGAAAAAACTCCCACTCAACTGTTCAAACTTTGTACAGGAAGTCAACTGGACATAGCCACCCTGCAATGCTCAGTAACACCAGGCAGAACTCCTCCCAGAGATACCACCTGATTATTGGCACAACCACCTAGCACTGCACCCCAACACCCGGCAGAATTACTCCCAGAAGCACAACCCGGCAAGCGTGGGCCAAAACTCACATATACCCCAACAGTTGTTAGACCACTAACACCCACTGCCCTCTACAACCGTGTGGTTCTGCAATAATCGTGTCTGGGGCAATGCCCAGACCCTTACCTCATTGCTGAAAATAATGAAGCCCCCGGTCAGCCACCAGCACCCCCACAGCCAGAGCCACTCCCACCAGCTTATCCAGTATGTCGGGTGAGTATTCTCTAACCCGCGTGGTTCCCGGCAGTGGTGGATGCCGGCCCTCCAGGGATGCAATGAAGGGAGTCCCTGAGTCCCTCCGCCAACAGCCGTATTCAGGCAGTGACCCAGATAGTCCCCAGCTGGTCTCCTGTGTTCACCGGCAACTGCATGAAGAGCAGACAAGAAGACACGAAAGCCGGGCTTCCTGGAGCCCTTCGGAAGCTGATCCCTTGAATTTTCCCAGCGACCTGCAGCACAAACAAAGAAAGAAAGAACCGGAGCGTCTTAAAATCCTCTGGAAGCTTCCCAAAGTTACTAGTCAACCTGCAGACAATAGGGCAAAAAAGCAAAAAAAAAACAAACAGAAAAATGTATCTTTGGGGCCTCCAATTAAGGCCCTGCATCCTGCAGGTGCTGGCTGTGGAGCGGCGGCAAAAGAGACTGTTCCCGCCACTCCACTGCCTTTTAAAGGCACTTGGGTGGAAAGCTGGTTCTGACTGGCTTTACCGACGTTTTCGGAATGCAGGACCCAGAAGCGCTATCAAGCGCTTCCGGATCACACCCCCTTCAGCCAATCAGTGACCTCGAGGGGAGGTCGGTAGCGCCGCATCTCTGCTGTGCGCTACGCAGCCCCGCCTCCCGGCCAACTGCGGGGACCGGCACGGCCGCCATAATCGGCAGCGTACCCGAGTCCGTGTCTGCCTATGAAAAATCAAGATGGCTCTGAATATTCCTTAGCTCAAAGTGCAATCTTCCAGAGGGCTGGAGCTAAAACTCGAAAGGAGCAACCACCACCTTTTTTCGTCTGGAACTGTGTAATGGTGGGCAGGTTGAGCTTGGCTGAACGGAGAGTTTTCTTTAGAAGATAGGGCTGCATTAGATCAAACAGGATGGGAGCATCTGATGTATTCGCGATCCTATGTGCCATCCTAAGAGCTTTAAGTTGAAAGTGTCTCTCAAAAGGGAGCCAATAGAGCCTGTGAAGAAGTCCTGAAGTAGGAAAAAACCTAGGGAGGAAAAAAGCAATTTGGCTTCTTCATATTAGACTGACTGTAGTCTCTTGAAGATTGATTTCATACTGCCTGGATACAGAATGTTACAGTAGTCCAAGCGAGAAATAATGATTGAGTAATCATCGCCCGCTCATTGTGAGGACATGCTTCATTTTTAAGACAGATAAGTAAAAAAATGCACTCTTTTTTGCGCACCTTCCACTATGCATGGTATACCTCGTGCATCCCAGATTCTGGGAAAGGTATGTGGGAGACTGGACCCACATGTAGTCCCTCTTCAACATGCAGTGGCACAGGTAGGAATGCTTATGTGGAAGTTATTCCATATTTGGATTATATATATGCAGTAACATGGGGGTATTGCAATTGGACCAAAATCATTATGATGTTTTTAATGTGTTTTTTGACTTACACTAAACTAGGCCTCAGTCAGGCCTTAACTCTATCTTTGCAAACATGACTGATGACTTCAAACTAATCATTGCGTGTTTTATTTCTTCATTGACATCGCACACCGCAAAATGCGTATTGTTTATTTTGTACCAGGTTGTTCTCAAAGAACTCCTTAGGGGAAGCCTTTTGCTTCTCTCCAAGGCTCTTCCTTCTAGCACACTGTGTTGCATTCATTCACGATTCTTTCTATTGTATAGTGTATCAGCTTTGTTCAACCAACTCTGATGACATTAGGTCTGAAACAGTTTAATATATTCAAAATTAGGAATTGTGCTAACGTGATAGGTTTACAAACTAATCATACATTTTGCTCCCGCTGTACTGACTTTGCAGTTTCCATCATTTTCAATGATGAAATTGGCTTTATAAACCATTGACTGTGTGGCAAGCCACAGACCTTTAGGTTTCTACTAGCAATGCTAGCAATGCTGCCTGAGACTCTGGGCCTGATTACGATGTCGGTCAGGGAAAGACTCTGACCGCCATGGTAGGTTTAAAGTCTGACCACTGTATTATGATGACGGCGGTCGGTGTTTAAATCGGCTGGGGAAGTCGGAAATTCCTCATAATCCCTTATGGGTGGTGTTTCTGCTGTCTGGCGTTGATGTCTGATTCTGACAGCCAATCCATGTCGGCCTTTCTGACATGGATTGGCTGTCAGAAGCTGACTTTGGGGACCCCTATCAGGGCCCCCTTTCCCACAGCTGTCTGCATTTGGTCCTGGGGGGGCATCTTTGGTGCCCCCCCAAACATCCCTGCACCGTGTGGCAGGTGTGAGGTGCCTGTCACACTGTGCAGGAATGTTTGAATACTTCCTCTTTTTAATGGGAGCTTGTGCTGCCGGCGATGTCAGCTCGCTGCAAAAGCTCCCCTTGAAAAATTGATGTTTCCGACCGCACCATTTGCAGTCGAATTGGAATAATGCGGTCAGAACCGCCGACCTGAGGTGGCAACAGTGTCGGGCGGACCTGAATCCACCTGACATTGTAATCAGGCCCTAAGTCTATTCTGATTTTGCTTGTTATTGCATTATTCCTGTAAATGATTTAACTGCTTCAATGAGACTGCTGCTGCAGTTGCGTTTTGCGTGTATGTCACCTAAATGTTTATTAGACCTTTATAGTTTTCCTAAATCTTTGATCTCCAACTCCCTTTTTGAGGCAGTCCTTTCTTAATGATTGTATTTGAAAATGCACATTACTTCATAGTTCTCGAGGTCAACATCATCGCCGAACTCACAATCTTGACACACCAATCATACAGATTATCACAGAAAGCGTGCCCACACTCATGTGCAGCATGACTGTTGTTATATATTTTTATTTTTCCACTCGATTTGTAAGGGTCGAAAAGGGGAAAAAGGATGTCAGAGAATGACCATTTAGGACCCCTCCCTTAACACATGCTGCCATCACTCACATTGGTAGTGGTCGAGTTGTGCTGACAACACTAGTCCTTTACCTCACCACCCACCTGGGTCCCAATGAATATTAAAAATTGTACTTGCCCATTTGTAAACAAATGGTCTATATATTACTTGCACTCAAAGCGGGGAACTCTCTGAGCACTGGTCTGCTTCCTTATGTTTCAGTGGACCTCCAGTGGGAGAGACCGTGTGGTAAATTGGGATGAGTAAAAAGTCCATGGCAGATTGCATCAAAGCATTTCGAGAAGCAATTGTAGGGCTAAGCAAACGTTTATCTAAAGTGCTCTTTTAGATAATAACTAACAGAAGTCTGGGTGAACTCACCCAAAATGGACAAGCACACAGGCACAGGTTAATCCATGGAGAGTTACAGGTCATCGAGGGCTCAATAATCCATCACAGAGTTGTGGTGGTATTTCAAAACCTTGCCTAAATACAAGCCTTAGTGAATCCTTGAGGGAGAAGGCAGGCTCATGCAAGGCAGTGTAATTGTTTTGTGTTTTTTCAAATCCTAAGTGGGAGAGAAGTTCTTGCAGGTTATTGGAGCCGTGTATATATTTTTTGAAAAATGTTTTACTCACCATGACACTATCTCCATCGGTCACAGACTACTTGTTCAGCTGCCCTTGGTAGCAATCGGCTTCGTGTGTCCTATTGCCTGTCTTTCATTTTACTGCTTAAAATAATCAAAAATATAATAGAGTGTCCTCTCTCTCAAAGGCTGCTAAAGGGGACTGTGCTCTGAAGGTGTCTGACCTTCACTGCAGGGTTCAATATGCTCCCTGCTTTTCCACCCCAAACAATAAAAGCTAATCGTAGAAAACTTTTGTTGGGCACCTATAACTTCAAAGCATTCACAAATGTGAGTATTTTGGAGTTCGGCATAGTTTTCACAGGCCTTGGCTGTAGCATAACAAGAATGCCATGGTTAAGGGCTGAATGGGCCCGTCAGTGCTCAGGGCTACGGTGCCGCTGCACCTGTTGCACCAATGGTAGCTACACCCCTGGGTATTTGCAGTGCTGATATATACACAGCTGATTAAAGCACAGTTTTCTGCAGTTTATCCATTATTCCTATAGCTTTTTGACCAACTTTGCTTATGTGGCAGCATAATAATGTGATTTCCAAATCATTCACCAAAGTACCACTTTATGGCATGCAGGTCATAAATAGATACAATGTTATAAGTCAAAAGAGTTTCATGCTATGTGCCTCTATCAACTCATTGATTCATTCATTCATTCATATTCCTAGTCTTCAGCAAAATCAGAGGGCATGAATTAAGCCTAAATTGTACCAAGACGTTCCAGTTCCTCGACTTCTTTCCCCATTCATTCCTTAACATTAGCTTAACCATTATGGATAATTCATATTTGTGATGGAGTTGGGTGGGAATGTTCCAGGGGCACTTTGATGTGAAAATTGGAGAAATTGCGTATTATTAGGGGAAATTCAAATAATTTTAGTGTGTAATGCATCCTCGCGCCAATTTTTCGCACTAGGACACATTTTGTGGTGGGAATGTTCCAGGGGCACTTTGATGTGAAAATTGGAGAAATTGCGTATTATTAGGGGAAATTCAAATAATTTTAGTGTGTAATGCATCCTCGCACCAATTTTTCGCACTAGGACACATTTTGTGGTAAAATAATGGCCTAAAAACACAATTATCACAAACAACAGTCATTTGTCTTTAGGTTTTTGGCCTTGTTCTCACACTCCTGCGCTATGTTTGCTGCAAACAGCTGCATAATTATGAAGTGTGGCAAAATATTGTCATTCGGAGACATTCAAGTAACAAGCATAATGCAAAATTTCTCAGATTATGTCAATTGCACTGGCAATTTTTAAATTTCACCCAGTCCTAATTGAGTACCAACAATGTTGATTTCACCCATGTCCAGTAATTTGCATTCCATAAAGATGCCTCAAAATGTTCATGCATATCATTGTTTGAAAAATTGGTATATGTTTACAACTAATTACCATTTTTTAAAACAAAGTGCCATCATAGCGCTTTTTAGGTCTCGCCTAGAGCGCAGAATGCATGCGCCACTCTAGGAAAGGGCTCTTGGAATCACTTCAGACTTCCAAGAGCCTTCTCCGTGTTGGTGTGCTTTCTCCCACACATCCCATTGGCCTTTGCGTGTGGCTTTCAATAATTGAAAGCACGCAAATGGCCAAAGACGGGTGCATGTCCCACCTCTCCTCAAAACTTTCACTCCCATGGCCTAGGGGTCTCGGGAGCACGCAAGGTGCCATCTGTTCTGGATCAGTTTTGCTCCCAGAGTGTTTTGCTCTCGGGAGCCAGCAGTGGCACGCAGGGATGCCATCTGTTGTGGCTCATGTTAAACAACCGACCACTGGAAACATCAAACTTTCCCCGCGCGTCTCCTCCTCTCTCTCTGTGCTCCCCCTCTCCCAGCCCAAACATGACTTTGTAGAACACTGCGATAAACTCGAAGTGAGTGTAATGTCAACCTGTGAAACACAAAACAGGCTCGGCATATGC
Organism: Triturus cristatus; assembly: GCF_964204655.1. Lineage (NCBI taxonomy): Eukaryota > Metazoa > Chordata > Amphibia > Caudata > Salamandridae > Triturus > Triturus cristatus. Next base: position 688,951,640 of record NC_140590.1, on the reverse strand, counting down.
GTCTTGAGTTGACATGTCTAATGAAACAATGTTGCCAAATTTTGAGAAAAGGCTAAGCTGCTACACCAAGTGTTACGGTAACTTCTCCACGCCCTCTGCTCTCAATGGAATGCGGATGAGGAATGGATCCGCTTCTCGGGAAGGTCGGCTTCCCTGAGGTCCAACCGGCGGAAGGCTCGAGCCACTTATGGGTCCAGATTTGCCAAGGGGGTCAAACCCTCCCACAAGTAGGTAACTACCCCTGCCAAAACTGCTCTACCTGTTTATTAACATCCCAAACCGCCTTAATCTTGCTCTCTTTACTACACTTCAATCAGCCTTGCTCTCCTTTGTCTGGGGTGGTAAGAAACCCCGTTGCAGCTGAGAGGTGCTGGCGCAGCCGTTTGAGCGGGGAGGCTTCGAAGCCCCTGAACTGCGGCTCTATTATCTGTACGCTCAGGTGCAGTTTGCACATTTTTGGTTTTACCTGCGGCGGTTCCAGCCGCATATAGCAGTGGATGCGGATTCGTTCCTCCCTGTACCTCTGGTGGCGGCTGCTCTGATGGGTGGACACGGCAGACCGCAGTCCGAGATTAGCCCAGTACACTGCATGGCGTGGGCCTGGCAGGCCCTGGCGAAGCGGGCACAGCTGTGCTACCTCTATGCACTGATGCTGCCGATTGCGGCACATCCAGTTATTTCTGCTACCCAGGAGCAGGTTACACTGAGCACACTGGAGAGCGCGGCAATTGCACACTTGAGTGGTCTGTATCGGCAGGGCCCGTTTATATCCCTGTCGGATGTACAGGAGGGATGGGGCCAGGGCCTGATGTTAAGCTTAACCTATGTCTGTGTAAGGCAGGCTATTTGCGCGGTGTACCCCGACTACCCAGCTGAGCCGAAAACGTTACGTGCTCTGCAGGCGGTGCTGGCTAGTGACTCCCAACGTGGTATGATCACCAGACTCTATTACGCCTCTCTCAGGGCGCGGGACCTTTCCGACACCCCTCATACATTAAATGAAACACGGCGCTAGGGGGAACCCTCTCTCTGGAAACCTGGAAATGTTGCTGCACATTGACGGGACGCCTGACCGCGAATGCCAATCTCCGTATTATACACTTCAAATATTTACACCATATTTTCTACACACCTGTTCAGCTGCGCAGATTTGGATTGAGAGAAAGTGTGAGGTGTGGACGAAAGGATGCAGACTTCCTGCATCTTGCATGGGGCTGTGCTGGCGTAAAAGCTTTTTGGGTCAAAGTGACAAATGTTCTCGGGAGGTGGTTCTAGAGCCTGTGCCGTGTATGCCTAATATTTGTATTCTGGGTTGGGTGAAAAACCTTAAGCCCTGCAATAGACGACTGGTTGTCATCTCCACGCTATTTGCCAAGCGGGCGATTGCGCAATGCTGGGGGGCTAAGACCCTTCCTACGGTTAAAAGATGGATACGAGACCTGGCATACTGCAGGGACCAGCTGGGAATCTATGAAGAGGAACTGCCCATGGCCTCCCGCCTTAAGGACTTCTGGGCCCCACTAATGGGGTATCTATTAGGCAATCCCAACCCACAGTAGGGAACTGTGATATTCTCTTATTTGGTCAGAGTGATGGTCGAGGGGTCAAACTTGTGCTCAGTGTTTATGTCTCCACTTATTTACATCCCCGGGTTCCACCGATTCATTAAGTGCAGGGTTTAAGAGGGGGGGGGGAGTAGAGGGAGTTGTTACAGTGTGTGACATGTTTTCTCTTCAATATTCATGTAAAATGCTTGTATTGCATATATGACCGAGTGGATCTGTGGTGCTCCTACTTGGGGTTGCACTATTGTGTTTATCTGTTACAAGCTGAACAATAAACAGAATTTAAAATAAAAAGCAGGTAACTACCCACCACTCCATGTTCCCTAGGGGTACACATCTGGACAGTAGTACAAAGCTGCAGATTGGCCCAAGCTGCCAGGGTTCCCACACTGACCAAAATCTACAGTGTGCCGGGGAAAAGCAACACCGAATTATATTGACGTGTAGCGCATACGCACACCACTGTTGCATAGAGCGCTTTATTTTAAGCGCGCACCCGTCCCCACAGGTCCCAGCACCAGGCCGAGGCTGCTCAGTGGGCCGGCTGGAGGGGCTCAGATGTGCTTTTGTTAAGCACCAGGACCACCCCCATAGAAGATATATATTTTAATATAATAAGTCTGATTAACTCACTCGGCTGTTAAAGCAAAGCCCGGAGCACTTCACATTTGTGACATGGATGGAAGAAAAATACACAGTTAATGGTAGCTCCGAGGCTTCCACCCGTGCAGATGTTGTGTAAATGCAATGTGCTCAGTTAGAATTGAATCTGTGCGTTATTCATCAAAGAAGAATATCTTTTAGAGGGCATATTTGATAACTGCTGCAAAATAAAAATAAATTACAGAGCTTTTCTCTGTTATGTCGTTTTGGCAACTCTTGTGGAACGGGTACTGCCACTTATAGCAATGTGGGATCTATAGGGGGCACGAGTGGACGAAATCCGGATCCAAGCAAAGAATGCTGTTATCAACACTACATATGTATGGCATGTTTACTATAAGCACGGGAACGCATTACTTTCGTGAGCTGAATCTCTCCGCGTCCTTAATGCTGTGTTCTGTATGGTGACTTTTAAGACTTAGAGGCTTGAGTTGAAAAAGTGTGAGTACGATGGGAAATTAAGCATTTTTTCAGTTTCTGATAGACTCACTCATCTCCCTTCCTGTCATTTCAAAATGTATATTATCTTTATTAATCAAGCGATGTATATTTTCGTATCCGTACATATATGGGATTACCATATGTGTGTGTGCGCGCATGTCATTGCGTAACTCCTTTTATCTAAATCAATCGGTGTGTATGAATGTATATGCACATATGAATGATGTATATTTTATATATGAAGGAAAAGCCTGTGTAAATTTGCCATTGCATAATTGATGTGATCTATTTCAACCAGTGTACGTGCACATATATAGATGTATACACACCAGCTGTACTTTCAGTGAGTGAGAGTTCAGACTGTAGACTCACAGATCGGAGCCGAGGGCCAGGATTCATTTCGAGGGCCAGGATTCAGGAGCGGAGCAGGCCACGTTCATCCCGGAGGGGAAGTCACGTCAGAACAGACGAACGCTTTAGTACTGTGGGCAGGTTGTGCAACTAGCAAATTATGGGGAAAAGTGATGGGTGAAGTACCTGAGTTAATCTCAGCGTGGTTCTCCTTCGGGTGCATTCTAATCCATCTTTTGTGTTTTGCCCACCATGCCACTGTAGTCTCTTTTGTGCTACATAGCTAAACACTTATAAGGTCCCAAAGGCGAGACCTATTGGCTACGCCAATGCTTGTTGTAGTAATTTGAAGGGGTGTGGGGTTTTTGATATGGATGACAACAACAAAGCGGGAGGGCTGGTAGAGATAGGAAGGGCGATTTAATTTATGAGTCTCAGGGCACTATTTGCGAAAAGATTCTGAATGCCAAGTTGATGCAACACTGTAAAGAACATAATGAGACTGAAAGTGACATTTCTTGGAGTGCATTAAAACACATGGTATCAAGAGGCAATGATGCTAAAACGAATGTTCTGCAGTTTGAAGCTATGATGATTCATAAATTACTGATGATAGAACCTAGCCCATATGAAATGTCAGAGAGCAATAACATATGAGGAACTGACAAAATTAATTGAATACCCTCAAGAGCTAACATTGGTATATAATCATAGATCCAAGGAGTCCATATGTCTGGATACAATGTCGCTCAGCACAAAACTCCATGCGCAAATAGAAAAAGGTGACCCATGAGATGGAAACCCCAACCTGGAAAAAACATGTAAAAATAAGACCAAGCTTTTCTTAAATGCGTCAAAACTGTGCAACTCTGCACATGATCATTGTTCCTAGAAATCCGAGTGATTGACAAAACATCACGCTTTACCAAATAGTTCAACTTGAAAAAAAAAACATTTTACCATGTAATGTTATAGTAACAAAATCTGAACTAAAAAATTGGTATTATGTAGATAGAAAATCATCATATATACGAGTGCATGCAATACATGACTATCTCCCAGAAGCTCTTTAAGATCACATGGCCAGGTTACACGTAAACCGAGGAGCGAAAACACTGCTGTGCGTGAAGCGTCAAAAGAAGCAAGCATATCTCCTGAGCTGATGCACCTGGAATAAAGGCACCATGGATACATGGATAGGTAACTGAAAGGAAAATGTGGAAAAACAAAGAAATGCCGGCTTCAACTGTGTGCAATGTGTACAGAACCAGAAGAATAGGGCATATGGCAGCGGCAGTACCTTGAAACTAGAAATGCAAAAACTCATAAATAGGCTAACAGTATATGAGTAAACAAAAGGTACTTCAAAGCAACCACAATCGTTTGAATTGACATATATTTCTCTCTATTTAGTTCCCACAGTTTATATAACAAAAATCCAGGTGGTGAGACCACAAGTGTGATGCATATGGGGTGACGTGAAGGACAAAGTTTAGATTTGAGAAACTGTCATAGCGCTTTTTATAGTAATGTGCAGGGGCGTTGTGGGTGAGATGGACAACAACAACGAAGCGGGAGGGGGTGGGAAGGATAGGGAGATCAATTTTATTTATGAGTCACAGATGTGAGGGGTATCTGGTTGGAGTTACGATGGGGTGGGTGCGTGGGAAGGGGAAACAGGCAATAGGAGATAGAGGATGAAGCAAGTGAAAACACAAAGAAAAAAGTAGCTTCTGAAACGGGAGCAGTGGATGGACACAAGTACTTGGTCCATGCTCTGGGCAGGGCTAAACACAAAAAGAGGCATGACGTGTGCATGCCATCAACAAACGTGGACAATGGATATGAGAGTGATGATGAACCGAGCAAATGGTAAACTTATGGGCAGGCTGAATCCCAAAGATTGAAAACAACATGTCTCTTCGAGACAGCGCTAAGTCCTGGTTTGTCCCCCAGGTGTAGGGAGAAAGCACAGAGAGCTTGGGGACATGAGTAATGTTATGTTGTTCCTTGAAAAGGATTCCGAGAGCAGAGTGGTGGATCTATCTCCAGGAATAATGTACAGGACACCAGTTTTATCATGGTGGCATGCTGCTTTTTTTTAGGTCTAATCTGTCCACTCCTTCAGCAAAGTGGTTTAAATTTTGCAGCTTGGCCATTTCTGGTTTCATGCTAGCAGTGCTTCTGCCACAAGAGTGTTTTGGTGGCTGGGCCACAAAGTTTAAAAGATGCTTATGTGGCTAGCTATGATCTACTTTCCCTTCACCTACAAGCTCCACAATTTAACTATAAAGTGTGTGAAAAATCTCGTGCCTTCGCTCCACCACTAAGTAGTATTTCATCAGCTTTCTTAGTGAGCTCTCTCACCTTTTTCCCCGCAGCCTGATTGAGCACCAAACCAGCCCCAGAAACGTTTTTAGTATGAGCATCATGTTACACCGATAAACCAAGGCTTGTCTGAGCATCATCAAAGGTTTTTAAAGGGTTTAGAGTGAGAATCAGACTACAAGAATATTTTGAGAAAATGGCACCAGAAGCTGCATTTTTACTTCTGGGCCTGCAGCAGTACAGTGGTTGGAAGTATTCATCCTCTGCACAGTAGTGTAACTCTAAATGATGCCCACCCTTGCAGAATATAAGGAGGAGCACTGGTCTCCATATGTTATAGATATTTTTTAACCTTGGCCTGATTGGAGACCCCTCTAAAGGACCAAGGGGGCCCCTGAAGGGGTGGGTACCCCCCCCCCCCCTGCACCGCAGGGGCTGCTGAGGCTTGTGTTGCACCCCTGACTCTACATCAAAATATTTCACTGACACATTATGGCTTTCTTTTATGAATGAATCTTTTCCTGTGTCTCAGTCCAGCAGTTTCTTCACCATGTTAGGCCAGTGAACCACATAGTCCCACCACTGCTCAAATGTGTGGCATTGTAAGAAGCCTCAAAATTAAGCCCTGAGTCTGCAATAAACAAAATACTAACAAAACTGACGACCTAGCCCGATGGATTATCCTTTTTAAAGGACGATTTCCCTCACCCACAGTAGGTAGCATGCTTCATTAATGGGAAGCCCCTTGCACCATGATACCTAGTCATGGTGTGGGATACAAACCCTCTCTGAGAGGGAGAAGCTCAGGGATTTTCTAAGGGAGGTATGATAAATACCTTTAGGATGAGCTAAGGTTGATGAGGGCAGCAGAGTAAAACATAAAACTAGCAATAGTTAAAACTAGCTGCAGGGTCCACAGATACCTTTATTAATGCATCCCTGGGCCAGGATTAAAAACAGCGCACTGCAGGAAAAGATTAAACATTTTTGGTCAAAAAGGGAGGTCAGCATGTTTTGGCCTATAACCCTCCACAGAGGTGTTGCGGCCTTCTTTCGGACCTACACTCAGTGCTACTGATATTGTGCTCTAGCTATCATGTCTCTTGCCCTTGTGGTCTAAGGTATGTCAGAATGACAACATGGAAAGTGAATACTCATGCAGACCCAAGGAACTAGATTGTCTAAAATGACGCCGCATGTATCTTTTCCTAATGGGGCTGTATATTAGTGGTTCACTGTTTTATAACATCATTCATAAATCGACTACCTGTTATGCAACTCTGATTATATATAGACAATTGTAATTGGAGTCTCAGGCCCCTTAACATTGCAATAGCCCCGGGAATGAATGCAATTAGCAGAGACACATGGCACTAAGAGGCGACAGTATGGTTGCTAGACAAGATGCACTCATATCATACCAAGGGGGGAGGGTGTTGTTTTTAAAGGTCCTTGCCTCAGACTCTGTCGTAGTACCCATGTAAACACAGCTGCTTGTCGACGGGAAACCCTTATTCCTGACTTTTACGCCCACTCCATGCATTGGGCCTTTCAATATACCTTGGTTCAGTCGACAGGGAGCAGCTCTTCCACGCAACCCGTGTAATATGGTAGCCTGATAAACAAGTCTCCAGTACCATCTATTGGTACTTTCATGCATTAAGTGCACCATTATTTATCATTGTAAGACCGTTGAGGATAAAGACGACTTTCTCATTCTTTCTACCGGCCTACCTAGATGATCACAGAACTATGTGTACATGTGACATAATAATAAGAGATATAGATACTTCATATACTGTGATTACCTTTCTCTTCTGAAATACCCTGCATCCCCCCTCTCATTCTTTACTTTTCGTCTTTTGTCACATTGCAGCCAAGACGTGGAACGAGCTACCGGCAGATATCAGATGCGCCCCCTCCCTGAACACCGTCAGGAAGACCCTCAAGACCTGGCTCTTCAGCTAAACAGATCTGCGGACCCCCCTCTCAGCGCCTTGAGACCCTCACGGGTGAGTAGCGCGCTTACAATTCTCTGATTGATTGATTGATTGATTGTCTTTCCTTTGTTTTTTTCTCTCTCCTTTGATGGCTACTTAGGACTGAGAGTACCCTGAGCTCCATGCCAGGGCTGAGGTGAGGTACGACTCCTGACGGTATTGGGTTAACCTCACTCCATGTGTAAAGTTTCTCTCAAACAATCTCCTTATTATTAAATTGAGTGTTATCTCTACCCACTGATCTTTGGAAGAGGCGTAGAGAGAATACAAAAGAGGGGCTTGTGGCAGGGATATGATATTCCCTCTGATGCCCTTAAGTTGTTCTGCCTTGTACCTATAAGCAGTACAGGACAGATGTACAAAGGCCATTTTCATTTCTAAACAGGCCGAATTGCAATTTTGGCCTTTAAAAAATGGAAAACAGCATTTTCCTATGTACAACAGCCTTTAGGGAATCGCAAAATGTGATATCTACTGAGTAGAAATCGCATTTTGCAATTCCCTAAATAGGAAAACTCAAATAGGGATTTCCTATTTGCGAGTTCTTAGTTCATGTACAAAGCATTTCCTAAATAGAAAATGAGCATTTCAAAGTCGATGGTAACCATGTGCAATTTGAAAAAAAGCACCCCAAGATGCTTTTTTAGATCTGCAATAGAGCCCACACATGCCCCTAGGGCATATGTCTGCTCTACATGTGCATCACTATTATTGAGGTGCATTACGGGGGGCTTATGCCCATAGCCATTCTTAGTTTAGCATTTTCTAAATAGATATTTCCTAATTGGAAATCGCTATTTATGAAATGCAAAACTGGCCCAATGGTACAAATGTCATGGGATTTCCAAGTTGTAATTACCTAAAAGCGATTCCTACTATGTAGGAATCGCTATTAGGAAATCGGTAATTTCATACATATAATTTTGCATTTTCTAAACGGCGATTCCCATGGAGTTGCTATTTGAGGAAAAGGAAAATTGTATTGTCGTATATCTGGACCTATGTGTGTTGACTTAACTATGTCTGTTGACCTAGCTGTTTTGTTTGATCCTGTTTTCCAGATATGGTTGTTCCACTTAAAAAACCAACGGCACATGTTTCTTTACAGGTGACCAACCGCCAGTGGATCCCCATTGAATGGATATCCACAAGATCACTGGATGGTTTGTCTTATTTTGAGCACAATATCAAGCAGAAACACTGAGTATATCTACTCAAGAAGGCCGCAACACCTCTGTTGAGGGTAATAGGCTGGAACATGTCGACCTACATTTTTGACCAGGGAAAGCAGGTTTAATCTTTTTCTACAGTGCCCTGTTTTTAATCCTGGCCAAGGGACGTACTAATAAAGGTATTTGCGGACCTAGTAACTAGTTTTAACTATCACTAGTTCCTCTGATTTTGCTCTGCTGCCCTCATCACCCTCAGCTCATCCTTAAGGTATTTATAATACCTTCCTTAAAACACCCCTGAGCTCCTCCTTCTCAGAGAGGGGGATTTAGCCCACACCGTAATAGGTATCACAGTGCACAGTGGCTGAGGGAAATTGTCCTTGAAAAGGAATACTCAATCACGGCCTGGTCATTAGTTTCATTAGTATTTTGTGTTTTGTAGGCCCAGGGGTTTCTTTTGTGGTTCAAATGTATACATTAGGGGAGGTAACCCTTGCTGGTCTTTAAATCTCCTCTGGCCTTCCTGTGTGATTGAGAGATTGTAATGTGTCTGAATAAGACAGCTGCAAGGACTGTGTTTCCCAAGTGATTAGTCAAGAAGTAAAACAATTAGAAAAATAAAGGAAAGATGAATGCCCACATGCACCACAACTCTAGAAGGAATGCTGAGCATACACTACCCACCTGCAGGATCTTGCGCTCCAGAGAGCAGATCAGACCTCGCGATATCTCCTGCTTTGGCAGTTCCTGAAGTCTGCAGTGCCAATTAGGAGCACATGATACCTTTGCCATTTCAGTGCTCAGGAGCCTGAAAACTGAGATAGCCTTGGCATTCGATGTGTGTGTCTGAGCTTTGCCCTCCTGCTGACGTTAATAGGGTCAGGTGTGAGTGGGCCATACACACAACTACCAAGCCATCTAGATTCAGTTACACAGCATGTTTAGGAATCAGTCTGATGATGCATGGCAAGGTTAGATTCTGTTTACCTTCCCAATCCGTGGAATTAATTTAGTTTCATAATAGAACATGAAGCATTGAATGAATGCACCACAGTGGAATTCAAACAGAATATCAGAAAATTAATTCCTAGCATGACCCATGCGAATTTTGATACTTATGAGACCAGCAAATAAGCTGTATTAGAGAAAAACCTATTAGATAAAGGAAACTAGACAATTTAGTTTGTTTTTATGGTGTGCACTGTTCAGACACAGCTGATAAACATTTAATCTTGAGGGCCAAGGGAGTAGAGTGAGCAAGCTGTACCAATCTTTTAAAAAATGCATTATGATCTTTCTACTTCCTTTAATTTTTCAATTCCGCCCTTTTCAAGCTATTTATAAGCCAAGAAGTGTAACGGAGAATTGATTCTTTTTGCAAAAACAAAATATGTTGAACTCACAATTTTAAGCCATATGTGCCAGGGATCGACAGACCTTGCAAGCCCATAATGTAGTGTTCCTACTCAGGTCACTGAGGGCTTACAGGGTCAGACAGCAGAGTAATACCCCAATATCATAGACAAAGGACCATGCTTCAGTAGTGATTATGTCATAAAAATCTTCATCAATATAATGAAATTCCTCCACCGGAGACATGAAAAAGCTGTAGCAGTAAATGCTCTCTGAGAGCAATGATGTAGCCTCAGAAACAATCTCTCAAACACACCATGAAGTCTTGATGAAATGTCAGCTCTGAATACACTAAAAAACCTCAGTTTTTCAGTTTCTGTAAATACACAGATTTTCATTATTGAATGAAATTAGAACTTTTCATTTTGGAAAAATAAACTCAAATACACCAAAACTAAAATGTGTTCTTTTGTTTGAAAAACTCTTCATCTGTGAGCAGGAAGAAGTAGTCTACGATGTGTAAAGTAGCAATTTCTGTGCTGCGGTGTAATCTGAAGCTGGATTGGTAGTCGTGCAGGAGATGGTTAGCATTGAAGTGATCCTGGATTGAGCTTTGACTGCTTTTTCAATGATCTTGCTGATAAAGGGTAGGTGAGTGATGGGTCAGTAGTTTTAGGAGTGGAGGTTTTTACCTTTCTTGATAGCTTCTGTCAAAAAGCATTGAGTAAGAAAGGTGTTGACAATGGCGGCTAGGGGGGAGAGAGCTTTCCCGCTTTAACGAAGGACATGAGTTGTCTGTTTGAGGCATGGAGGATCTTCAGGATCATGAGGTCATCAGGAGTTTTGATTTACTAATTTGTTTTGTATACATGATTTATTTGCCAGTTTAAACATAATTTATCAATTATTTTAAATATAGTAACAGCCTGTGATATACCTGAAGTCTCACATAATTTACTTGGCTCCAATGAATTTTTCATGGACACTGCTAAACACAAGGCCGGCATGTGGCAACTAAACTTGGATAATTGAAAACATCCCATATAAAAAGTAAAAATGGTCTCATATTGAATATTTTATGAATTTTAGTAAGAGGTCCTTAATCGCATCAGGAAGTGACGGGGGTAGTCAAAAAAAACCCTCGTACAGGGAAACTGCAAAAGTATCTTTGACACTGAAAAACACTACTTTACATGAAAAAAAATGGTGCCAAGACTCGAGCATAAACAGCAGAATGGTTGCCCACATATGTCAAGAAGAGTGAAGTCTGGAAACTGAAGGGCTTATTTATAAGCCCCTTGCGCTGCAGGTACATCACTTTTTCCCATATTAAAAGTGGTGTCCCGGCAGTGCAAGGGCTAGTAAATAAGCCCCTAAAGAGATTAGGGTTTTGTTCTGGGCTACAATCCTAGCCCATGTAACATCGCAACATTTGCTAGTGTTTGAAATTGTTACTTAAGGGTTGGTAGATGGTGCAAGCTGTGTCCGCTAGTGTGGCTCACTTATCTTCAGATATTGAGATAAACTCAATTCCAGACCTGCTCACAATGTCAACCTGCTTGGAACACCACAGATTTTGGGGTGAAGAATGAGCAACTGCTTGTCAGGAAACGTTCTCAGGCTACACACCACATTGCTTACAAGCACACCTTCTATCTGCGTGTCAGTCAGTCAAGGTATTTAAGCATCAGTGACAAGCAAATAGGCGATTTTACATACTTGCTTGTTCAAGACTTGGGGAACACTAGTTTCCATTATTTTTTCTGTACTGACACTTAATTCCATATTTTGGCCTGGTATATCCATGTACCATCATAGCTTCTAGTGTACAATTTCCAATCTTTTCCAGGACCTGATAGTTATGTATGGTCCCTATGCAATCAGTCCATCCTCTGCCACTGTTCTTAGAGATCTCAGGGGATCCTCTGATATCTTGTTGGCAGTGGGTGCATGTTTTTGAAACATGTAGGAACAAGTGGTGCATCAACGTTTAGACCATAAAAGGTAACAGTTCTTTTTAATGTGTTGGTTGGGGTTTGAAGAAAAAGCCAACTTCAAACACCTCCCAAATTTGGTCTTGCAGTAAGTTAGGAACCTTGTAATTATCAAAAGGTATTGAAGAAGCTAGAGGGTTGTTATGACATTCAGCCTCACTTACCGATGTTGAGGTGCAAGTTGAGGTGCAAGTTCTTCATAAGAGTTCAGAGACAAACAGAGAATATAGATGCTTGTATCCTAGCTTTGCCAAGGCTGGTTTCACAAAATCAGTTCATCGGCTGGTGTTAAGAAAAAAAACATTCAGAAAACTATGGAAAATCCCACACAAGAAGAGACAATCAAGACGGGGAAAATCATAGTGACCTCACAAGTGGCAGAGAATTAGAGAACTGAATGAATATAGATCCAAGTCTTTACTGAGTTGCAACAAAACATTGACAAAGTACAAAGGGGAAATGCTGTTTCTACTTTGTGTGTGTGCTGTACAGCGCAGCACGCATGCAAAGTAGGAAAAGCACAGTGAAATGAAGACATTTCTCCGTTTAACGCCTGCTTTTCAGCTGCATTAATTTTTGGTGTAAAACCCTTTCTACCAATGTTAGTGAATAGGGTTTAGCATCAAAAAGCATGGGTGGCTGCATGGGAACGTCCATGTACCACCCATGTACCACCCCTTGATGCAAAGTAATGCAAAGCATTGTTTCACACTGCTTTGCATTACTTTTACATACAAATCAACGCTAATACCTATAGTGTTGGTTTGTAAATCCCAAAACAGGTTTAGAGTTGGGTTTGCATTGACACACTAACTCTAACCCGACGCTAAACCTTTAAAAATCTTGGCCAGCGTGTCGGAGTGCAACTTGGAGTGGATAGAAAGCTGCAGTTGTAACACAAGAAATCAATGGTCTGTCTGAACTGCTCCAAGATGAATTCTAGGACATGGTTTTGGTGGTTTCTAATGATGGCATAAGGAATGGTGCTCCTTTAGAGTGTGTTACTCCCTACATAGATCTATAATTTGGGGCACGTCTTTACTTCCGTGAGTGGACTCAGGAGCAAGAATTGCTTATGATAACCCAAGAACGTTTTTTGAGCACTTGGGGTGAAAGGAAGTTGCAGCCAGTGGATCGGGTACCAGTATCCCGTGAAGATTGTAAAACTGGCATTCTAGTGTTCTTTAAAGACATTTTTAAATTTAAAGGTGGAAGGACATAGGGAAAAGTATATGTTGGGTGTGGGTCAGCAATATTGAAGACAGAATATCGAAGGATCACAATATCATGATCACCATATCAAGGAACAAATTCTCGAAAGGTAAATCTGTATAGATTTCTATCCCTAACTCCACATTTACCTACCTTAGTGATATATGTATCTCTTCAAGTTATGTAGATGTGGAGTGAAGAATAATAAATCCATACTGCCCTCTGTGCATTTACCTCTTTGATATTTTGCCCCTCAATATTATAGTCATGACATTGTGACCCTTCGATATTCTGCCTTTAATATTCCCTACACCATTCTATACGGTGAAGGTTGCAGTAAAGCCCTCAATATGTGTGGTTGGTTTCATCAAAAGCTATTTGGTATGGTAATAGTAATCTCACTGAAGAAATGGTGACCACGTTTCCTAAGGTATGCTCAAATTATATAGGCAGAATTGAGGGTTTGGAGCACAAACAGGTGTCACTTGAAGTCAAAAACAAGTTGAGGGGAGTTCCAATCCATGTGGGAGACCATCTGAAAAAAGAACCGAACAGCTTATTTGAGCATAGCATTATGGAACCTGTGGAGTCCACATTGTGACTTTGTCCTTTGGTGGTAGTGTGCAAATGAAGTGGAAATGTAAGAGTTTGTGTTGGCCTCCGAAGCCTCAATAAGGAAATCTAGACTCCCATCTGCCTCACATAGAGAGTGCAACATATTTGGAGTATATTTCGAGGTGAAGTGGTTTACGAAGATTGATTTGACCTCTGCTCATTATTATGTGGTGTTGCAACGTTAATCTTGTCATATTACAGCTTTTGTCTCTCTTGACTGAGTTTTTAAATATTGCTGTACGCTATTCGGCTTGGCTTCAGTCTTTCAGAGGACCATGTTCCACTTGGTCAAAAATGTTAAAGGTGTGACAGTTTTCCAGGATGATGTGCTTGTCTATTCAACTGAATGAGAGGAACATAACCACATTTCAGACTGATTGTTGACAATCGTTCAGGGCCATGGAAAAAATAAAGAAAAAAAAATTAAGAAATGTGAGTTTCTCACACAAAGTGTAGAATTCCTTGTTCATGTGGTTTTGAAAAAGTGGAGCAGAGTCACAATCAAGGTTTGCTCAAACTAGGGATTGATGTTTTGCCAACAAAGTACAAAAAAGGTTAAAGTCCTTTTTAGCATTATGTCAATTCTAGGCAAGGTTTATTCTGCATTATGCAACTTGCATGATGTGCCTGAGCAACACGTTGAAGAAGAATGCTCCATTTCTGTGGGACCAATGCTGCCAATCAACATTTGAATAGGTCAGACTGCAAATGACAGATGCAAAGCTGTCAAACCATGTAATATTTGCGTGTCCTGCACCATTACTGTTGCTGCAAGCAAGTTTGGACTTGGACGGTGCTCACCCAGAAGCATGGTAAAAACAAAATCACCAGTGGGAGTTGTTTCTCATTTGTTAAGGGAAGTTGGAATTACCTTATTCTGTAATTGAGAAGGAGCTGCTGATATGGAATGGGTTGAGGAGAAGTGTTGCAGTTATGTGTGTGGTAAAACATTCATCTTGGGGAGAGAACAAATGATTGCAATGTTTGGGATGCAGTTAGATCAGTGATATAATGCTACCAAACTACCCCGTATTGTGTCACTCATCTGTCTACTCTGTCTGCGTTTGAATTGTTGCACAGAAGACAGTTGCCTTGTAAAGTGTTCCTTGAATGGATGTCCAAATGTTTAGAGTGAGAATGGAGCCAGACATTGTCTCTGGAAGAGTTCATGAGATTTAGGCCAAGCAGAAGCATCCTATGATGTGAAGAAGTGAACCAGACTTGTAGATTTTAAGGTAGGGGGAAAGCAAAGAAGGAGCAAGAAGAAGAGCAAAATTGGTGATCCTTTTGTGTTTAAAAGATTCAGTGGTTATGCTGTAAGAGTTTTGGGGCATCTGAGGTGGAATGCTAGGATGGTTCAATCTGGTGGTGGAAGTAGAGAACTCAGTGGCACACCTGTGCGTGAGTGCCATCTTCACAGGAGTGTGTACCTCAGATTTCAATGACCTTCCATATAAGTACTGACACTTCTTCTCCAGTGCTTACTGTCTGTTTGCTATCCAAGAGTGTTAAGTGACCAGATATCTTTTCACTTTTACATTGATGCAAATTTTAATTCTATATCCTTGGTATCTATATCGGTGATTCAGGTTTCTACTTCTTTCCGTTATGTCTTTTTTTAAAATGTATATGTTGTATTTTTTGTTGAAATCGGAATCGTGTTCAGTGGAGTCCTGCATTGTTAAATATTTTGGAAATATTGTCACTGAGTGTCTGGAAGACTAAGCTGGCTGCGTTCACAGGGATGGTGGGCTTATCTTTAGACATTGTAATAATCACATTTTAAGTCCTGCTCACCGTGTCAACTTGTCTGAAACACCACATCATCCTTCATTTAAAAAAGTGGAGTTCAAACATGGGTTTGGTTCAGTGCATCACGCTAACTGGCATTGTGTCCATCAAATCAGAAGCGACAATATTTCACAGACCTATTATTTTGTGGGATCTCTCAAACACATACCGGTGAGTGGGTGGACAGTACACTTGGCACTTTATGGCCAATATGAACCTAAATATTGTTTGAACTTCCTCCAGCATAGGATACAGAAACAGTGACAAAGGTGGACCTACATGAAGTCTGCAAAACTCATTTGCGAAACCCCACGTGGGCAGAGTGGGAGGAATCCATAGGTGTAGAGTCTGGTAGTGGAGGCCCAGGGACCACTGACCGTCATTGCTATATAAAGACAGCTAATAATGTCATGTCTTTTGATGCAGGAAGGATTTGTTGTTATTAAGCCGCAGTGTGCTCAGCGGCAGGACGGGAGAGGACTGCTGGCCCTACATTCAAAGTTTATCCCCTTTCCGAGCTCACGCTGCCAGCGAGGGAATTCTTCCCTTAATACGAAGCAGATTAGTCCCTGCAGCCTCCATGAGATTACCTATTAAAAAGGGATCAGGGAAAATGAAATGCACTCCTCCACTCCCAGTCCCAGAGAACACACAGAACAAGAGGTGCTGAAAAACACTCAGCAAGAACGAGCACTTCACAGGCCTCTGCTTTCATGACAGTGTCCACTTCAGTTGTCAACTTCTGCCTCTGACCGCTTTTACGTAGGAACTTGTAGGAAGCGCCTGGGCCCATGGACTTTCTAGAGTAAGTCCATGGACTTTACCGTCTCGTTTGGGTGCGCGGTGTGCCCGCTTTTCCCACAGGGGGCATTCTGTAATTCTCATGAATGCTCCAACGAATACATTTAGCTCACAATGTTTTCTACACATGGATTTTCACATTAAAATCAGGACTTTTGCTGACGTTTGCAAGGTGTTTCAGAAAGAGCACCAACATTCATCTAATATCAAATTTAGTGCACACCGTTGTAAACCTAATGTCCTAATGTGAACGGTCCATTGTTGACATGTACCTCTATTACAGGTTGCTTAAACTTGTCAGCACTCTGTGCAAATGGAAACCAAATGTTTAACTATGCAAAGCCTACCACACCAAACACCTCTAGGATGCTACTTGCAGCACACATGAGGAATGTCTTTCAATAAATAAAGAAGATTTGTATACTCATTACACAACGAAAGGCAAACGTGGTGATATTTAAACATTTCCTTGTTTTGTAATATTTGCAACATCACTCCTGTTAATTGCTGTTGCTTAGCACAATACCATATATTCTCGAGTGACACAGAAAGAAACAAGCAGACGTGCATACACAAGCATTCCACACATTTCCTTTAATATACCTTCCAAGAGTGTCTCTATTCTCTGCCCCTTTCTCTCATATTTCGCTCACACAAAAACAATCATAGGCAAGCAGACAAACGAATCAGGTGGGATTAAAGCCATTTGAGCCTGGTTACCTCCCACGGCTTTCTGGAATAGCGTTGTCACCGGGCTGCCTCGTGTTTGCAACACAGCATGACGGTGAACACCTCGACGGTATGCAAATGAGCCCAAGCTGAATAGTTCAGCAGGGGCTCGGCTCAGGCCTACAAAAGTGCCTTGGCTGTCAGAGACAGGCCGCCAGCTCCAGTGCTTCATGAGTGCCGGTACTCTCCTCCGCGGTAGAGAAGTGCCGGTACTCTGAGTTATAAAACTAAGAAGTGCCGGTTCTCAGTACCGGTGAGTACCGGCCCATTTAAAGCACTGCCTGTAAGAGTCTATGCGCACGTACTCACACACTGATAAGTTTGTCATGCTAAATTGATTCTGTTGTATTGTGTGGTAGCAAGGAAGCATTTGGTGCAAACCCCTTTTCTAACACCAAACCGTAGGATGCAGGTATTTCTTTATGCTTGGGGGTAGGGGAGGTGTAGTACCCGCCTCCATCGCCCTTACCATGTAGAATAAAAAAAAGACAACCATATCCCCTTCTACATGTTCCTCAAAGGTTATCTTTGAGTAAATAGATTCTGTGGTCTGTCTCCTGGTGTCATGCAGTGCAGATCCAAGAGGTAGACCGGTCCAAAGCACGCGAGATGAAATACAGGAAACATCCTTCTCATTGCCACACAACGAGCATCAACTGGTGTGGCTTTTGCTGACTGAGATGCCTTTGCTTTTAAAACTGGGCTGGGCCTTTTCTAACCACCTAACAAGATGCCACCAGCCTACTGACTTTAGGCCTCTGAAAACAAGTCCTGATATTGATTAACACCCAGTGGATAAAAAGTGGCGAAGACCAAACTGCTCAAACATCACACCTTTAACAGATGAAGACTTTTTCCTGCACGGGACGACAGTTTCTCATGCGACAAGTACATTGACATAATCTATAGTCCCTTTGTAGAATCTCAATGAAGGGGAGAAAGGCCCTTGTATGGATGTAGAATTTGTGCCATCCGGCTCCTTTGCACTTCTTCTAGTGTGACAGGTTTTTCTCCAATGGACTTTAGAAAATTTTGAATCTGAATGAAGGAGTCCATGTTTTTGCAGAAAAAATTGAACAGGATCGCCATGGGTCTGCTGCTCAAAAGCGACACCTAAAATACAACCCAACCTAAAGATAAGTCTGCCTGAAGCTCTCTTAATCAAACCCTGCTATTAGCAATACCAGGGAATGGATGAGACTCGTGACTGTGGTTCATACTTCATAGCACCTCTTTTTGAGATAACTGCATTTCTGGAGCCTTTTGCTGGCAACAAGTTCACCTGATCTGACTCAAACCCGCTGATTTGTTAAGGTTTGCACCCAGAACTGTTGGTAAACTTGGATGAAAGCCAACTTTAAGCATTTCTACATTCTGACTGTCAGCTCTGTCTCACTGACTGGCTGATTTTTACCAGACGGCGCACCGAGAACTCATGAAGCCCACACAAACAATTACACGCTTCTCTTTCACCGCAGGGATCGATATTCCGTTAGTACTGCCTTTCTGCTTTCTTATGTACATTATTTTATTGGCCTGCTTTTCTCACATGTAAATAAAGAGCTTCTTAGTCTTGGCTGCCTCTGTAAACAGAACGCTGCCATCAAAAAATTATCTAATAGTCATAAGTTCAAATCTCAGACAGAGAGTCTCAGCCCTCCATGGTCCTGAGATCTGTAAATTGAGTATTAGAAATTGGACGCTAGTAACATCTTTTATTTACACTCGCCAGAAACGTGGTATGAGGCGCTATAAAAAAACAAGTCATTATTGTTAACATTATTGATTTCATGCGACATAATTAAGTGTGTCATACAGCAGATGAGATGCAAACCTTCGTTCACCTCTAGAATCATGCCATGACTCCTTATCAGTAAGGGGATACGCCAACATAGTAACTTGATGCAGCATGCTAAGGAGACGGAGTAATATAATCTAAAATGTTTATGGAAGAAACTGCTTGCAAGGCTGCACAACTCAGAGCCTGCTGGTGCCATGCAATAAAACGATGCAGCGCACGCGCAACGTAATTCATTTTATTTATTTATTTATTTAGTTAACTCCGGTCGGCCGTAAACCGGAGATTACTACCCACCACCTCGCCCCTCCCCCGCCCCGCAGCACTCCCACGAGGAGCCGCCACCGGTAGATCAGCGGGTAGTGCCTTTGTTACAGCGATCTTTGTGGTACTCTCAGGTTGCACATGTCACTCCTGGTATAAGTGCTCAGTGAAGTTTGCTCCAAATTGAAACAGAACCAGGAGACATGCAAAGGATACCATGGAAAACTTGCATGTGTTAAATCAATATTTCTACACGATGAGGTTGTTAAAATGAGCTACAATGGATAGTAGCATGCACGTAAGTGCCAAACAGTTCAAGTTGTAGTACGTGCTAGACAAAATATTAATAGTGTACATACACACATAGAAGGGTGTCCCTCTTACTCCCTTTTAAGGCTTATTATCCAAACGATATTCTTGTTCCTCCTTCAGTAATATGCTCTGCTGGTCCATCATTAAGTTTTTATATTAATAATCAGGGTCGGACTGGCCTAAAGGGCAATTGGGCGGTGCCTGTTGGGCTGGTCTGGCAGTGTGTGGGCCAGGCTTTTGGCTGTTTGGCTTTCCTGATAATAACAGAAACATTGCCTGTGGCAAGTTCAAATCAATGCAGTCTTCAATGCGTTGCAAAACACAGCATGTCTTTGTAAGTTCAAAACTGCCCCAATTTTCAAACATTAAGGATTTCTATTTACCTTATGCCTGCATATGAGCCCGGCTATGGTGGCTATTTTCCTCCTCAAATGCCTTGCCTCTCCTCTCCCAACATTTTCAGCCCACGCTGACTCTTCCTGCAGCGGACCATCTTGGGATCAGGCGCCTGCTGAATAAGGGTTTAAGGGAGGTGGGAGCAGAAATTCTTTACCCATACCTGAACTCATGAAAACATATAAACACAATAGCTATATTTATGATCATTTTAAAGAATAAAGTCTTGTGTTACACAATTCTTTCTCCTTCCCAATCCAAGATGACCAAACCTTTTTCTGTAGAGTGATGTCATGTTATCTGCTCTATAAGGGTTCCATTTTCAGGCCATTGCATATCAATAGTTTCTGTACCATTGCTCACTCACTGGACCTCACGGACTATCTGTCCTCTCCTATTCCTGTGCTCTACATTCCTCCTCACATCTCTGTTAGCACACATACCAACATTTTGAATCAGGAAAGAGGGACATTTTGTGAAAAAAAATCAGGGCAATTAATTTTCTCCATTGACTTACATTGAAGAGGAGGAGTTTTAGGCAGGAGGCACCTAAAATAGAGCCATTTTGGGCTTAAACAATTGGGAGTCCCCTGCGTGAATCAGGTCTCATGGCATGAATGTGTTGGCCTGGTCAGTCTGAAGGGTTTTTGGGGCCTCCGGTTTTTTCCCTTTTAGCTGAATTATTTTCTGGAGCATTGCTAGACTTCCTGTTCCAAGCCTGGTCAATCTGAAGGGTTTTTGGGGCCTCCAGGCTTTCCCCTTTTTGCTGAATTATTTTCTGGAGCATTGCTAGACTTCTTGTTCCAATCTGGAACCGCCTCTGTCTCTGAGGAAAAGAGACCCTTTCTCCAAACCAAGAAAACATTACAAGAGTCACCCAAAAGACTTGGGACACTTTTTAGCTTTCTATTTCACTAACGGGGACCAGTTTGATTTTAGTCCCCAGACCTATTTTCTGTCCAAGTCAAAACTGTTAATAATAAAAAAATATATAGCACTTGGACTAACCTACCTTTTCCTTGCCTGTCAGTTCTGGAACATATGTAAGTCAATGTTTTTAGCTATATGTATATCAATATGGACTGTCACAGCAGTTCATTTTGGACTGTGTTCAACACTCATATTACGCTCTGTATATCAGTACTTCATAAAATACAGTGAGGCCTTTATTCAGAGTTGACCAGACTGGAATAGCCCCAGCTGTTTCTGAGTAGTAGTGGTCAATAGTCCTGGATCTAACAGGAAAGATTTACTGGGTGCAAAAAATGCACCTGATAAAACCACTTGGGCTCTGAATGAGAGGCAGTGGGCTGAGATCAAGCCTCACCTGCCCCCCCTCCCATTGAGCCAGGGGATCATACATACAACTCTCCACTATCAGTCCTGGAGTCTGCTCTAACCCCCCCCCCCCATCTTCCCTCCCAGTGCTTAATTTGAGCCAGCGGTTGCAAGTGGGGCCCACTGGCCCTTATTTTTTATTTTGAGCCAGTGGATGCAGCCAGGGCCCACCGGCCCTCATTTTGGGGACCGGCATTACTTTTTCTCAACAGTCTTTGATCCAGAATGAGCGAGAGAGAGAAAAACACAAAAGGGGGAAATAAGGTAGTTTGGACATAGACCTACACATCTTACTGAGAGGCAGATCCTGAGAATGTCCAAAACCCATTTATATCAGTGTGAGATGAAATGTATTATATGAAATAGAAACAATGTTTGGGGAGAGGATGTAGCCTTACAGCTAGAACGGTCGACTTCGAAGCTGGGTAACAGGTTTCGAGTTTCGGCAACGACGCTCAACATCCTGTGGTTCTGAGCAAATCACTTAACCTCCCCGTTCCTAACAAAAATGAATGTGTCCTTCTATAACAAAACTGGTGCTCATGTAAAGTGCTCTGATACCCGATGTCTCGGGTCTAGTTCGCGCTATATAAAACTCTGTCTAAAAAAAAAAAAGTTTGTTCTTTAATTGTTTACTTATGTTACATGTTGGTTTTACTGATTCATATTTTTGTGATTATTATTTCTGCACATTCAACAGCAATATGAATTCATATGCCGTTTTGTATGCAAGCATTAAAGTGCATAGTGTCCCATCTCATTTTACTATATGTATTTCTTGAAATGTATTTCATTTATCATACTGATTTTGATATGTACCCGTAAACAATAACCAATAAACTGATAAAACACATTTAGATCTCCTTTAAGTCTTGCCAACTCTCGGGCCTTGGTCATCTCCATGTGCGCGGACGACGTAACATTGTATGTCCGCAATCCATTAGAAAATCTTGCCCCCATGATCAGGGAGGCTGTGCGGTTTGGGGGCCTGTCCGGCATCCAGGTAAACTGGAGCAAATCCATTCTTTTCCCTCTCACGGATGCCACCACCCCCTTTGCCTCGGAGTATCCCTTCGCCTGGGCCTCGGGTCCTACCAGATATCTGGGCATCTGGCTCAGCAGGGACCTGGACAAGCTATGGAAGGCTATTGATTGGTTGGACACCAAGATTCAACTCTGGCAGAAACTTCCTATGTCGTTGGCGGGGTGTATTGCCATCGCCAAGATGGTGGTACTTCCAAAATTCTTATACCTCTTTCTCAATGTTCCAATCCCTCTCACTGCGCACTTCTTTTGTAAATTGCGATCTCTTATCATTAACCTCGTGTGGGCCGGTCAGCAGCCCAGGATTTCGTATGACATTCTTACGCTACCTTTATCCCGGGTTGGCATGGCCGTCCCAAAGACTTCAAGTTATATGCTTTCAGCGCTCAGGCCAGCTTCCTTCACTTCTGGCTGCATCCCACGCCATTCCAACCACATGTCGCGGTGGAAGCTGATCTCGCTGCTCACTGGCCGCTACAAACCGCTCTCTTTGCTCCTCCTAAACCCCCATGTGGTGAGATTGACACAGTGGAGAACCTGCGCTGGGCCTGGGACGGCCTTAGGAAGCATGCTGGTGCTAGCACACTCTCCGCACAAGCCATGCCCCTCGCCAATAACCCAGCATTTCCTCCCTTGCAATCTGCTGGCATGGCCAAACGTACTGCGCGTATGGTTCTAGTTATGCTGGCGGACCTTTACCCTGACAATAACTTTCTCACCCTCGATGGCGAGACTGGCCCATTGGATACGCTGCTATATTATCAAATTAGGGCGTCCTGCCGAGAAAATCACTCCACATTTCCTCAGCCCCCTCCTGCGCTTGCTGCCCTCGACTTAGTTTACGCTTCCAGCTCCCCACGTAAAATGTTTACTAGGATATATGGCCTCTCACTTGCTGATTGCCCACGGTCTGACGAGCTTATTGGAAGTGCCATGTCTGTCACGGACAGCGCGGCCAGTTACCCTCCCACGATTTTGCTGTCTCTGCGCTCATGCGACACTACGTGCCAACTTTAGTACACATTTTGGCCCCACTGGGAGTTTCATTTTTGTTCAGCGCCAATCTCTTCTTGCTATGTGATTCTTTGGTGATGTCATCATGCTTACTTCCAATGCAACATGTGTTGACTCCTCAATAAAGGTTTTCAAAAAGCAAAAAAAAAAAAAAAAGTCTTGCCAACTCTTGTAGTCACACTGCAGGATGCACTTGTTGATGTTCACAAGGATATGTCAGATGTGCGTTCTGGGGGATCGAAGGATTATGTGGTGAACACTGACCGAGGTCTAACTTTCTTGGTATTAAAAACGCCTACAAATGCATTCCCAAAACTCTTTGGGAACATGTAGGGTACACCTGCATGGAAATTAGTGTATTTATTTTAGAGTTTTAGAAAGTACAAACAAGACCCTTTTGGGAGACAGATCACTTTACAGGACAAGCTATGTTATGTTATGTTAGCCAGATTTGTATAGCGCACAGCTGCCCCAGCAAAGGGGCGTCCCGGCGCTTTTGAACAAGAAATCGGCACACAAGCAACCCAGTGAACAGGCGATGACAGTGCTAAGCGTCCAGGGAGAACAGGAAGGTCTTAATGGCCCTCCTGAAAGTCAGGAGTTCATCAATGGCCCGGATGTGGACAGGAAGTGAATTCCAGAGCTTGGCAGCAAGCACACTAAAAGAGCGGCCACCGGCCCTAACCCTTTTAAAGCGTGGGACGGAAACCAGATGAAGCCCTGAAGATCTTAAGGTACGCGAAGGTGCATACGGCGAAATAAGATGTTCCAAAATCTGAGGGGAAGAGTGTTTCAGAATTTTGAACGAGAGGCAGAGAGATTTAAACTTAATCCTCTGGGATGCAGGAAGCCAATGGAGTCCATAGATGTTTTTTTTGGCCGAGCAAAATCTCGGCAGGCCAACCAGAGCCCTGGCGGCAGCGTTTTGAACTCGCTGGAGTCTACAAAGTTCGGCCTGATTAACTCCAAGTAAAAGAGAGCTCGCATAATCCAACCGAGACAGAATAGTAGCCTGTACGATGAGCTGTCTGGTTGGAAAATCAAAAAATTTAAAAATAGGTCTAAGCCTACGGAGAATCCCGAAACACATGGCAGCGATTTTCTTGGTATGAGAAACAAAACTAAGTTTGGAATCTAGCCAGATGCCTAGATTCTTTACCTAAGTGACAGGAAGAGGGGTAGGGCCAAGCTCAGAAGGCCACCAATGATCACCCCACAGATGGCTCTGATTGCCGATAATAAGCTCCTCAGTTTTTTTTGCATTCAATTGCAAACAATTGTCTGTCAACCAACAGGCCACTGACCTGATTCCCTCACGAAACTTTGTGGCCTCTATGTCAGATGCCCCACTTATGGCAATCGCCAGCTGCGTGTCGTCAGCATAGAACACCATGGTCAGATTACAGCGCTTGACGACCGCAGCCAGCGGCTGGACATAGATATTAAAAAGTGTGGGGCTGAGATCCGACCTCTGCGGAACACCCTGTGTGATAGAGTGGGGTTTAGACTGGTAAGGAGGGGTAGCATCCCTGAAGGTACGACCAGATAAAAATGATCGAAACCATTCAAGTGCCACGTGAGCAACACCAACCTCAACCAAACGCTGTAGTAGAATTGCGTGGGAAACGGTGTCGAACGCGGCACTAAGATCTAAAAGCCCTAGGGCTGCCGTTTGACCAGAGTCCACCAAAGTTCGCAGGTACTCAACCATAGAAAGAAGCGCGGTCTCAGTACTATGGCCAGGTCGGAAGCCATTCTGAGAAGGATCTAAAATATTAGCAGAATGGATGTGGTTACAGAGAGTAGTGTTAACATGAGTCTCAGTCAGTTTTGCCACCCAAGGAAGGAGAGAGATGGGGCGATAATTCTCAAATTTTAGAGGATCCAGAGCAGGTTTTTTTAGAATAGGCATCACCTGCGCTTGTTTCCAACTGTCAGGAATGGAGCCAGACATTAAAGATAGATTGACCAGATCACGTAGCGGAGGAAAGCAAAATATCGCAGATTCTCTAAATTGGACAGGTCGTAAAGGATCCATGGGAGAACCTGATTTAACTTTCATCGCGATTTTATTAAATTCCTCCATCGAGAGCTCAGGAAAGGAGCACAAAGACAGAGTGGTTTTCGGGCCAGAATCCAATTTCTCCAGAGATACAGATGAAGCAGGGAAAGAACGGTAAATGGCCTCCACTTTTTCTACAAAAAAGGTTGCCAAGCCCTCACAATGAGTGGCCGAACAAATGTCAGCGACTGGGGCTCTACTGGCTGTCAAATCCTTAAGCACCTTAAATATTAGTTTAGTGGGATTGGTGCTGGTATTAATTTCATGAGAAAAATAGGCAGCACGGGCTTTACAGACCGCCTTATGATAAGTTTTTATCCTGGCAAGATACAGAAGTTTTTTATCAGACAGATATGACTTACGCCAGGCTCTTTCCGCTTGTTTGCAGGATTTCCTTTGGAGCCGAAGTGAGTCATCATACCAGGGATTGGGTCCGGCGTGACGGTGCTTACTCTCAGTCATAGGAATCAGACAGTCTAAGGCTCCTGTCAGCCAGCCACAGAAGTGATCATAGCCCGCCTCAACATCCGTAAGAGAACCCAAAGGATGTAAGCCAAGAAGCCGGTGAAAATCCGCTAACTTTAGTTTTTTCCATGGGCGTTTGAGAGACGCGGGCGCAGCTGCTCTAAGAGGAGAATCCTCGATCCAAAGGTGTAGTTCTATAAGATAATGGTCAGTCCAAGCCATAGGCCTTGGGGGTAGCACTTTCACCATCAATAGATTAGTGAAAAAAGGGTCTAAAATGTGCCCACCAATATGAGTACAGTGTTTGACCAACTGAGGTAGCTGAAGGGCTTCCAGGTCGGCAAGGATACTACCTGCCGCAGGAGAGTGCAAAGCATCAAAATGGAGATTTAAATCACCAATGATGCTAAAATTAGAAGCCCTTAAAGCTAGAGCGCTAACGACTTCAGGAAGGGCAGATCTGAATGCCGCATCAGGCCCTGGTGGCCGGTAAATGAGTAGTCCAGAAAAGGTAAGATGCGGACTGACAGAAATACGGAAATGGGCACATTCGCAGCCAACTATATCCAAGGGCGTCCATAAGCATGTATACCAGGATTTGACCGCAGCCGCAATACCACCACCTAGCGAGTTGCGGTTATGTGTATATATCACGTACTCCGAAGGAAGAGCCAGATTGACCGCAGCTAAGGCTTCGTCATGCAGCCATGTCTCTGACATAAAAAGAATGTCAGGACTTTCCTCCGTAAGAAGGGTGTAAATGTCCAAATGATGTTTGACCAACGATCTCACATTGAGATGACAGATCTTAAAGTCATAAGAGGCCTGTGGAATCGCTGGTGGTGGATTTGGACAATCTAAGCACTCAGGAGGAGTTACCCTGTGGCCAGTAATGAAAGCAGGAGATGTAAGCCTGAAGACACACTCCTGACACTGATAAGGGCCAGAGAGGGAGTGTAGACATACCTGAGTACAGCGCGATGAATAGCGAAGCCTAAGCAGCTCCTTTCGCGAATACATTCAAGACGAGCTCTGGAGCCTGCCTCGAGCACTGACTCGGCACGGACGAACGCAGACGGGCAGGACTCTGGCACGACTCCGGCGCAGGGAAGGCGCTCCCGCTGCGTGTCACCGCTGCGCGCTGACAGGGCTGGCTTAAATAGGGTGGCAGCGTAGAGGCTGCACCGCTAGGACGCAAAGATGGCGCCCAAGGAGCGTCACGACACCTCCCAATCCAAAATGGCCGCAAATTCCCCAATTGTCAGACCCCTAGGACAGGACCCGCTCTAACAACGGTGAAACAACCGAATTATGGTGCAGGTAAGAGGGCGACCCCCTAACAATAAAAACAGGGGAAAATAAACAAGATAAATAATAATTACAATATAGTACAGACTGATCTATTATACATAACATGAAATATATATTGGAAAACAATATTTGCATGCACAGATGGGTAGAAGAGAGATAAGAAGACAAAGTCGAACATAATTCTCAGTCAGAGTGTAGTCCGAAGCTAGGGGAAGGAAATACCAACTTAGGAGAGAGAACAATGCAAGTCTTGGGACTGGGGGACGATCAAGAAGAGAAGGGGTTAAGTTCTCAATGGGTGGTGAATTTGTTGGCTAATAGAATTTTTACTTTTTTCTTGAAGAAGGATGTGGAAGGGTTGCATCTGATCTCGAGAGGGAGAGCGTTCCAGATTCTGGGAGCAGATCCAAAGGAGGATCGGATGTATGTTATCTTTTTCTTGAATTTTTGCACCTTGAGTAGTAGGGAGCTTGTACTCCTGGAAGATCTGTTTCCACTCGAGAGGGTCAGTTTCAGGGCCAAATAGGAAAGGGTATTGTGGTGCAGCGCTTTATAAGACATACACAAAATTTTGAGTTGAATCCTAGCCTCATAGAGTAGCCAATTCAGAGATTGAAGGTCCAGGTGATGTGATCTCTTTTTTTAGGGGATTCTGAGTTGAGCCTAGCTGCTGCATTCAGAGTGGCCTTCAGTGGTGCAAGTGTTGTTTGAGGGAGGCTCACAAGGGTAGAGTTAAAGCAGTCTAGTTTGGGTAGTACAAGAGCTTGAACCGCTGTTTTGAGGTCTGCCCGGGGAGGAAAGATTTAAGTTTCCTAAGAGGATTCAATTGAAGGTTAGCAACCTGGTGGTGGCACTGATATGTTTTTGCATGCAGAGGGCTATGTCCAAGGTTATACTGAAGGATTTAGCAAAGACAACAATGTGTGGGGTGCAGTTAAAAGCAGTAAGATGTGGAAGCCAGTCTTTGATATTCGGGGCCATGGAGGGTGCAAGTTCAATAGGAATTCAGTTTTTAGGGCATTGAGTTTGAGGTGAATTCAAGTCAGATAGTTTTGTTCACATATATATAGTAGGAGATGTGGGCAAGATTGAGGATTTCCATTAGGGGCTCCCTGTACAGGTTAAACAGTGTCAGGGATAGAGCAGAGCCTTGAAGTACGCCCAGAGTAACTGGAGACTGGTCGGGGAGCACGTGGTTGAGTAGGCTACGCTGAGATCTGATCTGTTATGTAGGAAAGAGAAGAACCATTTAATAACGATGCTGGTGAGACCCATCCTGTGTTCTAGAAGGTTTAAGGGGGAATCATGATTGATAGTGTCAAACTCCGCTGACAGGTGAAGCAGGATTAGGACGTACAATTCATTCTGGTCGACAGAACATAGGGCATTGTCGACAATGTGTATCATGGCAGTTTCGGTGCTATGGCCTGGTCGAAAACCGGATTGGCATTGGTCAATGAGTTGGAATTGTAAAATATTATTTAGAAGCTGTAAGTGTACATATTTTTTTAAGAGTTTGACCAAAGTTGGGATGTTGGTGATAGGTCCATAATTATTGGGATCAGACTGGTCTGAGTTGGGTTTTTTAGGATAGGAGAAACCTGGCCACTTTTTAGGCAGTCATGTAAGGAACCTTGAGTGATTGAGGCATTGATTTTCATGGTCGATAAAGTGAGAAGTAGATGAGTGGACTCATTGAGGGATTCGGAAGGAAGGGGATCGTTGAAGTGGTTAGAGAATTTCAGAGAGGGCAGAAGATGTAATATGTTGTTTTCGTATAAGGTTTTAAAGCTGGACCAGTTGCCATTATTTTTAGGTGTGGGGGGGTTTCTCTGGCATACTTCTTGATTGAGAGAGGTGGGGAATAGGTATTGCTCGTGTGGTAAGTTTCAAATTGTTCTGGATATCGTTGATGATTAGTGTGATTTCCTCGGTGAAAAGCAGGAAAAAGTTTACCAGCTGGGTGGTGTTTTGTTGTCTGAGAAGAGGGATTTCGTTTTTTCAGATTGACTGTTTTTTGATGATCTTGAATTTTTTTTTGGGCTGGTTTGTTGCCGTGTCTAGTTGATTTTTGAAGAAAGTTGCTTTGGATATCCTAATGTGCCTATTGTAGGTGCTGCGTCTTTGTCTTAGGAGTATACGGTTGGCAGAGAGGGGGTATGTCTCCAAGCTCTTTCTGCGAGTCTGAGGTGTTGATGTTCTTCGTTAAGGTTACAATTGAACCAGGGATTGGATCTTTTGATGCGGTTCTCTTAAGTTGTGTGGGGGCAAGGTTGTCCATGATGTTAGACATGACATTAATGTAATAATCAATAAGGTCTTGAGTATCTTGTATGCAGGGGGGTGGGAGCCAGATGTCGTTACTAAGAGCCGACAAGGAGAGTGAGTTGATGGTATGGGTGTCACGGACCCAGTGTTTGGCTTTCATAGGTTGGCCCTTAGATATAGTTGTTTGTTCTGAGAGAAGGAAGGTGATGAGATGATGGTCAGTCCAGTGTAATTTCCCAGACCTTCAACAGCTCTTTTACTAGAATCATTGAGTGTGAGTGTGTGAGCAAGACATTTGTTAAGGTTACTTTGGTCATCAGTCTTAGAGACCCTCGGGAACCGTGCACTTGGCAAGTATTTCACCCTCTCTGTCATACCTTAGGGATCCCTCCCAGTGTAAGTGCTCATGAAAGTGTGACAAATTACACCAATTCCTCCAGTTTTTTCCAGTGTGGTAAGCAATTAAATATTATAAATTATAGAAATAATAAATATGTTGGTTGAAATAATTTGAATAGGTCCGCACGTCATTTTTTAAATTTATTTCGCAGAATTTCTGTAAAATTCTACAAATAACACATAATGCTTAAAAAAAGTTTTAATCTATATCTCTTGTGACTTTTCTAGGTGAGGGAATACCTCAGATAGAGAAGTTGCTCGAGATACCAGCAGGAGACTGGTTTGGGGGAGAGAGATAGTCCAGTGAGCATGCAAGGTCGTTATACACTGCAGACCAGAGAAGGTTGTTAATTTTTTTAAGGTGTTTCCTGCTGCGTCAGCACAGCAGGTATTCAGTGGCGTAGCCTGTGTGTCATGGGTCCCAGTGCCAGGAAAGAAATGGGTCCCCCTGGCTACCGTTTGAACTGTGGAATACAGCAATAAGCAGGGTTCAGTGGGCCCCTAAGAACTCTGGCCCTGCTGCCACTGCACCTGCTGCACCAATTGAAGCCACACCCCTCCAGGAATTAAAGAACTGTCATCACAGTTACACTCTCAGACAAGGAACAGGCTCACTAGTCTCCCTCTCGACTGCTTCGAAGCACTGTAGAGGGACCAGGGTTATTTCGTAAAACAATATTTTGCTGTAATGCAGCCTGTCATCCTCCAGAAGAGGATGGCACAATTGCATTGCTATACTAGGTCTGAAAAATGGGTCCTCAACATTTATTTTAGATGACATGCACATGGAATTAAATATTTCCCGTATATGTAGTTCTTCCCGCAGTGTCGCAGAAAGTCAGAGCTAAGCGGTTCTAGTTTCATAATTTGCTTTCATTGCTTGAAGTTTGGCTTTTAGCACTAAAACACAAGGACTACATGACCCAGAATACAATCAAACGTACTGAATGAGGGCAAAACGTGTGATGTCGATTGTCCCATTGTCTTTTTCCTTGTGTTTCAATCCTTCTGAAACGTGATAAAGGGCACAGCCTCTAAAAAACGAGTTGTTTTTGTGTGTTTTGTGGTGTAGTACTTTATGGTGGATTTTGCTCCACACAAGTCCGTACCTATCGCCTAAAAATATAAAATCACAAAAGCTGCGAAAAGAATTTTTTTAACGAAATATATGTAAGCAAGTCTAACTAATTCTAATGGCGAGAAAGGGTAAAAAGGTCTGAGAAATACAAAAATATGTTAAAGAGTCACAAAGCATAACATGTGATCGAATCCGTCTGTACAGTTAATATAGCCGTGCTGAGGGATTTGGGTATAATCCGCGCACATGTCACAGGGATCAGCCGTCAGGGGGGCCGTGCTGGTCGGTGGCTGTCCTTGAGGCCTGTGGTCCGAACGCCTGACTGCCTCGCAGGGAAAAAACTGCACACTCTGCGCCAAGGGGCTTTCACAAGCAATTATGGGGCTCCTGTTTGTGGTCGAGCTTAAGGCCGTGTCCAACTCCTCACTGTGCCGGTCTGCCTGTCTGCACCAATTTCAAG
The DNA here is from genome assembly GCF_964204655.1 of Triturus cristatus. Classification (NCBI taxonomy): domain Eukaryota; kingdom Metazoa; phylum Chordata; class Amphibia; order Caudata; family Salamandridae; genus Triturus; species Triturus cristatus. The sequence goes on along the minus strand of NC_140590.1, from coordinate 688,920,416 downwards.
CACCCCATCAAAAGTCAGGTGGGTGTGACAGCGCCACCAGGCTCGAGTCGGTTAAATGGAGAGGGGTTATTTTCAAGGACAGAGTATTAATTCACAACCTAGTGAGCCCATTCACTGCTATGTTGTTTCAGTAGAAATCCAATACTCCATGTCACCTGCACACTATACAGGACTCCACGAGACACTCTGTGGAGGGATTCATCACAAGAATGAAGGCACTAAAAGACCACTTTATCAAGGGTCAGGGTTAAAAAATACGGACTGTCACAGTATTTCTTTAAGCACGACTTTGTTAGCTGAACATTGACATGTACATCTCTCAAAAATGTCCAGCAATCACAGACATGTCACGCAGTCGTGATGATACTCACGGGTGTTTACAATGGCGTAGCGATCGGCACCACCAACGGTCACGCCATCGTAACGTGAATTACCCACCGCCATATCACAATGGCGGTGGGTATCGCGGCAGACGGAAAGTCCGTCTGCCGCTTTTCCGCCGGTCGGCAATCGTTACGATTGCTGGCCAGGTGGAGCTGGGGCTCATATATGGTGGCGGTGCCTAGCAGGCGCCGCCATCCATATTATGTTTTTGATCTTTCAAGGCCTTTTACCATTGCGGCGGGTGCTGAAGCTAGCAGCAACAGCCGCAATGCTAAAATGCCAGATGCGACCGCCGTGGTGGCGGTCGCATCATGATCAGGGGTGCGGGATCACCGCATGGCAGGCGGGCGGTCCCGTTCCAGCTAGGATGGCGGGCGGGCGGACTCAGATCCGCCCGCCATCCTAATTGGCCCCTAGGTCACATGAGATGGCCAAAAAGGGACGGCCTTGGTCTCAGAAATAATTTTTATTTGTGTCTCCATGTCCAGTGTAATCCCATTCTCCAAACACTGCATTTCATAAAGTTGCATCTTCATTGTGACCTTGGCGTGAGTAGGCCTCACCACAAAGGATCTCTAAAAGCTGAATGTTATGTTATGTTATGTTATGAGGATTTCTATAGCCCGCTTATAACCTGAGGGGTATCCAGGCACTGGAGTAGGTGAGTAGGCCGTTCTGTCTCCTAGTCCAAAAGCCAGGTAGTCAGTTTCTTGCAGAATTCAAGAAGGGATGGGGAAGTCCTGATGTGGGGATCAAGGTCAGTACAGAATTTGACGGTGATGTAGGAAAAGAAGCGTCCCCCTGACTTGCTCGTGCGGATGCGAGGTACTTGCACGAGGAAGAAGGAGCAGAATGCCCTTGTTCTCACTTTCCCTCGGGCTTTAAAAATGCCTTTGTTGAGCAATGGGCAGAATTTCACAGAAATGTGAGATTACAGAAGAGCTCTGTACACCTGCTATACGTGCACAGATCCAGTGTACCTGGACTATCCATGACCCAGCCTTCAAGTTTTGCTCGCAACAAAAGCTCAGTAGAGTAATTTAGTGAATTTCGGTCTGCTCCCCCGACTATAGAGGGACAAAAGATACAGTTCAAGAATTTGGGAGAAAAAAGAATGAGAGGTCATCTGAATTGATATGCTCCATGATATGCTCCATGCTAGTCAGAAAAATTCTTCATGTTGAGGGAACACAGCTCCTCCCTACTCATGCATAACAGTGTTGGAGCATTCCTATAGGGGACACAGGGCAGCTAATCTGTTTTTGGAAGAATGATGTGGCTGTAACCTAGGAGTGAGTACTACCAACTCCATTGTGTTCTGTCCCGTTACTCCAAAAAAGGGGGCCCATTTCTCCATGCACTCAATGTTTCGGTCCGCTATTTATATCCCATAGAGCTCAATTTTTCTGCAAAAGCCCAATTTTACTTCAAACTGTGACCGTCATGATGAATCAGATTGAGACACAGGTAAAAAAAGCTGAACTAGATGAGACTAGAAAGAGAGGAGCTTTCAGAAAGATTGGTTCTACCAGATGGAGCAGATGGACAAGGATAGGGATTAAGAGTAGAAGAAAGAGAAAGACAAATAGAAAGATGAAAAGAGAAAAAGAAAGAGAGTGAGAGAAAGAAAGAAAGAAAGAAGGAAATAGAGAAAGGAAAACAGAAAAAGAGCAGTTTGTTCTTTTGGTAGGGCACTAGGCAGTAAACAAATGCTGTGACTGATTGAGAGAGACACATTTTTCCTCTTGAACATAGGAGATGGCACACCAGCTGATGCTGAAGTGGCTAGTGTTTAGAATAGCCTCAGACAGCACACACCAATGTGAGTAGCGAATCTGAGCGTGGTGCAACTCTAGGTTCTCAGATTCTGTGGCTTAGCAAATCAGCTCCTATCAAAACTCATCATTTCAAAAATCAAATTAAGTTGGCTTCTTTATTGTTACAAAACATATTAAATTCCAGGAAGAAGTGGAGACATTTCACTTGAGTCATTCTGGCTTTTGTGGAGGTATGGATGGAGGTGGAAGACAACTTTTCTCAGGTACCGCTAAATACACACCTCGACTGTGACAATGCTGCATGAATAGGCAGAGGCTTACAGGTTTCAGAGAGTTTCCCCTTGAGAAGGGACTTGTAGGTTTACAGTACTGAAGGGATGCTATTCTCTTTAGAATCAAAGAGGCCCTACTTGCTCGCATGAGTTCCATTTGATGATATGTTGAGAGAATCGCTCTTGTAAAGTGGTGTGGGAGATGGACTTTTCATGGATTATATTTTGGAGAATGAACTCAGTGGATTGGCAATGTGGATGTAGCGATAACCAGATCTGAGGCAGCCAATCAGCAGTATTCCGTGGGAAATCCCATTGGAACATATACCCTCTTAGAGAAGATAATATGGAGGATGGGGCTGACACGGATGGTCAGCTGACAAGTCAACAGAGTTGCCTACCGCACCTCAGGAGGGCACTACCAGGTGCCAGACTTAGCAGTGTTTGACCTCAGAGATCTCCTAGGTATAACAAGGGAGGTTGGTTGTTGGAGATCTCAAAATTATGGAATTTGGTTGGGTGGTAAGAGAATATACCAAGAGGCCATTCACTCTGTGCTCCTGTATGGTACACAGAGGTGACAACATGGAAATGATTTATCCACCACCTTAGATGAAGACCCTAGAAGCGGGTGAGGTCAGTTAGAGTGCTGCCTACCCAGGGTTTGGTGCTCAAGACTAATCAGATTAAACTACTTGGATGATTGTTTTGCCTCAGTTGTGTCCCCATAGACAAGGAAGTACCCTTGGGGTAATGAGTCAAAAATTAACTTCATCAACCTCATGAGAGGCCTAAAGCACTGCAGTTGGGCCAATTCATGCATTTAATCTACCTCTTTCTTATTTTGCTCTGTGAGGTGGCTGGCAATGGCAATGCCCTTACATGGGTTTAAAATTAGCAGTGCCATGGTACTCAATCTGCATCTATCAGTTCATGCTAGACTGCCCTGAGTGGGACAGGATAACACTGATTTACAAGCCGTTAATCCCTCTCTGTAGGGGTACGACCAGAAGAAAAAATATGGACTGGAATGTGGCCAACGCCACTCAAGAGTGGCTAGTAATGAGTGGCTAGAGAAAGATAGAAATAAAGACCACAGTCGTTATACAAAAACACAATATTGGATCGCAACTGACAAGATGATTCAATTAGTTGAACACTTGCTGCTGAAACTTGCAGTGGTCTATAGGCCACACACTTGAATCCCTGCTAGGTTGACTGCCCTTTTATCTTTCTGAGGTGGGTAAAAGTGTGTACTAGTAGCAACTGTTAACATTCCTTAGACATTGCATATGGGTGATATGAAGTGCCAAAAAAAACAATTTATTAATTTTAGAGTAGGGTAGATAAAAGTGGTCTTGATGCCATCAATAAAAAAACAGGCTTTGGAAATGCAACTCTGTATAACCTTTGAGACCTGTTGGTTTTGCCAATGCCTTTAAGCAATGCTGTAAAGCATTGAAAAATGCTGTGCAGCACAGCAAAAATGTAAAGTAAAAGGCACCATGACTCAATCAGGAGCTTGCACATGCTCTACTCATGCATGCCTAGAAAATGACACAGGCATCCTCATTTTAGTTTTACCACACCAGATGGACCAGTAATTAATTAAAAAAAAGAGAAATAGCCCAATGGCTCTTTTAAGCATTTGATTCTTGATTCTCCACCCAAAAAAACATTAAAAAAGACTGTGGGTGGGTGGAAGGTCAGCAATAGGTACATGAAGCTGGGAGGAGGGCATGAATGGGAAGCTGAAGGGTGGGATAAGGAAGCAGCACCCGAGGGAGAAGAGTATTTGGGTGGATGAGCTGGAAACAGCACTTGCGGGCGAAGCACATGAGTGCCAAAGCAATGCGGGGACAGAAGCACACAAGTGTGAGTTCAAAACAGAGAGTGATGAGGAGAAGCACATAGACAAGAGAGAGAGTAACAAGGAGCACTGCTGCAGGGGGAAGAGAAGTACTTGAGGGAGACAGCTGGAAAACACATGCACTCTAATGGAGTGCTGAACCAAAAAGAAAATGTAGTGCCTGAAAAATAAGCATTTGGGAGGGCCCAAGTAATCAGGCTATGCTACAGGGGAAGGACAAACATAGCAAGAGGAAGGGACGCCTCCTCAAGCTCAGAAATAAAATACAAGCAAATGAAAGTTACAGGCTTAAACCCATTGTAAGCTGGCAATAGGTATTTTCATAAACAGAGAGCTTGGGCTGTCTGATAGGTGAGACCTCAAAATAGACTGAATTTTGAATTGATTTTCTTCTGGAGAAATACTTTGAGGTGGTTTCAGTTACTGCTAGTAACTGTCTATCAGTATGACAGCCAATTAGTCTTTGAGACATAAGTCTTAGACAAAGCAGACAATCAGTAGGTATTTTTGAAATATATTGCTTTATAACATAACATATAGTGGCCAACAAGGCTATTTTACCCTTTTAGCATTGCTTTCATTTGGTACATCTGAAGTGACATAAAAAAATAATATTAACCAAGTGATGACACCAGACTCGTACAATTTAATCAAGTCTGGACATTGGGATTAGGCAATATGTCTTCAGGTCTAAGTTTCACAGTCAGCTTTAAGCCCTTCGAATCCCATCTCCCCTGTGGAACCAAGATTGACTTTCCGTTCTCCATCCGGGGTTTTCTCTTTGTTTTTCGTGCCTACGGTGTTTAGACAGAATACCGGAAACAAAAATATTGTGGGACAAAATATTGTGTCAAGAACATCGAGGACAAAATTATTGTTAAGGTAAGTTTCTAAAGGTAAGCAATTTTTACTATATTTAACTCCACATAAATGTACCTTGACAATTTATATATCTTCAAGGTACATAGAAGTGGAGTTTAGAATAGCAAATCTATACTTACCTATTTGCACTTACCTTTATAAAGTTTCGGTCCTCGATATTTTTGATACGATATTGAGCCTTCACAATATTTTTGTTTCCAAAATTCTTTCAGTGAATTATGCCTACATAGCAGCTGCGAAAAGAGAAATCATGCTCTTCTGTCCACTATTGATTTCATTACATCATTATCCATGATGGTAAATAATTATATTTAGAATTACATATCAAAGTAATTTGTGTATTCAGTTTTTTCGTTATTATCTCCGTTTACGGCGTCTTTCTGGGTACACCTAAACCAACCATATCTGTATTTTCAGTCGACTCTTTAGTACTTAATGGATTTTAGATGGTAATGTAGCCTTGTGGGCTCCCTTTTTGTCCTTTGCAGAAATCTGGTTTGAATCCTTATAAAATGCATTCACACTATTCTATTGCCAACGTTGTTAACATTAATAGCATTGTTTTAATACTAACAGCACCATTAATTAAAGTGGCAACATACATGGTAGGTCTAATGTGTGCTATGAAACTGCCAATATCATTGTTAATTTTGTATATTCATTTGCTTCTTCAGGAATGTACAGAAGCGTAGTTAATTGTTTTGTAACAACAAAAATACTCTTCTCATTAAACTTTGTACCTAACACAGCTAGGATGCCACTATTGTTCATACAGTGAGATCACCATGCTAAAAAAGCCATGTCTGTAGCCATTTTTAGGTCTCGCCTGAACCAGCGCTTTAGCGCTGCTCTCGCGAGAGCTTTTGTAAAAGGGGGATTTGGAAGTGCAAACCAGTGCTTCCAGGCCGCCAGCTACAGTGCATGTGCGCCGGGCGCGCGCACCATTTGGCAGCCTGCGTGATCATTTCGCGGCCGCTTTGATGTTCTCAGTGAGCCGCGCGGCCACTGAGAACATCAAAGCGGCCGCGAAATGATCACCATTTGCCACCCCCTCCCTTATCCCACTTCCGGCTTGTTAGATACATGTGGCCCTAATCCGCCAGGCTGCACCACATTCACTGAATCACACAATCAGTGCATCCTTTAGAAGCCGAATACTTCACTATAATAACAGTTTGGATGCTACTGCCGAGATCAAGGCAGCAAAGACCACTGATGCACGCCTATGTTTAAAGTGCTGACTTCAAATTCTACCTAAACACAGCATCTCCGATAAGAGCTCACTGAAGCATGTAGTTCGGCGCATTACTGTTGAATTTGGAAACAGACTTTGTAGGACTCTCCCTATCTGTGCCTTTGTTTACTTAGCACTTGCTCTCTCTATCTCTCTAAAGGGTGCTTTTTTTTCCAGACAGCTGGTAAATAAAGATAAATCAGAAATATAAAACATGGAATAAAACGTTATGGGCAAAAACTGACAACCTCACACACCCATCACAAACTTGCCTTCAGAAAATGAGTAAATTAAATTAGAAAACGTAAGTCTTTCCTCCTACCTATTTATAACTCTTGCTCACTCTAAAATGATTTCTTTGCTGTTATTTACTAGGCCGCGCATCTGTATATAAATGAGCCAGTCGTGCTGCTCGGGGGGGGGGGGGCTCTTACAGGGGGGTGGTGAAGGTGCTGTCCGGACTGGTCTCGTCTGCCATCTCTCTCAGTCAGGGATATGGTCCTAGCTCAGCCTCCTTCGAGTGGCAGCAGAGCTCAGCTCTGTGATCTTCCAGCTGCAGCTGCTCCTCACCCTCCCTCGGGGCCGGGGGGACTCCCTGCGGGCTGGCAGCTTCCAACACAGATCCGCGGCCGCCTTAGTCCTCCCTCCTTCAGCGTCCCCTCCCCTGTCTGCAGGCTGTGGAGCCCCGGTGCTCTGATGCCCCCTTCTCCTGAGCTCCACAGGGCACCGTCTTGTGTGCCATTGGCTGGGTGGGCCGCTAGCTACCTTTGTCCTCGTTACAAGGGGCTCTGGTAGGGGGTGTTGCTGGCATTGACCTCTTGTGCAACCCTGCCTTTACCTTTGGGACACCTGTCTCCGGAACTGTACCCCTCTTTTCTGACCAGGCACCTGCTTTTATGATGGCACTTCCAACTTCTCGTTCTCAGTTCAAGCCCAGTACCTATTAAAAAGGCTGCTCTACCTTTTCTCTCACCACTGGGCACCAATTTTCAACGTCTGTCCTTTCTTTCTCCACGGGACACTTCTTTTTAAATCTCCACCTTCTGCTCCTCTTCACGGCACCTATTTTTGAATCGCTCTACCTCTTCTTTCTCTTCGATGCACCTCTTTTTAAATCGATCTAGTTTCTCTCCCTCCTTGCTCTGCTCTCTTCCTTTTCTTGTGGTACCTCTTTTTAAATCACTCTACCCTTTCTCTCTCTCTGGGACACCTCTTGTTTTGTCATGTCCTGCTTCTTTTTCCCAGGTCTGCTATTGCACAATGCTGGTCTCGGCTCTCTTTCATTTCACACTTCTTTTTCCATGCTGTACCCTTTCTCTAGGCAGACGCCCCCTCCAGTTTAATGCTGCTCTGGTCTCCTCCTCTGCAGCAAACCTGGGCTGTTGTACAGTGACGTGCCTATGTGTTGCTTCAGGGTCACCCCCTCTTGTGCGGGAACTTCTTTAATAGTGGCACCTGCACCTCCGTGAGTGCCTCTTGTTGAATTTTAATCGCTTCTTTCTCGTTTCTTACTCTGGTTCTCTAGTTCAGACCTAGTTTCCTCATGCATGAACCCCGTTTAAAGGTGACACCCCCTTGCTGCTCAGATAGCTCAGGTTCTATGCGCGCCCTCTTCCCTCGGTGCAGCCCCCGCCCCTTTCAGTGACGTACCTTTATTTCTGCTCAGACATCTCTCTTTTAACATCTATCCTACTCTCTGGTCAAGCAACCATTCAGAATCAGACTCCCACCTTTTAAGGAGACTACATTCTATTTCTGCATAGACACCTCCTGTTTTATTGTATGGATTGTAATTTCTTTTATATAGTGCTACCTACCTCTGACGAGTCGTTGAAGTGCTTTAGGCCGGGCCGCACGCGGCTCGGAAACCCAAGCGGTTAGTCCAAAGTTATGGTTATTTATTGTGAATGGGGTGTATTTACAAACCAACATTTGCAATGCAATGGGTGTCACATTTGCAAGAGTTTAAGCTATTGTCATTGTAAATCACAATGCCTTTTATTTATGTTTCAAAACCCAAAACTTAAATAAAAGGCATTGTCATTTACAATGCTAATAGCTCAAACTCTCGAAAATGCGAGACCTATTGCATTGCAAAAGCTTGTTGATATTGTTTTGCAACCTGTCATCACGTAATACAGTTTCTCTTTTATGGAAGGCCTCATCATAGAGAAAGCAAACAGAGAATATTCAAGCCAAAGTCTTTTCTGAGTGTCTTGGCACCCCATATGCCAGGTATCTTTGAAAGATGGGCCAAGACAAACATGCATCTCCTGTTTCCGGAAATCTAAGCCAGGGCACAAGTGTGTTCTAATTCCTGAGGATGAAGGTATGACAACGATTGACGGCTAGCAGCCAATGAAGCACCAGCATTCAACGTTCTTAATCACTTTTGACAGGTAGCTACATACTGACACATTTTTGAAGGGTCTTCCTATATGCAGGATGGATTCTGTTCCCAGTGTGAGGTTGCTTTTGGGCAAGCTTCCAGCCCTCAGGTTGATGAACGGTCTTGTTGAATGTGTGGAGAAACAGCAAAATCAATCTAAAATGTTAACTTATCTCCCTCCGTGCTGCTCATATGCACTCTGTTCATAGAGGTTATTATCAGAGTAAATTAATATGTTTTGGGACATATGATTGGTAGAAGTGGGTTATATTAGAAAATGATTCAGTGGGCCAGTGTTTCCAAAATGTTGGTCAAGCTGAGGTAGAGTCAGCCATGTGTCTCACAAGCCATACACATGGTTGACTGCTGCTGCACTTCCAACATTTGAGGCATACCAGTATCAATCTACAAATGTCTCTGTAAGCCGATAAGCCTCTGTGAGGAAAATGTCTGAGGACGTGAGTAGGCAGCCATTTTGTGAACAAATGTTATTCTCTTTACTGTTACAGACAAAATGTAGCATATTTCCTAAAGGAATATGCACTTTATAACGTAGAATTTCTGAAATAACTTTGAAATCATTTTTAAATATAAAAAAGCATAAAAGGTATGATAAAGTTAAGGAGTATTGGTAGATATCAATAATTTCTTAGTCTCTGCCTACAGTTCTACTGCTAATTTGTAAAGCCATACATTTCGCAAAGGTTATCAAATCTGACATAAAGACAACATCACAAGGGGGTGCAAAGATATACCTAAAAACAGAGAAATTGCTTCACAAAGACGGTCAGCAGTTAATTCATGTGGGTCTACTCTTACATTACAAATACATATATGACTTTTTCAGGATTACCTATGGAGTCTGGAAGTATGCCTGGGAAGTAGCAACAGTTGTGTGTTTCCAGGAATGCAACTTGAAGTTTTTGTGAATTCCTATTTATACCCATGAGTAAATGTTACACAGTATTGCTGTTTTGACTTCATTAAAAAAAAAAAAAAAGAAGTTATTTGCACAGCCCTTGCATGTATTCTGCCCACGCCAAATATCTCTCCATGGTATCCTGCTTGTATTTGTTCAAACACTGTTATTAGTTTCCTAGCCAGGTTGTTTGGTAATATCTACTATATTTGTCTCAGTGCTTTAGTTTTACATCCTGCATACAGATTAAATAAAAGATTACGCAAAATATTGTTACTACCCTGTCGTGAAGTTTCCACCAATCAGTAGGAACTGTGCATTTGCAGACTACATAAATTTAGGATGGTGCCAGACTGTTTCCATGCACCTCCGCTAGATATGTTTTACCTTGGACCAGCTAGCTTGCAGTGCCACAGTTAGCCCCCCTAAAACTAAACAGGGTGCGAACAGTTCTGGCAACCACTAAACATGACAGCTCTGTTCCCTCAGGAACCGTGGTGACAGACTCAAACTTTCGCTCAGTCACTCGTGCTTTCTTTTATTCAGATGAATATACAAAGGATACACAGAGGAGCGTTTTTAGTATTTATTGAACCAGAGTGATTCTTGTATAAAATTTGTGGGCTGTGATGATTAATAGACAGAAGCAGATAAATGTTACAATGAGTGTCAAAACAGAAAATAAAACAAAGAGTTCCACCTTCTTGTTGAGACAGGTTATATATGCAGGCATATAAGAGATTGTAACAATGGAGTGTATCCCTACGATGCTAACCCTAACCTAGATGTCTAGGGTGTGAATTTACAGTTTGCCAAGGAAACCTCCGTCTGGATGTTCTAACCTCTTAACCTGGTGGGTAAGAGTGTACAACCCCATCTTGATTACGAACTGGACACCCCTCACAGAGATGTCAGTCAGCTGCTATGCGAAAGCTTCAGCATGCAGGACCCCTCGAGATCAGCAGAAATGTCTTCTCTGATTATGGTTGGAAAAAAAAGACCATAGGTAAAAAATGGCACCCTTGCCTTGGGTCGAGATTGTAATTGAGTAGCCATTGTTTGTGTTCTACAGATAGATGTGCCGCCTTATTGATGTAATAATAAAACACATTTGTATTACGCATGTGAGAGGCGTTGCACCAAATGCCAAGGCAGTGTGGTAGGATTCTCACAAAGTAGTCTGTGTCAGCAAGGTCGGTGTTTCTGCTAAACCAAACCATGTGTCATGAACGCAAGAGGTGTGTCAAACGTTAATGTGGCAAAGAGAAGGCACCTTTAGGAAGAAGGATTTGTGTATATGCAAGAATGATACTAATTCCTATTAGCCTAACTCGAGCACATGACAACCCTGATACAAGTTTAACTGTTCAACCTTGGGAACTAGCCAGAAACCTCTTACAATAAAACAGATTTACAAAAGACTCAAAGAACTCTAAATGTGCTCACTGAGCACCATAATGGTTCTTTCAAAGGAGCAACCCCAAGGATGAATCATGTCACGAATAGTGGGTGAGGGGTTGCATCCTTTTTTAGTAGAAAATCCCTACTATAAGAATCAAATGTTTAAATTGATAATACAAGAATGTTTATACAAATGGGATACTACGTGGTCCCCAAAAACCATAGAGTAACAGCCCATATGTAGTGCTTTTCATAAAGTCAGGAAGGAAGGACTGCTTGAGGCTCATTAAAAAACGTCAAAATGCCTTCCAAGTGTTATCATCAATACAATATTTGCTTCCGATTGATCTATATTCAGATTAAATAAATGTGTTCCTGAATGCACTTTACAATATTGGTTGCTTGGATTTGTTAGATGAGACCGTTTTTGGTTGCATGGAGTTCATTCAGGTATCTTGTGTCGGTCTGTGATAGAGTTAGGTTGGTGGGTTATAAGTGATTGGTTTGGGTTGCCAATGCTTGGTCTCAAATTAAGTAAATTGATTGCAGAGATGCACACAGCTGTGCTAGCCATTGTTTGAATAAGCTGGGTGAGTCCCAGAGAGTCATTGTAATAGCTTGTGCACAAATGAGAAGGGTTAGGATCGTTGAGACTAACCAAGTTCAAAGGTTTTTGCATAACCTTGTATGTGCTATAAATCATTTTCTAGGAATTAGATGGAAGATTCCATGAAAATCTTTACAATAGCTGCATCTTGGGTCCATTGGCTGAGCTTTTAGAAATCTACTGTATTAAGCAGTGCCAGAATTTGCAGTGGAAGTTCCTTGAAATTCACAGAACTGAATTGTGATTGTTACAACTAAGAATACCTTCAATAAAATGATTAATCCATTTTCATTTTTGGTTGTATTATTGTGGAGTGCTATTTACTCCATTGTACAGACTGATGGTGTGGCAGGTGTATTATGGACAGAATATCGGAAACAGAAATGTTGTGTGGACATAACATTGTTTCAAAAATATCAAGGAACAAGATATCGAGAAGGTAAGTGCAAATTGGTAAGCATAGATTTACTGTTCTTAATTTCACATCTATGTACCTTGCAGATGTATATGTCATCAAGGTACATATATGTGGAGTTATAGTAAAGTTATAGTAAATACATATAGTAAAACTTTGCTTACCTATAGAAACTTACCTTCAAGTAATGTGTGTCCTTAATATTGTTGACACGATATTTTGGTCCACAGTATTTCTGTTTCTGATATTCTGTCTAAATACCGTGGCAGGTTCCTTTTCTTTTTATTTTTGATCAACAGATTTCATTGATTTTTTCACAGAGAAAAAAATGAATAATGCGACACACAAGTATATTGTCGGAGAAAGGTATACATCGTTCACTCGAGGCATTGGCATTCAGTTGATACAGTACAATAATATAAAACTACATCAGCACTAGGCCTGGGCTAAAATTTCGTTCCGTTCGTGGAAATTGCGATAATTTGACATTTTCGCGTTCCGCGGAAAGCGCAAAAATGTCAAAATTTCCGCATTCCGCAGCTTAGCGATAATTTGGTTCTTGCTCGCGCTGTAAAATAATACATTCTCGCGCGCGCGCGATCGCCTTACCTGAATCCCTGCGTTCGCCGACAAGTTTTCTTGATCTGGTCGCGTTCTCCATGAGATATTGTATTGTTTTTAGCCATTTGCGCTGTCTCGCGACAGTTCGCGCCCGCAGTGACGTCATGCGTCGCGTGATCACGTCTTTCTTCTCGCGATCATGCACCGCGAGACAACTGAAAACAAGATGGCCCCGCCCGCGAGCAACATCATGGGTAAGTTGGCGAGCCGCAACCATGCAGAAAATCTCACGAACATGCAGGAAAAAAACTTCCGCATCTTCGCGATATTTCCGCGTGTTTGCGATAATTTTTAACATTTTCGCGATAATTTGCGAAAGTGGATTTCGCAAATTCCGCCCACCCCTAATCAGCACTCCTGTCTTTAGTCAGGACTATAGGCTAATTGGCCCAGACATTTCCCCCAAATTTGACCAGGCTTGAGTGGACTGCCCCTGGCCTCGTAAACCGGTTTTCCCAGATGTTCGTACCAGTCTACCTCCCTGCGCCATTGCAAAAGGGTGGGAGGGGTAGAGGACTTTCAGCTTGTGGCAATGTTGCATTTGGCGACCATAAGTGTCGTCCCCAAGAAGGGCCGATCAGCCCTCATGACCCCAGAGCCTTCAAGGACACCCAGCAGAAGCATTTAAACGGGAGAGGGGTGCTTCCCACCCCAGCAACTCAGTCTGCTCTTCCACTACCACAGTCCAGAACTTTTGAATGCCGGGGCATAGCCAGACCATGTGACAGAAATCAGCAGGAGCGTCACCACTGGGGGCAAGGAGGCTCAGGGAGGAGTCCAGCTCGGTGAAGCCTTGCTGGGGAGAGGTAGGTATGAGTTGTCTCCACTGTATTTCATTTTATCTCTCTTTATCTGTCAAGGGTTGGAATGTTGATTTATCTTTCTTCTTTTGGAACCTTCACTATGTCATGAATTCTGAGAATGTTTATGTTTGGACTGTGGAGCTGTTGATGCTCGTCCCCTGGGCCCTCTGAACCATCTTACTACTTGGTGAATAAACTTCTCTTCTTGAACCACAGTGATGTTTGTGTGTGAATGAACACAACAAGGCACTATAGAGGTAATATGTTTGGATTAACTATAGGCACTATATAGGTAATATGTTTTGATCAACCGCAGTCTGGGAGAAATTTTGATAACCCTTTGCACCATCAACATGTCTTGCAAATCGTCCTCTTCAAGGGGGCCCAACTAATTCTTCCATCAGGTTCTAAGATGGTCTAGTGTACCTGGGACATTGACAATCAAAGTACAAAAGATTTTGGAGATCCAACCTTTGCCCAAATCGCCCATCAGAAGTTTAGCCTCTAGTGGGCTGAACTCGAGGAAGAAGTCAGTCTGCGGGACGTGAGACTAAAGATCATGTTTCAGTTGGAGGTATTTATAGAACTGTGTACTGGTCAGCGCATAGTTGGTTTGAAGTTCCTGAAATGACCACATGTGTGTCTCCACCGAGACGTCCCCCAGCTGCGAAATCCCAATGAGGTCTTATCGTTCAAAGCCCTGTAGTACCGCCACCTTCTCCGACCAAGTACCATGCCAAAGAGGTGTTTGTTGTTTGAGTTTGGTGTCCCAGCGGGTGTGGTGTAAGTCTGTCCTTCAAGTTAGAGGAGTCGCTTTGGTCACTAAAAATATGTAGTTAAGGGGACGTGGCTTGGACAGCCATCACAGCAGTTGTCTGTTAGGCGAGCTCAGTCTCTTCGAGCCCCTAAATTCATCAAAATTCATTTACTAACCTCAATGGGCGGACCATCAGCCAGCGGATCTGGCAGAGCTTCTTTGGCCCCATGTCCTGGTGCCAGAGAGGCTATACTCTAGTCCCCATCGTGACCTGACCCGATCTTGCGGGTCGCAGCCTACACTACAGTGCGATCTCCGGCGGGCATGGGTGTTGAGGGAGCTGCTCGCAGTCTGTCGGCACCGGCCTGACTAAGGGCTGAGTGGTGGGCTGCCCGACCAGAGCGCCCGTGGCAAGGCCAGAGGTAGTGCGGTGCGGCACAGAGGCAGCCGTGGTAAGATGTTTGTAGCTATATGAACACTGTACACACTCGCTTACCAATGCCTCCAATTCTCGATCAACACTGCACCACCAAAAATCATCGTGGACGTTGCATTTGGTGGCAGTCATTCCCAAATTACCCAGATGAGCAGTTTCAAGAATTTTAATTCTAAAACATCCCTAACAAGTAAATTGTTCTCAATTGAAAGTTCGCAAAGGGAGCCTGGTGGGCACGGCCTGGCGCTGCGAGGCCGACGTAAGAGATACTGGGCCCTGCTTGTGACACACGTGGCATTGGCCGTGGCCTCTGCCCACTGGACCCGGGGCGGAGGCTTACTTTCCCTTGCTTGGGGCATCAGCTGGTCGTGGTGGGGTGGGCATTCAGCGTCAGCCTGTCCTCCACGGCCGCACCAGGGGGACCGGGGCAGCCACTTCTGGACCTGCCGACCTCTGCTGCGGACTGAAGAAGACACCCCATCCTGATCTTCACGTGGTTCATTGTGCCTGCATTGCCGGACTGTGGCCCCCTGCCTCCGAGACCCAGAGTGAGGGCCTGCTGCCCCCGTCATAGTGACCACTCGTGTGCTGTGAGGTAGGCCCGCAGTGTGGGGGCAAATTCCTACGAGACCCAGTGAGCTGCAAGGCCCGCTCCCCCGAGGAGACGGGGGGGCTTGGGGGCTGAAATTTGGACCAGGCCTTGGAGGCTGTGAAAAACCAGAACCTTATGGGCCTGGCGGCGCAGGGTACGCCTTAATCTCCTGAGTTCACCTGCTTTGTCGAACAGAGACACGGGACACTCCGTTAGGCGTAGAAGATAAGGTTTATTAGCTGCAGCTAAGTACAGTTGTCCCAGAAGTACACTCGGTATGTTCTCAGGAGACTGCGACTTTACTTCGTGGCGCACAATCTTTTATAACACACATATTCACAAAGAACACTCCCAATGCATACAGGGTTAACCAATGAGAAGAGTGTGAAAACAAGATATTAAGTAACTCAAATAAGCCTCTCTCCCAACCGTGTTTGTCACTCTTCCCCACAAGTTAATCAGTGGTAGTGTTTATAAGTCGACTTGCAGGTGGCAGGACACATTTGTATGCCCCGGAGGACAGTTGTGAAATGAGAGAATACGAGTAAAGAATAGCGAAGGCCAGAGGATGAGATAAGGTCAGGAAAGAATGGTGCGAACCAACAGATAGTTGAAACAGGGATCAGTCAGACCAGACGAGGATTAGTTAAGTCGGCCGGACCCTGACACCAGCTATAAACAGAGGCAGGAGGTTATTTGACACGTTGCAGTAGGATGAGGGAAAACAACACTTCGTTCACCGTGCCGCCTGAGTGAAGGCAACACAAAATGGCGGAAAGACACAAAGTGGTGGCTAATTACGAACGGGATCGGAAACTGAATTACCTCAAACCCTCCTTTTGCCATTACTCAGGCAAGACACACAGACTCATTTTAATCTGAGTCGACGTCAATGGCCATGAGGTCATTAAGCTGTTGCTGCAACATCATTTTAATGCTCTCCGTCTTCCGTGGCACAGGCTTTGGGACACACATAGTGGCACAAAGATCACAGATGGCGGGGCCACACTTCATACAGAGACAACAGGAAAAAATGATGGCCAAAACCACTCCAAGGAATGTTAATACCTTCCATCCCCATTTGGACAGTAATCCCCAAAACCATTCCACTAAAGACCAATCTCCTTCGTCCTGATGAATCGACTCGGAGATCACATGTAATTTGGAGATGGCTTGGTATACGGTAGGGGCATCGTCAGGTATATAAATGCAACAGCTAGATCCGATCAATTTACAGACTCCACCACGATCCGCAAGAATAACATCCAGAGCAATCCGGTTCTGTAATGTCATGAGACGATCCGCCTGAAGTTCAGCTGTGAGATTACTCAAGGCTCCCACAGTGACATCTATGGTAGTCTCAACAACACGAACCAATTGTCTCATGTTTCTACTGTTGGCCATTGGGCCCCAAAAAGGGAGAAATCCTTTAAGGAAATCACCTCCCTCTTGTCCTGCCGTGTCTTTAGAATCGATAATCCCTCTGCCATATCTGTTTCTGTGATGTCCCGAAGGAGCAGTGTATGTAGGAGGGAGAAGAAAGGCTATATAGCATGTTCCTGAAAAATCCGTCGGTAGCCACGTATACGCTCTATCGTGGCAGACAAAATACGTGCCCTGGGATGGTACTAACGGTGGTGAATTCTGAGATGTGTGAATGTATGTATAGGAGCAAACACTTTTTTCTTGTCCAGTGTCAGTAGTCTGGCCCTTCATTTGTAAACAAAAGTTACCTCGATGAGGCACAGTCCAAATTGGTGGAGATTTTCTCTGTTTAACTCTATCTGTAAGGCTAGTAGCGTAACGAGTCACGTTCCAAGCATCGTATGCCCGTTTCTCATCAACAGGAACCCTACTATTCTCCACAATTCTAGCCATAGCCACTATTCCTTTTATCAGAGAACTATGACTAAAATCTTGTCCACTACCATATGAACCAGCTGGACGTCTAAATCGGTTCTGATATGCATTTGAAAACATCACAAAATAGGCCCAAGCGGAACCTTCATAAGAAAATGGAAGGGCTAAATATGGCATCCCTTTTTCTGTGGTATGAGGCATAAGTCCACACACCCAACAGTCAGTTGTGTTGACTACCAACTGGTGTTGGTGCAACAACTGGACAAATGAATTGTTAAAATATTCTGTTCTCCTGATTAGTTCATGTTGGGGAAGCGTATATAATTGATGTGGGGAGATAGTAGAATGAAAAGGCAAAGAAATAGAAGTAGGAACAGATTTTTGCTGCATAACATGAACAATCTAACCTATACAAGCCAATAAGATACTAGAAAACATAAGAACACACAATGCTATGCCACATTGACTGTACACTAATTTACAATATTTCTTTTTCATCTCTTCCTTCTTATTATTCTTTCCCAATTTGACATCCATCCTCTAAAATCGTTGCTCACGGCAATCTTCCTTACTCACTTGGCTGTGATTATTAGCCGTCCTATGACACTGCAAGTCCTGGGGGCCTAGCCACTATACAGGTCACAAACCAAGACTCCTACCGTGACCCTGCAACCTAGACAGATGATACATGTCACGAAGAAGATGAAAATCTCAGGTGTCCTTGACCAGTCTAGGCCTTAAATTATATCGAGTTCTGTTCAGTACAGTTTGGTCCTGAAATAGTGTCTGTGGATCTGTAGTGTTCAATCGGAGATGTGGCGGTACTGCTTCTTGTAAAACGTCATCATCTTCTTTTTCAGACCGAGCTCCATCTAGGTGTGCACTACTGAAAGGTACAAACCGAGGGACCTTTTCGCCTCCAAAATCACCTACACCCTTACGGACCCACTGGTCAAAAGGCAAGGGCAAGGGCACCTTTTTGCAGTGCACGCCATGGATCCAGTTCATTTTCCCCTCGACTTTCACTGCTGTACGTGTTACCAGAAGAACCTGTCGAGGCGCGTTCCAACGTGGTTCCAAATTCCTTGTCCTCTGAAAATTTTTCACACAGACCCAGTCTCCCGGTTGGATAGAATGACCTGGGTCTATGGAGGCCTCTGGTAAAGCGTTTTGAACCTGTTGGTGGAGAACACGTAATTTAGTGGTGAGGTCATGCAAGTAGTCAATCAGCATTGGATACTGTATGTCAGAATACTTTTTAGGGCGAGGGATGTCTTCTTACGCCAACAGAGGCCCGTCTAATGTCTCGCGATACCAAACATCATCAAAGGGACCAAAGCAGGGCAGCAGTCGTCAGCAGCCGTCAGAAAGGAGAAACCGCGCTGCAAAAGACCTTCGGACCACTTCGACATACAGGGGTCGCTTGACGTGGTTCGTGATTCCTCCAGAATTTTCTTGCGGGGCTCCTCACGATCCTCGGGCAAGAACTGCTACCTCTGAAGCCGGCCGACGTTCGGGCGCCAATTGAAGAACCAGAACCTTACGGGCCTGGCGGCGCAGGGTACGCCTTAATCTCCTGAGTTCACCTGCTTTGTCGAACAGAGACACGGGACACTCCGTTAGGCGTTGAAGATAAGGTTTATTAGCTGCAGCTAAGTACAGTTGTCCCAGAAGTACACTCGGTATGTTCTCAGGAGACTGCCACTTTACTTCGTGGCGCACAATCTTTTATAACACACATATTCACTAGGCCTGGGCTAAATTTCCGTTCCGCTCGTGGAAATTGCGATATTTTGACATGTTCGCGTTCTGCGGAGAGCGCGAAAATGTCAAAATTTCCGCATTCCGCAGCTTAGCGATAATTTGTTTCTTGCTCGCGCTGTAAAATAATACATTCTTGTGCGCGCGCGATCGCCTTACCTGAATCCCCGCGTTCGCCGACAAGTTTTCCCGATCCGGTCGCGTTCTCCATGAGATGTTGGATTGTTGGTAGCCATTTGCGCTGACTTGCGACAGTTCGCGCCCGCAGTAATGTCATTGGTCGCGCGATCACGTCTTTCTTCTCGCGATCATGCACCGCGAGAAGAGTGAAAACAAGATGGCCGCGCCCGCGAGCAACCGCATGGGTAATTTGGCAAGCCGCGACCACGCAGAAAATACCGCGAATGGGCGGGAAAAAAACTTCCGCATCTTCCTGATATTTCCGCGTGTTTGCGGAGATTTTTAACATTTTCGCGATAATTTGCGAAAGTCACTTTCTCAAATTCCGCCCACCCCTAATATTCACAAAGAACACTCCCAATGCATACAGGGTTAACCAATGAGAAGAGTGTGAAAACAAGATATTAAGTAACTCAAATAAGCCTCTCTCCCAACTGTGTTTGTCACCCTTCCCCACAAGTTAATCAGTGGTAGTGTTTATAAGTCGACTTGCAGGTGGCAGGACACATTTGTATGCCCCGGAGGACAGTTGTGAAATGAGAGAATAGGAGTAAAGAATAAAGAATAGCGAAGGCCAGAGGATAAGATAAGGTCAGGAAAGAATGGTGCGAACCAACAGATAGTTGAAACAGGGATCAGTCAGACCAGACGAGGATTAGTGGAGTCGGCCGGACCCTGACACCAGCAGGAAGTTATTTGACACGTTGCAGTAGGATGAGGGAAAACAACACTTCGTTCACTGTGCCGCCTGAGTGAGGGCAACACAAAATGGCGGAAGGACACAAAATGGTGGCTAAATACGAACGGGATCGGAAACTGAATTACCTCAGCTGTGTTACGCTGGACTGGGGGTACCGGGGGCCGTGAACCACCGCTGGCTGGGCGTGCACTGAGGGACATTCAGTGGCCCCAGGGCCTACAGTAGCACATGGGTGGGTGCTGGGGGTCCGGTGAGTGCTGGCTCACCCTGATATACCCCACGGAGCTCCCGGAGTGCGATCCGTTGTGTGACCCTCTGGCTGCGTGGTGCAGAGAGGGTGAGGCCGGGCTCCGGTTCTGGCCCTGTCCCTACCATGGCGAAGGACAAGCCCAGCGGCCCTGCTGTGAAGCAAAGCACCATAGACCAGTTTATCACCGCCCTGTCGGTGCGGGGGGTGGAGAGTGGGAGCTGCGTCCCTGACAACGCTGCCCTACTGGCCGCGATCACCCAGGCCCAAGATGCACTGAAGGCACGGATCAGCGCGGTGAGCTTGGAGGTCTTATTCTTAAGACAGGATCTGAGGAAAGCTGTGGAAGATACCGTTGTTACTCTACCACAAAAGGTTAACAAACATACGGTGGTGGCACAGGAGCTGGCATACCGGGTGGAGGATACGGAGGGTCGCTAAACGCGAACCAACGTCCGCTCGGTTTGCTTCCCAGAGGGCTGGGAAGGTATCTCCATGGAACACTTCATTACACATTTGCTGAAGTCCATTATGCCCGACAACTCCCTATCTCCCTGTTTCGTGGTGGAGCGGGCTCACCGGGCCCTGACTCAGAACCCCCCCTCTCCTCCCGGGAGATCGCCCCTGCACTGTCATTGCCAAACTATTGAACTATATGGACAGGGACACTATCCTTCAATTTGCTAGGGGGCACAAAGAGAAGCTGGTCTACAACTCTAACAATAATATGCTTTTCCCCAACTATACCCAGCAGGTTCAGCAGCAATGCCAGTCCTTCGCTGCAGCCAAACGCAAGCTTCGCGAGTTTAACATCCAGTATATGTTTTCATACCCGGCTCGCATGCGGGTTATTTACAAGTCCAAGTCGCTTTTCTTTGACACTGCGGAAGACATTTTTGCTTGGACAGATGAGGCAGTTCATCTCAGGCCGCACACCCCGCCTCCGCTGGAATCTGACTCCTCTCAAAAAGTCCACCTCCAAGAAACAGCACAGATAACAATCCAATTGGCAATCTCAAGCTCAAGGAGATGGGCCCTTACTGCAGAGAAGAGGCAGCTGACTCCTGTCATGTTCTCCGGAAATTCACCTATTTAGAGAACATGGTCCGCTTAGGGTTTACCGCCTGGCTTGGGGGATTGATACCAGTGCCTCCACCACACCCTGATCTATTATGTTTGAGAACTGCAGGAAGTTGGGGATCCATTGGCGAGGGCTCTCTGGGGTACCTGTTTGGGGCCACGGGAGTCTTATTGCAGTGACAGATACTTCGGATATGGGAAGTATTGGGGTGAGGGGAGGGGGGTGAAGACACCAGGTTTTCATGTACCAATGTTTGCACAGTTGAAGCACAGGCACACAGATACAGTCACTACAAGCCTTTGGGGGGAACTCCATGGAGACATATCTGTGATGGGGGGTGACTGGAACGCTACTATGGCTCCTTTTGACTTGTGGCGGGAGACAGGTCCAGGCCCCCACACCGGAGACTACAAATTACACCATATTGCCACTTCCCTGGGGTGGGCTTACACATGGCGAGCGTACCACCCTGCAGACCTGGGCTTCACTTATCTTTTGGCAATGCACAGCTCTCTGTCCAGAATGGACTATTTATTTCTCCCTCAGACGGTTATCCACAGGGTCTCAGCTATCTCCATTCTGCCTCCTGGCCTCTCAGACCACTCCCCCATTACTTTAAAGCTACTCATAGGTCCCCATAGACCCCCCTTTAGGTGGCGCATGTCACCCTGGCATCTGCACAACCCAACATATCACGCCATTAACCCGCAGGGGCTCACAAATTACTGAGATTCAAATGCCACTATGGCCCCTTCATTTACCACCCTGTGGGAAGCCCTCAAACCCACACTTCGAGGGATTGATATTAGTTACCGCACAGGGGAAAAGCATCACCGCCTCATGCAGGTGGTCGAATAAGAGAATTCCCAGCATGATCTAGAGACCCGGGTGGGGGAGGGCAGGGACCCCGTGGCAAAACATTGCCTTCTTCTCGCCCAACAACAATTGCATCAGCTGCTGATTGACGAAGCCCGCAAAATCTGGTTGGCAACCCAATCTAGAATTTACCAATGGGGAGACAAATCGAGTAAGTTGCTTCACCGCCTATGTATGGCGACACACGCACCTACCCCGGTGTCCGTACTGCGAAATGCGGAGGGCACTCTGTGTTCTTCCCCCACCTCTGTCGCTCAGACATTTGCAGCATATTATTCGCCCCACTATGCCAAAAAAGAAACCGTCTTAACAAACCAGATAGAGTTTCTAAGAGATATCCCACTTGGGGCCCTAAAGGACCATGTCCGTGACTAGCTTGAGGCTACGATTACTTTGGAGGAGCTTGGCACGGCCCTAACGGGCATGCGTCCAGGTCATGCACCGGGTCCCAACGGGTTCCCAAGTGACTTCTTACAAGATTGTAGTCTTCCACAAACCGGGGCGCCTTCCTCACCGCCCCATTTTGCTTCTAAACTTTGAGGCGAAACTGCTAGGCAAGGTTCTTGCAGATCGCCTCTATACACATATCCACGAGCCAATCCATGCTTTGCAGATCTACCAGAACAACATACGGCGAGTCCACAATGAAATTGCGAAGGCCCTGGAACTTGGGCACCCAGCAGCCCTTCTGCTGGCCGATATCGACAAGGCATTTCATTCTCTGAGCTGGGACTACCTCTTCCAGCTCCTCCGAGCTCTCAACTTTGTGCAGCATTTCCTCACATATATCCAACTTCTCTATACAGATCTCACAGCCTCCGTTCAAGTGACGGGTGTACAGTCGGGACACTTCCCAATTCATAGGGGCACAAGGCAGTGGTGTCCACTTTCCCCGTTGCTATTTGCCTTGGCTATTGCACCCCTGTTCACATGGTGAGGCGTGATCCCCTGGTGCAGGGATTCAACTGGTCAGCCGAGACATCAGACAGAATTGCACTATATGCGGGCAACATGCCATTTTTCCTTACGGACCCAGGATTCTCGGGCCCAAGAATCCTACAAACTCTCTGCGTGTTCAGGGAAACTTCGGGTCTGGGAGCCAATCCATCGAAGTCCATGCTGTTCCCGGTCTGCGGAGACCAGGGGAGAGGAACATGGTCTGCGCAATTATCCCACGCACCAGAGGGTTTTCAATACCTTGGTGTGTTTATTCACCAAATCCAGCAGTATCATGGTCTCACAACATTCGTCCATTGCTTTCCCGTATCCGTGATGAAACTAGGGTTTAATCCCCCCCTACCCCTATCCTTGTATGGACGATCAGCCATTTTTAAAATGGTTTCTCTACCAAGCATATTATACCGGATCCAGAACTACCCTTATGAGATCCCACAGTTGTGGTTCCGACAGATAAACGCTCATCTTAACCACTTACTATGGGATGGCGGAGCAGTTAGGATTGCATTACAAACCTGTACGCAATCGACATATTGCGGGGGCGTCGCGGCAGCTGACGTTTACGTGCATTATGCCGCCTCCCATCTCCTATACATAAATGAATGGTGGTACAGCTCACATTCGCACCCGGCATTCATAGTGGAGGGACAGGCAATGGGTGCTGACTCCCTCCTGGGTCTCCTCTATAGTCAATCAAACTAAGTTCATCTGCCCACGGCGTGTAGAGTGGTTATACAGATCTGGCGTCAAACGGTGAGAAAGATGGGATTGAGAGGACGCCTGACGCAGATGACTACATTTTGGCAGGGAACTTATCTCCGGTCGGTTGCCGCACTGCCTGGTTTCCACGCATGGGACCTAATTGGGATTTTGATGCTAGGGGACATAATGCTGGGCTCAGGCCTTAAATGTTTCTTACAGCTCCAAACGGAGTACCACCGCCACCGCAACCAATTCTACAGATATTTACAGTTCAGGCATGCACTGACCCCTACGATTCGTTCTCTGGAAGGGTTACTGGAGTTCCATCCTTTGGATGGGTGTCTGCTGATGGGGGACTTGGGGGCACACAAAATCCGGCAGATCTACCAAACCGTACCCACACATAACCGTACGACATTAATAGGCAATGCAACTGCTGTGTGAGGCAGATATTCCAGATCTCACAAACGATGACTGGTCGGAGGTGCTAGCAAGCCAGCGGGGCATTGCCATTGTGACACGATATAGATTGATTCAATTCAAATACGTACATAGAATTTACTACACACTTTCTCTGCTTTGGCGTTTGGGAGTTGTACCGTCCCCCACCTGCCTCAGATGTGAAGATGAGGACGGGACCTTCTTTCATGCAGTATGGACCTGCAGACCTCTCCAGTTATTTTGCTGAAAGGTAGCCACTTGCCTGGAGAGGGTCTTATCCTGGCCCCTCACCCCTGAGCCCAAACTTTTCTTACTACATAGCACAGACGGGATTGCGGGGAATCATTATAAACAGCACCTCCTGTTCCTGGATCTCACACTGGGCAAGAGGGACATTGCTCGACTATGAAAGGGGACTGCACCGCCATCACTTGGGGCTTGGAAACACGGCATGGACAGTTGCATGGGAGTGGAAATAGCCGTGTTCAAGGCACAAGATTGCCCACAGAAACATAGGAAGGTCTGGTCCCACTGGGCAGCGTATAGAGGCATCGACCTACCACCTACACAACTAATTGACCCACAATAAACTTGTAAATGTACACACCAGCTACTGACCCTTTCTGCGTAACAGACTAGGCCACATAAGAGATCGTGCCCAAATCCCCCAAGGTAGTGGAGCGAAATGTACTGCCTGTGCGATGGTTCTAGTTTTGTATGTTTGTTTATTTTTCAGGTTCATGTGAACGAATACTATGTTGGTACCTTGATGTAACAGATTTCTACTTGCCTATTTGTGATCGGCTCTGGCCGCTATGTACCACAAATCAAATAAAATGTGTTAAAAAAAAAAGGGGAGTTAGGGATGGGGGAACCATATAGCATGGATAGAATTTGAGGAAATCCTAGAAGGGATAGTTCCAATCGGTAGGCGGTATCCAACCAACGCCGATTAAACCAATCATGAATTGCTAGAAGATGCAAGGCTAAATAGTAGAGGTTGGCAATCCCCAGGCCACCGTCACATGGGGCTCGTTGACAATGTGCATAGGCTAGGTGGGGCCTGGAGCCGTGCCACAGGAAAGAGGCAGCTATCAAGTCCATGGCCTGAAATGATGGCCTGTGGTATGAGGATAGGCAGATTTTTAAAGACATAGAGAAACCATGACAGGATCATCATTTTGATTGATTGATGTGATTGATGTGGAGCTTATATAGCGCAACTATCGCCCTACGGGCATCTTGGCGCTTTTGACTGAAGACAGCATCAAAAGGTGACAGAGGGAGGGTCAGGAAGAAAAAACCTGCCTAGATTAAGCTTTAGGATATAACCAGGTCTTAAGTCCCTTACGAAATTCAAGTAGGGAGTTACACTGTCGCAGGTTCGCAGGGAGCTTGTTCCACAAGCCGGATGCTACTATGCTGAAGGATCTTCCGCCTACCCTAGTGCACTTGAATCTCGGGATCACCAAAAGATCAGCTGTAGAAGAGCGGAGTTGCCTGCTTGGTAGGTAGCGAGCAAACTTATCCTGTAGAGGGGCTGGGCCCAGTCCATGTATTGCTCTAAAAGTTAGGCATAAGGACTTAAAAACGACCCTTTCCCCCACAGGAAGCAAATGTAGGTCCCTTAGTGCTCTGGCCGACGAGGAACAGCGTCGCCTATCAAGCACTAGCTTGGCTGCGGCTGACTGAATCCTCAGCAATCCTTGGAGGATATACTGCGGAGCCCCCAGATAAAGGGAGTTGCAGTAGTCGAGTCTGCTTAATACCGTGCTGCATACCACTGTAGCTCGCGACTCCCTAGGGAGCAGGGGAAGGATACTCTGAAGTAGCCGCAGCAAGGCAAAGCAGACATTGGCAGTATTGCTTGCCTGAGACACCATCTGGAGGTCGTCATCGATGATCACCCCAAGGTTGCGAACCTTCCTAACTGGTGTGAGGGGTCCTTCCTCCGGTGTGAGACGGAAATCGGGAGGGAGGTATTTGGGGATCCTAAATGGCGAACAGAAGACCACCTCAGTTTTACCGCTATTAAACTGAAGAGAGTTCCTTCTGAGCCAATTCGTAGTCTGGTTCATGCACTGATGGAAGCGGTCCATGGATAGCGCATCATCCCCTTCTAAAGAGAAGGCCAGTTGCGTATCGTCAGCATAGTTCACCAAGCTGACTCCGAAAGATTTAATCAACGGGAACAGGGGCCGCAGGTAGATGTTAAAAAGGATGGGACTGATAGCGGACCCCTGCGGCACCCCGTACGCAACTGGAGATCTGCTAGAGGAGAGCTGTAGAGCTATGCGACTCATAATGTTTAGTGGGAGGGATTGCCATTTAGCAAGGACGGCTTTAGTTTTCTGTGTCAGTATTTGAAGCTGAGACAAGAGATGCATATAGTATCTTGCCAGTCGAAGCAATCTCGGGATAGGGCCTGTGGCACCAACACTGATTTGGAGGAGTTCACGCTGAGAACTAAAGCCTCCCCAAAGCAGAGCAGGAGATGGAGATAACGGGGGCCACTCACTGCAGGGTTCGCCAAATAGAGAAGGACATCATCTGCATATAAGGTTATGCGAACTTCGTGCCCGTCACTCCATCCCCACCAACATATCTAAGCATCAGTGCAGATGAGTGGCGCTAGTGGCTAGATCGCAAGCGCTAAGAGGAGTGAGGACAGGGGACAGTCTGGTCTGGCCTGGTCCCTCGAGCGATGGGAAAGCTGTGGTTGAGAACTCCAATGATCTGCAGCCACACCATAGAGTTGCAATAGAGGGCCTGGACCATTCCACAGAAGCGATGCCCAGTCCCGGCACGAGTCAGCACCAGCAGGAGGTAGCCCCAGTCCATCGTGTCAAACACCTTTTCAAAATCAATCAAAAGTATGGTTAAATCAGGCTGCAGAAGATGACAGTGGACCAGGGCCAAGTTAAGAAGTGGGAGGCAAAGTCATGTGCTACGGGCCGACATGAAGCCAGATTGGTCTGAATGCATCAATGTGCGTAGGAATTGTTTGAGTCAGGTGGCCAGTAGAGTCGCAAAGATTTTAACTTTCCCACTGATTAGGGCTATTGGATGGTAATCGGCACATGCTGTAGATGGAGGCTGTGTTTTGGGAATTACCACAATCATGGCAGTGTCTATCTCAGTGGAAAAGGTGCCTAACTGACCAACTTTATTGTAGAGGGCTCGGAGAGGCAGAGTCAGGATATCAAAAAATGTAGTCAAGTACTCCACAGGAAAGCCATTGGGGTCAGGGGTTGGAGTGATTGAGTCAGGTAGAAGTGATGAGTAGGTTCAGGTAGCTTTATTCAAGATAATACAAAAGACACCATCAAGAGCAGCCAGCATGCTGCTCAGCCCAGTCAACTGTGGCTATTTGACTTCCAACATTCTGTAAGGTGACATCACATAAAGATTCCACAGGGAGGGCAAGCATAACATGGGGGTCAAGGTACAACATATCCCCCTTTCTTCTTAACGAAAAAAAACAACAACGAGAGAACAGGAGTGAAGAACCGAGAAAGAGGAGACACAGAGGAAACAGAACCGTAAAACCATCGAATGCAGAACAACATGAGCGAATTCGAGAAGCAGAGAAGAAAGGATAACAAAAACATAGAAATCATCGTCCCGTCTATACACAACAGAAAAAAAGAGAAATAACGACATCAGAGAAAAGGAGAACAAGAAACACAAAAGACTGCCCCAATGCACACCCACCGGCCAGAACAGGAATGAAAGGAGGCTGAAAATGTCAAACTAACAGAACACAGGGCCTACAGGCTGCAATGATTGCAGAGTAAGGAAACATGACAGAAAAGCAGAGGGAATAAAACGTTCTAAATATGTAAACCTGAATGCATGAGTGGGAACCCATGACGAATCTCTTGGGATGGAGATGCGTAACAAATACAAAGGGACTAACACCCTCGCATAGAAAGACTAAAAATTGTGCACATATGTACAAGTGTATGGAGATGCGTAACAGATGCAAAGGGACTAACATCCTCGCATAGAAAGGCTAAAAATTGTGCGCATGTGAAAAAGTGTATGGGTGTGAACCCAGCAACTAAATATGTGTGGGTAAGAACCCATAAGCAGTCTCTAGGTTATAGAGAAAGACACATATGCAACAGGATTGTAACCCTTGCATGGATGCAGAATGGACTAAAACCATTGCATAGACCCCCTGTAAGAAGGGACAACTGGAGTAGTGTAAGTGTGTTAAATTAACACACATATGAGTAGGCACTCATGACATATTCCAAACAGTGAGAGGAATATTTGGGTAGGAACTCGAATACATGGGTAGGAACCCGCGCAACAATAAAACATGCAAAATGGACTATGGACAACAAACCCATGCATAGACCCTCTGTGAGAGAGAAAACAGAATAGTGTAATGGACTCTTGATGGCGTTTACCAACTTGGCGTATACCTAGGATTCATGGACAATAGTGTTGAAAGCAGACCAGGAATCCACGCCGGTGAGCGACTACTCACCCGAGCTTCAAAAGGCAAAAGACACCCAATATGCATAAGGACTTTGCGAAGATGAGGCAAACGCTGAAAACTGCAAGTCTTCGAAGAAAACTTTGCTGCTAACTGACATTTGCCTCTGTGAGGGAAAATGGTGTCTATGAACATGCACAAGCAAAAACATTTGAATCATCAAACAGCACCATAGGTAAAGTATAAAGTAATTGTCACTGGTGTGCCTGTCACGACATAGATGAGGGACAGTCGTTCATGAAATCCAAACAGAAGAATTTGAAGAAGAACCAGATCCCAGAGACTTGGAAACAGGTGGAACAATGCAGGAGAGATGACACCCAATGATGTTGAAGAGCTTGTAACTCACCACACAAACTACAGCAAGGTCCAGTGTCCTCTGAACTCGAAGTGAAGTCCACACCTGAGAGTGCCATGAAAACAGTTGAGTTAACAAGAGGTGACAAACGACCTGCACTCATGTCACTGGTGCCGTTTTTCGACAAGCGCGTAACTTTATTGCACGCACATCACATGGTTGGCAAAGTACAAAAGCGTACAGTCCAAAACAGCTTGCTCAAACTTGTTGCAGCTTCCAACCCTAAGATGGTGGCAGCGCTTAGTACGCCATCGCCGGGTGGCTCACGGCAGAAGCGTGCTCCAAAACGCCAAAAAGGCATCACGGTTGACGAGGGAAAAGAAGCGTCACACTCAAAGTTGTGTAAATGACGTGGGGACTCTGAAGAAACTGCAAGCGACGAACAGCAAACACAGATGTAGGCGTGTGCGATGCATGACTCGTGCTACATCATTTTAAAATTTGAACAATGACAGTTGAAAATCCCCGCAGACAACAGGTCTCAGAATAGATCAACGATCAATGTCAGACAATGTGTCTCACCTGACACTGATCCCCGTGATACTGCATCTGAAAAAGCCATATATGTGCCACAACCTGGCTCCATGCAGCCACCCACTGACAGGGAGATACTCGTACTTGCCAAAAGCTTAGTGAAAACTACAGTTCTCCATCGTGTGAAGTACACAGCTCACCTTCATGTGAAGCGTCAGCAGCGTTGAGGTCGTCCACAAAGAAACCACAGAAAAGATGTAGACTTGCAGTAGAAAGTGCACACTCCGTGGTTCCTGTGAGAAGAGCATGTTAGTGGAAAGACAATAACAGTCTTGAAAAACTTGTTGATGCTGTAAGAACACCATACTGTGCAATGAGCTTGCATAGAAATTGTAGAGACGCTGTAAGAACAGCAAGAAATGCTTTAAGCTTGTGTAAAAATCATTGAGACGCTGTAGGGACAGCAGTCCAGTTCAAGTAGCAGAAATCTCTCTTGGAGACTTCCCAGGCAGGCACTCTTTAGGTAGCAGAGACAACTTAGATTCACATAAGAGTGAAAAGAAGGCTTACCCTCACTGAAGGCACAGCACAAGATGTAGACGTTGGGAGGCTTAAAGAGCATCAGGCTTACCCTCACTGAAGGCACAGCACTACCCCAGATGTTAGTAGGCTTACCCTCACATGAAGGCACAGCACAAGTAGACGTAGGCTTTCTCTGAAACTTAGGGATGGACTCTGGAGAGTAGATAGCCTTAAGTGGATGAACAGCTCCTTAAGTAGCACTTCCCCAGGAACACGAACAACTGGCAGACTGCTGTGGGCGACCGATGGGTGGTCACTGGTGGGGTCAAGGATGCCAGTTGAGAGTAGATGCTTAGCTGTAGAGACTGAAATTGGAGTTGCTCGAGGTTTGAAGAGGTGACAAAAGCAGGTTCTTTTGGAGATCGTCGCCAAAAATTGTAGTGATCAAGTCCACGCAGGTTCAGGTGATTCAAGGAGGTTTTTTTCAAGATGGTACAAGATCACAGCAAGACCATAAGGAGACCCCACAGGAGCAGCCAGCATGCTGCTCAGCCCAGTCAACTGTGGCTATTTGACTCCCAACATTCTGTAAAGTGACATCACATAAAGCTTCCACAAAGAGGGCAAGCATAACATGGGAGTCAAGGTACAACAGGGGTCTTCCCAGGAGCAACCGCCAACAGGGCTGCCACTACCTCCTTGGCCGAAAAGGGCTTGTCCAACATTCAAGCTTCGGTCAGATAGAGGCGAGGGAGGGGAACATCATTGAGAAACTGAGCGGAGTAGGCCATGTCTCTCCTGGAGGGAGCCGTGTATAAGTAGTGGTGGCAGCCTGTGTAACCTCAGGGAGAGCAAGGGGAGAGTTACCATGCTCGTCTATGATTTCTGGGATGATCCTGGTCACTTGTAGGTGAGAGGACAGCCAATAGAGTAGCTTCCCGTTCTTGTCACCCACCCATAGACTCTTGCCATTGTGGCACATCAGTGGTTTTCAGGGATTGAAGGAGAATCTCTTCATAAAGAAGACTCAGTTGGAGGGTATTGATACCGGGATCCGTCTCAACTTTCTCTCTAGTCAGAAGGCACGTGTCTCCAGCTGAGTGATGTGAAGAGAGCTGGCACATTCTTGAATCCGGATACGCCCTTTGACAAACCTCCATATGGTTGCCTTTCTGGTGGCCCAGAGGGTGCCAACAGTTGCAACGAGCCTCAATATTGTGGAAGTATGTTTGCAGTTCCGCACTCAGGGCCTAGACATAGGTTTTGACTTGGAGATACCAGGCATTAAGGGGGAACCAAGATGAAGAAGGAGAGGAGCCTGATCAGATATGCCTCAATAGAGAATCTGGGCATGGGAGATGGCACGGCAATCAAGGGCAGGCATAAAGACAAGGTCCATACGTGAGTAGGTGTGATGTGCAGCAGATGTGTGTGTAGATTGATGGTGCCTTGGGTTCCATATCTTCCAGGCATAGCAGAGGCCTAGGGAGGTGGGCCAGTCATAGAGGCAACAGATGCCGGAGCACCTGGATACAGAGGGATGTCCAGTGGCATCGACTTCTGGGACGGGGACCGTGTTATTGTTGCCTCCAATTACTGGCAGCCCTTGTGGAAGATCTAGGAGTGTACGCACTCACCAGATTGATGTTCTGTCCTTCGATTGTCCCAGTGAATGCAAGGAAGTGGCCCTGTGGCTCACGACCTCGCTGGAGACCGACGGGGGAAGGAACGCCGCAGGCGGATGGCCACTCCGCGGGACCCACAAATGTAACCCGCATGAAAGATCCTATCATATCCTTTGTGCGCCAGCAAGGGGCAGCAGTTACCCATAAGGTGAGTAAGGTGAGTCTCTTGGAGAAGTAGAGCCTCAGGGAGGTGTCATTAGGCAAAGGTGAGGACTGCTGTATGCTTCATACTGGCCAGGAGGCTGTTAACATTCCAGGACAAAATGCAAAAATATGCCATCGCTGGGTTGAAAAGTGACCTGTGTAGAAAGGAGAAGGTGAAGGGTGACGGCTCATATTATATTTGGATAAGAGTGTGTGCCTGCAGTGCATGAGTGGAAGCCAAACCTTAGCATGCGCCACATGGAATACTGAACCGGGTCTGGTGGCTTAGTTGGCTAATGCGCCCACTGTAGGGGTCTGTGTTCGACCTCATAGTCACAGGTTTAAATCCCAGTTGGTCCACTCAGCCTTTCATCCTTCTGAGGTCGATAAAATGAGTACCATTGAGTTAACAATAAACATCTGTTATTCAGTGGCAAGATACTATTCTGGGTGAATGTGCACTTTACAAATACACGTTATATTATGATGTAGCTGTGTGTGTCGATGCGTACATGGAGACAAAACAACAAACAATAAAACAAGATAAAATTATCAACTGAAGTAACAGTGACATTGTACTGAATTCCCACACCTAACTCCCTCCCCACCCCATACTTCCATCCCAGAAGCATCTGTTACCCGAAAAAGGAAAACTCAGAAGTAAAATAACATATATAAAGGGGGAATAATGAGTGCTGGACCCCTCCACAGTTTAGGGATAAATGACTGCCATTGACGTGGGTTGAACAACGTTCAGTTGAGAATGCGATCATGTCCCGTAGACACTAAGTAGTGTAAGGGTTACAGTGCAGGACTCAGCCGCCTGTGCGGTTTGAATGGCCTGAAGGCATGTGGCAAGTTTCCCCACCGTTGAGGGGGTGCTATTACCCCCAGCCTCTCCAGAATGTCCTCTCACAGGTCTGGTAGTGTATTGCTCCATTCGGGTCTTTGGGGTGCTGGGCAGGCAGACTTATCTTTACCCATGGCGCTGGTGCAGGGACTTTACACAGCACCTTTTGCGGTGGAGATATGACCCGCTTGCCACAGCTACCACGGCAGCACAAACAGCCTACCTCATGGCGGTAGAAAGTGTCCTCTGAGACTAGGAGAAGGGGGCAGAAGTGGCAAGTTAGATGCTCGCCGGCTGTCCCCACAAGGGTCCCCATCAAAACAAGGCAGGAGCGGAGGAAAGCGAGAAGGTGGTCTGCAGCCCCCCAGCCCAGCCATGGCTCAGAGGAGGAGGAAGTGCAGTGTAATAGTCTAGAGTGTGACGTTAGGCATTAAGACGGGCAGGTCGAGGTATACCATTGCTAGGTCCAAGCAGGCATGGTGGGAGGCCTAGGCCAAAGAGTACGCCTCTCGGGGTAGTTCAGTAAAGCAGGCGGTGTGGAGCCCAGCGGCGGTGACGTGCAAGACCAAGAGCTACAATCAATCTTTTATGAATGCCAAGTAGAGCGCAGGGTCCGCCAGCCACTTCTAAAGTATAATAGATTGAGGACAACAGAGTAAAGCAGAGAGCAGTATGTATGGATGCGGCTTGTGTCTCATGGGTAGTAGGCACTTCAAGTCTGGGGGCTGAAGGTGAGTAGGGTCAAGGCCCCATGCCTCTCACCACTTACTCCACTAGTGCCAGGAACAGATGGATTAATCAAGAGGGCTCCGCTGCTACCCACTCACCATCGGTCCTGGCTGCTGTGCTCATCCATGGTGCCACGGAGCCACGTGGTCGGAGGCTCCCGG
The DNA here is from genome assembly GCF_964204655.1 of Triturus cristatus. Lineage (NCBI taxonomy): Eukaryota > Metazoa > Chordata > Amphibia > Caudata > Salamandridae > Triturus > Triturus cristatus. Next base: position 688,886,821 of record NC_140590.1, on the reverse strand, counting down.
ATATCGCCGGGGGAGGAGAGCTCTGCTATCGCAGCCTCAAGGCCCAAGCAAGCCCAAGCAGTCAGCGCCCCGCTGCTGAAGTCTCCCAGGTCTCTGTTCCCTCTTAATGCATGCAATGGTGAGCCGGAACATGGCACAGGGCCCCAGACTCGACCAGGTAGGATTGCAGGCCGCATCACATTCCAGCATGGCCTCCGGTGCCTGTGGTGGCAACCTTGTCACAGGCCTCTCCCAGAGGACCTCTTTGGGCAGCACCACAGCAATTCCAAGGCCCAGAGGGTCATCCAGCCGTCAAGGCCGGGTCATAGGCAGCTGGGCAGCGAGAGGGGAAGTGCGGAGCAAAACAGATCCGTGGAGCACTAATGCCAAGCGTTCTGCCTGTAGCTCACAGCTCAGCTGGCTAGTGGTGGCGAGGGTGGTCAGGTCACCTCCATGGCATCGTTGTAGTGCAAGGTGGTCAAGGGGTGGAGAACAATGCCATAAATGCTCCACCTCTCTCCAGTACAGCCAACTTCACCCACGATGAGGGCCTCCATGTCGCTCCACCAGTAAGCACTGCGAATTGGGAACGCTGCAGTCCGATTGTCAGTTTTGCAGGGGGTCCCGATGCTGCCGGTCACATCCGCAGCTTTGCCTCGCAATTTAGGACAAAGGGACTGTAGATTGATGGTCAATACCAGGTATCATACCTGATAAATGCTGAATTAGAGGGGTTGCATGCAGAGTTTTGTTAGAGAGCGTCTGCCCTGTTGGCCTCTCAAGCCACGCTTCCCAGGTTCCATTTCATTTGTACTCCAACACAGGCACCTTCAATTGTATCTCTTTAGAAATTGAGTTGTTAGGTGATTTAGTGTGGGTAAGAACATCTTATATACAATATGCTGTTGTGGGTCAGAGATTCTTAATGCTCTTTCTTCATTTAAGAACTTCAATAGTTCTCAGTGGTCACAGGGGACTTAATTACCCAGGACTGTTTAATTCTGATTGATGGTCATTTTGGGCCATATGTAGGTAGGGACCCATTTACCACTTCATAAATACCGAATTTTACCGATTCGGTATTTATGAAGTGGTAAATGATATGTAGGTAATGAGTCAGTAATATTTACCGATTCGGTAAAAGTCAGTAATTACCGAATCGGTATTTACCGATTCGGTAATGAGGCATACCTTCCCATTGATGGGAAGGTATGCCTCATTACCGAATCGGTAAATACCGATTCGGTAATGGGGGGAACACATGCAAGGGTGGCAGGGTGTCACATTGACACCCTGTTGCACCCCTGATTCGGCCATGTGTGCACGTGTGGCACACATACATGCTCTAAGGGCATGTATGTCTGCCACATTGCACACTTCTAAGCACTTTAAAATGCTTTTCAACATCCATTCTTCATTTACCACCAACTATTAGTTGGTGGTAAATACCGACTCCAGAACACACCCACACACTCCCCCTACATCTCATTTTTGTATTCGGAATTTACCGAATCGGTAAAATTACCGAATCGGTAATTTTACCGATTCGGTAAATTACCGAATACAAAAATTATCCCCCTACATACCAAAAGCCAAAATACCGGTCGGTAACGGTATAATTACCGAAAATCGGCCGTTACCGACCGGTATTTGGCTTCCTACATGAGGCCCTCTATGTGGACATTTCCTTGCTATTTTGATCATGTAGGTTAAACCTTTTCTTAAGTGTTTGCTGTAAATATAAAGCTCAATACAGGATGGTAGACAATTAATTTCCATCATTGTTATTTAATCTGTAGGCTGCCTATGGACTCCTCTCTGAGTTAATCTGGTACAACCATCCCTTGCACAGTGGCCTGTTGATGATGTTGTAATTGCTCAAGTCTGAAAGAATATTTGGTCTGTAATGCAAATAGATGTCAATGCAGGTGTAGACATTTGAACCAGTTGGACATGCATGGAGATTTGAACCAGTTTGGCTGTAGCTCTTCCTCCAAATAGAATGAAAGGTGAAAATGATGCTGCAGATGGAAGTTCTAGCCTTGGAAGGTCTGGTTCTATGGGATGGAGGAAAGGATTGAAGCATCAGTGGTTTTGCTTGGTTGTAGTCTAGAATATTGATTACGAATACTGTTATTACTTAAGATCCTAGCCAGACTATCTCAGACAAAAAGATCGAAAGGTAAGTGCATTTAGGAAAGTATCGATTTACGATTCTTAACTCCTCATCTACGTACCTTGAAGATATATATAGTGCAGGTACATATTTGAAGAGATAGGAATAGAAAATCTATACGCAGTTACCCGACAATATTTTTAGTATTCAATATTATGGCTATAATATTATGGTATAGAAATATTCCCTGCTCAATATTCAGCATCCAGACCATTTTGCCTATTTTAATATTTTTATTATGGTGCAGTGTTTCTTTGCCTTTCTAGGTACATTTGATACATTGAGATTTATGTAGCCCTGCAGTGGTAAATTGGTCAAAGTTGAAAAATTAATTTTGAGGAATTGCAACATTTGGCAACCTTGCACAACATCACATACAGGTTAAATTTTGTAGGAAATAAATGGCAGGAGATTGCTCCCGCAAAAAAAACAAAAATAAAAGTATGCTGTTTTGCTCATTCCAAAACTACTACTTGTGCCAGAATTTTTATTTAACTTGTTCAACTTAGTGGAGTTTCTGAAGTTGACAAGGATTTAAAAACATCTTCCCGAAGTTGGTGTAGTCAAGTTTTGTCGGCTTCCTACACAACTTGAGAAAACTGATTATAAAGAACTTCAGTAAAGTTTTAAAGGTCTGTGAACCATGACATGGGTCTTATAGGTACAATTTATCTCTAAGATTTCACACGATGCCTTGTCAGTATGGAGCAGAAGGCCCTCTTCATATGTTAAGCCACCCACTGATGCCGTCCGTACCAGTCCCAGGCACCATCGTCTTTTGCTGAGGGCAGGAAGAAGTTAAGACGTATACGTGTACACCTTTTCCAAAGGTCACAGCATGTATTAGAATATTAGGACAACAAACGATAAAAGATTACAAGTATACATCACGTTAAACCGGTAGAAGCAGGCTATGCAGAATTATTTCTCCATTTCAGAAGCTGGCATACCATAGCTGTGCACAGAGACCACCCTGGTGGATCGGACTGTGGAGGGGGATGATGGGAGCACGAATGGTCTATGTTGTTCTTGATTGTGTCAAATTAAAGAGGTCGTGTTAGGCGCTAATCACCAATTGCACATGACACACACTACAGCAGCTCAGGGCAGGCAGACGGAATTGCAAAGGGGACACATTTTTTGCATTCTTTCACGGTAGGATTAGGAAAGTAAGTGAGCGAGAAAAAACACTGTGGCCTGAAGTTCAGCTCCTTCAGAGTATTTAGATGCAGCAGGCAGGTGACACCCTGCATCCTGGCACCGACAGCCCTTTCCTTAACACGCCACGGTTGTCCTGCTTTGCACCAGAAGACTGTGTGGTAACTCATGTATCCCACTGCCCGTACCCAATGAGGTGGTGCACACATTAACTTCTTTGTACCAGAAGACTGCACGGCAACCCATGTATACCGCAGTACAAACCCGATGAGACCATGCACATGTTAACTTTTTGCCACACAGTAACCCATGTATCCAACTGCACAAAGCCGATGAGGTGGTGCACACATTAACTTTTTTGCACCAAAAGACTGAACTGCTGTCCATGCCAAGGGCGGCTCCTCCGCTAAGGCGTTGGAGCGTTGCCCCACTGCCCTCACAGAAGGGAAAATAAAATGATAATAATGTTGTTATTATTATTTTATTTTACGTAGGTTCCGGGCTGGGTAAGGATGGAGCAGGGCTGGTGGCACAGGGGGAGGAGTGGTTTGCACACTCCAAATGCACATGATGGTTTGGCCGGCCAAACAGTCATGCACATTTTGCAAGTTCCCCACGAAGGCTGTAATGCACAGCCTGGTAAGGAATATGCCCAGGCTCCCACTGCCCGTCTGAGCGCCGAACTACGGTGCTCAGACCAATCACAACACTGCATTGAAGCATTTGGATTGACTTAGGGGGGGGGCTGGGTGTGCTTCTTGGTTCCAGCCCGAGTAGAGGGACAATGGAGGAGAGACGCGGCAGGCAGGTAACATTTATTTTTATATTTTGTATCCCCAACCCCTGCCCTCCACCCTCGTTCCCTGCCAGCCACTACTGGTCCATGCATCTCACTGCACAAAGCCAATGAGGAATTACACTCATTACCTCCTCTACACTAGAAGACTGAACTGCAGTTCATGTGCCCCTCTACACAAACCCAATGCCGTAACTCATACTGTCCCTTATGCACAAGACCTCTAACTCAAGAATCCAGTTCACTGCCTGCATGACTGAAGTCGCTAACTGGATAAAAAAGGCAACCATCTCAAGCTCCACACTGACAAGACATAAGTAGTGATCTTCTGCAAGAGCAGTTCACCATAGCACTCCAACTTGTAGCCGGCCAAACTCAGATCCACAACAACACCCACACTCAAAACCCATGCCAGGAACCTCAGAATAATCATCAACTGCAAACTGGACATAACCACACAAGTCAACGCCATCACTGCATCCTGCTTCTAGACCATGAAGATACTGAGGGAAATATTCAAATGGGTCCCAAGCTACACCAGACAAACTGTCACTCATGCCCTAGTCACCAGCAAGTTGGACTATGGTAACATCCTCTACATCAGGATCACAAAGCAACTCACTTAAAGACAACAAACCACCTAGAATTCGGCAGCCAGGCTCATTCGCAACCTCCCACATAGAATACACATCACACCACACCTCAGGGAACTACACTGGCTCCCAATACAGAGACAAACCCAATTCAAACTCCTCACACACACACATTCAAGGCACTACATAACTCAGGCCCACCTGTCTGGAGAGTCGCATCTCCTGACACCAACCACCTAGACACCTCCACAGAACTTCTACTCATACACTTTCCAAGCATATACAGAACCAGATTAGGAGGACAGACATTCCGTTACATTGCTCCTAAAATGTGAAATGATGGAATGACCTCCCACTCCAAATCAGAGCTTCCTCCTCTCTTCTTAAATTCCACAAGAAGCTGAAGACTGGCTTGTCAATTGGCATGGCTAGGCACACACACCGTCTCAACACCAGAAGACTGCTCAGTAACCCATGTAGCCCACTGCACAAACCCTATGAAGTGGTGTACACATTAACTTCCTTGCACCTCATGACTACATGACATCCCATGTGTCCTGCAGTATAAACCTGATGAGGTGATGCAAACATTAGCTTTTATGCACAGAAGAAGGCCCATGTGTTCCCTCTGCACCAACCCTATGAGGCGCCGCACACATTAAAGTTTTTGCACCAGAAGACTGCATTGAAGCCATGCGTCCCACTACATACACCCAATGAGTTGGTTCAAACATTAGCTTCTATGCACTGAGGACTGCATGGCAAACCATGAATCACATTGCACAAACCCCAAGAGACAGTGTTGGTAAGAAAGTCTTTGTATCTGATGACTACACAATCATACACACATCTCTCAGCACAAACCATATGAGGCAGTGCACATATTATCTTCTATGCACCAAAACACTGCATGACAATCCAAGTATCCCTCTGCACAAACCATATGTGGCAGTGATCTCATGAAATTCATTGCACTAAAACACCATTGCAAGTCAAATATTCGACTGCACAAATCTAGTGAAACATGGCACGCTTTAACTTCTAGATTTGGGTGAGAGTTGACCCTCCGCGGTCCATGCAGGTAACAGCGGTGTGGCCGGGTAAGGGGGGATTGCGAGAAACGATTCAGAGGGAAAAAGTATTATTTATTTAATTTTCCCTCAGCATCGTCCCTCGAAATACCTCCTTACCCGGCCCTACCACCCCACCGCTGTTACCTGCACGGACCGCGGCTGGGGTTGACATTCTAGATTAAAGGTGACAATGCCAAGAAACAGTTCAATAATGCTCCTTCTTACCTGCAGAGCCATTTAGTGTTTAACCACTCTGATTTGCTGGGGGAGATTGAGTCTTATGTTTAATTTGTTAACTTCAATCAGATAACCTGATCCAAATGCTCTTTTTAAAAGAAAGCACAGCATAAACTTGAAATAAAAACTGAAATTGAAGTTTTTGTAGGTAGAGGAGGCAAGCCATCAGTAAATACAAAACAATATCTCCTTTTTAGGTCGAGCCTAGGCAGTGCATGCACTGCTCTGTGAGGCATGCTGTATTGAGTTAGGGATTTGAAGCTCTGCTCATTTTCTGCACATCTTTTTCATTGGCTTGTGTTGTTGTCCTTTGTAAATGCTGCCTTCTGATTCCTTAATTGCCTTGTTTGTCCCTCCTTAGTACCGCCTTGTTTGAATTTGAAACCTCCCATGAGGACTGGCCCTTTTACTTCTGTTGCTACACGGTATGTTTTATTTCATCTGTAAACACTATTTTCTTTAAAGGTTTTGCCCATAATGTAGGCACGACATGCTTTTCTTACATTCAGCGCTCCATGCATGCTTTCACTTTTCAAGCATCCGGGACAATGGTTGCTGCTTCTTTGCAGTGTCATAGGTCTCTCATTTAGGAGAGTTTGCCTACTAGACAACGCATGAGCTGTCTGTTCGCAAGACTTATTGTCAACTTGCACTGGGCTCAGAGCCCGCTAATTGTCACTTTCATTTGCTGGATTTTTATAAGTTAGCTTGTGAGGGCTTCACTTCCTTTTTGTGTGACTATCCCTCATCTGGAATATGGATGCATTACTTGTGTCCTTTCACTGCTTACTTTTCTGGCACTACATTTTTCTCTCCCCATGAGAGTGCATGTATATCCAGTTTTCTCCCTTGTGTACTTTCCGTCTCCTCGTGTTGCTTCTCTCCACCCATGACCTGTGTGGCTTCCCCCTGCCCTCCTGTTGCTTCCCACGCCCCCACCCTCCCTCCATAATTCTGCCCTCTCTCTGTTTTGTTTCCTTCTCCCACTCATGCTACCTTTTTTAGTTTTTATTTTACCGATCCAACTTCGATCACTATCAAAAAGAAAAAAAAAAAAAGTGCATTTGCCATTTTGTAGGCATGCGCATACTTGGTGCATGAGCCTACAAGATGGCATGGCTGGCCGCATCATAGTCTTTTTCTTCTCTTTTTTAGTTATGCTGAACATGGCTAACACAATACTACCCAAAGGTAAGACCTATTGGCTTTGTCAATGTTTGTTTAATTTGGCCTCTGGAGCAGCATCACCTTCCTGTTCAGCATTCTCTTTTCATCCCTCCAAATGTGGCCAAACAGCTCCAGCGACTCTTCCACTTCACACCTTTGATTTTCCCTATCCAGAGGAGTAGCAGGGATGCTATAGTGCAATCAAGCAGCAATGGGCCTACCTACTTCATGGCTGGGTCGAAAAAGACGATGACAACTGCACAGCGGTCACATGGCAACCACGGCCCCTGGTGCCACAGCCTCTTCTGCAGTACTGAAAGCTGCTCTGCCTATCTCAACATAAAGAAGGCGTGATACAGGATCACTCACACACACCGGCACCCACACACCCGGGATCAGGATCCTACATTCCTTCCTGGTAACAACAAAACAACAATAAATAAAATAAGGAACAACGCAAAATACAGTCACGTACCAATGCTGCAACACAATTTCAACACAAAAAAGACTGAATTTCCTCCACTCTATGGTTACCTGAACACACCCTAGGAGCTTACTCCTCATATTGAAGTAAGGAAACGAAGCATGTGGAGTAAAAGTCTTGCTCCACATTGAGGGAAACCAGAGGAACTTGCATTATGTAGTAGAAACATAAGCAAAGGGCACCCCGGACCACATAGTAATTATAAGCAACACTCAATCTTGAGGAAGATGGGAAAAATACACAATGCACCGTAAGCATGACTCAATGAAATTAAGTAACTCTCTACCTGAGGGGGTTCATAGGCACTCATTCTGCACGCGTTGGGTCCTTGTCACGAACAAAACGGAAAAGTATGTTTGGAGATTTACAACATGTCTGAGCTTACTTTTCTCTATTCACGATCATTCCTAGAAGTATGCATGAAAGGCTTTACCAGGCATTCTGTCATTCCGCCTGTGCAAAGCTCTCAGTCCAGAGCAGAGAACACTGACCAGGAGGAATAAAGAGTCCTCAATAAATGCACTCTTTTTCTCTACATGGAAAATATTTTTCTCCGTGGAGAAAGACCTTCCTCTACACTTCCACCATATCTTAAGGTGATAAGTTCCTCTTCCGTTTCAGCAAGGGAGGTTAAATCGCTGACCATTTCCAAAGTGGGAAAGAGATGGAGAGAAGTTTGGGAATGTCAACAAATATACATGTTTATGCGCGTTCCTAAACATCCAAGGCAAACCACTGCCAGGATGCACTTTCCAGCTTTTGAATGTGATTTACATGTGTGGAATTCTCCATATCTGTGGCAAAGACACTCACACTCGTAAAGCCCTTTATGCCTGCCAGCAATCCTTTTGTGAATTTCTGGAAGGCGTTAAAAAGTTAAATTCAGTCTTAAACTTATGTTAATGACACAATTAGGGCCAGCTACACTTTTTGGGGACCAGCACTTATTTTTCGTCATCAGACATTTCCTGAGAGCAAGTATGGGAAAAACAAACAAAAGGGAAAGAGGGAGGAAAGAAAGACAGCTAAATCATCATAAATAGAGAAATCAGGAACCAGCAAGAATGAGATAAAAGGGGCAGGGAATGTCTAGTAGTGGATCAAAGAGGCATGAGATGGATTCCAGACTATGCCGCCTTGCTATTCAGAGTGATGGCATTTAATAGTGCCAGCTTCTGAGCAGAGCTTTGGGCACCACCACTAATTATTTTACAAATTAAGCACTGGCCTCTTGTATCTTAATGTGCATGCACAACTGGAAACTCCACCTTGAGGGAGACTGAGGCATTGAGGCAGCACACTCTGTGTGCCATATGATATAAGTTGTGTTCCTGTCCCACTCTGATCAAGAGATTTGCCCTTATTGAGTGCTCTCCACAATATAACACAAATGTAGCAATGTATTAACACACTTTTATTGAACTGTTCTTTTCATACAGCACAAACAGCAACAAGGAGGAGGTTAGCAGCCACTCGACACAGCAGCAGCAAAAAACAGGAGAGAGGCTCACAACTGCTACCACTACACACAAAAAGTTCCCACTCAACTAAGACAATTGAAAGGTATCTAAGGCAATCCAAATATAACAATAAATGAGTTTTCTCTGGCAGCACTCGACTTGGTGCCCAAAATCCTAAAACTAGGTGTCTAATAGTTCCTCATGAAAATCTGAGCTCTTTTCTGGCTGTAATATATTTTGAAGAAAGCAATGAAGCTTTAAATTCACTACTTTTACTTGCATTTTGTGACCTTTGATGGAGTGTGAATATATTACAAACCATTTTCCCATTAACAGCAGTTTAAAGTAATTTACAGCAAAATACCTTTAAAATACAGGGGCATATGTACAAGGAAGTGGCAGAGCACAGCTTTAGCCTCCTTGGCTTAACGCCGCTCTCCGCCACATCATTGAAACGCAAGGCTGCACCATATTTACAATAATGTGGTGCAGCCTTGTGACTCCCCATGCGATGGCGCTTAGTTTAGCAACTTAGCATAAGCGCAGGAACCCTTGTACCATAGTGCAAGGGTGCCTGCGTGCATGTGAGGATTGTTATGTGTAGGAAGGTGTCCCTTCCTGCACATAAACAATCCTAAAGTGACATTCTGTCACCTTCATGTGTGCTGATTTATGCAGAACACATGAACGTGACAAAATGACATTTAATTTAAAAAAAAAGATTGTTTATGTACAGGAATGGACACCTTCCTGTACATAAACAATCCAAGGCATGAAGGAGAAATGAAAATATTTCTCCATGTTGCGCCTCTGGTGGGGAGGTGTACAATTCTGATGCATTCCCAGGTCTGCCTGTGTTGGTAAACCTGGGAATGTGTCAGAATGCATGGGTGGATGCATGGGAACACCCACGCTCCACCCATGGCATGCCTCCCTGCTGCAGAGTAGGGTAAGGTAGCAATTTTCCCTCCTTGCGTTACTCTAGATTTATCAACAGGGCCGGACTGCCTACTGGCCGTTTTGGCATGCTCCCGAGCTGGGGGCTGATTTCATTGATGGGGACCTGCGTGTGATGAACGAAATTCGTTTTGCTTTGTTTATTTCGAAGCACACGCAGGTCTCCATCAACGAAATTAGCCCCCACCACAGTGACATCAGCCCCCAGGTCGGCAGCATGCCAAAACGCCCGGTAGGCAGTCTGGCCCTGTTTATCAAGCCCCGTAGGGCGACGCAAGGTGTCCTTGCGAGGCTTGGTAAACCTCCTTCAGGTTTTGCGTCGCCCTTGCACCCCCCTTACGTGGTGCAAGGCCAATGCAAAACCTTGATAAATATGGACCCAAGTCTCGATTAAGAAACTCATTGGTGAACGTGTACAAGACACACTTAAGAACAGATCAGAAAAGCAATTCCTGGCCTCGCACATGTAGCGCGACAGGATCGCTGTCTAAGACACCGTACATTTTTTCCAGCTCAAATAAACTACGCTGACTTCCTAGACCACACATAGGCCGCTTCATTTCAATATCGCACGCTGGATAACTTGGTGAAGGGGCAGTAAGTAGTACAGGTGTCACATCACCAGACGTTCACATCATAGGTCGCCATAATGTGTCAAGAAACAACAATAGTTCGCCATGAACATGTGGACAACTCCACTCGTCCCTGCTCACTACACCGTTATAGTACAGCACAGCACGTAAAGGACCCACACAGAGGTCAGTAGTTTGAAAAAGGCCAGACCATCAGCAAACCAAGAAAGGAAAATAGCATGCACACCTTCCACAGACCTTCCATACCCTCTTCTGGAGACTCATGGCCTGACAAATCAACTTAGAGACTGCTTCACTAGAAAACCAGGAGAGCGGTGTCTGTGGATATCTTCCGTGCACGCAGGGATGCTTGCTTGTTGTTAGTGTAAACTCCTGTGTAACAATTCTTGTAAGTAAATCATGCAAGGCAATATATAGTTCGAAACAGGAGCTCTTCTTTATTAGGCTCAGGCTATAGGTATATAAGAGACACAGGGGACTACCTTAGAAGCAGAATAACCACGCTACTTATAACCCCATCTGCCCCAAGCAGCCCATCTGAGAACTCCACATTCCACAACAGAACGTGCTCTCCAACATGAACAATGAGTGGGGGGCACACACACACACATGCATGCATGTACACAAGGGTGCAAACAAATGTGCTCATGCATACAAGATGCAGAGGTGACACACTTACTTCAGTATGTAGTGAAGATTGGCACAAGAAGGGATTTGCTACATTACCACCACTCGCTTTGTTTCCACAGGAGAGACCTGCTGTTATTCATAAAAACCAAGAGAGACCATGAAAACTACAATAGTGAGGCCTAATGTGCTTGCCAACCAAGACCACGTGTTATTGAGGATTCACCCAGTAGAAGAACACTGGGGAGAGACGTCAGCACCAAAGACAGAGAATTTGCTGTTCATGGTGCTGAACTATCATGCAACAACATTTTGCCATGACTTAACCCTTTCGCTGCGGCGGGAATTCCGCCGCAGCGCTGGGGGGTGTTTGGGGGCAGCGCGGTGGCGCGGTGCTCATGACGGAACCGCTCCGTCATGAGCCGCGGTTGAGCTGTGCTCATGACGGAGTGGTTCCGTCATGACTCCGCCCACTGCGCTAATCGCCCGCACAGGCGGGGAATTAGCGCCGCGTGGGCGGCGCGGCCGCCAACGGCCGCAGCATGACGGAACCACTCCGTCATGAGCACACGGCGACCGTGGCTCATGACGGAGCGGTTCCGTCATGAGTGGGGAAGGGGTTAACATTGCTCACCCATGGCATAACTTGGTCCTATTGGTTTTTATCGGTGTGGTATTCCCCACTTTTATTTTTAGAAACTGCATAGGTCTCTATCTTGCAATGTTTATGGTAAGCGGCTTCTGATAATGCAGTGTGTATTAGGTGTTTAGCTAACTTATCAGGCATCTCGGCACTGTGAGTAGCTCTTGACTTGTGATTGGATGTGCCTAGAGTGGGAAGAGGAAGTTTGTATGGTTTTATCGTGAATTCTTGATGCTTCACTCAAAACAAATGGTGTTTTATAGAGGGCGATGCCTTCTTTGCAATCCAACATGACATGGGAAACCATCGCAAGCCTGCATCGGCTCACTATAGCACTCCAGTTGCTTTATAGTGGACACCTTTGTTCTGTAAAAAGGCTAGCAATTAATTGAATCATTATTTGGATAGAATCATTTCTGTGGTCCTTTCAGAGGAAGAAACATGCTAACACCTGGAGCTTGTGTGTGCCAGATCCAAGTAGAACAGTATCACTAGACAACTAGTCAGGTCCAGGAGATTGAGTAAAACCCAACTTGAAAGCATTCAGTAGCTTTCTGGGACCCAAGAGTTCACCTTTGAAGGAAATGCTCATGAAAGGACCAACAGCTAAATCAATTTTACTGAATCCTCGTCTTTCCGGAACCTATCCTTGTCAATTACAAAAGAGTAGGAACAAGTACGGGTCATTTTGGAAGATGCTGTTAATTTCTCTTTCAATGCTGTTAAAGTGATTTGTTGCAGGTCTTTCTTCCACGAGAGCTAATGAATTCCCTATGTTTGCCTATTTATTGTATTTTAGAAACTTTATTAGCTGACTGGATTTAATGGGTCTGCAGTCGAAGAACCAGTAAGACTGTTTCTGATCACAGCACAATGGGCTACTAAATAGCATCTAATTTGCATATGTGCCCAAGCTCCCTCCTACTCCCCACATTTGCAAGGCTGTCTTCGGGAGAGCCACGGGCAGAGTGAAATAGATACCACAGCTGGGCACGGAGAAGGGAGCCGTTGATAGCCGTTCCTGACAAGGCCATCATGAGCATAATGCTGCCATTGAGAGCTGCCTGTGGACATGGTGGTCGTGAAAGGCTTGCCTCCTCACAGCTGTGGTGTAACAAGTTTTCCCTTCATAAGGTCAGCTGATGATAGCTCCCAATTTCAAAGAGAGAGATGGCCCATGAATCTCCCCCCACCCATGCCTCCTATCTCTGATGATGAGTGAAGGACAACATTTTGTGGTTTTGTTTGCTACCATCCAAACAGGGTTAGTCCACGTATTCTTACCATCCAATCAATTGATCCATTGATCGATTAATTCATCCATCCGTCCGTTCACACACCTGCTTGTCCTTCCATCCATCCATCTGTCGGTCCATTCGTCCATCCATGCATGCATGGATGCATCCATCCATCCATCCGTCCATTCGTCCATCCATGCATGCATCCATCCATCCATCCAATCCTACCCAACTGTTTGTCCTTCTGTCCATCCCTCCGCCAGTCGATCTGTTCATCCATTCATCAATCCATCCTTATAGCCATCTTTCCACCCACCCACCCAGCCATCCATCAATCTATCCCCTACTTGCCATTCTCTCTATTTCTATATTGGTATGCTTGTTTAACTTCCTGACTAACTATATCTTTCCCCCATGACTGTCTTTAAGACTTTGACCTCCATTCCCCTGGCTTAGCCCCACCTGCCAGATTTAGGTTTCTGAGAAACTGCTGCTGCAGTACTGACTCTGAAGGCTGTAAGCTTGCTGTGCCACCACCATGGTGTGTGCGCCTGCTGGGAATACTTGAAGATCAAAACTGATTTCCCTGACCGGAATTACCTTGCCTCACACTGCAGTCCCATGGAGGCAAATATGTCAACAGTCACTGTCACTCCTCTCCCACCCCAAATAGGGTGAAGTGACCATAAGTATGGTAGAGTGGCTTTACTCACTTCACCTATTTATATGACGCTCTTTATCTGTATGTCCACATGTTACTCGATTTATTGAGCATCCCTAACTATCTGCATCTGTCTCCCTAACATCCTATTTACACTCAGGAACATATTTATAGCAAAATCAGGCAGTGCAGCACACCACTTTACCTCGGCGTGGTAAAAAGGAGGAATGTGGCATATTTAAGGCAATATGGCGCATTCCTACCTTTTCCCCTGCACTTATGCCCTTTCAGCTGCCTAGGGTTGGCGCAGACAAGTTTGCACCATGGTGGAAGGGTGCCTGCTTTGAGAGGAGGATTGTTTTTGTGCAGGAAGGGACACCTTCCTATACAAAAATAATTCCCATAAGGCATGTTCCTCTTTCTATGTGTGCTGCAGAATGGAGCACACAGAAAGAGGAAGTAACAAGGAGAAATAAAGATATTTCTCATTACAACTGCTCACTTGGGGAGGCACAGGTTTTGGCGCATTACCAGGTCTACTGCTTCTGGTAAATCTGGGAATGCAACAAAATCCATTAATATATATCATGGCAACACCCACTCAACACCCATGGAAACTCCTCCCTGGTGCAGAGTAAGGCAACACAGCAATTTACGCTGCATTGCTTTACTCCAGATTTATGAAGTCAATCACGGCCACCCAAGGTGGCCTCGCTTGGCTTCATAAATCTCTTTTTGAAGTTGTGTCACTCTTGCACCATGTTGCGTGGGGCAAGAGCGACGCAAAGGGGCTTGTAAATTTGCCCCTCAGTGTTTGTGGATAGCTCTTTCTTTTTATCTATGGATGTTTATATATCTGTCACAGCATCATTCGATTTCTTTGCTTGCCTTATGTATCTACCTATGTCTCTGGTCGTCACTACCACTGATATGAAAAATGTTTTATCAAATTGTAATAGAAAATGTCTCCTTATGTTATTTTCACACAATGAAATATGACACTTTTTTATTGTTGTTGGCCAATGAGGAGAAAACCAAGGCTGTAACTATTTCCGGAGAACGGACTTGGTAATGACATTGTCTTCGAGAACTCTGATGAGTGATGACTGAGGAGCAGAAATATGTGATTTTACTGCCTTCAGGAAGCTCAAGAGCACAGTGAGCCACCAGCGAAACAAATGTCGACTGGAATCATGAGATGGTTTTATCAATGAGAATTCTAAATCAAGACTTCTACTCTAAATACAGTCTCCAGAGGATTATACAATAACTAACAGTTTCATGTTAGAAGATAATGACAAGGATCCTGTCAATCAGAGAGTGCCCCACTTCTACTCAAGCTCCTCTGCTGGAGAGGGAATCACTCTGTGATGTATTGAGGCACTATATGTCCCCCTGCTATGTGGCGGGTAGTAAGGAGCTGGAAGGAGATCTATGCATGAGGGGAGAGCCAGTCAAGTCATCTCAGAGCGTGGTAATGTGTGTGCTCCCCAGTGATATATCTGTGCCAATATCCTAAGTATGAAGGATTCAAATAGGGGTTCCCCGAATGATTTTACCCATTCAATATTAGGTCAAAACTGTCTCTTGGTCAAAAATATATATTTTTTGCTTTTTTAAATTTCTTTTTGTTGTACGCTGTTTACCCCTTTGTGTATGTACTTTTCACTTTGCTCACCTCTTTCCCTGCTGTCTGCGACACAGCTCACTGAACTTGAATAGGCCCTTTTGAAACCAGCCTAGCCCAGTATGAAGCTCTTTCTGTCGGCTGCTGCCATTACAGGTACTTCCTGTTCCAGATCTAATATAAATCAACGGTGCACACCCCAGATTCATTCTGCTCCACATTCTGATTCACTGTTGCTTCCATCCCTGTGCCCACGACAAGGCCTCTGCCCCTGCCATCTCACCATTCTTCAACTAGCATCAGCTTCTTGGCATGCGAAGGAAGGCATGGGCGTCATCGCCTTAACCTGCGCAGGTCGCAACTGGGAAGGAGCAAGTCTTGTTGGTATAAATATGTCCATCTCTTGGCAGGCTGCCACTGACTGCTGAGAATAACCTGGGTTCTTCCTCATTCATTTTTTTCTTTGTGCAACGAAGCAGAACAACTCAACAACAAGCTTAACTATCCGTTGTACTCTATTAAGTCTTTACAATGGGTACATTGTGTCAAACATTGTAGAGGTAATGTGGTTATCTTGTTTGCTATAGTCTCAATGAATAAACATTTATTGGAGTGCTCCCCTAACTTTTCAGAACCTCGACCTAATTTTTAGAACAGTGTAGTATTCGAAGGGCTTTGAGCATTGGGAATGTTTACTATGTCATGGGAATGTTCACATGTCATGCTGTGATGTTCATATGGAACCTTGTTGTTGTGGGATTCGACTGGACTCTGTTATCCTGTAGCTGGCAAAGGGAGAATCATGCTACGCCTTCCAATAAAGGTTTTCAACACCTTGTGTGGGGGTGTCACTTCAGCATTTTGGTGATGATCACCAGTCACAAGACGTGACAGCGAGACCAGACAGTAGCATGAACCATGTGCGTATTGTCGGGCCACGAGCAGCACTTCCGTGCATGGCGCACAAACACAAATGTTGCTGCTGGTGACTGGTTGAACATCCTTGTCACCCTGGTAAAGCAGGCAAAGGCAGTGTGTGCAAGTCTGTCCCTGTGAAACCCAGCACAGGCTGAAGCCTCTCATCGTTTGAAGGGCCTGCTTCCTCACGCACTTAAGTCTGCCTAGCAGAAAAGTATGCATGTGTGTCTGATGTTTTTTTGTTGTTGCAGATTTGTATAGTGCGAACTCGACCCGAAGATACTGCAGCGCTTAACATGAGCACCAGTTACTTTACACACAACACATTCAGTTTTTTGGGTAGGCACAGGGAGATTAAGTGATTTGCCCAGATTCACAGGATGTGGGAGGGGTTCGAGGCTAGAACCTTGGTTTCTCAGCCCCAAGGTCGGCAGTCTAGCTGTGAGACCACATCCTCCCTTAGCCTGGTTCTGCTTTGTGTGGCCGCATGCTGAGGGCAGGGCAGGGCCAGCACCACTGGAAAGGTGTATGCTGTACACCTACAAAGGGCGCCTTGTTTACTGGGAAGTAAGAAGTGGTACTGCCCATTTGACATGTTAGAGGAAAGGCTCTTATTCAGCTTTTCCTTCTCAGTGCTTATTCTTTTGGCTTTTCTTTAGAGGAAAACACCTTGGCAATTGAACTCTACACCAGCTCCTTTTGCATTTTACCATGGCAGCTTCATCCATTGTGATTCCACCCAAGTTTTAGCACAAGAAGGTCAACCATCCATTCAGTGGAAGGAGTGGATTGATATTTTTGACAATTACATTGTAGCTCCAGATGAGGTGGAATGTAGTCTTGAGAGCAAGAAAGATTTGCTATTAGTTACCATTGGAAAGGAGGCTCATCACATTTTTAAATACTTACCCCAAATGTTAGGCAGTGACAATCAACCTGTCAATGATGTTTTTAAGGAGGCCAGGTTGTGTTTGGAGAAATGATTCACCAAATGGGAGAACGTTGTAATGTCGAAGTCTAAGTTGCATACAAGACCACAAAAAACAAGCAAAATATTTGATGACTTTGTCTCAGGCTCACGTAAACTGTCAATAAAGTCTAAGTTCAGTCAAATGGTGGATTAGATGATCAGGGACCAACTATTTGTCTAGTGCAGCATTAAAGAAATGCAAGAGCGCCTCTGGGCAGCTAATAATCCATTCTTGAAGGATGCCTTCTCTATTGCCAAGGAAGGAGAAGAGTTGGAGTGGTGCATGAAGGAGATAGACAAGAAATGGATGGTGGAAGGCGAAGTCACAGCTGTAGGTAAAAAAGAGGAGGCAACTAAAGGAACAACCAGCAAGCACAGAAGGGGGCTAAAGCCAAGTATTGCTCCAGGTGTGGTAGCACGTTCAATGCCAGTGATTCCAAGTGGTGTTTTGCTCCAAACAGGGAGTGCAGAAGAAGTGAGAGCATAGACCAGTATGTCTGTGTGTGCAAAGAATCTGTCAAAACTCATGTGGCTGTTGCTCAAGACTTCATCTTGGAAGATGATAACATGGATTGTGCATTGATGGTCCTACCTAGAAGTGAAGTAGGTGACAGAAAAGTTCGACCAAAGCATCATTTGGTATTCAAGGCAAATGAGTGGAACTGATGGAGGAATTCGGCTCATTATACATGATCTTACTAAAGAAAATGTGGAAGAGAGAAATGCTGCAAGTTCCTCTCTTGATTAAAGACAGACAGAGAATAGATGTTCTGGGATATTTTTAATCTCTCATTGAATTTAAATCACAGCAGATCATGTGAAAAATCTACGTGGCTGTAGGTGGACCACCTATTTTGGGATGGGGCATCAATTTGAATTGCATATTGTAATTGATCTAGTTATTAACACATCTGTAAATGACAGATCAGAGAACCTAACCAAAGGGAAGGGCTTCTGCTAAATGTGCGAAACAATGCCCCGAATCTAAGAAGAGAAAATTCTCTTCTTGAGTCCCCTCACTCACCAAGGGTTGCCCCTAGGTGACATGCTTCATCTTTGGGGCCATCCCAGACAGCTACTGTCTGGGGCGTGCTGCAACTTGCGAAACTACGTAGGAGCACTTTTTGTGAAAAAATGAGTAGTGCAGTGTTTGGGGAGTGGTGATGGTGGTGCTAAAAATACCTAGCTAGTGAGCGATTAATTTATTCCTGCTCCTAGTTGGTATGGATAAAAAGGAGTTAATAGTGGGAGGAAGTGTAACTGTTATGTGTATACTATCCCTAGTATTTGGTCGACATGTTTCGAAGTGTCCCCTAAACCTCTTCTTCAGGACCACATGGGGACCAGCCCCATGCGTACCACTCAGTGAGAAAAACAATCCTATACTAAAGAAATATTATAATAACTGCCAGGGTGGAGAGGCTTGTAGTAACCTTGGCTCAGCACTCCTCTGTCAATGACACCTACTCGTACCCAGGCAGTCCATGAGGCACAGCGTTGCCAAAACAGGAATACTACGAGTCTGATTTCAAACGTATGTATTTAATTTTGGTGCTCACACATCGGGTGTGCATCTGTTCTTTATTATATTATTTCTTTAGTATGTGGATCATGTCTGAGATGTTCAGAGGGCTGGAAAATGTCAGCTGCAAGTGTTTTCCAGTGGATCATGTCTGAGGTGTTCCGGGGGCTGGAGAATGTAAACTTTTTTCAGGATGACATTCTGATTTCTGAAGGGTCCATTCAGGAACATAACAACATCTTGAGGTCTATGTTGTGTAGACTGAGAGAGGCGGTTCTCACCTTAAGGGAGGACAATTGTAGGTTCCTGGTGGAGAAAATCCAATATCTTGGTCACACAATACCATGGCAGGGTGAGCGACCTAAAATTGACTTGTTGGAGGCTATTAGGTCAGCACCTGTTTCTTGAGATAAAGATCAGTTATGGTCATTCATGGGTTTGATCGAGTATTATGCAAAATTTGTTAACAATTTTGCAGGCAAAACCAAAGGACTAAGGATGTTGTTGCAGAAGGGGTGTACGTTTGAATGTGGTGACATTCAGCAGAGGTTGCTTGATTTGTTGAGGAAGGACGTTTGTGAGGCAGGTATTCTGGCACTATTGGACACTCAACTCAAAACGTTTTTTTACAGTTGATGCCAGTGTGTGTGGTCTGGGAGAAGTCCTATCTCAGGTACATGCTGGCAGTGAGAAAACTGTAGCATTCGCCTCACGCTCATTGACAGAATGTGAGAGCAGCGATTCTGTCCTAGAGTGTGAAGCCCTAGCAGCAGCCTGGTCTGTTGAACATTTTATGACCTTTATATGAGGTCCGAGTTTTTGCATTCGCACAGACCATAAACCCTTGGTCAAAGTCTTGAGCCCTGGTTGAACAGGTAAGGGGTTTACTAGGCTGGCTAGACTGGTTTCCAGACTTTAGTAGTATGGGTAACTGGTTGTCCACATACTTGGTTGGAAAAATGCACAGGCTGACTGCCTTTCACGCATGTCTTTGGAGTGTTCAGAGGGGAATAGGTGAGGTATTTTGCCATGGGAACAGGAAGGTGCTGTGGCATCTTTGTGTGATTTAGAAGAGTACGTTGGCAGCTCGTTCTCGGCAGATGAGTGGTGTAAGTGCATGGATCGGAGCCTTGTCTTTAAGAAAGTAGAACAAATGGTAGTGTATGGTGGGTGCAGGGAGAGCACGGTGGCTCCTTCGGCAAGATCATTTGTGAAGATTCTGGAGGAATTGACTGTGACTGACAAATAAGTTATTATGAGGAATGACAAATTTGTGTCATCTGAGAGTTAAGTAAAGGAGGTCCACTTAGGGCAAACCATGACAAAAAGGGGTATGGTAGAATTGTTGGTGGGCGAGTAGGGGAGATCAGATCACTTTGTGGGTTGTGAATTATGAGATGTGTAGGGAGTGTGAAAAAAGGCTGGAAACAGGTGCTCATGCAGAACGAGGACACATTGAGGACCATGGTACCCCATTGGGTACGGTGTGCTTGGATTTTATTGGGCCAAATCAAATGCTGGAAGGTCGAATGAAGAATACCATGGTTTTAAGGGATGTGCTTTCCAAGTAGATGGTTGTCAAATTTTGGCCTGATGTGACCACCAGATAGACAGAGGAGACTTTGAAGGGTGTTTTTTTGGAGGAAGGATTGCCTTATGTCCTCATCACTGATAACGGAATACAACTGATTTCACATGAAATCAAATCCTTTCTGAAAAGGTGTGGCATTACTCACTATCGTACTGCACAATCCCCAGGCCAATGGAATGATGGAGCGGGCCAACAGATTAGTGAAGAGGTATCATATCCATGGCTATTCAAAGTGGGAAAGATGTCAAGGTAATGGTGTATGATATGGTGTGGGCTCATCGCACCACATTGTATAACCGGTGTTTCTCCTTTTGAGAAAATGCGCACAAGAAAGCATTACACTAAGTTGACTCTGGCATGAATACCTATTTCTTGCCATAAAAAGAATGGTGTAGAGGATGTAATTGACAGCAGTAAAAGTGTGTGTGCAGGGGGCAACTTGCGTTGTACCAGAAAGGGGGGGGGGGGGCGTTGACAGTAATGTGATGAGGTCTGACTGTGTCATGTCATGTGTGGGTCTAAATGGTTTCATGTTGATGAGTGATGAAGAGTTGATCAGCGATAGGGAAGGGGCGGGGAGTAAGCGTGTGGTGTGAGGGGAGGTGATGCCCGTATTCTCCGTCCCAACAGCTACTTTCCTCACGATGGGGCTAGAGGAGTTCGCTCAACTAGGCTTCATTGACCTCCTCGTTATTTGGTGGATTATGTGTAAACTGTGTTCACGCATTGTGTACTAACAGTGTGTGAAGGTTATTCACACATCGTGCAAGCCTTTTTGTTTTCCCTTGCACATGCTTTCATATATGGAGGGAGTTGCTCTACGTTTTGAAGTTTGTTATGTTACCTTTCTTTCTTTGCCTGTTTCTTACCTTTTCCTGTTCTTTGTGCTTTTTCTGCTTTTGAGTAGAAAGGAGGGGGGTGTGGTAGTCAAGGGCTTTGAGCATTGGGAATGTTTACAATGTCATGGTAATGTTCACTATGTCATGCTGTGATGTTTATGTGGAACCTTGTTGTTTCGGATTCAACCGGAGGCAGTTATCCTGTGGCTGGGGAAGGGAGAATAACACTACGTCTTGTGTGCTTCCAATAAAGTCGTGTGGAGGTGTCACTTCAACAAACAACAACAGATGAGGCCGGGCAATTTTTCTATATACTAATTGCAATTGTTTGTAAACATCACAAATTTGACCACTCCCTTTGATATAGGATTGTGACCAAGATATTGATCTGCCCGTAAAAGTGGCATATGGTGAACTATTCCAGAGCTGAACAACGGAGGAAATAATACAATGAGGTCAAACAAAAGGTTCAAACCAAGAATGTGCAGTATATGGTAATATTGCCTCAAAACTCACAGTAATTCATGACTTGATAACCCTCTTCTTTGACACCCCCTAGGATACATGGGAATGGGCTACCTACCGAAAGGCCAGTTCTCCGGAGCAAGCTGTCCCAGTCCTGTCATCCTGCGGGCCACCCTGGCTAGTAACTGGCAGCCAAACATCGTAGAGAACATGAGCATGAAGAGAAAAACAAGGTGACCACAGCCCGTTCAGATCTTTAGACTCTGACAGAACCCTCTCCCTAAGCGGTGGAAGACACAGAGCCCCGCAAGACCCGGGACTTGAATTCCCTGAAGATGCCGCAGATGTGGATGGCTTACGGATTTGAGATACCCTTAAATTAGAACTTGGCTAATGAATGCATGTATTTGGCATGTAGGAACAGGCATGTAATTATTACCACTGATTTCTTCTGCTTATCCTGCATAGCAGGAGGCCCCGGGTATACGATTTACCAAACATGGAGTTGATGGTTTGTGTTCAAAGATGTTTCTAGGGGGACAGAGCTTCAAAGAGAGAAGTATATGGAAGGGGGAAGTAGGCAACTGTTTTTCAAGTACCTATTCTATATACGTTTCTGTTCTTAAGTACCTACATGTAATCTGACATACACTGTTGTATCCTAATATAGTGTTTGATGCACACACCTGGAGTCTAGTCCCGCCTGCACTTTGGAGTCTGTTCACACTTGTTCACTACCTGTCTACCCCATGGCCACCCCCAATCTGGATGCGTCATTTCACACTTTTGTTCTGGAATGTTAACAGCCTTCTAGATCACATTAAGAGAACTGCTGTCCTCTGATATGCTAAGCTTTTCATGCTGACCATACTGATGCTGCAAGAGACACACTTGCTGGGGACCCACTGCCCGTTCCTGAAGCGATACAGCTATGACTGTGCAGGGTTCAGAAGGGGCACTCTGGGTCGCACTACTCTTCCAAAAGGCATAGGACCTTCCCTTTGGTGGTAACCTCCACAATTTCAGACACTCAAGGCCGCTTTGTATGGGTGGAGGGTCTCTTGGAGGGGAAGCATTACAAAATTTTTAGTGCTTACGTGCCTCCCCATCTTCTTGCTCAAGCCCTGGGCACAAAAAAATATTGTGATCCCTGCATTCCCTTATGAGAGTATCATCATAGGGAGAGACTTTAATGACTCTCCTGACCCCACTATGGTACACCGATTATGTCGAGCCAAACAGCTCTCGGCCTGGCTGGACAAAATAGTGATGCCCGGAGAGTCTGGCCTCATACAGATTGAGAATTTACTCACATCTCGGCCTCACACAAGATACTCTCCCATATAGACTTACTCCTCCTCCCTGCAACCGATATCTTACAATTAGCAGACAATACAATCCTTCCCCAAGGAAATCTGACCATTCTTCCATCACTGACTCTTTCAGACGATTGAGTAACATACTCCATCCCATTTGACGGCTTATGCCTGACACCTGGTTGACCCTCAGGGCTCCGACTACATACAATCTGAACTCCAAGCTTATTTTGCCATTAATAAGGGAATAGTCACTTCCCCAGTGACGTTGTGGGGGGCAGGGAAAGCCACCATCAGGAGAATAGCACAAAGCTTCCTTAGGCATAAAGAGAAAGCTAGACTTGAAAACATTACCTCACTAGAGACTCATATTCTGAATGTGGGAAGCAAATCCGACCTTATATTGAATATTGCTCATCCTTTAAGCCTCATTGAGACAAATATCGCCTGATGAGGCTCGCCAATGCTGGTTGTGTCCATGCAGTGAGAATATGAGTGGTGCAGTGACAAGAGCGGCAAACTGCTGTATTGGTTGTCCACTAAAGAAATTACCTCTATCATTGTTCACAAAATAGGTGAACTGCCGAGCATTCATGAAAGCATCTCCTACGAGGTTGCATCGGCACTGGCTAATTATTTCCAACACCTCTATGCTTATCGTTCCCACCCTCAGGTTGAGCAGGACCACTTGATTCTCAAGGATATCCCAACGTAGAGACTTTTTGCGTCTCTCTGCAAAGACTTAGATGGGCCCATGACACTTGAGGAAATCACAGAAGCGGTCGTTGATATGGAATCGGCGAAAATCCCTGGCCCACATGGGTTCCCTCTGGAGTTCTACCTAAACATTTGCGACCTTCGTAGCTCTTATCTCCTAGATATGTTTTGAGATACCTATGGCAGCGTTCAGTTCCCCACAGAGCTTGACGTGGCCACAATAGTGGTTCTTCTAAAGGTTGGGCAACTGCCTGAGTGGCGCACTTTCTACATGCCGATCTCCCTGATTAATGTGGCACTCAAGGTATATGCTAAAGTATTCCCCACCCGCCACCAACGGACCCTTCCATTCTAGATTTACCCATAGTACCAGGCACTGCATACGTAGAGTTCAGGTGGCCCTGGACCATGCCATGACCCTCGCAGATCTGAGTGCCCTCCTTTTAATGGACTTTGAGAAGGCATTGACTTGTTCAGTTGACCCTATCTGTTTGAAGTCTTGGAGCAAATGGGCTTTGGCCCCACATTTCGGGCATATGTGTGACTATTGTACAATTCCCTGATGGCCCAGGTGAATGGAATACAGTTGGAGCCATTCCCGGTTCATAGGGGGACCACGCAGGGTTGCACTCTCTCCCCACTTCTTTTTGCCCTCGCCATTAAGCCCCGGGCACAGTTCATCCATTGTGACCCCCAAATCCGGGGATGTATGACGTTACAACGCACACTTTTACAACGCATGCACTTACAACGCATTTTTTACAACGCATAATCCATTACAACGCATGACATTACAACGCATGACACTACAACGCATTTTTAAAAAATACCTTTACAACGCATTACCATTACAACGCATACTACCTTTACAACGCATACCATTACAACGCATAATATTAAATTACATTTAAGGTAAGTATTAGATAGTATAGGGGTAAAAATTACTATTCTAACTCCAGGGGGTGCAACAGTAGGGTAAGTGTTGGATAGTATAGGGGTAAAAATTACTATTCTAACTCCAGGGGGTGCAACAGTAGGGTAAGTGTTGGATAGTGTAGGGGTAAAAATTACTATTCTAACTCCAGGGGGTGCAACAGTAGGGTAAGTGTTGGATAGTGTAGGGGTAAAAATTACTATTCTAACTCCAGGGGGTGCATCAGTAGGGTAAGTGTTGGATAGTATAGGGGTAAAAATTACTATTCTAACTCCAGGGGGTGCAACAGTAGGGTAAGTGTTGGATAGTATAGGGGTAAAAATTACTATTCTAACTCCAGGGGGTGCAACAGTAGGGTAAGTGTTGGATAGTATAGGGGTAAAAATTACTATTCTAACTCCAGGGGGTGCATCAGTAGGGTAAGTGTTGGATAGTATAGGGGTAAAAATTACTATTCTAACTCCAGGGGGTGCATCAGTAGGGTAAGTGTTGGATAGTGTAGGGGTAAAAATTACTATTCTAACTCCAGGGGGTGCAACAGTAGGGTAAGTGTTGGATAGTGTAGGGGTAAAAATTACTATTCTAACTCCAGGGGGTGCAACAGTAGGGTAAGTGTTGGATAGTATAGGGGTAAAAATTACTATTCTAACTCCAGGGGGTGCAACAGTAGGGTAAGTGTTGGATGGTATAGGGGTAAAAATTACTATTCTAACTCCAGGGGGTGCATCAGTAGGGTAAGTGTTGGATAGTATAGGGGTAAAAATTACTATTCTAACTCCAGGGGGTGCATCAGTAGGGTAAGTGTTGGATAGTATAGGGGTAAAAATTACTATTCTAACTCCAGGGGGTGCATCAGTAGGGTAAGTGTTGGATAGTATAGGGGTAAAAATTACTATTCTAACTCCAGGGGGTGCATCAGTAGGGTAAGTGTTGGATAGTATAGGGGTAAAAATTACTATTCTAACTCCAGGGGGTGCATCAGTAGGGTAAGTGTTGGATAGTATAGGGGTAAAAATTACTATTCTAACTCCAGGGGGTGCATCAGTAGGGTAAGTGTTGGATAGTATAGTGTAATATTATGCGTTGTAATGGTATGCGTTGTAATGGTAGTATGCGTTGTAATGGAATGCGTTGTAAAGGTAGTTTTTAAAAATGCGTTGTAGTGTCATGCGTTGTAATGTCATGCGTTGTAATGGATTATGCGTTGTAAAAAATGCGTTGTAATGGTAGTGCGTTGTAAAAGTTGCGTTGTAAAGGTTGTTCCCCCAAATCCGGGGTTGACGGTAGTATCATTGGGAGGAGAGGAGGACAGGATAGTCCTCTATACTGGTGATGTCCTACTCTTTCTTGCTGACCCACATCTTTTAGGACCTCGCACCCTGGAATTACTGTCTATGTATGAATCAGCATACGGCCTCAAAGGAAACGGGACCAAGTCACTATTGGTTCCTATTTAGGGTGGAGTACTATTACTTGGCAATCATTCATCCCAATCAGCAAAATCTGTATTCAGTATCTGGGATTTCATATTGCTAAAGACCCAGATCTTACGTGGAGCCTCTACTTCACCCCCTTGTTTGTTAAAATAAAACATGATTTTCAGAGATGGGACTTTTTCCCTCTCAATGTGCTGGAGAGTATTTCTTTGTTTGAGATGATGGTCCTCCCCAGGTTTGTGTATACTCTCCAATACTTCCCACTCCATATTCCGAATCAGTGGTTCCTGAAACTGAACGCCTTGATAAGCAACTTCAAATGAGCTAACCGACCACCCCATATAGCTACTTCAAAATACAGGCAGTCAGTCTACGATGTGGGCCGAGGCATGGCAAACATTAAATTATACTACTGGGCATCCCAGCTGATTGTGATTAATAACTGGTTGACGAGAGTGTGGGGCGACCCGGCATCTCACGCCGGAGGCTGGACGCCATCATGGGACTGCTCTATGGGAATCCAATTCCCCGCCACCTCCCAGAAATGATCATAGTGGTTATTAGGGTGTGGAGGGCTGCCTTAAGATTTACAGGGTGGGACAAAACACTTACACAACTCACTGCACTGTGGGAGGGGAAATGGCTACAACATTACTCGCTTTGAGGGCTTTCAAAATTGGGATAAATATTGCCTCACCCTTTTAGGCGATGTTTGGCAGAATGGACATCTCTGTTCCTTTCAACAATAGTTCTCCTTAACTCATATAGAATTCTACCAAATATTTGCAGCTCTGCCATAGCCTCTCATGCCACCAACGTTACTCCACTGACATACCTGTGTTCAACCTCTTGAAGCCAAGCTTCTTATGGGCCACCTTGGTAAAATGGCACTATCTTGTATATATCGTACACTGGTACTCCATGTGCTGAATGTGTTTCCAGCACTTAAACAGAGGTGAGAGGAATGTGCGGGCCTAGGAATGGGTGGGCCCTCTGGATGACGTGGACTAGTGTGATGCCTGACTGGATCTCTGCAGCATTGTACCTTCTTCCAGGATGAGGCTGACCCAACTTCACTACCTTCACACTAGGCCTACATTACACCACATACTTCATGCCAGAACACCTGTAGCATGCAGGGAAAATACTCCACACAAGCCGTGTCCATTGTGCTCAGATGGATGCAGACTTCTTCCACCTAGGGTGGTCTTGCACTAGGATAACGGGTTTTAGATGTAAGGTGGAGAGGATACTTTCACAGGTCTTAGACAGAAAACTGGAACTCATCCCGCGGGTGGGTCTTTGGGCATATAGGAGGATGGGGGAGGCCCAAGATGCGAGCGGATTATGGTGGATTTGGCCACAGTTGTAGCTAAAAAAGACTTTGCCTGGAAAAGGAAATCCCCCGATCTTCCTACACTGGCTGAGTGGAGGCTGGGAGCGGACTGGTGCGTCAAAATGGAGCAGTTTATTTACCAAGCACGGGGCTGCATGCAGACACATCCCAAGATCTGGGGCAAGTGGTGGGCAGACTTGAGGGTATTGGGTGATGGGGCTGTAGCTGAGAATGCAGCATATTGGTAAATGATTACCATTACTGTAGTTGAAACGAAATGAAATGTATTAAACATTGTGAAGAACATAATAAAAATTGGCTTATCAAGAAAAAAGTGGCATATGTTGACTGCACTGGAGTCTGGAGATGGAACAATTTTCAGAGTGGGGTGATGGCCTGTGGCATTTGTTCATTAAAATTGTGAAGCTTCTGAAAGATCTTGGTGTTGATACCAGTGACTGTAAGAAACTTGAAAACCCTGTTCTGCCGCAGAGTATGGGGTAAGGTCTTATATCCACTTTTGTTTTAGAAAGAGGCCCAATGATGCACTTTGGGCTCTCTCTATATATATTTTGCAGTTTTATATAGCGCAAATACGGCCCATAGGTATTGGAGTGCTTTACATGAG
Organism: Triturus cristatus; assembly: GCF_964204655.1. Classification (NCBI taxonomy): domain Eukaryota; kingdom Metazoa; phylum Chordata; class Amphibia; order Caudata; family Salamandridae; genus Triturus; species Triturus cristatus. The sequence goes on along the minus strand of NC_140590.1, from coordinate 688,858,680 downwards.
CAACAGACTTCCTTACAGCATCTCAGATTAATTTAATTTTAAACATGAAAGATTACGCGATTTGCCCAGAATCAAAGGATGTTGAACTAAATGCCAGGGCTAAAACCTTGTTGTTCCTCAGATTCACAATAAGCAGCTCTGGCCATTATGCCACACCCATATTTCTCAACTAATGTGTGAACTTCATACTTAAGTGATATGGTTGTGTATACTCACATATAGTGAGCATATTCTTAGTTGAAATGGCTTTGTGAAGTAAAAACACAGCAGTAACAAATACTGGATTTTCAAACACAGCCTTGATTGAGAATCCGTGCAATGGTTTATTTTAAAACTGGAATTAGGGACATAGTTCAGCATGTTTGTACAAGTGTACAAACAGGGCTAATCGTAAATATTAATTGCCTGTAGAACAGGACCCATCAAAAATTGGCTCAGGACCCACGAGTGGGTTTCAATCCAAAGTCTGGGAAATGCTGATGTGTAGTATATATTTGCTTTGGTACTCAGTATCATTAGAACATTGAAAAGAATGCTTTGTGAGAGCAGGAAGACAGAGGTGTGGGCGCACAATACAAACATGCTGTAATCAGCAAGTCTCTTTTTTTCAGAACTTAACAACAGAACAGGTTCTGTGTTTGTTGAAACATCATAAAGTCTGAAAGGGGGTGTTAACAAAATGTTATCTTTCTGTTGGTATAGTCGTGTTGTGTTGGAATAGATATTGGTTTGTTACTTTTTAGGTCTCACCTACACACAACTTTGGCTGTGTGTTGTCGATAGACCTATAACATACAATACCAATACTTACAGTCAGCTTTTGTTCAGCCATTCTTTATCATTAGTAGACTTTCTTCCCATCCTCATTTGCTTGCTACTTATTCAGTAGCATTCCTTCCTCTCCTGGGTTTGTCCCTCCCCCAAATAGCTTCTTTGCCATCATTTTGATTGGATGACCTGCATCCTTCCACAGTTGAAACCACAGAACAACTTTTTTTTTCTTTCCCTACTCAATTGGAATGCATGTGTTTTTTAAAACGAATTTTAAAAACTACCCTCCAGAGCTTTATGAAGCATATATGTGCATGTACGATGATGCATGTGCACATATGCATTAACATGCTGGGGCTGGCATTTATGTTTTTTAGCCGATACTGAACATCAGCATCGACAAGAAGAAACATTTTTTCCTGCTGATCAACATCAGCAATAAGCTCTGGCAATGCCAAAAGACAACCTAACACCTTTCAAAGCAAGGCTTTTTGGCGTTTGCAATGCTTATTTGTCATTTGTTTGTGGTTGTCTACTGTATTTTTAGATGGGCAAAATGTTTCCCAAATGAGCCAGAAATGTTGAAAAAGTACAACTCTTCTACACACAGCAGTCTGTCTGCGATTTTTTTTCCCCATTTTAGGTAGTCTACTTAAATTTTATTTAAACGTTCTACAATATGTATTTTTGCAGCTCAGGTCTCGCCACAGAGCAGCCTATTATGGACATTCTTTAAGCGTATGTTCTTGCTATTGCCCATCGTCCATACTCATTTTCAAGTAGATCCTGGCTGAATTGAATGATCCCAAAACTTCTTTTTCACCAGAGCTTCTCTCTTATAAACAGATGTTGCTGTAAAAATTGTGGAACTTATTTATGAGCCCTTTATGCCGACATTGCGTCACTTTTTGTGACACTGCAGCGGCGTCAAATATGCACCACACCGCACCCTATTTACAAAGTGATGTATCGAGGCAGATCTTTTACTTTGTAAACCCGAGCACTATATTATACCTGTGTCAAGTATAATGTTTGTAGGGTGGGGGTTCCCCGCAAAAAAACCATGTAGTAGTGGCGCAGTGAAATATATGAGATTTCACCACGCTCCTTCTAGGACCCCACTGTGTCAAATCCTTACGCCTGCTTCAAGTGATGCAGGCCGTTGCACATGTGGCTTGCCTCATGTGAAAGGACAGATTGCTGTAGTTGCATCTGTTTTCAGACACACTCCAGCAATGCACCAATTTGCGCCTACAGACACGTCTCGAATACTGACATAACTGTAAATCCTTGCGATATGGAGCGCTGTACAGTAAATACGGTGCATCCATGGTGTCGCAAGAATCGCACTATGAAAAGTGTTGCATCTCTGGTTTTCCCCAGCGATGTGACACTTTTCATAAAAGAGACCCTGTATCATTATATAAACTAAAAGGCAGCTTGTAAGAATCAGATTATTATTTGAGGTACCCACTTCAAGGAATATTCTCAACCCTTGTCAGAGTGAACCCTCAAAGTTACTAAATTAACCTAAACTCAACCCCCTGGTCGCTATGGGATAGAGCAGACAGGCCTAATTTCGGGTAACGTATAAAGCATATAAGCCGTACCAAAACAGTATTAACATCAAAATGCAAAACAACAACAATCCCAAATGGAATTAGATACATAGAGCAAAATCCATTGAACAAAATTCCAAAAACCCAATATAATGAACAGAAGATACAAATGTAATCTTTTTAAAGTAGGAATAGCGCAAAAAAGTACAAAAGAATAATAGTGCCAAAGTTAGTCAATGGAGCCCGTTGTCACTGACTGCAATAGAAGGCAGGTCGGATAAACCGACCAGGTTTGTCCTGGTCAAAGAATTCACCTTCTGACTTTAGTCATTCAAGTCCTAATTCACCACAAGAGTACACTTCTAAAGTATCCCAGGGGGATGCACTTTGAGGATCACAGGGTGTCAGGCAGACGCCAATCAGCAGAGTTCAGTCCACGTCCAAGTGCCACTGGTCAGCTGAGGGGGTGGTTGATTAAAAAAGCCTCTTGTGCCTTGTTGCGTCACTGTAGCTTTAACAGGAGGTCAACCGTATGACATTTGCAGACCACCTCTTTGTCCTGGGATCAAGTAAAATAAGGTCCAGTCATTTCAGTGTTTTTCTTATATCATGTTAATTTCTCTTCTGATCTTCCTCTGATCCAGGAGTTTTCCAAAGCAGGGGCCTGGAGAAGCCACATTTATGCCTGGCTCAAGCTAGTGGGTCGAAATGACTCCGGGGCATGCCCTAATCAAGGAAGTAAATGTTGATGGGGCCAACCCAACCCACTTTGGGAATTTTCAAAATGGCAAAAGTCTTTGGCCACACAAACCGGGGCGCTCAGGGTGTGTGTGTGGAGTGTACTATGGTAATCCTAGTGACTTCCTACATCTAACACTGAAATCCAGTTTGGGGCAGTCATGGTACCACTGGTGGTAAACCCAGAGACAGAAATGTGGTATAAGAAAAGCATGGTTTCTAGCAGCCAGACAGTAGATATACAAGAATTGTTTTGGCATCCTGTTTCTCATACTTTACAGTGCACCTCCAGTGTTATGTGTAAACCCAGCACTCCTGCCAAACGGAATTTGACATTCAAGCAGGATTTGACACTAATGTTAAAAAGTATGCTACAGTTCTGCAAATTCTGTCATGTTCCAAGGGGTCAAATCTACCCTTTAAGGTCAGCATATTGTTTGCTTCTGGGCGGCACTTTGCACATTTTTCACACCAATTCAAATGCTAATTACTGGTTGGCAGAAGTGGGAGAGCAAATACAAATATAGCTTCTAGGAACTTCATATTTATTACAAATCTGACTTCATCATTGAATTAGATTTTGAGTAACTAATATAAATAGTTGTTTAATTATTTTTCTAACTTGTCATATTCCTAAAATACAGCATTAGGATTATTAAGCTGTATTCTCCCTTTCTACATAGGACTGCTTTTCATACCACAATGAAAAATAGCTTTTGGGTGCTTGTCACTAAAAGGACATGTATATTTTCCATTCATGCATTATTTATGATATTTCTGATGCAGCCACCTAAAGCTTTTATTTTTATATCTTAATATCCTTTCACTCACTTTTTTTTATCTAACCCAGCATCCCTCAAATAAAACCTAGATACATAGACCCGTGTTTACTATACACTAGTGTGGGTGTGTATTCAATTGAAAGTGGTACTTCATGGCCCAAACAGCAGCACCAACTAACTTTCACAAGCAAAAACTATTTTGCATAGAAACTTGATGCAAGTCAGCAGGAAAACCGCTTCCCATCACAGAGCACCAATTCCCTATTATATATGACAATTTACTTAGTATAACGGGGCAAGAACAGTGAAGACACCCGTAGGTTTCTATGCAAAGAAAATCTAATATAATGGTGTGACCTGACTTTGCACAAATACACCTTATGCCAATTGAAACCTGGTGCAAACAAGGGGCAAGTGGAATGTTGCACGATGGTCTAACACATAACATGTAACTTGTGCAAAATTCAGCATTTTATGTACCATACCTTGGATCGTTGCCCTCGCATTGACATTTTTACCGGAGGGTGGACCTCAAAAACAAAATCTCACACTATGCAGCATGGATTGCTTTTGTGCAGTAATGCGGCACTTCACATCATGCTAAATTGGCTTTTTAGCACAAGCACATTGATAACATAATTGGCTAATTGTGGTGCTGCAAGTTCTTTTACGCTTTTGGTAATTCAGTGCTTGCTGTACTGCTGATTTCCATTCAGTGGTCCCCAGCATGAATTTGAGTAAATTTGACCCACTGGTATTAATGGCAGAGATGGAATGCTGGTCCTGTTCTCTTCCCTCAGACCCTTTATGGTCATCAGCTCTGTATTAGCTCTAACTCCAGTTCCCCCAAACACACCAAGTGGATCGTGACTCAAATATTTTTCACCTTTTCTTTGACAAACTGCAGACAATGCACATTAATATGTCTTACCTTATGCTTCTTTGTCCTGCTCATTGGCTATGTAACTAGCAGACATGAGCTTTTAAAAAGTCTCTGTCCACTCTCATCTTTCCTTCCTCCCTATGTACTTATCAGGTTTAGGCTAAAAAGAGTTCTTGAGAAGTCCACTCAATATTTTGACCTCACAGAGTTGATTCTGAACATTCTAACCCATTCTTTCCTAGGTTAAAAAGAAAGCTTCCCGATTCTGTAGATTTACGATGGAAAGCATACAAATTCACAGCTAGAAAAACAACAGCAATATCTTATAATCTCCGTAATTCTCTTATTACCTCTTGGAACACTGCCTTAGGAGCATTCTCACAAACTCTGCGCAGAAGATCAAAACCAAGCGAGTGGCGCAGCCAGAACTTGTCAAATACCTTAATTAAAATATTTTGCATTCATTTTCAGCGTGAGATAACGTCCCTTTTCTAAATTATATGTTTATTGCTGCTGTAATTGCAATTCCAGTTAGAACATCATCTGCAACGAGACGGGTTACAGAAAGGCACTGACACAGATGCCAACGGGACCTACTACAGTGATTGGTGCCTAAAGTCACTTTGTTCAAAACTCTGAGGTATAGGAAGAGGATAACAGTAGCCCTGGAAATTAATGTAATAGCATCTCTATTTTGCATCAAGACTTCTCCAGGGTGATTGGGATAGTTGCCCCCAAGTATTACTTTTAACAATTATTTCAAACACCCTGAATTGCAGTTGTGGAATTAGATTAACTAAAAATCTATAGAATTTACACCCTATTGCTAACAGAACATTATGAAATATCCCAGTACTTAATGTGCTGGCACAGAATCTATGAGCCTCGCTTCCTTCCAGCAGCAAATCATTTAGGTGCTATAAGACAACTGCGATCTGCTCCTCCAAGGCTGCCTTGTTAGATGAAGGATCCTAGAAAACATGACAAGATCAATCAATCAATCAGTCAATCAAATCAGGGAATTGTGAAGCTCGCTACTCACCCGTGAGGGTCTCAAGGCCCTGGGGGGAGGGGCGGGTGCAGCTCCGGGTCAGTCGAAGAGCCAGGTCTTGAGGCTCTTCCTGAAGGTGTGCAGATTCGGGGAGCGTCTAATGTTGATCAGGAGCTTGTTCTAGGCCTTTGCCATGATGTAGAAGAAGGCTCTTCCACCCGCTCTGGTTCTGCAGATGCAAGAGGTTTCTGCGGGGGCAAGGTTGACAGAGCGGAGGTTTCTACTGGGTACGCGGAAGGAGACTCTTTTGTTGAGGTATTAGGGTCTGGTGTTGTGGAGGGATTTGTAAGCATGGGTGATTAGCTTGAAAGTTGCTCTCTTCTCGAAGGGGAGCCAGTGGAGGTCTAGCAGGTGTTAGGTGATATGTTCCTGTCGTGGGATGCAGAGGACGAGTCTGGCCGCAGTGTTCTGGATGGTCTGGAGTTTGCATAGCAGCGATTTGTTGATTCCGGCTTAGAGGGCATTTCCGTAGTCCAGTCTGCTTGTTATGAGTGCATGGGTGATGGGTTTTCTGGAATCAGGGGGATCCATTTGAAGGTCTTGTGAAGAATGCGGAGGGAGTCGAGGGAGGTGGAAGTGATGGCGTTGATTTGGCACGTCATGATAAGGGAGGAGTCCAGTATGATGCCGAGGGTCCGGGCATGGTCCGTAGGGGTGAGGGGTTGCCGAGGGCGATGGGCCACCAGGTGCTGTCCCAAGCTGAGGGGGTGGTTCAGAGGGTGAGAACTTATGTCTTCTCCGAGTTGAACTTCAGACAGCTGCTGCTCATCCAGGATGCAACGTCTTTCATTCCTTCCTGGAAACTGAGTCTGGTGGCGTCAGGTTCCTTTGTGAGGGAGAGGATGAGCTGGGTGTTGTCGGCGTAGGATACTATGCTGAGTCCATGCTGTCTTACGATGGCGGTGAGGGGGTCCATGTAGATGCTGAAGAGTGTAGGACTGAGCGACGATCCTTGGGGTACTCCGCAGTTGATCTCTGTGGGTTCGGAGAGGAAGGGCGGGAGTCTGATCCTTTGAGTTCTGCTGGAGAGGAAGGAGCGGAGGCAGTCGAGGGCAGTTCCTTATATGCCGGCGACATGGAGTCTGGCTGTGAGAGTGTGGTGGGAGACGGCATTGAAGGCTGTGGAGAGATCTAGCAGGATGAGGGCCATGGTGTGGCCTTTGTTCAGGAGCATGCGGATGTCATCTGTGGCGGCGAGGAAGGCAGTCTTGGTGCTGTGGTTGCTGCGGAATCCGGATTGGGAAGGGTCGAGGATGGCGTTCTCTTCGATGAAGTTGGTCAGCTGGGCGTTGACGTCTTCTCGGTGACTTTGGCTGCGAAGGGAAGGAGAGAGATGGGTCAGTAGCTTTACAAGTCTGTCAGGTCTACAGAGGGTTTCTTGAGGAGGGGCTTGACTTCGGCGCGTTTCCAGTTTTCGGGGAATGTGAAGGATTTGAAGGTGGCATTGATGGTGCGTTGTAGCTCGGGCGCTATGGCGGCGGCGGCTCTGATGATGGACGGAGTGCTGTAACTTTTCAACCACTCATCCCCAGTCAAGAGATCTTGGTTTAAGCCAACATTGTTTTGCTCACTATGCCACCCCAGTTTGGACCTAGCCATATGCAAGTCAGTCTTCACCCTGTTCCTCATGGGAACAGTACAGCTCGAACTGCCGGGCCAGGTTCTCCCTGGACCAGAAACAAACCTCCTGGGACCAGTTTCGTGGTTTCACCCCTCATCAGCCAGGCTTGCTGGAATCCAGTGGCACAGCGAGCAAAGGGCCCACATCTGGGCATACCCTTGGCCAATTAGGGTGAATATAGCAAACACAACGAGATGATTGACGGAGTGCTGAAACATTCAACCACTCATCCCCAGTCAAAAGATGTGGGTTTATTTCATCATTCTTTTACTCACTATACTATCGCAGTTTGGACCCAGCCATATGCATATCAGTCTTGACCCTGTTCCTCATGGGAACAGTCCAGCCCAAACTGCTAGGCCAGGTCCTCCTGGCAGCTCCTATGGATTTTCCACCACCCCATGTAGTTGCAATAATTTTTCAACTCAGCACACAATCCACTTTATTATGGTTTGCACTTTCTACCAAAGCCTAAGAGTGTCTTTTATCATACCATTGTTTACTGATAGCACTTTGCACAAGTCTGCCCAGCACTTTTTTACTTAATGTTACTACCAGATGAGTTTACTTGTTTTAACTTAGGCCTTTTTTATATTGTGCTGTCCGGGTGAGAAAAGTGTTATTTGAAACATGATGTGATGCCAGTTTTTTTTTCAGGCAGCTATGGACATTGTTTTGAACTTGTATTTTGCCTGTGGATGATTTTTGCTGTATTTCATTGATGTTCTTTTATGGTTCTTTTGAAAGAAACTGAATAAAGATTGATGACTGACTATTTCTGTTCATGTATAACACAACAAGGTGCTGGACAATTCCAGTGGCCTAAAGGGTATGAGAGGTGGTAGTAAGTAGAGTATATCCTCCCTACAAGTAATTATATTCACAAAAGATACTCTAATGGACAAAAAAAGGGGGGAAGAGGAGATTGGAAGATTCTTAAATAAAGGTTGTACCTAACCCAACCATGATCGTGGGGGAGAAAAGTTTTTCTTTAAGTTACCCTCACACACCCTAGTGGTGTCATGCTTCATCATCGGGTCACCCAGACCCCTAAAAGTCTGGGTGGGCTCAACCACAGTATTGGGAGTTCTTTTAATATGTTAAAGACAGAGGGGGTTTACTAAATAAAATACCCCAGGCAGATCCCCAGTTTCCCTTTATTCTTGGGTCTGTCTGGGTCATTAAAATGGATAAAAATGGGTCTTTATAGGAGTGTTATGGTCCTAGGACCCTAGTGCCGACATGTTTCAGTCCAAAAAAGAGGAGCCATAAAGGTCCAGGACTTTCTTCAGGGCAAATTTATAACTCCCCTATGTGAGTGAAATTACTGGGATGGGAAGTCCCTATCCTGTCAGTAAGGTGGGGGCAGAGTAGCTGCTCCTTGTGATATATCTTTAAGAAGGGTGTGTGTCAACTGCCAGGCTCCATCCAATTCGGGGAGGTTGACTGTTTCTCACAGGACCAAAATGACAATGAGGGCGGTCTTTATTAAGATCGGTCACCCTGCGTGCTACCTATTTTGGTTCTGGTCCTCGGCTTTCGGTTTATCGGACCCCCTTTTTTTGTCCATTAGAGTATCTTTTGTGAATATTATTTCTGTTCATGACCTAAAAATCCATACAATTGGTACCACATAAACTAGATGCAAAGAACAACATATACACACTTTTTTATATGACAGTCCATTCAACGAGAGGGCCCCAGAGTGAGCACAGAGCCAACAAATTAATAAAGCATGTTAGAGAAAACAGAATGGAAAACATACCTTTGCCAAGTTTACCTTAGAAAGGAGACCCACTTCAACAGATCTAGAAAATCAAAAGAAAGACGTGAAACCTATGTATCTCTCATTGTCAAGTGCACAATATCAAGATACGCCTGCCAGTCTCACCAACATAGTATTTGCCACAGGGATAAAAAATTAAATAAATAATATTGCTTGGAAGAACTCTATTCTCTATTCTCACCTCAGAGTCCATGTGATTCTGAGGGTGGGAAATAAACGTGGCCGTGGAGAGAAGTAGATGGAGAGAATTTGCCAGGATTTATTCACCCTTTTCACTTCGCCGTGTCTTATACACCTCAAAGCCACAATGAAGACTATCTAGTGGCTTTTCAGTCCAAGAACGAGGGCTTAGATATGAACATTCCCAAAGAAGGATATTAGTGGATATTAGTGTATTCCTGTAAAATCTATTTTATAAAGCAAAGTAATGACGGTGTGGCACTCTATGGAGAGTCCAAAGGTTTTCCGATGGACACACCACACTCTCTTTCAAAAACTCCATTACAGTTTTCCTCATGATTAAAAACAATTAGTGTGCACCTCACTGTAGAAGAGGAGGAATATTGCGGTTAGTAGAACAATTTCTTCTCCCCCCTGAAAAAAACATGACCTGTAATTTACTGGTCATGAAAATGACAAAGGAAGGGGGAATCAAGAATCACCTATCACTGGGAGTATGGAAGATATGTGCATCTCTGTCGGTGCTCTAATACAAACACAAACTATTTTTAACAATGGTTCATAAATGGACCCTATATTTCTTCAGCCTTCCCTGGCTCACCTAATGGTATGAACCCCTCATCCTTTGGGAGCACATTTGTGTGCTTCTACGATCGAATGGGAAAGCATTCTTCAGGATGATGTCATGATTTCATCTTGTTAGGGATGGTCCGGGTTGAGTTGTAAGTCAAAATATCAAGCCTCAAAATAGTGTGGTACAAGAATATTGTAGCTCAAATATCCACTACCAAAATATTACGAAGGTTGCATTGATAGGTCATTATAAATTTCAGGCCCTATTTAGAATTTGGCAGATGGAGAATATCCCACATAGCCATATACCAAGTGCTAGAGGCTATAATGTATTTGCAATATAGCAGACAGGGGATTTGCCAAATTTGTGATGGACTATACGGTCCGCCACACTCTAAATAAGTCCTTAGTGTTTACTCCACAGCTAAGTACCTTGAAGATATTTCTACCTTCAAGGTAATTCAATATAGAATTAAGTATAGTGAATAAATATATATATGTTCAGATTGTGGAAAGATAGCAGATTAGATAACGTTCAATTCGGCTACAATTAACAAATTGAAAATAAAGAAATGCTTGTAGGTGGATATACAATGATTCTCACATTTGGTATACTACCGGAATATGGAGTTTAAATATTGTGGAACAAAAATATCATAACCTGTGTACTCACTTAAAACAAATTGTGAAGGTAAGTATGTAGCTGTGAAGGGATATATACTGACCTTCACAATATTTTTTGAGTGAGTACTATGATATTTGTGTTGCACAATAATATATATATATATATATATTCACTGAAAAAACCATAGGTTTCAGACATGTTATAGTTAGCGGAAATTTTACTGATAAAAAACCAATGAAATTCCCCCGTTATAGTTAGTGCAGGCAACTATAACTCACGCGACCGCAATCCTCTGCTGATGCTAATACTGTATTTAGACACTTATTTGCCCATGTCTTCTTCCATAAATTTCTAGCTATACATATATTACAAATATTTTTTTTTCATAAAGACACATATGTCATCAGCAGAAGATTGCGGTCGCGTGAGTTATAGTTGCCTGCACTAACTATAACGGGGGAATTTCATTGGTTTTTTATCAGTAAAATTTCCGCTAACTATAACATGTCTGAAACCTATGGTTTTTTCAGTGAATTTGCAAGGTTTTTTAAATGCTAATTCCTAACTATAACGTGTGTGAAACCTATGGTTTTTTCAGTGAATTTGTACGGTTTTTTAAATGCTAAGTTACTTTACGCCATTCGTGGCGTGCACGCCCACTTAACGCAGTTCGTTCTGTGCGCGCACGGTGCGCTTCGCGCACCGCTCGCCCACTTTACGCAGTTAGTGCCGTACACGCAAGGTGGGCACGCAGTGCGTTACGCGCACCGCGTGCCCACGTTACGCACCGTGCGCACATGGAGGACATATTATGCGCTTCCTTGTGATAGGTAATCTGTTAAATTTAATTTGTAAGTGATGACAATAATATGCCATGCACAGAGAGTGTTTTTTTTTTTTTATTAAAATTTTTAGCGTAAGCGCACTGTACGCGTACGGTAAGCGTAATCGGCGAAATTTTCAAAAAATAAAAATTTACCGTTTTTGGCCTTGGGGGATCTTTGAGGACTCAACTAACATGGCTATGTGCATGGGCGCTGTCTAAACAGCCCCTTTATATGTTTTTTGCCTTTGTTTACAGCCCCCCCCTCAGAGTGCGAGAGAGAAAATGGCGGCCGCCGCTTCCTGGTTTTGACCGATTCGAATGTTTACTTAGATGTAACAGCCAATCAGAATTGCGCTCGCGCACGCCACCGTACGCGTACGGTAAGCTTACGGTAAGCGTACCGTAAGCTGGCTCAGATATATATATTGATTTAAAGGCTATTTTCTCAGAATCTACTGAACAGATTTACACCAAACCTACAAAAGGCACTTCCTTGACCTGAGGACTACCTCTCTGCCAAATTTCTAGTAATTCTGTTCAGCCGTTCGGGCTGTAGCCCTGTCTAAAGGTCCTATGGAAAAATGCATGGGAAAAACGCGTTTTGGGACCCCCCTTTTATCTCAGCCCCCGCTTGACGAATCCCCCCGAGACTTTCAGGGTAGGAGCGGAGCGTAGCGCCACACCTATTTTGAGAAATTCGCGAGGATTCGTCGACCGGCGCCAAAGTTATTCAAAATAGAATGTTGCGGATTTCCTATGGAAACAGGGTCCTAACTATAACTACCTACTGGCGACCGCCAGTAGGTAATATATATATATATATATATTACCTACTGGCGGTCGCCAGTAGGTAGTTATAGTTAGGACCACGTTTCCATAGGAAAACCTCAACATTCTATTTTGAATAACTTTGGCGCCGGTCGACGAATCCTCGCGAATTTCTCAAAATAGGTGGGGCGCTACGCTCCGCTCCTACCCTGAAAGTCTCGGGGGGATTCGTCAAGCGGGGGCTGAGATAAAAGGGGGGTCCCAAAACGCGTTTTTCCCATGCATTTTTCCATAGGACCTTTAGAACGAGCTACAGCCCGAACGGCTGAACAGAATTACTAGAAATTTGGCAGAGAGGTAGTCCCTAGGTCAAGGAAGTGCCTTTTGTAGGTTTGGTGTAAATCTGTTCAGTAGATTCTGAGAAAATAGCCTTTAAATCAATATATATATCTGAGCCCGCTTACGGTACGCTTACCGTACGCTTACCGTACGCTTACCGTAAGCTTACGGTGGCGTGCGCGAGCGCGATTCTGATTGGCTCTTAGATCTTAGTAAACATTCGAATCGGCCGAAACCAGGAAGCGGCGTCCGCCATTTTGTCTCTCGCACTGAGTGTTGTTTATCAAACATGATGGCCAAAAACATGTTACGGGGCTGTTTTGACAACTCCCTCCCACATAGTCATGTTGAGGGAGTCCCCAAACATCCCCCAAGAGCAAAAACGGTTTTATTTTTTTTTCGGCAATTTCGCGGGGTACGCTTACCGTACGCTTACCGTACGCTTACCGTAAGCTTACCGTACGCTTACGGTAAAAAAATAAAAATAAAAAAAACACTATCCACACTTACCCCACCCCCTGTGCTTTTGGTGGCCGCAGGCCACCAAATGTGCAGGGCTTATTAATAGAGAAAAAAAACGTAATTTTGGCAACATGAAATTATAAAATCGAAATAAAAAAAACACTATCCACATTGACCTCACCCCCTGTGCTTTTGGTGGCCGAAGGCCACCAAATGTACAGGGCTTATTAAAGTTGATAAAAACCGTGCACGGAACGAACTGCGTTAAGTGGGCGCGCACGCCACAAATGGCGTAAAGTAACTTAGCATTTAAAAAAACGTACAAATTCACTGAAAAAACCATAGGTTTCACACACGTTATAGTTAGGAAATAGCATTTAAAAAACCTTGCTAATTCACTGAAAAAACCATAGGTTTCACACATGTTATAGTTAGCTGGACATTTTACTGATAAAAAACCAATGAAATTCCCCCGTTATAGTTACTGTAGGCAACTATAACTCACGCGACCGTAATCCTCTGCTGATGACTTATGTGTCTTTATGAAAAAAAAATATTTGTAATATATGTATAGCTAAAATTTAATGGAAGAAGATATGGGCAAATAAGTGTCTAAATACAGTATTAGCATCAGCAGAGGATTGCGGTCGCGTGAGTTATAGTTGCCTACAGTAACTATAACGGGGGAATTTCATTGGTTTTTTATCAGTAAAATGTCCAGCTAACTATAACATGTGTGAAACCTATGGTTTTTTCAGTGAATATATATATATATATATATATATATATATATTTTTTTTTTTTCCCGAATTGGACCATATCTAATCTGCCATCTTTCCACAATCTGATATACAGATGAATTGTGTTCTGAAAGAATTAATCACTGCCCCAGCCATCCGCATTCTTACAAACAGGGCTATGTTGACAAGCTTTAAATTCCAGTCTTACTTTTTGGGGTTCCTAGGGTAGGACTACAGAGCAGTGACTGCCTCGTTGATGGATGTCGTAAAGCTATCTCTTGCACAGGAAGCAGACCCAATGTAATTAGATAACATTAAATGCCCACTTTTATACAACAAGCATTGACAAAGCCAAAAGGTCTCGCCTATGCGAGAGCTATTGGTTTTGGCAATGTGTTTCAGCCATTATCTACAGAAATAGGGCGGCTGTTCAGCATGGCTAAAAGTTGGTGGCATGGAGTCGAGTAGATAGGAGTGCAGTAGATTGGGGTAGTCTGGAATGGGGTAGATTGGGATAGAGTGGAGTGGGGTAGACTGCTGTAGAGTGTAGCAGGGGTAAAGGGGGGTAGAATGGAGAGGAGTGGACTGGGGTTGATTGGGGTGGACTGGAGTTGGGTAGATTGACGTGGTAGATTAGAGTGGGGTATATGGAATTACGGTAGATTGGGTTGGTGTGGGGTAGACTGGGGTGGAGGGGGTTTATTGGAGTGGAGTGGATTAGGGTAGATCAGAGTGGGGTCGATTGGAATGGGGTAGATAGGAGTGGGATAGATTGGGGTAGAGTGGAGTTGGATATGTTGGGGTAGATTGGACTGGAGTGGGGTAAATCTGGGAAGAGTGGAGTGGGGTGTATTGGGGTAGATTGGAGCGAAGTGGGGTAGACTGATGTGGATCCAGGTAGATTGGAGTGGAATGGGGTAGATTGGAGTGGGGTAGATTGGGTGTATTATAGTTGAGTAGAATGGAACGCAGTGGGATAAATTGAGGTAGAGAGGAGTGGAGTGGGGTAGATTGGTGAACTGGGGTAGATTGGAGTAGTGTGGGGTATATTGGAGTGGTCCGCAGTAGACTGGGATGGGGTGGGGTAGATTGGAGTGGGGTGGAGTAGGGTAGATTGTGGTAGAGTTGGGTAGATTGGAGTCAAGTGGAGTAGACTGGAGTACAGTAGATTGGGGTAGTTTGGAGTGGTGGAGCTGGAGTGATGAGGTGGGGGTGGGGTAGATTGTATTGGGGTAGACTGGGGTAAAGTGTGGTAGATTGGAGTGGAGTGGGGTAGATTGGAGTGGGGTAGAATGGAGTGGGGTAGATTGGGGGGTGAGTTAGATCGGGTAGAGTGGAGTGGAGTATATTGAGGTAAATTCTAGTGGATTGCAGTGGATTGGGATAGGTTGTAGTGTAGTGGGGTAGATTGGAGTGGGGAAGATCAGAGTGAAGTAGGATAGAGTGGTGTGGAGTGGGGTAGAGAGGAGTAGATTGGATTGCAGTGGGGTAGATTAGGGTGGAGTGCAGTAGAGATGAGTGGGGTAGAGTGGAGTAGATTGGAGTGGAGTACATTGGGTGGATTATGGTAGGGTGGATTGGAAAGAAGTGGGGTAGATTGGAGTGCAGTGGGGTAGATTTGAGTAAGATAAGAGTGGGGTAGATTGGAGTGGAGTGGGGTAGATTGAAGTGGAGTAGATTGGAGTGGGATAGAGTGGTGTGGGGTAGATTGGGATGGAGCGAGGTGGATTAGGTTAGGGCATGGTGGGGTAGATTAGAGTAGATTGGGGTAGATTGGAGAAGGGTAGATTGAAGTGGGGTGGATTGGATGAGGTAGATTGGAGTAATTTAGTTTGGGGTGGAGTAGGGTAGGTTAGATTGAAGTGGGATGGAGTGGGGTGGATTGGGTTAGATTGGACTGGAGTGGGGCAGATCTGGGTGGCATGTGGTAAACTGGAGTGAAGTGGAGTGGGGTAAATTGAGTAGAGTGGAATGGAGTTTGGTAGAATAGGATAGAGTGGAGGGGGTAGATTGCGTTGATTAGAGTGGATAGACTGGAGTAGGTAGGTTGGGTAGAGTGGAGTGGGATAGATTGGAGTGGGGGAGTGGGGTATATTGTATTGGGGTAGAGTGGGGAAAATTGGGGAAGATGGGAGTGGAGTGGGATAGATTGGTGTGGGGCAAATTGGTGTGGGGTAGATCACGGTTGAGTGGAGTGGGATATATTGGGGTAGATGTGAGTGGAGTGAGGTAGACTGGGGAAGAGTGGAGTGCAGTGGATTGGTGTAAATTTAAGTGGATTGGGGTAGATTGGAGAGGAGTGGGGTTGATTGGAGTGGTGCAGATTGGAGTGGATTGGGGTACATTGGAGTGGGAGCAGAGAGGAGTAGATAGTAGTAGAGAGGAGTCGATTGGAGTGCAGTGTGGTAGATTAGGAGGAAGTGTGGTAGAGAGGAGTGGGGCACAGTGGAGTAGAGTAGATTGGAGTGGAGTACATTGGGTGGACTATGATAGATTATATTGGAGTGGAGTGGGGTAGATTGAAGTGGAGTAGATTGGAGTGGAATAGAGTGGTATGGGGTAGATTGGGATGTAGCGAGGTGGATTAGGTTATGGCATGGTGGGCTAGATTAGAGTAGATTGGGGTAGATTGGAGGGGGTAGATTGGAGGGGGGTAGATTGGAGTGGGGTGGGGTAGATTGGAGTGGGAGCAGAGAGGAATAGATAGTAGTAGAGAGGAGTAGATTGCAGTAGAGAGGAGTAGATTGGAGTGCAGTGTGGTAGATTAGGCTGAAGTGTGGTAGATTAGGATGAAGTGTGGTAGAGAGGAGTGGGGCACAGTGGAGTGGGGTAGATTGGAGTGGAGTATATTGGAGTGGACAGGGGTAGATTGAAGTGAAATCAATTGGAGTGGAGTTGACTGGAGTGATGTGGGGCAGATTGGGATGGGGTGGGGTAGATTTAGTTAGGGTGGGGTATACTGAAGTGGGGTAGATTGGAGTGGGGTGGATTTGATGGGGTTGATTGGAGTATGGTAGTTTGGGGTTGAGTGGGGTAGAGTAAATTGAAGTGGGATGGAGTAAGTGTAGATTTGGGTGGCATGTGGTAGATTAGAGTGAAGTGGAGTGGAGTAGATTGAGTAGAGTGGAATGGAGTGAGGTAGATTGGGGTAGAGTGGAGTTGGGTAGATTATATTTGGGTAGTTGAGTGTAGTGCAGTGGATTGGTGTATATGGAAGTGGAATGGGGTGGATTGTAGAGGGGCAGATTGGAGTACAGTGGGGTGGATTGGAGTGGAGTGCAGTAGAGAGGAGTGAGGTAGAGTGGAGTGGGTTAGGTTGGAGTAAAGTGGAGTGGGGTAGATTTGGGAAGAGTGGAGTGGAGTGGAGTGTGGTAGAGTGGAGTGGGGTAGTTTGGGTGTATTGGAGTGTGGTATATATCCACATGTCCTCAATCCCACCCATGAGGCGAAGGGGGCCCTTTTGGTTTTATAGTGGACCAATGGTAACTTCAAAGGAAGCAGCATTAACTAAACGTGTCTAAGCATTCCTACTAACATTAGTATAAGTCTTACCAATGACCACCAAACTGCACACCTATACCCACTTGCGGCTGCTAATACAGTATTTCAAAGAACACAAAGGCAGGACTCCTAACAACTGGGACAGTCAGTTGATTAGTGTAGGGGATGGGCGGGGGGGGGAGCTCCTGGTAAACAACAATTGTCAGTCATCTCCTGGAGCCTTGCAGGGATCATGACATTTCCAAGGATAAGTCAGGATATGACAGTATATCCAAGAGACTTGGGCTATGAACCCCACACCACTTGCAGGTTACTATGAATTTGATGTTTCAGCCTCCAAATGGGACTTATTCAGACAACCATCTGGAGGCCTATCAGTCTTTCTAAAACATGATCGAAAAATTGTTGCCACCGCTAAACCCATTAAATCATCTGATATTCAAGTTCTACTCATTAAAACCCTGAAGAAATACTGCCAATCCATTTGCTTATTGCTAATTAACTCTTACTTTAACCCCACTCTAACTCAGAAGAAAGGAACTATGGAATTCCTATCAAGAACGCTCAACAAACTATTGATTAAAGACGACTCTCACAAGGAAATTCTAGTCTGGGTCCTTAATATGAAAGACATAGACAAGAAATCTGATATCCCCAGGTGTGTAGGCGGAGCTGCTCCTTTCCATACTTTTCTTCACAACCACAAGCTACATTCAA
This sequence comes from Triturus cristatus, assembly GCF_964204655.1. NCBI lineage: Eukaryota > Metazoa > Chordata > Amphibia > Caudata > Salamandridae > Triturus > Triturus cristatus. Next base: position 688,840,758 of record NC_140590.1, on the reverse strand, counting down.
CCTACTTACTAATGGGTACCCATTTCCCTTCCTGGTAGTCGAAACCTATCTTTAGAAATACGTCCAAATTTGACTATATTCTAGTCAGCAATATGATCGCAGCTAGGCTTGTAGGCTTGAAGACTATGACATTGATGACAGGGGTGAAAGGACCTTGTGAGTCATCCTGCAATTAGCCGCCCGACTACTAAACCACCACTAGTGACTGGGGAATCAACAGGGAAAGAGCGGTTCATGGTTCTCCAGAGAATCAAATGGTAAGTTACATTAGGAGACAAACTACAAGCATGGGTGGAGAAGAGAAAATGGGAAGCACTTATTGAGGATCTTCAACAGGAGATGGGGAATGTTTGATGCAAAGCACAGCGCAGTATTCCAGCGAAGTCTTCACACACTCTCCGTCGCTCTTATGACTTAGTCAAATCCAAACGTACTCTTCGCAGAACGCTCCACCAAGAAGAGAAGTGGCAAACTAACTGATGGCTGTTCTATAGCCGACCTAAGGTCAGCTTATCAAAAGAAATTATGGGAGAATAAAAGGGAGTACATCGAAATGGAATGGCTTAAAGTCTTTTTTCTATTAAAGGAGAAGGATCCTCCTGTCTGTGGAGGCACATAAATCGGCTAGAAAATCCAGGAATGACAAAGGAGAATGGGGTAGCCGAACAAGTATGGAAAAGGTATGTCAAACTGTACTTAACCAACTTACTGGAGGAGGAGTTTGCCACAACGTGTTGCTCTGACCCAGCCCCTGGCACCTCCCAAGGCATTTTAATTACCGAAGGTGCAGTACTAGCGACCATCAGTAAGATGAGGAAGGATGGGCACCAGGGCCGAAAGGTATTCCGGCCCTAGTATTTAAATCAGCACAAGATTTCTCAGCATCAATTTTAACTCCCCTTTTTTTAATTATGCTTTCATCACCGCAACAACGCCGTGTTCTTCAAGAGGTTCCATACTCTTTCCTAGCCATAAAAAAGGCGATCGCTCCAATCCAGCAAACTATAGGCTTGTGACCTTGCTCGATCTAGAACCTAAGGCTTACGCCTGAGTTCTTCTGAAGGAGTTTGAGTTATGGGTAAAGGAAAGAGAAATCCTCCTGTTCTACCAGTCAGGATTTAGGCAACATTGTGCGGGAAACAACCAATACAACGCAGTCATTATAACGCACTACCTTTACAACGCAGTCATTACATTGCAACATCCTTTACATTGCATGCCATTACAACGCAGCCATTACAACGCATGTCACTACAACACATGCCATTACAACGCATGCCACTACAATGCATGCCATTACAATGCATTATAAGGTAAGTAATGGGAAATAGTAATTTTTACCCCTACACTATCCAACACTTACCCTACTGTTGCTCTCACTGGAGTTGGAATAGTGATTTTTACCCCTACACTATCCAACACTATCACTACTGTTGCCCTAAAAATATTATGCGTTGTAATGGTATGCGTTGTATTGGTATGCGTTGTAATGGAATGCGTTGTAAATGTAGTTTCTAAAACTGCGTTGTGATGGCATGCGTTGTAAAATTATGCGTTGTAATGGATGTTGCGATGTAAAAAACACATTGTAAAGGCATGCGTTGTAAAAGTTTGGGTTGTAACGTGTCCTATTTCATTGTGAACCAATGGACAAAATCATAGCGATGGCATATTTATACAATAAAGCGGTCATTAAGAAGCAACCACCCTTGATTTGCTGCTTTATAGATTACAGCTCCACGTTTGATGGGGTGGATTGTGGAAGATTATGGGGAAAAGAGACCGCATGGGTGATCCCGCCTAAGCTCCTCAAGGCGATTATATTCTTAAATTAGGGCACATGGGTTCAGGTCAAAACAAGTCCTTCAACAGTGACCTCCAGAGTTGCCACAAACAATGAGCTTCAGCATGGCTGTGTTTTGCCCCCCCCCCCCCTTTTAAATCTTTACACCGCAGACTTGGGGGACGCCCTCCAAGGCGCTAGCCTAGTTATTCCAGAGTTGAGCAGGGCTCTCCTTCCCATCCTGCAATTTACGGATGACACAGCAATTATGGACTACACTAGAGTGGGCCTACAGAGAGCCCTTAATGCTCTCAATCACTACAACCTGGAAAACAATCTACAGGGTAACAAAGGTAGTAGTATTTGGAAAATGTTCACACAAAAGGCAATCTTGTAGGCAAATGGCGAATCTACATATAGGAACAGTGCAAGCCTACAACTATCTTGGGGATTGGCTCTCCGAGAGGGCCAAACCACCACTCTAGTAAAGCAACTCAAGATAAAATCCAACCGAGTAACTCACACCCTGAAGTGTTCAAGCAATCGCTTGTTAAGTACAACAACAGAGCCCATGCTGACAGTATTGAAGGCTAAATTGATTACTGCCACCAACTATGGACATCTGGCTTTTCCAGGCATCCTGGACAAGTTTCTAAATGACGCTCAGACCAAGGCATACAAGTCAGTACTATTAGACCCGCTGTATGCCAGTAGAGCGGGGCTGAGGCTGGAACTTGGTCTAAGGAGGCCAGATTTGGCAAGCCAGGGGGCCTTTAAAAGTATTTTATCAGCGTCCTTGAAGCCCCGAAGTCTTACTTAAACATCAATTGAGGAATATTTTTGAGGAGGAGGGCTCCCCCTAGCAAATTTGGGTTAGTCAGGTTATTGGCAGATTGAAGACCAATGAGGACAGCCTGTATTCCCCTGACATTGTTTTATCTGCCGGGAAACAAGCAGTGAACAGGCAGGCAATAGCAAGCGGGTGGTCTAATTCCATCACAGCACCACTGGATGCATCTTACATCTTGGGGAAAGCACAACCTTATTTACAGGCTTCCCTGACAGTCAAGGCTTGCAGGAAAATCCTTTACAAGAGACTCTCTATTTTACTAATTTCAGACTTACACCTAGCCTGGGCATGCAAAAGAGACGGCCTCAACTGTAGGCTATGCCTCTATCTCTAAGAATCCTGGCTGCATTTATTGTGCTGCTGCCCCAAATTGGCTGATGAATGACGTCAATTGCAATGCCCCATATTTAAGGCAAAGCGAGCCAGGTCTTGCAGGGAGGCCTAGATCTGCCCTTCAGTGAAAATATGGCATGTAATCTATCCAGAGTGGGAAAGTGCACAAATTCTATTGGGTTAGCACTTACTGAATTGATATAGATTTCCATTAGGCCGTGATAGGCTAGTATAACGCATTTTAAATTTGCACTTAGTACTTCATACCTACTATGTTACAGCACAGCACCTTCCTCTCATGGTTTGGAGGTGCGCAAAAGAATGGCTTACTTGATTTCCAGCTTTAAACACTATCTGATTTTTAAGTTTTTAGCAATTTATTGGTTCCAGGAGGCTTCACTTGGGGGCATACATCAAGGGACCCAACTTGGCATTTGGGTGTAAATAACTCTGGAGTTTTAAATAATCGCACAGGAGTATACACCAATGCCAACAGAGATCAGCAATCTCCATTTTTTTCTTTTATATCTACAAATATATCGCACACCGCTTTAAGAGAACGATGGAGGCGGAGAATGGGGGAGTATAGAGTACTTTACTGTAATGGTTTTAATTAATCAAACGGTTAATAAACAATTATAAAAAATATTTCAAAGAGTGTGGTAGATTAAAGTGGAGTGGGGTAGATTGTGGTAGGCTGGAGTGGGGGAGATTGTGGCAGACTGGGGTAGATATGAGTGGAGAGGAGTTGGATAAATGGTAGTGGAGTTTGGAGTGAAGGGAGGTAAATTGGAATGGAGTGGGGCAAATTGAACTGGGTAGATTGGAGTGGAGTTGGGCAGATTGGAGTGGATTGGGGTAGATTTGAGTGCGGTGGATTGGAGTGGATTTAACTGGATTAGAGTGGAGAGGGATATACTGGTGTAGATTGGAGCCGACGGAGGCAGATTTGAGTGAAGTGTGGTAGATTATGGTGGAGTGGGGTAGATTGGAGTGGGGTGGGATTGACTGAGTTAGATCGAGTGGAGTGGGTAGAATGGCATGGAGTAGATTGGAGTGGAGTGGGCTAGACTGGAGTGGAATGGGGTTAATTGGGATAGAGTGGAGTGGGGTAGATCAGAGTGGAGTGGGATACATGGGATCATATTGGAGTGGAGTGGGGTAGATTGGAGTGGAATGGGTTAGATTGGGTTAGAGTAGGGTAGATTGAAGTGGAGTGGACTGGAGTGGAGTGCGGTAGATTGGAGTGGAGTGGGGTAGATTGGGCGAAGTGGTGTAGATTGGATTGGAGTAGATTGTAGCAAAGTGGGGTAGGGTGGGGTACATTGGAGCGGAGTGGAGTAGATTGGAGTGGGGTATAGTGGAGTGGGGCAAGTGATGTGCAGTGGAGGGGCATGGAGTGAAGTGGTGTGTTATGTCATGGAGTGAGTGACATAGATCGGAGTCATGCAGCAGCTGCGTATGCTGCCCCCTGACCATCACCACAAAAGAAGTAGATATCGGCACAAACAATCCATGGAAACTGAAGGACTTCAGTAATTGCAACACAGAGAATGTGATCTACCTCTTGAACTGTCCATGCAACCTAAAGTACATTGGTATGACGACAAGGAAAGAAAAAACAAGGATTAACGAACACCGTAGCACAATCCGTTGTAAAAATCTAACACCAGATTGACAAAACACTTCTTAGACCTAAACCACAAGGAATCAGATCTGCGATGGGTGATATTGGAGGTGATGAAGAAACAAAAAATAGACATCAGTAGAAACCTGAATGTCAGGGAACAACGCTGAGAATACCCGTTGCGCACATGGGACACAGGCCTGAATGACGAAATCTCATGGTTACAGCCGGCACGGTAACCCAGTCACAGAGAAGTAACATTAAGCATACATGTGCACACATGCAGCTAAGACATGGGGTACAATACTACCCACCCGGGTTTGGTTTCCAACAAGGCCCGCAGCCTTTTTTATTCAGGGGCCGAGGAAGGGGAAAATGCAGACAAAAATCAAGAAGAACTCCCAGAGTACAATGGGAGAACGAACCCACAACCAGCAGAGGAGCAGTCACATAGAGCAGGGGGATGGGCGTCGGCCCAGCGATGAACAAGGAGTGACGAATATCGTGAATCTAAGCGACTACACAATCAGCAAATACGAAGAAGCCGTACTCTCAAAGGGCCTCGGCTTTGTCACTACCCCGAACAATGACCTATTTTCGCTTAACACCGAACTGGCACAGTTCTTTAGAAAGATCAAGCTGAGGAATTACTTTGGTGAATCACAGAGAGATGATGATGTAAAGTCAAGATCCTTTTCGGTTACACCAGGAACTTCAACAGTTCTTCAGGAAAATCAGATTGAAGGCCTTCTTTCAAGGGAAACCTGACAACCCCCCTACTGAGACAGGTCTGAAAAAACCTTCAAAATTCACTCCAACAGCAGCAATGACTCCACATGAGATCCTGACGTTTGAGCAAGCTGTCCTAAAAGATGTAGGAGCTCTGAACCAGAAACGGCCTTATGACAACCTATCAAAAGAAGAGAGATCTGTTCTTCGAACCATTACTGAAGATCGCAATATAATAATCAAGCCAGCTGACAAGGGCGGGGCCATTGTCATCCAAGACCAAGAGACATATGATAGAGAATGTGACCGACAGTTGGCGAACACCACATATTATGAATTGATCACGGTGGACCCAACAAAACGTCTTCAGACTCAGATCAAGACCATGACCAACGAAGCATTAGCGGAAGGCTGGATCTCACCACAAGAAGGAGATTTCCTTACGACAGAAGAACCCCGCACTCCATACTTCTACACACTACCAAAGATCCATAAGGGGCTTACCCCCCCACCAGGCCGTCCAATCGTCTCCGGAATTAACTCTGTACTAGAACCTTTGAGTAAGTTCTGCGACTTCTATCTACGTCCCTTGGTCAGCAAAACTCCGACCTATCTGAGAGACACTACCGAAGTCCTAAATCTGATAGAACTCTTCCCTGATGCAGATAAGATTGATTTCCTGGTGACTATGGACGTTGAAGCCCTTTACACGAACATACCACAGGACGCCACTTTAGAAGTTTTGGAGAATACGCTCCGGAACATTGAACCATGGCCCTTCGAAACACCGATCACATTCATCTGCGACTGTGCTTCCCTTGCTCTTAAAGAAAATTTCTTTGCTTTCAAATCACAGCTATACCACCAAATACAAGGCACGAGCATGGGAAGCACATTCGCGCCGAGTCTGGCATGCCTATACATGGCCCATTTCGAAGACAGACACATTCTAGGAGCTACCAACCCCTACATCCAACACATTCTCCTTTGGCGTCGCTACATTGACGATGTGGTTCTGTTTTGGCAAGGAAATGAAGAACAATGTATCGCATTTTGTAATTGGGTTAACACTCTAAACCCATATTTGAAATTTACAAGCACAAGATCTCAACACAGTATCCCCTTTTTGGACCTTCTCATTTCACTGGAGAACGGCTGTCTGCACACTACGAACTACAAAAAACCTACAGACAGGAACAATCTTCTGATTTTTGATAGTCACCATCCCTGTGCTCTGAGGAACAACCTCCCGGTTGGCCAGTTCTTACGTCTTAGAAGGAATTGTGATACTACTAAGGAATTCGAGATACAATCAGCTCTACTTAAGCACAATCTGGAGGCACGACGCTACCCCAAGAACATCATCCATCAAGCTCATAAAAGAGCAAGAAACTGCCCCAGAACAGCCCTTTTGGAAATAAAAGAAAAACCGAATTTGGAGACGATCACATGTGTCACCACGTTCACTCCAAGCTCCAACAGTGTACAGAAGGCAATCAAAAAACACTGGACGATACTGAACTCAGGAGCCTTCGAACCTGGTCCCCCACCGTTGTTTGCATTCAAACGTACGCAGAACTTAAAAGACCACCTGGTACATACGAGACCGAAACCACAACCCACATACCAATCTACATTATGGTCATTGCCACCTGTAGTAGGACATTATCCTTGTGGCTCATGCTCAACCTGTGCAGAAACAGCAATCTCAAAAGAAATAGATCTGGGACTCATGACACCTTGGCGCCAAACTAGACACACGAATTGCAACACGACTAATTGTGTCTACACCATAGTTTGCCCATGTAACAAGAGGTATGTGGGGATGACCACGCGAGCAGTCAAGATACGGATAGGGGAACATAAAAGCACCATAAGACGCAAAAAGACCAATACCAAACTACTTACACACTTTTCTGAACTAGGACATCCAGCAGAAAGTCTGTGATGGACCATCATAGTTTCCAATCCTTATTGGAACAAACGCACTCTGTTCATACAAGAACAACGATGGGTCCATAAACTGAGATGCGACACCACAGGTTTAAATGATGAAATCCCGTGGGTCGAGCTAACTTGATCCCCCCCAGAGAAACTCCTATTTAATTCTGTGATGAAAATCCTATTTCAGCTTGATGAACTCTACATCAGATCGTACTCCCCTTGATTTAATGTGTGCTACACTGTCCGGAAACATGGTCTTATGCATGAAGGCACCCGAATTCTGTAATTAACTCCGTGTAACGAGTTATATCTTGACTCACCACTAAACTATGATAATATTAATGTAATTACCTACTATAACATCAGGCATGTGATTGTTACCTTTAACATGCAGCACCATGGTTCTATCTACTAGTTTTCACCTCTTGTTCAATGTTGCTTACTAACGGCCCCAGCATCCTGTACCTTCCCCCGAAGGTACATGTGCGCACAATATTAAAACATTAAAGTTTTATTGCCAGACTAAAAATACCCTTGTCTAGGTCACCCGTTTCAGATGGTTTTTCCATCCGAAAAACCAGTCCGACATTTTGACGCTCCTATAATCAACGCGATCGTCATGACAACGTCCCAACCAACTCTGCCGATCTATCACTACGTAGCCTGACGCTCCCGTATTGAACTCCATCGTCATGGCAACCACACAGAGAGCGTCAATACGTCACCTCTCAGCTTCGTTTAGCGATTGGGGATTCCCTTAACTCAACGTCATGACGTCACATTCAGGCGCCATTGAACCGCACGTACTTTTCAATTAGCGTCTGTATGGAACACTTATAAGCCTTCTCCCCTCACACCCGTCTATTATCCCGGCGCGTAACGGAGGAGGGGTAGGTTTCCACTCTACAGACGACTGAACACATGTGAGTATTCCCCGACCTTGGGGACACGATCGACGGCGGAACGACTGAGACGAGGTAGATTTACACTCTGTTTTATTCCCCTCAGTTTCTCTGTCGCCTAATCCGAACCGCTGACGGAGCCCTTCCCTTTCATCTCATAGGGTAGGCCTGGTTTGTCCTTAGTTATTTTTCAACATCGAACGACACCCGAACGTCCACCGGGTGTTGCGTTTAAATCTTAGAGTCGCTTGAGAAGAGACCTTCATTCTGGTTTTTGTTATGGCACATGGTCATATTTTTAGTTTAACGAATCCACACATGCACTGTAGGTAACAGCCAGTTCCAGTCTGGTTTTTGTTATGGCACATGGTCATATTTGATTAGCTTAACAAATCCACACATGCACTGTAGGTAACGGCCAGTTTCACTTTAACTTGTAGAAATTGTTTCGGTGAATATTTTCACTAATATCTGCATGTGTACATTAGAAGCATGTGGATTGTGAACACTCATCATGCCACTGTGCAATGAACTCACGACATCTCTTGGCACATTGATATGACAGATGTTGTATTTTCCTTTTCTGTTTATGTGTGTGTTTGTCTTTGTCTTTATTTTGATAGGTTGGGTGTAGGTTTTCCAATAAGAAGGAGCACCTACCAGCGCCACGACGCATTTCCCTTACTATTAAGGTACCATTGGTTCACAGAACCTTACTTTCACTGGAACCTTCTCTTTTTCATATACTTTTTAGATTCACCTGTATGATTCGGTCCTGACGAAGCGCAATCGGATCCCTTATGGACCTAGTCTGAAGCGCGAAACATGTTGACCTTTTTTTTTTTCTAGAATTCTCACTCCCCATTCACTCACCTATCCTGAGAGCTGCAGTAAATTTTATATCTGCCCTCATTATATTGTACTTTTGAGGACCTCCAGGATCTTTTTTAATCTATGCTAGATAGAGCCGTGAATAAAGGTCTTGGTCTCTACCTAGTATTTTTAACGCACCACTCACATCCCTCATAGACATACCCACACACCCCCATGCACAACTGCGGCGTCTCCTAAAAAAGAACTCCGACAAAGAGCCCTCTTGCGGGGCCCGTGGGGGACTGCAGCGCCACCCCCACGAGGAGCAACGCCCTATGATGAAGCAGGACACCTGAAAGGGTGTGTGAGGGCACTATAATTCAAAGGAGAAATTCCCCACACTCATTCTGACCCAACCAAGCTCAGAGCACACACAGCAGATCTTTCTATCTTTTTTTAGGAACAGCTACCCTCTCAATATAAAGATGTAAAGTCAAACACAGGCCTACGAAAAAGTCAACTTTCACTCCACCAACCCAAAACATCTCACGCAACGAGCTGGCATTTGAACAAGCAGTTCTCAAAGAAGTCTAAGAAATTGACTTTAACAATACTAAAGGGTTTCAGAACCTGACTAAGGGAGAGAGGACAGCACTCCAGCAACTCAAGAACAATCTGAGTTAGTAAGAAAACCGGCGGATAAAGGTGGGGCTATAGTTTTTTATGAGCTATACTATGTACAGAGAAGAGTGCCTACGCTTTCTATCAGACACGATAAGCTACGAGATACATCGGAGTAACCCTTCGACACGGATTATGAACAAAATTGAAAGCCTGGTCAGTCAGGGTATGACCTGTGACTGGATCACAAAACATGAGGCAGAGTTCCTCATAAACACCGAACCGAGAACACCCAGGTTCTATACCCTTCCCAAAATCCACAAAAACAGGATCCCACCCCCGGGAAGGCCTATAGTGTCTGGCATCGGCTCAGCACTAGAACCTCTGTCACAATTCTGCGATTGGTTTTTAAGACCCATCGTGCAGAAGTCCCCGTTGTACCTGAAGGACATGAAGGATGTCTTATGCCACCTGAGGGATCTGGAGGTCAACATCGATGAGGACTTGTTTATAACCATGGATATCAAAGTGCTCTATACGAGCATCCCCCAAAGACGCACCCTGGAGGTGGTTGAACAAATCCTCCTGAATCAAGAATGGATCTACATAACACCAAGACACTTCCTTATGGAATGTGCGGAGCTTGCCCTCACTGAAAACATTTTCGAGTTCGAGGACATCCTGTACCATCAGATCAAGGGCACGTCTATGGGCAGCACTTTCGCGCCCAGTATGGCGTGCCTGTAAGTCCACCAGTTCGAGGAAGACTACATCTTCAATGCTAACAACCCATTTGCCCAACAGATGAAAATGTGGAAGTGATACATAGACGATATTTTTATCGTGTGGCACGGCACACCGGAGGAAGCCACGACCTTTGTGAAGTGGGTTAATAGCAGAGACAATCATCTCAACTTCACCCACACTATCGAGAAGAATCACACTATATTCCTCGATTTGCAAAAGACACTCAATTGATGGACGGAATGCAGAACAAATCAAAACATTAACCCCCAGTCAAGAGATCTGGGTTAAATCCATCATTCTTTTGCTCACCATGCCACCCCAGTTTAGACCTGGCCATATGCAAATCAGTCTTGACCCTGGGCCTCATGGGAACAGTCCAGCCCGAACTGCCAAGCCAGGTCCTCCCTGAACCGGAAACAAGCATCCTAGGACCGGTTTCGGGGTTCCACCCCTCTTCAGCCAGGATAGCTTGGTTCCAGTGGCACCGTTAGCCCGGGACCCACGTCTGGATATACCCGTCGCACTTAAGGCGAGAAAGAAAAAGACACACAATTGATGGATGGAATGCAGAACAAATCAAAACATTCACCCCCAGTCAAGAGATCTGGGTTAAAGCCATCATTCTTTTGCTCACCATGCCACCCCAGTTTAGACCTGGCCATATGCAAATCAGTCTTGACCCTGTGCCTCATGGGAACAGTCCAACCCCAACTACCAAGCCAGGTCCTCCCTGGACCAGAAACAAGCATCCTAGGACCGGTTTTGGGGTTTCACCCCTCTTCAGCCAGGATAGCTTGGTTCCAGTGGCACAGTGAGCCCGGGACCCACGTCTGGGCATACCCTGCGCACTTAGGGTGAGAAAGCAAAAGACACACAATTGATGGACAGAATGCAGAACAAATAAAAACATTGAGCAAAAAACGATGGATTTAGGCCCAGATCTCTGTACTGGGGTGAATGTATGACATTGTTCTGCATTCTGTCCATCAACTGTTGTATTTGCATATTCCTCGATTTGGAGATCACTCTGATGACTGAGGGGATCTCCACAAAAGTGCATATAAAACCAACGGATAGGAACCGCCTATTACTGTACGAGAGCTACCATCATAGAGCACTGTACCAAAATCTGCCAGTGGGACATTTTCTCAGAATTCTGAGAAATTGTTCTGAGTTGGAAACATTCCAAGAGCAGGCAGAACATTTGGAGACCAAACTATTGGCAAGACACTACCCAAAACAAATGATCAGGAAAGCCAAGAAAAGGGCTAGGATTAATAATCGGGAAGCATTGCTGGACACTACACCAAAAGAAAAATCTGAGCGCATGGTGTGTGTATACACCCCTGCATCAAGTAAAGTCCAGAGCAAAATATAGAAAAAATGGGCGATCCTGAATAGTGGACAACGACAGCAGGAACCCCCCATTTTTGCCTTCAAGAGAAGTAGGAACCTCAGGGATGACCTGGTACACTCCAAAATCAAACACGAGGATGACAGTGGTCAGAACACCCTTTGGAGCGAACCAAAACCAATAGGCCATTACCCATGCGGCAGCTGCATATGCTGCCCCCTGACCATCACCACGAAAGAAGTAGATATCGGCACAAACAATCCACGGAAATTGAAGGATTTCAGTAATTGCAACACAGAGAATGTGATCTACCTCTTGAACTGTCAGTGCAACCTAAAGTACATTGGTATGACGACAAGGAAAGTAAAAACGCAGATTAACGAACACTGTAGCACAATCCGTTGTAAAAAATCTAACACCAGATTGACAAAACACTTCTTAGACCTAAACCACAAGGAATCAGATCTGCGATGGGTGATATTGGAGGTGATGAAGAAACAAAAAACAGACATCAGTAGAAACCTGAATGTCAGGGAACAACGCTGGGTATACCGGTTGCGCACAAGGACACAGACGTGAATGACGAAATCCCATGGTTACAGCTGGCACGGTACCCCAGTCACAGAGCCGTAACGCAAAAGAAGTAACATTCAGCACACATGTGCACACATGCAGCTAAGACATGGGGTACTTAAAAAACGTAGACTGTGCGCCAAGCGGTGAGCAGCCAAAATATCGAAAATAAAATATCTACCTACACTAATATCGAGTTTTAAATATCGAAGGGACAGAATATTGATGTCAATAATATCTATGGACAGAATATCGACCCTAAGGTAAGTATTTTAATATCGATGTTAGTAATATCGAAGTTAGTAATATCGACATCAAATATATCGATGTTACTAATATTGATGTTACTAATATCGATATTTATATTATTCATATGTATTTTATTATGTATTTTTTATGTATGTGTTATATGTTTTTTGTTAAGTGTTCTACTGGTTTTAAAATATATGTATACAATTTTTATATGTTAACAATGGTTTTTTAAGTCAATTTTGTGTTTTAGTACCGTAGTGGGTTGTGGGTTTATAGAGGAATAGGGTGGGAAGTAATTTAATTATATGGAATTAATTATACATTTTTAGGAATTATAAATTAATTTTAATTAATTTTTGCGTTTAAGTTCTGTAGCGGGTTGTGGGTTTATAGGGGAATAGGGTGGGAAGTAATTTAATTATATGGAACTAATTATACATTTTTAGGAATTATAAATTCATTTTAATAAATGTTTGCGTTTAAGTTCTGTAGCGGGCTGTGGGTTTAGAGGGGAATAGGGTGGGAAGTAATTAAATTGTAATTAATTAATAATTTATTTTCATTTATTGGTATTGATAATTATATTATTGTTAATTAAGTATTAATTGGTAATTAATTTGTATTAATTGGCAATTAGTTTTAATTAGTTGATTAATTGATAATTATGTTAAGTGTATTATTTTATCAGTGGAGTGTGTCGTGCATTTATAGGGGAATAGTGTTGGAAGTAATTGAAATCTAATTAAGTAATTATTAAATTTGTTGTTGTGTATTGATAATTAATTAATTGGACAATAATTATTAATTGGTAAATATTTTAAATTATAATATTTTGGTTATGAAAAATAATTAATTGCTGATTAATCATTAATTGTGAATTAAATATAATTAAATATTATGCATTGATATTTCTAATTAATATATTAATAAGTAATTATTAATTGGTAATTAATGTTTAATATTTATTATTTTGGCGTATGAAAAATATTTAATAGTTCAATAATTTTTAATTGGTGATTAATGTTTCATAATTATCATTTTGCGGTATATATTTTTTAAAATTGTTAAATATATTTTAATTGGTATTTACTTTTTATTAATTCATATGTTTTTGGTTATGAAAAATATTTTACCGTTTAATATTTATTATTTGGTAATTAATATTTATTAATTAATTTTTATTGGTATTTATTATTAATGTATTGTTAATTAATTATTCTTTGGTAGTTATGTTTGTAATAATTATTTATTGGTATTTGTAAATAATTTTGAGTTATTTAATAATTAAATCACTAATTATTTTAAATAATTATTTTATTTATAAGTATGTTATTTTTAACTTCTACGCTATCCAACACTTTCCCTACTGTAGCACCCTCTGGAGTTGGAATAGTAATTTTTATCCCTACGCTATCCAACACTTTCCGTACTGTTGCACTCTCTGGAGTTGGAATAGTAATTTTTACCCCTACGCTATCCAACACTTTCCCTTCTGTTGCACTCTCTGGAGTTGGAATAGTAATTTTTACCCTTTCGCTATCCAACACTTTCCCTACTGTTGCACTCTCTGGAGTTGGAATAGTAATTTGTACCCCTACACTATCCAACACTTTCCCTACTGTTGCATTCTCTGGAGTGGGAATAATAATTTGTACCCCTACGCTATCCAACTCTTTCCCTACTGTTGCACTCTCTGGAGTTGGAATAGTAATTTTTACCCCTACGCTATCCAACACTTTCCCTACTGTTGCACTCTCTGGAGTTGGAAGAGTAATTTTTACCCCTACGCTATCCAACACTTTCCCTACTGTTGCACTCTCTGGAGTTGGAATAGTAATTTTGACCCTTACGCTATCCAACACTTTCCCTACTGTTGCACTCTCTGGAGTTGGAATAGTAATTTTTACCCCTACGCTATCCAACACTTTCCCTACTGTTGCACTCTCTGGAGTGGGAATAGTAATTTTTACCCCTTCGCTATCCAACACTTTCCCTACTGTTGCACTCTCTGGAGTTGGAATAGTAATTTTTACCCCTACACTATCCAACACTTTCCCAACTGTTGCAGTCTCTGGAGTGGGTTATAGTAATTTTCACCCCTACGCTATCCAACACTTATCCTACTGTTGCACTCTCTGGAGTTGGAATAGTAATTTTTACCCCTACGCTATCCAACACTTTCCCTACTGTTGCACTCTCTGGAGTGGGAATAGTAATTTTTACCCCTACGCTATCCAACACTTTCCCTACTGTTGCACTCTCTGGAGTGGGAATAGTAATTTTTACCCCTACGCTATCCAACCCTTTCCTTACTGTTGCACTCCCTGGAGTGGGTATAGTAATTTATACCTGTACGTTATCCAACACTATCCCTATTGTTACACTCCCTGGAGTGGAAATAGTAATTTTTAGCTCTACGCTATCCAACATTTTCCTTACTGTTGTTTTTTTGGAGCTGGAGTAGTAGTTTTATTGTCAGTGCTATTTAATATTTTTCTTATTATTTTAGCTAATGTAATATATAATTAATTTTAACAATATTCAAATTAAATGTAATTCTTTAAATGTGTTATATATAATTATTTAATTTTTATTCATGTTATTGTTTTATGTGTCTGATGTATTTGTAATGTATAATAATTTTTAACAAGTTATAAGTTATTAAAACAATTATTAAAACTTATTATTAAGTAAGTATATATATTATATATTATATGTATATGTTTAATTAATGTTTTATTAAATTATATATATTAATTATTAATTTTAAACATTATAAAATATATTTAATTATGTTTATTTTATTTATAAGTATTATTTGGTTTATTTTACATTATTTTTTTTAACTAAAAAATACTCTATATTTTTAATAACGATATTTTTGACATTCTATATTTTATTTTCGATATTTTTGTACTTACCATGTTGTAGATAGGATGTCGATATTCTTGTCATCGATATTTTTGCTCCGATATTTTTGTAGGTCGATTTTTTGACCTTCGATATTTTGTCAGTGATTCGCGCCAAGCATATATGCCCTATATAATAAAAAAGACCGCAAATAAGATCACAGGAAGGAAAAACCACCAACATCATATGTGGCACAACCGCACTAGATTAGGGTGCCGATTACGATCCGGTAAAAAAGTTCCCGGTACGACTCGTATCCGGTCTTTTTACCGTACGAATCGTACAAGTGCCGTACAAACTGCCAATTACGATTCGCATGGGAAAAAGACCATACGAATCGCATTGAGAATCATTCCCCACATGTCCTCGGGTCGGAAAATGTGTACGACACGTCCCCGGACGATTTACCGTACAAATGTGAAAAGTGAAGTCCGACCGCGGAATTACGATCCATCCCGTGCGTCCGATATTACAACCGTATGGAAAAAACACCGTCCGCACCGAACTCCCATAGCAACCATAGAGACATGTGCCCGCATACGCGCTGACCCCCCCCCAGCCCCCGTATGTACGCGCCGACCCCCCCAGTCCCTGTATGTACGCGCCGACCCCCCCCAGCCCCCGTATGTACGCGCCGACCCCCCCAGCCCCCGTATGTATGCGCCAACCCCCCCCAGACCCCGTACGTACGTGTCAAACCCCCCGTGTATGTACACCCGTGTACGTTCGAGTCGTACCCCCACCCGTGTATGTACACCCGTGTACGTGTCGTACCCCCGTGTATGTACACCCGTGTACGTGTCGTACCCCCCGTGTATGTACACCCGTGTACGTTCGAGTCGTACCCCCACCCGTGTATGTACACCCGTGTACGTGTCGTACCCCCCCGTGTATGTACACCCGTGTACGTGTCGTACCCCCATGTATGTACACCCGTGTATGTTCGAGTCGTACCCCCACCCGTGTATGTACACCCGTGTACGTGTCGTACCCCCCATGTATGTACACCCGTGTACGTGTCGTACCCCCCCGTGTATGTACACCCGTGTACGTTCGAGTCGTACCCCCACCCGTGTATGTACACCTGTGTACGTGTCGTACCCCCCCGTGTATGTACACCCGTGTACGTGTCGTACCCCCGTGTATGTACACCCGTGTACGTACGAGTTGTACCCCCACCTGTGTATGTACGGTGCGTACCCCCAGCGCTACACGCTGGGGGTACGCACCGTACATACACGGGTGGGGGTACGACTCGAAAGTACACGGGTGTACATACACGGGGGTACGACACGTACACGGGTGTACATACACGGGTGGGGGTACGACTCGAACGTACACGGGTGTACATACACAGGGGGGTACGACACGTACACGGGTGTACATACACGGGGGGTACGACACGTACACGGGTGTACATACACGGGGGGTACGACTCGAACGTACACGGGTGTACATACACGGGGGGTACGACTCGAACGTACACAGGTGTACATACACGGGGAATACGACACGTACACGGGTGTACATACACGGGGGGTACGACACGTACACGGGTGTACATACACGGGGGGTACGACTAGAACGTACACGGGTGTAGATACACGGGGGGGTCGGCGCATACATACGGGGGCTGGGGGGGTCGGCATGTACATACGGGGGCTGGGGGGGGTCGGCGCGTACATACGGGGGCTGGGGGGGGTACGGCGCGTACCGGGCCACCTACTCTGGTCGTTTCGCGCCGTACTTCGCTTTTCCGGCACTTTTTGGGTGCCGTGAAAATATCGCCGTCCGGACTGCTGTCGGTTCGAATCGTACTTCCTGGGTCGTGAAACGCTGCCTGAAAGCGTCCCGACGTCACGTCGCAGCATTCCCGGATCACATTCGTACGTATATTTTCGTCGGTCGGTGTTTTTTACGATTCGTACGGAAATGGTGTTTCCGTGCGAATCCTAATTCCATGTTTGTAAAGTTTTCCGACCGGGTACGAGTCGGACGGAGAAAACTCTCCGACCGACGGTTCATACCCGGTTTTTACCGGATCGTAATCGGCACCTAAGTCTGGACGTGTGAACCTCGGTAAAGATACTCATCCCTTTGCCCATCCACTTGATGATAATATTTGCTGTGCCTTATAAATACCCGTTTATAAATGTAAAACGTGATATCCACACTAATAGATGAATCGTGTCAAACACTAATCAGCTATTCGCATGAGGTGTGGCAATGATAGTGGGATGTCTAAAAAGAGCACCATGATTGACATCTATCACGTATCCACAACGTTCTGGTTATGCCAACGCAAGTACACATGCAACCACATGCGCGTGCGGCAAGTCAGGCAATGCCTGACTTTCAAGAAACATGGCCACCAAGCGCATACGCTCTTGAATTAGAGGCACAGGACGCATGCACGATAGCTTCGTTGCACGTCTTCTCAGAAACAGGGAGGAGAGCTGCAGGCACACACGCTCTCCCCCCACAGACCACAGACACTCCCTCTGGAACAACGCCCAACTAGCAGAGAGGCAGTATCTCACGAGCAGGTCACCTCCGAGGTAACGCCCTTAACCAGGCAACCAGGCACGATTGTAGCTAGACACCGGACTTCATCCAGGTGCCACCAATTGATTCCCAATTAACAAGCAATTAGACAAACCAGTGGCACTACAAAAGACCGCTCCTTTTCCACAATTATTCACCGGCGGGGAGGCGAAGCGGACAACTGTAGGAGACACGGCTGGAGGCGCTGAAAATGACAGTAAGAGTGTGTGTGTTGTGGACAGAAGGAAGAGCGTATTTAAACGCGTTGGTGCAATTTAACTCTTTCCACAGGAACGCACCTTTTTTAACATGCATCTGTGTGTATGCTTTTTAGTCCCTATCATGGACCTGATTTATCAACACCGGGCTGTGATTTTTGTCTCTCTTTCCAGAATGTCAAAGTAGGGCCTTCCACCCTCGACCTCCCATGGAGTAAGTAGGATGGTGACCTAGGGTAAGCAGCGAGAGACATATTTTTCTCTCCTTTATAAGTGTTGACACTTATGAATGACACGTGTTTCACTTAGAAACTACCACGCAAGCTTTTAAGTGTGGTGATGTATGTAATGTAACATTACAAATAGAAACTCTCATATTCTGTATTTATTTTTATTTTTTTCTACAGGCATTTCTTTTGAGTACTACACTAGTGGGGAGATTGATATTCACATAACCCCCCTACTCTTTTAGTGGTTGATCTTTTATACAATCTGTGTATAAAGGCGGAGCCCCTTAAAAAATACTTGGTCCTGTCGAATGCTATATACCCATCGGGTACCCTTAATACAAACATGTTGACCACATCTAGCACGGTGATGGGCTAATTAGTTCCCAAATCACCGCTGACTTCTTTTAATACCATGCAGTTGCCCATTTAATTAAATAAGTCTTTTGACAACTGTAATGGTTTTTAGATCACTTTTCACTACTCACGGGCCACCACTTAGTTTAGAAGTGCATCCCTGTCTCCAGGTGTATGCCCGCCCTCAATCAAACAAAGTTTTTGGAGGGCGAGGACGGCCTATGATGAAGCATGACACCAGGTGGTGTGTGAGGCCAGTCCTTCACTTTTTGTGAGATGCCCCACTGGACATGCATCTCTAAAAATCCAGTAGGAATCTCAACTAGGGACAGCCCCATATGTGTTTACGTTTCGTGTTGGAGGCTGGTTAGTCCCTAGGCCCTGTGCCTCTTGTTCCCATCCCTAGTCCATAACTAGGGCTAGTGTGTTTGACCGGCCGATAGATTGGAGTGGCACAGCACAGTAAATGTTTTTTGTGTGCTAGAAAAAAGCCCATCCTACACCTTACATCCTAAATCCTCTTCTCTTACATGGATACTCAAAGAGAAAGAAAAATAAACACCAAGCTTCCTCGGAAGAGAGAGCTTGACATTTGACCTCTGTCTCTGAATGCACTGCAAATGTGATAAGAACAAAATTTAGAGGCCTTTTTACAGAAAGTGAGTTTGTGGAACAATACAGTAAACAAGGTTTGGACAATGGGAGGGATGAACTCAAGCTGGACAGTTTAAAGCAAAGAAAGCAAGAAAATGTTAGTTGCAAGCCACAAAACACAATGGCAAGCAAAGGCGGAAGGCATTCCCAGGTCGGCTTTCAGAATGTCTCCCAAGATGTCTTTAGCAAACTTCACTGTCTGGTAGGCTGCGACCTAAACAACTCTGCATGCACTTACCAGCTATCATTAGATCCTAAATCAGGTTTGTAGAACACATTGTTGAGGTAGTGTTCTCAGTGCTAGAAAGTTGTTTTAGGCATTGGTTTATGTAAAGCTATGCATTGTGGCTTCTGGACAGCCATGAACGAGAGTTTGACCTCGTTTGAGTGGCCAAAGATCCTCCTGGCTATGGAGAGTGGCTGTAATGCTCATGTCCAGCAAGAGAAAATAATGATGTCTTGTGACCTACCATTTATTCATGCACATAGTAATTTCTCATTGCCAGGGAACAAAACAAAAATATTTTTTTCAACCACTACCTGCTGAAAGTCTCAATGAAGATTTTTTTATTGAGGACTTTCAGGGGACTATGTGAACAGTTGAAAAATATTGAGCTGAACTAATTAAGTTATGACTTCATGTTGACATACCTCAACTACTGGACCACAGCCCTCACCTATTGTCCATTGAGAGAGTTCAAACTCATGCAAAATTCTATTCCACTTTTAACCAGCTCAGATGCATCTCCTGCTACCTAGGAACTTTTGTGTTAGAAATGCATTACCTAAAATGGACCCCAAAGGTTTGCATTGATTTGAGCATCTCTATCTGTGGTGTTGCCTGAGCAGTGGTGAAGCAGGGGGCAGTCTGCCCCAGGCGGCACGTGTTTTGGGGATGACTTCTCTCCTCTTACCTGCGGCTGTCGTGCGGCGGCAAACACAGGGATCGCCAGCACCCCCAAAACTCCCCCTGCTCCTACCTGCCGCTGCCGAGGGGCGACGAATGCTGGAACCGCTACAGGCGGCAAAAGGTCTAGCTATGCCACTGTGCCTGAGGCGTCTGTTACCTAAGACTTAAATGCACGGAGGGAGTGCATAAAACCAAACTGAGCGAGTTAAACCTAATGGCGAGAGGGTGTGCAATCTTGAGGTTAGTGGCAAGAGGTGCAAGACTCATTCCTTCTGGGCTGGAATTTGTTACTCAATATTACATTGTTCAACTACTACTGAAGTATGTTTCTTTCCATTTAGCCCATCCTCCCTGATTGCTTTGCTCTATACTATTCTGTCGACTTAATATGTGATCATATTGATTTGAGAATATTTCAAACATGAATCAGGATGACTTCGTATTGCACCAGTGTGATTAGAATGACATGAATTGGCTGGATGAATCTTTATGAGGGAAACAGGAAAAATAACACTGATGAATAAGACATCGACAAAAAGAAGCATAAATGGATTTCAGCACAGAATAAACTGAACATTCATAACATAACAGGTGTATTTGTGAAGCGTACGATTACCCATAGGTGTCCTGGCGCTGAATAACAGATGTTTTATTGTTACCCAACTCAATGGTACTCATTTGATCGACCTCAGATGGATGAAAGGCTGAGTGGACCCACAGGGATTTAAACCTGTGAACATGAGGTCGAACACAGGCCCCTGCATTGGCTGCTTTAGTCCACCGAGCCAACAGACCCGGCTGCTTTGAGTTCTGCGGAGTAACAGAAACTAGAGGATCAATTTTACTCAACTCTTTTAACCCAAAAGTGTTTAAGACGTTCCAACATGAACCTGGTGGTAAGGACAGGGGAATTCATCTTCCAGATATTGCAGACTGATTTAACAGCCTCCACCAAGTGGACTATACTTTCGAAGCATTAATGCACAGGGGAATAATAGGGTAAAGCAGGATGTGCAGTGTACACAGTCTTATATGTTCTTTGTATGACCAGAAATCCCTGGTGCTGCATTCCTGTACTTCCCTGCTCATAATTCCCGCATTTATGACTGCATACATTTTCCTGTTCTTAGAGACTCTCAGTATGAGGTGTTTCATTTGAGCTGATGTGTTCCTATTAGAGTTCTACACTATCTGATAAAAGGAGGCTACTCTACCCCAAACCAGTTTGAATTCAACTGGGGATATTGGTAGTTGATAATAAATGGGGTACACAACTTTTTAGATGTTGCCTACTGGCCCTCCCTGGTGGACCCTGCCCAGTTTACCATAGCTGGAACTCAACTTGTCACGTTCCCCAGAAAGTGCGATGAATGAGGCCAGCATGTACGAGAGTGCATATGTGGCAGAGTGCCTTTACTTGGCAGCAGTCTTCCCCACTTGTGTGTAAAATGGTGGATTACCATTGATAACCAGCACAGAGCTTAATACTCGCATACACCCTTCAGGTCATAGATGTTATATATCCCCCACCCACAGGTGGTTTCACTTCACCAGCATTTTCTTTACCCTGTGGAGTCCCTCTAGGGTCATCCTTGACCCCCACCTTGTTCAATCTTCATGTTACCCCACTTGCAGCCTTAATTAAATCATTTGGTTTTTCCCTGGTTTCATATGCGGATGACATGCAGATCGTTGTCTCCGTCACCAACAATCCGGAATCCACAGCTGCCCAGTTCCACAACTGTATACTCCATATCGTTAACTGGATAAGCAGCAATTGCCTGAAATTGAACTCTTCAAAAAATTGAGTTCCTACTGTGTGGCAACAACCCTTCTTTTTGGTCAAACAAGTGGTGGTCCCAGGAACTAGGGAATCTGCCTACTCCCAGGGAAAAAGCAAAAAATCTGGGGGTGATTATTGATACTAAGCTATCCTTTGAAGAGCAAATAAATCATATCACTTCTTCGTGTTTTTCTCACTTTGAAAATCTTCCAAGATTATGGAATTCTCTTCCTGCAGAACTAAAATTCCAAACAAACTTACTACTGTTTAGGAAAGATCTAAAAACTTGGCTTTTTTTCCCAAATAATTCTGCCATCTTCTGGATCTTCTCATGGTGTCAGATTCTGCTTAGCGCATAGATACCCCGGGGTGATTGTCGCGCTTTATGAATTTTATTTTCATTTCACAGTAATGAAGTTAGAGGTGTTAGCCTCTTGGTTGGATAAACTAGAGCTGAAAGGGGTTTAGAAACCCGTTGTGTTCAACACACCAGTTGGAGCAAGCACCAGCAAGTCTGCCTATAACCTGCAAGAGGACTACACTGTAAAAAATGAAGACCAGGGCCACTAACTCACATATGGAACATAGAATAAGTTGCCCGTCTATTCTTTGTTTCCGGTTGAAAAATTCCAGAAGCAATGGACTCTGATTGGGAGGCCATCTAGAGTATTATGGAATCATCACCATTGCAATGGATTCCAAGATACTGCAGTATTGCTGCATCCTCCAGCATCATGGAATTCAAGCCACTCAGATGCACATGAACCATGTTGGTACCTTCCGAATTTCCAAATGTGGCTCAACATTTATATGGCTCGTGTATTGTAGTACAGTGGCAGACCAGCATATTAGTTCAGCTTTTACCTTTTGGCTGCTTGCTTACTAACACAAACTACCTTCATTTCAGCTGTGGATGGGCTCCATGCACGAGGAAAGAGACTGCTGTTGCTACAACCTGAGGGGGTTCCATGGAGATGGAAAATGTGTTTAGACTTTTCTTTGAGAATCACGTGACTCAGTGCCAAGCGAACCCACTGACAACTGGGCACTGAGGGCCCTGCAATGGGCAGGTGCAGTACGAAGGTCCCGCCACGACTGCAGGGCCTCCGCCATGAATGAAGAGGCCCTTTGTGAATCGGGCCCGAGAGTTGGAGTGATCACCACGCTACTCATTCACCCTACTTATGCATTCCTCTATTTACACATATACCCACTAACACTGAAGCACCATTCTAACAGACCCACTCAATCCTCCATTGAATTAATTAATTCACCAAAACCCACAGTCATCAACCAACACCCATATAAAGAAACAATCATCCATTCATCAATACATAGTGATGCATCCATCCACCCATCTAAGAGCATCTTCTTCCACCCTCATCTATAGGGCCAGCTATAAACACACACACATTATTTTATCTATAAAATCAGTTTGATTCATCTAAACATCCATCACGTCTACATTTGCCTATTGCATGCATCAACCCCTTTTCATTAATGTATGCTACCAACGAAAGCAATCTATGCATCCATCCACCCAGCCACACCCATTCATTCACCCACACTTGTTAGAGCTTGAAAGCACATCTAGGCTAACGGATCACTCAAACAACTTTAAGTATACTTTTCTGCCATTTAGATTTTGGCTAATAGGCAGTTTTCTATGGTGTTGATGCAAAGGCCCTTTTGATACCTGGTTGCACACGTAATAACACAAGCACAACATGCTGATGCTAACTGGGCTGAAAGCTTGGTACAGCAACACAAATAAAGTAGAAGGGGCAAATGAGAATCGCCTATACTCTTCATGCAGGCTTCTCCTTGCATGTGCTTCTTTTGGGAGGTGCTTCTCCAGGGCCGACTCTAGGGCAGTGCGACCGGTGCCACCGCACCCGGTGCTGACTTCCCGTGGGGGCGCCTGTTTACTAGTTTTCATTGTTTTTAAAGCACCCGCTGCCGTGTTCCTGGCCTCCAACACTTGTGGAAGTTTTGAATCATCATAAGGTAGTGCAGAAGGTTAATATGCCTGCTGCGAAGAATGCGACCATGCAAATCACAAAGTGAATATAGCATAAATACGTAAGTGGGTTACTGCTTTTCACAGACTTCCTATTGTTACTGACAGTTTATCAGTTAAACTCCTAACTGTCAAAGAACTGAAAAACAGCCTTCAAGTATAGATTAGAACGTATTGATTTTTTCCTCAGACTTTTATTATCCTAATGTTTCACAAAGGGTTTGTTTGGGTAGAATCATTTCTGATTGTTCAGAGAACCCCCAACCATGGTGTTATGTTTTAAATTCTGAGTTTGTGCTTCTCCAGACCAAGTCCCCTTAAACTATACTGCCTACCAGTACGAATGACATATAACTCCTACCCCTTGTAGTCCTCTGTCTTATGGAACGTTTCCTATATTGATTTACACACATATAATTGATTGTCTCTGTAATGTGTGCGCAATGTAAAGTGCGCCGACACCCTTCACCTTTATGAGTGACCCCATAAACTAATTAAATGCATTTGAGAGAGAGTGGCTATGGAGACTGTTAAAGGGTGGTAGTGCGGGAATCCGTTGCGGAGGTGGTCACTGGGGGGTTTGGGGGGGGGGGGGCGCCAAAAAACATTGCCGCACTAGGCGCCACCAGTGAGCTTCTCAATACAAATCTCTGAGCTGTCCTATTTAATTAATGCACTTTTAATCTCGAAAATCAGTACAAATCCTACACAATTAATTAAATCTTGCTCTGCAGAGTAAGTTCTCGGGACACCAGCAGGACAGCAACAGACGGACACCATCGAAGGATAAACGACCCTGAGAATGGAAGGGATTGATGCCTCTTACAGTCCGGACTCCGTACCCGTGTATGACCTGTGCTGATGAGATCTGCATGGCGTGGGAAGTGTACGCTCCATGTGTGACTGCAACCACTCACTATTCATGTAGTATCACGGTTTATTCAGAAAGACGCTCCACCATTTTGCAACTCCTCGAAATAGTAATTTCATTAAAAAAGTGGTGGTCTACCCACAAATTTGGGAGGCGTTTCACATTACACACCCCTGTGACAAGTTGTTTTGCGCAGATGGATGAGATTTGAGACTGCACAGAGTGACATTTACACACTGTCACTGGGGTCTGGACTCGCAATAAGTGGCAGCAAGGGCAGACAGTACCTGGTCGGTGGCTGCTTATCTACTTCACTGCAGCTAAAAGTCCCCAAATGGGACTTCTGACAGTGGGGAAACGAAAAGGTGCCATTTTAACAATAGTAAGTAGCTGACAAATGTGTGATCTTGGCCAAACTCATTCCCCACTTTTTAAACCGAGGCTGTTTTAGGATTTTTTTTTTAACTAATAATGTTTTAGAACACTCATGAAGTTGCTAGGTCTAGAACTTTGCAACCTGGCACCAGTCCTGTAATGTTTTAATCAAAAAAAGAAAATACTAGGGAGCATATATCTGCACAAGAACGTAATGCCGTCGTAGCATACATTTTTTGACGTTACAACAGTTTTTTTATATTGCCGTATGTACAAGTTGCTGCTAATTGCAGTTATCAGCACTTTTACAGAGTTAATGTTAAATTACTAGATCAGTACTTCTGTTAGCGGTATTTATTTATTTTTGTAAACTTCATTTACCATTTTATAACGTTGTATCAGTACAAACATAAGAGCTCACTGTCACTGCCATAATCATTGAACAATGAAAAAACGTCGACCATACAGTAGTCAATATGTCAATAAACAGGAGGGAAATAAGGAACCAATTGAATTTATGAGATTACAGTCCCGGAGGCCCGCCCAACTCCCCGAAATGAAAATGTCCACCTCCATCAGCCCATCATCTGGCCCGCCCGCAGCAAAAACAAAAAAAGAAGCATCTTCAAGCACAGATATGGGATCCAAGAACAACCTCTGCAACATACAGAGGGACATTAGTAAACATGCAATTGTGATCAACAAGCTGGTTACCCCACCCCAGCAGGGACTATGCCTTGTTCTAGCTGAGAGCCAGTAGCTCGGTGTTCAGTCTCCACATAGGTCCTGAATGGCCCCCAAATATCTTTGGGACGGGAGGAGCGAGGCAGTGTACTGGAGTAGATTTCACTGTTAGTGTTACAGAATGCTAGACTTTTCAGCCAACTTTGTAATGTGAGAACTGTCTTGCGGTCCCAATGAATAGCGATTTCCCTTTTGGCCAGCAGCAAACTGAGGGACACAAATTTCCGAACCCTTTTGGGGAAGTTTACCACATAACTTAATAATGCCGCTTAGGGTGTGGGGACGAGTGTCAGTTCAGCTATGTCTCCTAGCTTTTTGAGCACCGCCTCCCAATATGACTAGTTTTGTACAAGTCTACGTGAGATGGGCAAAATCAGAGTGTGGAGCATCACACTTACGACATTTATGAGGTCTGGACGGATCAAGCCTGTGCGATCTGGCGGGTGTGATGTACATTCTACACAGGAATTTAAAATGGAGTAGTTTATGTCAGCTGTTTAAAGAGACTTCTTTCGTTACTGTGCAACATTTGGTCCACTGGTCATCTGAGATGGGGCGGCCTAAGACTTCTTCCCAGTCCTTGCGAATCTTATCGTCATTGACCGGTATAATGTTAGAGTATGCCTTGTACAGCTTAGAGATAAGGTGTACTTCTCCCTTACTCTCAATGATCATGGAGAGTGGAGCGAACAAGTCTGGCTCAATAGCAAAACCAGGCAAACCACTATGTCACTTTTGGAATATAGATCTTGCAGAACTCATCAGACAAAAATTGAAATGAATCAATGCAGCATGTGCCACAAAACATATGCTTGCGCTGGGCCACATCCATCCTGTAATAAACACATGTGCCATATTTACAACAAGATGACAGAAGAACTGCTATTCCTTGTGAAGGTGCACAATTAGCTGACAGTCAGCTATGCACCATGCTGCACGGGTGTCTGTGTCATGGGGAGGAAAGTATTTCTGCATTAAGGGACACCCAACTGCACACAAACAATCACAAAAGTTGATTAAGCATCAGTCTGTGTTGTGCCAGAATGTAGCATGCATAGAAAGAGCACACAAACAATAGAAATGTAAATCTTATAACATGTTGTGCATCCATATGACTCCCCTGGTGAGGTGTAGCAATCTGATGCACAAATGTAGCCAAATAAATGTGTGTTAATTGGAATCACACACGGCAATATCTTTGGGTATTACCCCAACATGTATACAAGCAGAGTCAAAGTTAACATATTCACAAGGACACCAATACACATGTTCGTTGTCTTTACATGTCCCAGTAAGTCAAGTGCACCAGGTAGCAGTGCTGACCCACCCTGGGGGCAAGGTGAATGTAAAGAACTCACAATGAGCACAATGTTTAGCATCCAAGTATTTCCGCTATCAGTTACGCTCAGCACAATAACTCCCAATGATCTATCTTGCTGATGTTCAAACATAGTAATCTGCCAAAAGTTAAGGTGGCTGCTTCACAAGGCCCATGCACCACCAGTGACCCATATACAATCTGTGCATAGTGGAGAAGTGTGGCTCAATGATTAGAGTGGCAGACCCTGATTCAGTGGTCTAGCCCGGGACCAGGGTTCAATACCCTGCCTCGGCGGGTCTTGGGCTCAAAAATTCCACGGACATGATAATTCTCGCCTCGGTGCCTATTCCAATCATGGAGTCCCGCTCTGCAATTCTTGGCAATAGCTTGCTTAATCTCCACAACGGCCCCCACAGTGCTAAGGATGCCTGGCCTCCACCTTGGGGGTGCCCAGGAGTGGACGCCTCACAGGGAAAGCCAGGATGGGTTCCACAGCGGTATTCGTACAAGCGCCTTGAGACCCTTGCGGGTGAGTAGTGCGCTATACAAGTATCAATTTACAATTTACATATGTACTGTTGGTGTAATGGCCCTGTAAATAACCCCAAAGTTTTTTGAGCGACCCAGACATTCTGACAGTCACAACATGGAGGTAATACACAGGAAACTGGCTAATGGCATTATGGTGATGTGTAGGCTGTTAAGTACAGGCAAGTCAATTTCAGTGATGCAGGTTAATTGTCTGTACCACATGACAAAGTAGAAAGTTCAAAGACGCACAATGGACACACACCAAAAAATCCACTATGCAAACACAGCAGGCACAAATACGAATGGATACATCTCTCCATAATCTATTTCAGGTGATCAAAGATATGCACTCTCACCATGGCTCATGACCCCCATCAAAGTGCCCGACACACAGGCCCAGAGAGACTTCAATGTGGCACTGGAACGCACAAGGGCCATTGTTGAACGAACCTTCGGAGTCCTCAAATCAAGGTTCGTGTGCCTCAATCTTTCGAGGGGTTACTCCTGTACAGGCCTGAACAGGTCTGTAAAATTATACTGGCTTGTTGCATTTTGTACAACATCTGTGTACGGACAAACACAGCATTGCCAGAAGACCAGCAGGAGCAGGACAATCCGGAGGATGGCCAGGACGAACAAGCTGATGCAAGACACACCACAGCTTCTGCTGCTGGAACAGGAAGGAGGGATGCCATCATACACAATCTTTTCACCATCAACAAATGTCCCTCACAAGCCTCTTGGAAAACAAAAGGCCCCAGATAGTGTTCCCATTAAATAATACCACTACATGCTTGGTTTGTAACTTTATAAGTTGATCAATCACGTAAGTTAAAGTTAACAAAACAACGGTGCCACACAGCTCTCACACCTAGCAGGGGACATGACACCAATTAAAGGGAGAGTGGGAAGGGAACAATGTATTGGGCTTCTGACTTAATTACTGTGTATGGTCCCTCAATGAGAATCAATAACTGTGTGTTGTGTCTTTAGAGGAGCACCTACAGGTCTGTTTTCACACAAGATAATAGTACAACATAAACTATATGTCTGATGTATCATTGTAGCTGTGGGCACATAGCTTTAAACCATCATAATAGGTTAAATACAACATATCTGTGAATTCCATGCCACATGAAACAAGGTAACTGACAACAGTACCAAATATACATTACTAATCTGCACTGCATCCTCTTGTGGGTGTGGAGGATGAGGATACAGAGGACAGTACA
This sequence comes from Triturus cristatus, assembly GCF_964204655.1. Lineage (NCBI taxonomy): Eukaryota > Metazoa > Chordata > Amphibia > Caudata > Salamandridae > Triturus > Triturus cristatus. The sequence goes on along the minus strand of NC_140590.1, from coordinate 688,811,533 downwards.
GATACAATAACCGATGTATCAATACAGTGCAGGGAATGATTCAAACACCAAGCATACCCAATCAACCAACATCAGAGAGTGGAAATACCTCCACAGATGACACATGTGTCGTTCGAATGACCAATAGGCACATGTCATGCATCATTAACACTGTGAATGAATCATCCATCAACACTGCAGTGATCTGACAATGCTATAGTTAGTTACATAAGCACAAACAATGACACATAGGTCAGCCATGGACCAACTGGCAAGACATCAGCACACAACATTGGACCTGCCAATGCAATGTCAATAAAGTGTTGATGTCATATGCCCAACAACATGAGCTACATCCTCATCCAATAAATCTTGTTCTTTATTGACACCCCAAGACAGAGAACAGACATACACATGAGTGAAGTACAATAGGGAAAACAATAAGTAGAGCCAAAACTTGCAAATAATATACAACCTATGACAACAGCATTGGACATTGTAAAGGGTCAGACGGACATGAAAACTGTTTTTAGCCCCATGAAGGTGAGCCACCTATTTCTGGATTTTCACTACAAGTTTACTTATGTGAATTGGATGATGTGTGTAATTTTTCTCTGCAGCACAACTACAACAATCAAAATAGACACACATCTGACGGTACAGTTGAACACATAGACAAACATGCTTCTAAGAATAAATGTAAATGTCACACAATGTTGTATCTCTCAAGCAATATACAACATACTCCTAATTAAACAGTGTTGGGGAAGCTGTCCAGCCACCATATATGGTTTATGTTGCAGTCCAGTGTGGACAACCAGGAACTCAACTCCAGTCAGGAGTATGCCTGACAGAAATCTCTGTCCCGATAGCATCCAGGGACAACATTGGCGAGCAGATCCCATGTTCGATATTGTCCATGGAAATCTGGTTGGTACAAGCAGTGTGTTTACTGCTAATGGGCAGATTCAACCCCTAGGCCTCCTCTGCTTCGCATCCAACCATCTCCCAATCTGCAAAACTACACCAGGCCTGAAACCACACCATCCTCTCCGAGTCACTGTTTTAGCCAGCCTAATCCTCTGTCAGTCCAGATTATACATGCCTGGGTACAACATGGTACACTAAGTATGCATGGGAACCTACATATAAAGGAGATACAAGTGGACCCTCTTAGTTGCCCACTCAAAGGTCCCCTGCCTCACAAGTCTTGTTGAGTACAGGGGCCTCACCCTCAACATCGATGGACATCACAACCTACTCGGGCATAAAGACGTTGGGAGGCACAGACAAAATATAGGATTTCTCCCCTGTCACCCGAGTTTCCTCTTGGTGCGTGTCATGCAATGCACACCACTCTTAGTTCATGATCAGGAGCACTTCAAATGATCACCATAACAAGTTGCACCATGTGTACTTATCATGTCAGCAATGTGTAAACATTTAACATGCCAGGCCTTGTCACCAGGTAATGGTCATTGCTGATGCACCAATGGCAACAGCCAGGGCCCACCGTCTCATGCACAATGCAGACATTGACGTCAACGTCAGTCTGCAGTAATTCTGCAGAATCTGTGTCTAGCCACCTGGGTCTCATACAAAAGCATAGCGTGGTCTCCAGGCCATGCCGACTGTTTCCGCTTACAGGCATCGGCTGCTTTGCTGTTGCAAGGATTGTGCAGTGCAGAGTGCTGCTTTGCTTTTGCTGTGAACCTGGGTTTACAACATGTTTGAACATGGCTTAGTGGGGCTTGTGGTTCTATGCATAATTTGGAATTGGCTGCTCCATTACGCAATCTTTCACTTACATTTAACTATGCATTATCAGAGTTGTCCCTGTAAGCTCTTGTAGCCCACAGGGACAACTCTGATAATGCATAGTTAAATGTAAGTGAAAGATTGCGTAATGGAGCAGCCAATTCCATTACGCAATCTTTCACTGTAAGCTCTTGTAGCCCTGAATGCGGGGCTAAAAGGGCAAGATGGCGGCTGAGTAGAGGCTGTCAGTGTGTCTCTCCCTCTCCCTCTTTCTCCCGGACAACCCGCAGCTCTACAGACTAAATGGATTAAACAGATTTCCGCCCGATCGGGATGATTACCGTACTAGCCGATAGAGATTGAGTGGTCTGGGGGCCCTCAATGCGAGAAAAAAAACGTTCCAGGAGCGCCGGAGCCAGAGCCGAGCCGAGCCAGAGCCAGAGCCAAGCCGAGCACAGCACAGCTCAGGAGGATTGGATGTCGGTTATCGGGTGTCAGATGACGGACTTGTGAGCTGGTGAGCTTGCCAGATAACAGATGTATCGATCGAAGATAGAAGGAAGGCAGAAAGAAGACGCAAGTAAATCTAATCTAATCTAATCAAAGCAGATGTGGCTGGCGTGAACTGATATTACGATGATTACGGATGCTCGGTTGACGATTGGAATTGCTGTTTTTTTTACTGTGAAGGGGGGGGAGAGTGTTGGGAAAGGAAAACAATATATATAAACAGAAGGGCTTGAAAAGGACCCGAAAGGACTGTAGTTGCTACAGTAAGAAAGCGCAACTCTATTAGAGAATCAAGAATCGACTGTCGACTGTCGACCTCAAGCGTGCTGGATAATACAACTACAAGCAAAACAAGCAAAACAAGCAAACCTGACATTCTGACTCACCCACCTGCCGCTGGATATGCTCGAGGAACAATCAATACAGTCTATACGATCCCTGCACACTCTCTGGGCCCCGGTAAAATCACAGTCTTCTTACGGTAACCGGGAGCAGGGATCTCCATATACTCCATACACTCACCGGGCTCAGACGCGGACGCGGAGACAGAAACAGAAGCAGAGCCTACGTGCTGATTCACGCGATCTCCAAAACGGCTTGACAGTCACCATAGCAACAGAGGGAAAAGGCGGAGTAGAAAGGAAAGGGAGAAAAACCTGCAGAAAATCAAAATCTGGCTCCAGTTACGAACAGGAGTTTGAAGTGGCAAGATCAGCTGGGCTGTGCCTCAGAGGGGTAATCAGAGTCTGGGTACTTTGTTACAGGGGTGTGACACAGAAAGAACGACGACTGGACATGACGGGAAGAGATCCAGGAAAAACAGTAAAAGCAGTAAAAGCAGGCAAATTCAAACCACAAGTAGGGGTCGGTCAATCTCTACAGGGGGAACAAACAACACGCCTGGGATCCGAATCGCAGCCACAGCTGCAGCTACAGATACAGACTGAGATTGAGCCAGAGCCAGAGCCAGAGCCAGTGCCAGTGCCAGAGCCGAGGCCGGGGCTAGAACCAGAGTCCAGACGACCTGAGACACGCGGCATAAAGAGCAGAAGGGAAAATGATGGTCTGGAAAGGAGGAAAGTAGATGGCAAAGAAGATGGCAAAGAAGATTTAACGATTAAAAGAGCGAAGAGAGTAGAGATTATAAAAAACATGAAAAGTGCAACCCCCCGGTCTACCGCCGAACAGGCAAAGGACAGACAGACCCTGATAACCAATATGTTTACACCAATACACGGGAGGGAACCAGAAGTCCCTGAAGCTGGATCTGAATCTAGCCATAAGTTATTGGATCACGAGAGAGGTACCGGCACCGGTGTGGATCAATCGGCCATGGTCATGGTCATGGAAGGCGGCATTGATATCTCAAAAGGGGCGGACAAAGATGCATCGGTAAATCCTCTGACACACAAGGAAAAAGACGCGCCCGCCACATCAAAGATATTAAAGACAACACCGATACTACCTATACTACCAGATCTACAAATGAGAAGGAAAGACGAGGATGAGGATGAAAATGAAGATGAGGATGGCGCGGACCTCCGTACCGGTCCATCAGATGATCCCTTAGCCCTTGACTTTGCCACATCAACTGACGACTCTGGAAGATATGAGACAGGGATCTCTACTTCAAGTAATGGCCATAATCGCAACCATAATAGTACGGACATAATTACTAAAAACAATGGGATAAGCCGGGAACTAAAACCTGAGGAGAGAGGTAGAAAGCTGAAGAAAAAGAGCAAACGAAAGAGACAGAAAAAAAACAAGCAATGTCGGTCAGAAGGACCCATCGGCAAGGAAAGTGAGAGCGAGAGCGATAGTAACAGAGATCATAGCCCCATATGGAATTATTCATCATCATCACAAATTATCACTACCACTCCCTCTGACCGGACCATGTGCTCACAAAATAACTCAATCACAGAGAGACATTTAAGGGACGAGGTAGGAGATCCCATTAAGAAGAACGAGCCTTCTATGACAGATATCCTGAATTATATAAAAAGCCTTCATGGAGATATCAAAGCTGATAACAGGAAAAACCAGGACGCAATTCATAAAATACAGACTGAATTGAAGAAAGTGAGCAGTACCTGCACCGAAATATCGGATCGCATGGCCATGGTGGAAGCACGCACTGAGTCCATAGAAAAAGATGTTTCATCCCTTCAATCACAAAGCCAAGAACACGATGGCATTATCAAGGACATCATGCTCAAAATGGAAGATCAGGAAAACAGGGCACGGCGGAATAGTTTACGCATACTGGGAATCCCTGAAGGAGTAGAAGGGAATGACCCACGGACGTATACTGTGACACTTCTTAAAGCAACATTCCCAGAGCTGCAAACATGGGAATGGGATCGGGAGATCCAACGGGCACATCGCTTCCCTCTAAACCTCCCAAAACGCCAACAAACATCAGATCAATACCCTCGTGCCATGCTAGTCTACTTTGGTAACTTTTTACTACGCCAATCAATTTTTGATCTTGCAAGACCAAATAACAAGAGGGAATACAATGGTTACTCTTTCTTTAGTCGACCTGACTTTGCCCACGCAACAGTGGAACGAAGGTGGCGGATGCGTCAGCTTTTTTCACCATTTCAACAAATAGGTGCGACGGTGTACCTGCAAAACCCAGCACGACTAAAGATTATTATCAATGGCACCACACGCTCATTTAGCTCGGAAATTCAGGCTCAATCATATTTAAAAGAACTAAAAGATATCCACACGTGTAACCATAAAGACCCAAACAAAGGATGATGATCAGTGACTGAAAAGTACAGAGCTTTAAGTAACAATCTTAGAATGGACCTTGTAGATTGTATATAGCGACATTCTATCAACATGTAATCATATATATGTAAAGCTGACACTTAAACTTGTAGATATAGCTCAAAAGAATTAGAGGGCTGAGAAAACGATCTATAAAATACATATTTGTACAGATTTAGTTGGGTAGAAGGGGAGCAAGGGGGGGAATGAGACGCGGGCACGCATTTGCACAGACGTCATCATACTGGTTCCTTCGGAACCAGATTGCCACCTTGGGTGGTGGGGGAGAGGTGGGTGGGGGGGGGGTTCCGGGGGGAGGAGAGCAATCTCAGACAAAATGGGAAGTTAACCTTAAAAAGGGAAGTAATACAAAAGCCTAAAGAGGAACTATACACTCCTATACATCCGCATCAGAATACACAACTAAATACCGTACCAGACAAAATTATTAAAAAGGGAAAATAGAAAATTATGTATATATGGCTAGGCTAAAAAGTCTTTCTATGAATATATGCGGTCTTAACGACCAAAGTAAAAGACAGAAGGTGGCGATAGGATTACAAGCAACCGGGGCCAATATTATTTGTCTTCAAGAAACACATATTGAAGGCTCACAACAACACCTCCTAAATACACTGGGATATAAATTAATTACAGCCTCAATGCAAGGATCAAAAACACGAGGAGTGGCAATTCTATATAAAGGGGATGAGATACAGTTCTCTAAATCAATAGCTGATAATCAAGGATGCTGGGCAATTACAGAATGTACACAGGAGAATGGTAATAAAATAACTCTATGTACTATTTACGGTAACACCAGTGACGATCCAAGTGTCTTGGAAACCGTTTCTAACGAATTGGTACAATGGCAATTGCCAATAATTATTTGTGGCGATTTTAATCTGAACCTTCCATGCAACTGGTCAATGGACCCCAGATATACCTATAAGGGTAGGAAACCAAAAGTATATAAGGCCTTTAAAGAGATGTGTCAAACACACGGTCTAATAGACTGTTGGCAAATTAAACATCCAGATGATCCTGGCTTTACTTTTTTTTCTAATCCCCATCTAAAACACTCCAGATTAGATTATATGCTGATGTCCGGTTCCTTGATAGATAATTGCTTAATAGACAAATTACCAAGAGTCCTGTCAGACCATAACCCCCTAATTCTTAATTTAGAGAAAGGAAAAATGGGTAGGGAGATACAAAAATGGACATTCGAAAGAGCACTTTTGGTGAATAAAGAGTTTTGTCAACATATGAACAGATGGATACCCGAATTTCTGGAGGACAACCTTGGTAGCACCACGATTGAGGAGGTGTGGGATGCCATGAAGGCTGGAATTAGGGGGGAAACCAGTCGGTTTTCATTTAATAACAACAAGAGGGCAAAAAAACATATGGAGAAGCTCCATAATATCCTAGTAAACGCCGAGAAACATTTAACAATGGCAGCACAAATAGGAGAAGATATTGAAAACCAAATAAGACAAGTGGCAATAGCTAAAAATGCTATCATAGATATTTATACCGAGAAAGCAATAACCAAAGCAACGTTAAATAAAGAAGTAGTATATGAACTAAGTGAACAAGTAGGGCATCAACTAGCGGTACAAGCCAGACAAAAAAATTCTGCAAATCTAATAAAAGAAATAAATGATCCAAGTGAAGGACTCACAACGAATATAAACAAAATAAAAAATGCATTTCAAACATACTATCAAGAATTATATAAAGAAGAGGGTAAACTACAAGATAAGATCGATGAATACCTAGATCAACTCCCCATTGCCAGGATAGAACAAGAAGATTTAGATAGTCTTAATTATCTACCAACCTGGGATGAAATTCTTCTAACTATGAATAATTTGACTAATGGAAAGGCAGCTGGAATTGATGGAATCCCTACAGAATTTTATGTCACCTTTAGTGCACCCCTAAAGAGAATCTTAACTGATCTATTTATCCATGTCTTTCAAGGTGAACGGCCCCCTGAGTCATGGTCTAACGCAAAAATTGTTGTCTTTTTGAAAAAAAATAAAGAGGCCCAAGAGCTCGGATCATATCGCCCTATCACCCTGATTAATGGCGATTCTAAAATATACTCAAAATTACTAGCTAGTCGCCTAGCTCCGATTATCAGTAAGATTGTGTCCCCCCATCAGCATGGGTTTATTCCCGGAAGATCCACCGTGGATCACATACAAAGAGTAATTACTTTGTTTGACATGGCTGAGGTATCAGGAGACCCTATGGCGCTTATACTGCTGGACGCTGAGAAGGCGTTTGATAGGGTCTCCTGGACCTACCTCTGGTCAGTCTTGTCAAGAGCCGGACTCGGGGCAACATTTATCAAGGCTATTCAAATGATGTATATTAAACCTCAGGGGGTAGTCATGGTAAATGGATCCGCCTCTGAAAAATTTAGTATAACTAGAGGGACAAGACAGGGGTGCCCATGCTCCCCTTTACTATTTGCACTATTTATCGATCCGTTTATTAACAGACTCGAAAATAATATTTTAATTAACCCAATCAAGATAAGAAATATAGAAACTAAAACGCTTGCTTATGCAGACGATATAGCGGTGGTAACAACAAATCCTACAGCTTCTATTCAGGCCATAGAAAGGGAGGCTGAAATGTTTGGCAAGATCTCGGGATACAAACTGAACCAAAACAAAACACAGATAGTACTTAATGATAAACTTAAAATAAATGACAACCGTGTAGTGGATAGTGCCATATATCTAGGGGTTAGTATTACAGCGAAATTAGACAACCTCATTCAAATTAATCTTGACCCATTAATACAACGAACAGATAAAGATTTAAGAAGATTAAATAATCTTCATCTATCCATTATAGGTAGGTGCAACATGATTAAAATGATTTATCTACCTAAATTTCTATATTTATTCAGAACCATCTGTCTTGACTTTCAACCACAATGGTTTAAACGCATTGAAAGTACGTTCTCGCTATTTATCTGGGGATACAAGAGATCACGTAGAACATCTAAATTTTTAACACTACCTAAAGATAGGGGGGGACTTTCTCTGCCTAATATTAAACTATACTATTGGGCAGCTATAATGACATATTCTAGAGAGCTATTATCTATCACCCAAGGAAATGGACCAACTACCGGAATCCCAACATCGCAAGAATTAATACTAGGGGATAGAACTAGGGGGTACTTCTGGCGACACTAATACGACAGCTACTATAAAAAAGTTCGATTTAAAACTCTTCGAGGAATACTCAAAGCATGGAGTAATATTCGTAAAATATTGGGGATCGGAAGGTTTTCATATTATACATTACTATCAGACAACAACAACCTACCTGAACTATTCAAAGATATATATATGAAAAAATGGATAGAAGCAGGGATTACACACCTGGGCTGTTTCTCTACATCGACAGGTATAAAATCCTTCGAAGAAATTAGAAAAAAATATATGATCAGTTATAGAGATTTTTTCAAATATCTTCAAATCAGGGATTTTATATTAAAGAAAGGTGGTGGCAGATCGAAATTTCAAAAAGTTCAATGCATAGATTTTGTGAATCAAGGAAAGTGGACTAAAATAGGAGAAATATATAATCACCTCCTGGGCCTGTGCCCGGATGATTTGGATAAATATTATATAAAATGGCAGGAAATCTTAGATATGTCGGCCACCACAGTGAATAAATCATTCGAATTTTCACAAACATTATTAATGTCCACTAGACTACAAGCTCAATATTACAAAACATTTTTTTTGTTATATTATACACCCAGTAGAATATCAAAATGGGGGACCGGAAAGGGGACAAGATGCCCTAGGTGCAATCTCTATAAAGCAGATATTGTACATATATTCGCTACATGCCACACCCTACAGGGCCTGATCAAAGATATCTCTGATTTTTTATCGGAAATTCTTGATATCAGAATTGAAATCTCTGTGGGGGAAATTTTGCTGGGTATCGATGATAATAATCGACCGAGTGAAATAAAAGGATTAATATTTGTCTCAATGTCAACTCTAAGATTATGTATAGCCTCGGGATGGTTAGATCCAACACCGCCAGTATTTCAACAATGGCGCTATCGCATGCTAGCGACACATAGCCTGGAATTAGCTATATATAGGAGAAAAGGGAAAAATAAGAGGGCAAAAGGATTAGAGATATGGGATCCTCTAACACAATGGCTAAAATCTTAAAGATACTGAATTAAGTACTTAATATATGTTTGTATGTATATTCCTTTTTTTTTGTATGTAAATATTATTATAAAGAATTATTTTGCCTGAGAAGGGGGTGGGGGGTGGGTTGGGGTTGTGTCTGTTATAAAATAATAAAGAATTAAAAAAAAAAAAAAAGTAAGCTCTTGTAGCCCTTAGAGGCTCAAAAATCTGGGAGGGCTCACTAACATCAATACATTGTTCTGCTGTCTGCCCAGCCATCACATCATTGTCTATACCAGCTCCAAAATGTGTATTGCTGCCATGCTAAACTGATCTTAAAATGTTGCTTGCACAAGGAGATCCTTACGCCATGTTACGTCCGGTTTTCCATATGTTGAAATGATGACAATGGAGGTAGTCATTAGACACCGGTCAAGGATCATGTCATGTATTGCAGACCGTGAAAGGCATAGCACTATCTCCTAAAAAAATGGCCATGAGGGCCTTTGCACAACTTGTCGTCAATGTACACCTCTGTGCCTCCAGCTAATCAAATACTCAAATGTGAATGTGCAGTCATAACTGCGCTTGGTATGCTGTATCATTAATCTCATATCCAAGTAGTGACTGCCTGTTGGTCAAGTACATGGGTGTAGCAAGCCCATCAAATTTGCATAAACATCCCAGCAATGTGTGATGTAACAGTCTCACATGTAGTGACACATACCACCAATGCTAACCATAATGATTGCCACTGATGCATGCACTTTCTTACACACGTGACCAGTCATAGACAGGCATCAATGTGAGTAACTAGTGCTCATTGACAGCTCTGGATCACTGAGATCAAGACAGTAGAGATAGACTAGACTGAATTACACAACACAGATCACATCCCATATCCATATGGTGTTGTTAAGCATGCTAAATAAGGAAACACGGTGCATATACAGATCAAGTAGCAATTGCGGAAAAACTATTATTGCAAAACCCCGTTAGCATTAATATTTATCATAACTACAATGGAAAATACTTGCAAAATACATGTATATATCAGGAAATATTCCCGCGTATCCTTTAGTGGCAAACAGTTAGTCACAAAGTCCAAAAACGGCCCACAAAGGCCCAGGAAGTGATATCACTTTGCATCCTGTGCACTTTCACTTTCTCTGTTAACCACACTGTTTGTGTCTGTTGAGAGTTGTGGAAGTGTTGCATGGTGTCTGCTGGTGTTGATGTGTTGGAGAGTGTTTCTGTGCATAGCCTATTGTCCCTACTGTTCCTGTTGAGTCCTGTGTCTTTGTCTTTATGTGTTTTTTTGTGACTTTGTGATTGTCTTGTCGGGTATTCATATATTAGTATTTTTCACTGTTATTTGGGGTATTTTGCTGGCTTTTTAAACATTTTCTGCGTTCAATTGTGTTTTGTGAGTTGTTGGGTCAGAGTAGGGAGGGCAGGCTGTCCGAGGGGGCCTTGGGTAGCTTCCTATAGCTTGTCAAATTTTCTTTGCCACGGATGGTGGAGGCTGGGGCAGGTATCCTCCAGGGATATGATGTCAAGATCAGGAAGGTCAGGTGGAAACACATCCACGAGCAGATGATGCGAATGTTGAGTGTGGACAGGACTGTCCACCAGTGGAAGCACCATTGACAGGATTGTGTTGGGCGTGAGGGAGACCTCATGGATCACCTGGGAGTCATCGTTTGCAGGCAAGGTGGTAAGAACATGACCAAATTTGTTTGAGATCAGAGTATGAATCCACTGACCACAAATTAGGTTCAGGACCACATCTATGCCCCCTTTATGAAATGTGCTCCATAGCGAAATGAAATGTTTGTCATGATGTAATGGCTTTCGCAAAGCGCATTGATATTGGAATACTTCACATAATTTACTGGCTGTCAAGCTCTGTGAGATACACAATGAGGGATATTAACATGTCTAGAGTTGTGATACACCTGTGCTAAGACAAATGGACCAATTTGACTAAACAATTTCACGTATATTGACGTTGGTGAAGTGATAAGTAACTCATGAAGCTGTAGATCAAATTGTAATCTGATTTGTCCCACTGATCCTGGCAGGATTGTCCGGTTGGCCACAAGGCTGCAATTGTCATGTGTTGGTTGTCAGACAGACAAAGCTCATCCCAACATCCACTTAACGGAGCCACATACATGACTGTTACAGTGAATGAAATTGTATTAAGAAGACTTCAATGATGTACGTGAGACGTGTGAAATATGATGTGTACATATATCTTACTTTCCATCCATTTGTCACAGATGAAAGACCATTGATTACACGGGAGATGTGGATGCCTTCATGGACTCACACGCCACTGGTGAGTGCCTTGCCCCTACCTTTTGATTGTATGTGTTGATATATATATATGTCATGCCAATGGCCCTGTATGCTGTTGAACACAGTCTGGATGTGCATCACGTGGACCTCACCTCTAGTGTGATGAGGCAGCATCAAGTACAGAGTTATGCACATCATCATAATTTTCTGATGGAGAACAGCATTGGCCTTCTTTACTTGATATTGCAACTCCTCATATGATTCACTGCAACCCTCCACCTTACAAGCAAATAGTCCAGGAATTTAATTATTTTTTGCTGTCATTGAGCCTATTAGGCAGCATCCAAAACATTTATGCACCCTGACATGATTGTGCAAGAGGGGCAGCTGTGGTGCTAGCCATTGCAAGTGTACACTGTTGTAAATGATGATAAGTGTCTACCCCTGATCATGGCACATCTGTTGTGGAATACCATTTGCAACGTGTTGTAGTATATTGAAATAAACTTAGGCAAACATGAAATCACAGCCTTATTTACAAAGGTTGGCCATATACTGCCATTCGCACATGATGTTTGCACGCATGGTATCAACTGTGTCCCCACAACTCAATTATTTTATGTAAGCTGTGGCTGAGGGTACTCATGCCATGATGAATAGAAAATGGAACTTTCAAACAATTGCCAAACACTTTCTGATGTATTGTGTGTATTCTCATTCAACTTTCAAAGTGAATATGGCTCCTTGTCATAGTATAATCTGTGCAGGTCAGCTTGGGGACATGTTTCATGACCACAGCTACATCAAGTTAAAGATATTTATTATGCATGGAATGATCTGGCATGTGAATACTGTAGAGTTACAGTAACAGTATTTCTGAGCCCATTGATGCAAAATGTGTATGTCACTCCAGCCAATGCAGGTGCGTTTCAGAGTGTACATACTTAAGAGGATACATTTAAGTAATGTTTTTGATGGGTATGACCAGACATGGAATCCATTGACACCCAGCACTGATGTGCCTGTCAGCAATTGACAGTTATTTTGAGTAACAGTTGTCATAGACAGTTAGTAGTCCAAAGAGCAGGTCTCATAACCACAATGACATATTGTGTACATGTTACAAATGGATGAGTGGCATGAGCCAATTTTACAACTTGTGTGAATGAATCTTGTCAAATGTAAAATAGATTAAGGTCACCTAAATATGTACCAGAGATGACTTAGCATTTTGATAATGATTCTTGGGAATCATTGCCATGTTGATGCAAATCACAAGGCCACTGTAACCAACGCAAAATTTGGCGGCACATCATTGTCTCAGCCTCAGTGCCTCAGCCAGTATTAATCAAGTCAGTTTAGAATAATGACAATTTATGCATTAGACTCCCTTGCACGCTACATTTAGGGGAAAAGGGGTGGGTATTGTTATCCCGCTAAGCCCATTCATCATCATGCAGAACCATTTCCACAAGAGCACCTTGAATATGGGGGAGTGCGTAATAGTTTAGACCGTGAACAACATGTTTTCAAACATGCTCTGGACTGTGAAATGATCAATATATCATTAATGTATATGTTATGATGTGATCGGCATTGCGTGGCACACATGAAAAACGTTATAGTCCAATAATTGATCAAGTACATGACGGTGATACTTCCACCACATGGACTATCTTCCGCTCAATTCAGACACCCTAGCACTATTGTGCAAGGGTGCATTCCTTTGCACTAGCATGAAGGGTTTCACACTGGCACTAGTTGAAAAGCAGAGCATCCAAATATGATAGTCCCATTGTGTCATAGCACAGCAAGGTGCAGAGCAGGCTAACAACGCACCACAAAAATTCAAGAAACTTATGCCCTCTTTACTTCCATTCATCTATATTTATGGCCAGGTTTATAAAGATTTTCGAGTAAATCTATACATCATCACTCATGGATGTGTAGCTGTGATGACACCTCCAAATTGCTCCTAAAATGATGAAATTACATTTCTTCTAATATCCTCCATGACTACCACTGTTGTGCTTAGTCCTCTGCCATTATTGCAGACAGTGTAGCCTACTGTCTTTGTGTAGTTGTAATGGTCAGGTTCTGCAATGGGCCTCTTAAACTTCATCCTTACGGAACTTCTCCTGTTGGACTCAATCAGTGTTTGTAGCAGCAGCCTCATTGCAACCAGCTATTCCACAACTGTTGTCACTGCACTCTGTCCTTGCTATGTCCCATCCCATTAGTCAACATGACAGATTTGGATTACTGTTATTATTTACTTAGAACTTGTCAGGTCATGTGGGACGTACACTACTTTTCATGATAGTGTTTAGATTACATATTGTTACACTTTTGTTTGTGCAAAATATGCAGAACACTATAATTGTTTTGAGTCACCAACCTTAACATGTTTTATTTATTTTTCTGACAACATGTTCCCGGATGAAGTGAGGCAGTTCCTTGCGCATAAGGAAAGTTACTTGCATATACGATGTGTGGCAAAGGGGTTCAATGATATGGCACGGAGGTACCATGAAGAGAGGGCATCTGGCAAGTGGAAATCGATTACAGTCAGCAGCAATAAAGGTGGAAAGAAACATGCTGGCCTGCTTGCCTCATCGACACGACAGAGGCACAGACATCCAATGCCTTGCCCTTTAAGTGTCCAACAGAGTGGCTGATATCCCCAAGCATCTGCAGATCTAAGTACATCCGCCCAGGATCAACGAGCTGCACCCACCTCAAGTCAACACCCAGTTGCCCCATCATAGAGTGCTCAACCAGGCCCATCTTCATTGAGATCGTCCGGGCACAGACAGATTTCCTATCTGACACAGAGAGAGCGAAGGTTGCTTTACAACCTAAAATGTTTGTGTGGCCCTTATGGAACAGGATCATGATGAAATTAAGGGACACCTCCCTGACATTAAGGGTGCCCTGGGGCTCCCTTTTGAGGCCCAAATGCTTGCTGTCCCCCATGTACAGTCACCCTTTTCCCTTTATCCAGTTTTCATACTTTTTTGGACAATATTTTAGTAGATAGTGAGAAGTGTAGTTTTAGATTATGTCTGATTTCATTTGCCGTTTCAGTGACCAGTGTGCCAGGAATAAGGTCGGGGGCTTAGAGGATGCTCTGCTGCACGCCTTGCTGCTTTTCCCATTACAGCCCACCGCATCACCCGGGATGAGGACTCCAGTCCCCAGGGTGCACCAGACTGTACCCAGCTGCTGCGAGTGAGGCGTGGTCCATCGCGCTTAAAGTGCTGCCTCTCCCCCCGCGGCGCGGGAGATTTCACTTGCCGTTTCAGTGACCAGTGTGCCAGGAATAAGGTCGGGGGCTTAGAGGACGCTCTGCTGCGCGCCTTCCTGCTTTTCCCATTACAGCCCAGCGCATCACCCGGGACGAGGACTCCAGTCCCCAGGGTGCACCAGACTGTACCCAGCTGCTGCGAGTGAAGGGGGAGGCGTGGTCCATCGCGCTTAAAGTGCTGCCTCTCCACCCGCGGGGGGGGGACGCGTGCGGGACGAAGCCCGGACCAAGGGCGGGCCCGTCTGTGCCCGTCAGGGGCCGGAAGAGGCTTGGCTGGGCCACCTCCCTGTTACTGTTAGCCTCATTCTAGCTTATGGTTTGGGCTTAGTTAGTAGTGAGATATAGTATCTGTTTACTGATTTTCTTTATTTTTGTGGTTTTAATTTCATTGTCAGTTGTTTTAGAGTCATTCCTCCCTAAGTTAGGGAAATGAACAAGATTACGCAAAAAGGGGCGGTGGGGACGGGAGTGGTGGGTACTCTTGATGCTTTTCTTTCTCGGGCAGATCCGTGTTAATACAAGAGATTCAGTTGACCGAACGCTGACTCTCCCTAGATCCACTATGCCCCCCATAGGACTAACGCCTCAACGACACCGGCATCCAAGGGAAGGCTCTGGAATGGATCATCTCATACCTCGCCGGCAGAACACAGAGAGTACGCCTCCCTCCGTTTCGCTCTGAGGCCACCGAAGTCATCTGCGGCGTCCCGCAAGGATCGTCACTCAGCCCCACCCTCTTCAACATCTACATGAAACCCCTCGCTGCCATCGCACGCCAACACAGCCTCAACATAATTTCCTACGCCGATGACACCCAGCTGATCCTCTCCCTCACCAGAAACCCCGACACCGCCAAAGCCAGCCTACACGAAGGGATGAAAGACGTCGCCGACTGGATGAACATCAGCCGCCTGAAATTGAACACGGACAAGACAGAAGTGCTCATCCTTGGACCATCGCTCGTCGCATGGGACGACTCCTGGTGGCCCCCGGCCCTAGGCACCGCGCCAAAGCCAACCGACCACGCACGCAACTTGGGCTTCATCCTGGACTCCTCCCTATCGATGACCAGACAAGTCAACGCCGTCTCCTCATCCTGCTTCCACACCCTCCGCATGCTCCGCAAAATCTTCCGATGGATCCCGGCAGAAACCAGGAAGATGGTCACCCAGGCCCTTGTCACCAGCAGACTGGACTACGGAAACACCCTCTACGCTGGTACAACAGCCAAGCTTCAGAAAAGACTTCAGCGTATCCAGAACGCCTCCGCCTGACTCATCCTTGACGTCCCCCGACGCAGCCACATCTCGAGCCACCTGAGAGACCTGCACTGGCTCCCTGTCAACAAGAGGATCACGTTCAGACTCCTCACCCACGCACACAAATCCCTCCATGACATGGGCCCAAGGTACCTCAACGACCGCCTGACCTTCTACACGCCCACCCGCCAGCTACGATCCGCTAACCTCGCCCTCGCCGTCGTCCCACGCATCCAGAGGACCATCGCCGGAGGAAGATCCTTCTCCTACCTGGCGGCCAAGACATGGAACTCCCTGCCCATCCACCTGCGGCTGACTCCAACACCTTGTGGCCTGTCCTCCTCCCTCTATAGCAATTTCCCCGAAACCTATCACATCGCTATCATCCTCACAAAGTGGTCCATTGCCACAGAAGTAAAGACCTAAGGGTCCTCAGGCTAGAATGCAAAGCGCGGGTGGGGGTATATCTACCAATGTTTCCCTCCACCTTCAAACTGAGGCCACACCTTATACTATTGTATTGGCAAATGTTCCGAGACTCCAAGCCCCAGTTCGAGAACACTGGTCTTCCCATAAGAACAAGGCCCTTTATTTCTTGAACAGTAGGACTGGCATTGGGAACCATCTCCTCTCTGAGTTTAATATGGTTCGAAGAGTCTCCCGGGTAGGACAATCCGACAAGGTTTATGATGGTGATTGTGTAGTTCTAAGTTTTAGGTCTTCAGGTTTGGTCCAGTTAATTTTGGACAGGTCAGCGTCACTTAGACTATGCAAAGATGCTATTAACATTCTCCCGCTCGGCTATTTTTATCAAGCAAGCAGTAATTTTAAAGGGGGAGTACAAAGGATACCTGTGAACATGCCTGGACCTCATAATTTTGTGGTCCTGACCCTTAACAGATTTGAGGTCTTTGGTACGATGGAGGATAATGATTGACTTGAATCCAATTCCTGCTTCACTAGTTCCAAGATATATGATACTAGGGAGTTAGGAGTGGATCATTCAATATTTGCACTTCAGGTGCATGGGGCTCTTCCCCTGCTAACATCTAAAGCTCCGATGAGAGCTATTAATGGGGAAGATAAAGTGGGGGAAGCTGTTAGAACCAGCGTGCCACCCTCGAGTGTAGTGAGTCCATTGGTGGGTGTAATAGACCCCGGCTTAGTACCTTGTGACAACTTGTTACCACATAGTCTAAATTTAAATCATAGTGATTGTAATATTCTACTGGTCTGTAACATTGCTGGGTTAAAGAATAAACTATCGTCGATGGATTGGTCATCTTTCATCGAAGCCCATGACATCTTTTCAGGAAACCTGGTCAGTGGACCCCGGGTACCGCCGATGTTATTTAAAATTTTTTAAACCAGCTGTGGCTGGTCTGAGGGGGAGACCAATGGGGGGTTTAACAATATGAGTGAGACAGAATGATAGGTATAAAGTTCAACAATTGGATATTAATAGTAGAGATATTTTATTAATTAAACTTCAGATTGCGGAACTCATGGACCTACTAATTTTTAATGTATACGCAAGAGGGATGCCTGGTGATAAAGCCTCTGACATCGTTGGCATCCTGGACTCTTATCTTGATCAGTACAAAGGTACGGGTAACCTAATAGTAGCAGGTGATTTTAACTGTTCATTTGAACTGCTAGATATCAATGATGTAGATCTTACCTTAGAGGAGGATTCTCAATGGAACATTCCGCAACTGACACTAACCCCTATTAATAAATGGACGGAAGCTGCACTTCAGCTTAAAGTTTATGTCTGGAACGAGGGATTAGGGCTGCAAATGGGAGGGCAGACTCAAATAGGCAGGGTACTCCAACTTTTAGTAACGGGTTGAGAAGTAGTCACATAGACTACATTTTTCTCAACAAGGAACTCTGGCCCTCCCTTATGGATATGGTCATTACGGAACGGGTGGAAAGGGATCATAACCCCCTAGTTCTGTCTTTGCAGCTGGAAGGACGACATGTCACCGAAGAACAGGCAACGGAAAGCGCCTACATTGAAGTGCAGCTTAATAATGATACCAGAAGAGTTAAATGGTCAAACTGCATTAATAATGAGGAACAATTGGAGCTTATGAGGCAGTTGGTTGATAATGCAACAGTAGATCTCCAAAGATGTGTTACACAGGAGGAAATTGACACCAAGGTTATTCTCATCCATAATGAACTTTTTAACAAGCTTAAGGACTTTTTTATAACTAATGTAAAAAAATCTAAAAAGACTTAGCCCAATGGTGGATACATGGTATGGGAAATCATGTAGGGAAGCTTACAAAGCATTATCCAGGGCCATAAGATCTAAGAATAGGGACAGTATCAAAAGTGTGAGGGTGGAGTACAAGCTTGTACAATATAAAGCAAAAAGGGATTGGGATGAGTAATATTGGGGCGAGTTACTCAAAGCCAGTGAAGATAGAAATATGGCTACATTCTGGCATTTGGTGAAGTGGGGTAAGGGGAAACAAAGTCAAAAACCTAGTAATCATGTAGCACCCGAACTGTGGGTATCCCATTTCAAGACCCAGTTTGCTATTGCAGATCATGACTTAGACCATGATCATGAACCATTCCTGATTCCTGCAGGTATTCCCCCCTTGCACTTTACTAGGCGGGAGGTATATCTAGCACTAAACACAGTCCAGAGAGGTAGAGCACCTGGGTTGGACTGTGTAGCTGCTGATCTGTTTTTGCAAAACAAGGCTATATGGGCAATTTATATTCAGTCCCTAGCAAATGCTAATGCCAGCGGCTCCCCAATACCAGACTCATGGCAGGGAGCCGAGATCCTTCCAATATTTAAAAAGGGGGATCGTTCAAATCCTGGTAATTATAGGCCCATAAGCTTAATCGACTGTCTACAGAAAGTGACTGCCAGGCTCGTCGAATCCAGGTTTAGATAGATGATTATGAATTGTTTACCGTTTATTTTGCACATTGAATTGCTTACTTTGCACATTGCAAGCTGATAATGTCCCCTTACTTGCACTATAAAAAATTGAATACTTTTTTTTATCAACACTCTGCTCCTCATTCTGTATTTTAACTTGTATTTTTAGTGTGTATTTGTGCGTTTAATCCACTTCCTGGTCCCTCGCTGTGCCGCCGAGAGACGCCATCTTGGTTCTGGGGCGTTCTAGCCTCGCACACACGGGACGACTATTTAATGCGCGCCGGACGGACGCGCAGCGCTCCGAGGCTCAGTAGACACTACGCCTCACGCTTATCAGGCGTCTCCTTGCTGAATTGGTTACCGCTTATTTTGCACATTGAATTGCTTACTTTGCAAGCTGATAATGTCCCCTTACTTGCACTATAAAAATGGAATACTTTTTTTATCAACACTCTGCTCCTCATTCTGTATTTTAACTTGTATTTTTAGTGTGTATTTGTGCGTTTAATCCACTTCCTGGTCCCTCGCTGTGCCGCCGAAAGCCGCCATCTTGGTTCTGGGGCATTCTAGCCTCGCGCACACGGGACGACTATTTAATGTGCGCCGGACGGACATGCAGCGGACGCGCGCAGCGGGCGCCGCGGGCGCGCGGAAGGCGCGCACAAGGCAAGCCCGTCTGCACCCGTCCGCGTCCCGGAGGTGACCAGCGCCAGCTATGCTGTTTGTGCTCCTCGTCTCATGGTGGCCCCGCCGATTTATAGTCGGCTTGATCTACTGGCACTTAGACCCATAATGTGCACTCCCAACTTGGATTGGGACGTGAGTTGTAGTCATTCTCTATCGTGCCCTACGTGCAAATTCCATCTGAGCCATGCTCCGAGAGGATTATACCCTCGCCTTAGAGGGACGGTGAGATCTAAAGCCTGCCCAATTATAAAAGCAGGCCTGATTAACAGTCGGTCGCTAGTAAAACACTACCAGGATATTTTTGATCTTATCCTGGACCAACATTTCGATCTCCTGTTTGTTACAGAAACCTGGATGAATGACTCTTCTAATCCTATAGTTCAGATGGCTACCCCGGCAGGTTATTCGATCTGCCGAGCTGACCGCTTGTGCGGCAGGGGGGGTGGTGTAGCCATTATTTATAGAAATGTCTGGGAGGTGACATTGGGCAACCATATCTCGCTCGATCAGAGTGAGCTATTGACTTCACCATTGTATTTTCGGCCCATTCTACGCTGGCCGGTACCCTAGTTTATAGGCCGCCTGGCTATGCTGGTCCTTTTCTCAATGGTCTTGGAGAGGTGCTCGTCTCCCGCGTACTACGCTTCTCGCAATACCTTTTCTTGGGTGATTGTAATATTCACCTCGACCAACGGGATTTGAGTGATTCCAAAGCCTTTTTAGAGGCGGTTGATCTAGCTCAGCTTACCCAATGGGTCAGTTCTCCTACCCACTGCGGCGGTCACATCCTGGACCCTATCTGCTCTAACTTCCCTATCTCTTTGGAAAACCCTCTTCCAGTCTCTTGGTCTGATCATTTCCTCTCTTGTTTTACTTGGTCTGTGAGTGAAGGGGCTATCGACCAACAGGTCAATTCCTGTCCTTCAACAGCAAGAATCGACCCCATAGCTTTTCGGCTCTGTTTAGACAACTCTAGGGTTACTCTTCCAACTGACCTTAAAGGGGCTCTCACATGTTTCCTGAATTGGATTGGACGAGCTGTGGACAGTCTTTCTCCCCTGTCTTGTCGCCGTCGCCATAGGGATTCTCCCTCTCAACCTTGGTTTACCCCTAATCTGAAGCTGCTCAAACAGCACTGTAAAAAGCTTGAACGCAGCTGGCATATTGTCTTTTGTCCAATAGCCAAGAAGACGCTGAGAGATGCCCAGAAGATTTACTATCAGGCCATTCGTAAAGCGAAAAGTCTTCACTTTACTAATCGGATTGAGTGCGCTAGCAACAACTCAAAAGAAATCTTCTCAATCGTTCAGAGTTTTATGGCTCCTGAAGCCATGGCCACTAAACTCCCAGTCTCTGCATCTTGGTGCGAAAAGCTTTCTAATTTTTTTGTTGGCAAAATTCGGACCATTCAGGCGACGTTTGCCTGTAACAGTGGGCCTCCGACCGAAGGTCCTACTCCGGCGGTGTTATTTTCTGCTTTCACGCCGGTGGTTCTCTCTGATTCCCTGAAAATATTGCAATCCTTAAAGTCAGGGTCTCCGTCTGATCCATGCCCGGCCAGGCTCTTGGCCTCTATTGCCGAGACAGTTAATCTTGAGGTAAATACACTTATTAATCTGTCCCTTACTCAGGCTATTGTTCCACGGGAATGGAAAAAAGCTAAAATCATCCCGCTGTTAAAAAAGCCATCTCTTGACGCCGGCAACCCTGCCAATTATCGCCCGATTTCTTTACTTCCTTGCTTGGCAAAAATTTGTGAAAAGGTAGTCAACAAACAACTGACTGATTTTGTTGAGAACTCGAGGCTTCTCCATCCGGCTCAATCGGGTTTTAGAGCTTCCTACAGCACCGAGTCTGCTTTAGTTGAGGTCTCGGAGGCTATCCGTGAGTGCTTGGATTCGGGGGGTAGTGCAGCCCTTATCCTTTTGGATTTGTCGGCTGCATTCAACACCATTCCCCATGCTATGTTCTGGCTCGGCTAGCCGCCATCGGTATAACAGGTCAGGCCTGGAAGTGGCTGGAATCTTTTCTCACACTACGGTCACAACAGGTCTGGCTTCCGCCCTTTGCGTCTCCTCCTCAGCCTGTTTCCACTGGAGTTCCCCAGGGTTCCTCGTTGAGCCCCCTGCTTTTTAATATAAATGTCTCGCCTCTAGTTTAACTGGCAGAGGATTGTGGGGCCAAGGTTGTTGCATATGCCGACGACACTCAGCTGCTGTTTACATGGGATAAGATTGACTATTCTACCTCCAGAGTGCAGGGCTGTCTGTCAGCCGTTTTTCATTGGCCATCTGTCGCCCAATTGAAATGCAATGAGGAAAAGACAGAAATTTTACTCTATGGTAAATTTCCCCCTCATTTTAGGGACTCTCTCTGGCCTTCAGCTTTTCCTTCTCCTTCCTGCACAGGTCTCCCAGTCAAAAACTTGGGTATCTGGTTTGACGAGCAGATGTCTTTTCTGACTCAGATCAAAAAACTCACAGGCTGCTGCTTCGATATACTTAGATCTCTGAGAAAGTTTCTACCTCTGCTACCAAGACCAGCTAAGGAAACAGTGGTCCGGGCTTTGATCCTCTCCCGTCTCGACTATGCCAATAGTCTTTATATTGGTCTGCCTGATTATTTGGTGAAAAAACTGCAGGTAATCCAGAATGCAGCAGCCCGGCTGGTGGTTAATCTCCCCATCAGAAATTGTATCTCACCTTCGCTTCGCTTGCTGCACTGGCTTCCAGTCAGGAAACGCGTTGAATTCAAGGCTCTGGTTCTGGCTCATCGCGCTCTTTATGATGGCGGCCCTTCCTATCTTAAAAAGCGTTTCTCTTTTTACCAGCCTACCAGGCTTCTGAGATCTTTGTCGCAGCTTCTTGCCTCCACCCCCTGCGTTCGTTTTCAATGTATGGGGGGCAGATCTCTTGCTTTTAAGGCTACCAGGCTGTGGAATGCATTGCCGCTATCTTTGCGTGTGATTCAGGACTCCAATCTGTTCAGGAAGCACCTCAAAACACACCTGTTTTAATCTCCTTTGTTCTACTGTCCTCATAGCTTGCGCCGGGACACTCCTAGGAGTAGCTGAGCGCGCTACAAATATACAATAACATAACATATCCTCTCTCCACTGCAGGCTAGGTTCCGCTCACACACGAGCACTATCGACCAGGTTTTTAGGTTTATTTTAATGTACTGGCGCATGGTGATGTTAAGAGGCGGTACATTATATGCTGCTTTTGTAGATCTAAAGGCGGCATTCGACCTAGTTCCACGTTCAAAGATGTGGAGAGTATTTGCGGAACAGGGCATGCCTTTGGAACTTCTGGCCTTTTTAATCAAACTCCACAATTCTAATTTTGCACAGGTTCGATGGGGTCAGCAGGGGAGGGTGTCAGATAGGTTTCCGATTGCCAGAGGGGTTCCTCAGGTGTGCGTTTTGGCTCCAACTCTTTTTTCTTTGTATATTAATAGGTTGATTCTGTATTTTATGAATCATCCAACCGACGCCCCTACTCTTGCTGGCATGAAGATCAACCTGCTTATGTTCGAGATGATACTTGTTAATTTCCAAAACCCAGAAAGGCTTGCAGACGGCGATCAATAGATTTGAGGAGTTCTGCCAGGGCTATGGCCTTATAGTCAATGTGGAAAAGACCAAGTTCATGGTGCTACATAAACATAAGATCGAAAAAGGGAGAGTAGCCATGAATGAAGCCACATTAGAGCAGATTCAAGTTTTCACATACCTGGGTATAACTTTAGGTAGTAAACTCAATTGGAAACCACATATAGATCAGTTGGTCCTTAAACATGCACAATTGTCTGGTGCCTTATTAAAGGAACAGCGTCTCTCACATACTAAGGCCCTCGCCCCGCGTTAAAAATTTACAATTAAAAAATTAGTGCTTCTGTCCTGTATGGGGCCGAATTATGGGGTTTTAGCAACATAGCACCATTGACGATTTCCCAAAATACATTTTTGAGGGGTTTAACTGGTCTTCCACAATCTACACCACTGTTGCCCCTTTACTTAGATTTGGGTTGTCATTTTTTCGAGGATGTGGCACGCTATAGACCAGTGGCTTACTGGAGAAGGCTCTGGGTTACCCCTGAGCTTTCGCGGTATGCACAGGCTCTCCTCGAAGTAAGGGATGCTGACAGTGCGTGTAAAATTCCTTGGATGAGGCAGGCAAAAGTTACTTTTAGTGCAATGGGGTTGAGTCGATTGTGGGAAAATCATTTAGACAATGTTTTCCTTCTAGAAAGGATTTTAAGGAGACTTACTGGAGTATGGTTACCATGAAGCGCTTTTCGTCTCTATCCAGGCCGTCCCTAACGAGGGAGTTTTTGGAGATTAAACATGTTACCGAATATGAAGGATACTGGGATTTTATCACGGTTTCTATTGACAGGAAACGTTACCACCAATTTCGGGTGGGTACACTCCCAGTTAACTAATTTGTTGGTAAGTAGTGTTCTACGACCTGTACCAAATGTTCATTCTGCCCGACCCAGACCAAATCTATAGTGCATATTTTATTCATTTGCCCAGCCTATAAAAAACCGAGGCACACGTGGATTAAACCAATCTGTTTGTCTAAGGGTATTAACACTGGCAACGAAGCATTTAGGATTCTAAAAACAGACACAACGGAACCCATAGTAATTGCGGTTGCCACATTTTTAAACTGGATGTGGGCCATTCATGCCAAGAAGATGAGATTGCGCTAACATGCTTTTTTTAAACGTAGTTACCTGGTCTTTTTATATAGTTACATTTATACATGTGGCATGTACTGTAAATAAGCATGGGGTTTTTATTGAGTATTGTTTGTATTTTCGGATGGAATTTCTTGATGATGTACTTTCCTATTGTGTCAGCTTTATATTATTTGTGGAAATGGAATGTTTTAATATTTTAAATGTAAATGTCTTTTATGATTTTTGTTAAATCGAAATAAAGACTTATAAAATCAAATCTATTATGTCTAGTATAGTGTTAGATGTAGGTACTTTTTAGGATTGTCAGATAATTAACTTTGTTTTTGATTAACTTACCTTTTCCTATCGGTGGGAGGTTGATGTGTTTTTGTTCTAATTAAAAAATATATACATATTTGTTTAGGATGTATGTTTAGTTAATTCATGTATAGGTTAAGCAGGCTTTCTCATGTCCCTGGATGTGCTTTAAGGGGTAGGTAGGCTTATGTATAATATATGTTGTTAAGTGTGTAGTATTAGGTAATCTAGTTAGGTTAGTCTAGGTATGAATTAGTGCAAGTTAGATTAGTGTAGATTAAGATAAATCATTAGTATTAGTTTAGGTTAGTAAGTGTGTATTTTTTAAAATAAAATCCTAGTGGTTAATGGTTTGTGGTGTCGATGATTGTTGATGTGTTGCCATGAACTGGTGATTTTGAAGTTGATTACAACAGATGCATCATCCACAAAATCGATTTATCTGTCTACAAATGTAATTAGGACATCTTCAAAGGACAGGCAACCGTCATTCTGCAGTTTGAATGTAAGTGACCCAAAATGATTGATATGTAGGGTAGCAAAGTTCAGTTTCAAGATTGTATTGGAGTTGTCTGATGAATAAGTATCCATATGATACTATTTGGCAGGTTCTGAAATACACATGATGCACTGGAGGCATTGTGCTCACACTTCATTGGTTACATGATGTTGGTATATTGTTTGCGACTTAGGGGCATCTTTGCTAGCCCCTGTCTCCACGACAGCTTCACTTTCCATGTGGAAGTGCAGGGAATCTGTGCTTTGTATTATCTACAAGGCATCCTAAGGCCACTGTACGTGTATCAATACTGCCTTCTACATTAGGGACAACACTACAATATATTTTGCATAGAAGTGTAGGGCAAGGGGTGTTGTGATAGGCATTAACTCACAACAGCGCTAGGATTTGACCCAGAAACACACTGTGACATCAGGTATCCTAAACCATTCCTCTTCTTACAGCAAGATTGCTTTGTCACCATATGAAACATGTTGAGGGAATTGCTTTACATGTGTCATGGAATGACACTCATCAAAACAACCATTGTTCAACCCATTGACAATAAGTACATGTTCTAAGTATTCCTTGTTTGCAAGGAATGTTAGAGCCACTTCATGTGGCTTAACACTGACTTGAGTATTGTTGCAAGTCACAAGTCACAATCCCCATCCTGAACGTAGGGTAAGTTTACGTTGCTGCAACAGTGTTGTCTTTGAGATCTGAGGCATTGGTAGATTCACACTTGTCTGGTCTTCTCACCGCCTATCAGGGACACAGACTCAGCCGATCCCCTTTCCCAAATGGCCCTCAATTTGTAGCGCTGGCTAAGCTGATCATGCATTGTTGATACGTTTACACATAAATGGTCACAGGCAACACACATCTTAGTGACTTAAGTGCTTTTATTTACATGTGAAACCACTGAGGTAGCAGACTGGCCCAGTTCTTTGGACAACAACCCCCACATTGTGTACTTGCCCAGTGGAGGGCCAGACAGAGTCCTTGGGGGGGGAACATGTCCAGAGACATGTTGAGGAAGAGGCAGAGTTCAGTCAGAAGGCTGATTGCAGTGTCATTGGGAACAATAGCCAAATTGGAAGTCCATTTAAAGTCCAAGGTGATTGTAGCAGAGTCATTCTGAGGACAGTGGAAGATGATGTTCGAGGCATGATGGTAAGCACAAGACCAGGCAGAAACTGTCCATTTGCCACAGATGAATGCTACTGCTGACTTTTTGGTCTGAATGTTGGCTCATCCACATCTTCCTCCTCTGATGTGTCATGTGCCTTCCGTGAGGCTGATTGTGGATTGGCAGAAGTGCTGTGAGGCAGTGACATGTTGTGTCCAAATAATTATTCCAAGGGTCACACTTACCACTGGCCCGCAATATTAAGTCAAATAAGGAGCAGTTGGCAACATGGAAGGTTCAAGTGTTTATTGGCCACCACAGAACTCTATATAGAGGAGCCTCGTCGATCCTCACCCATCAGGTGCGCCGAGGAAGACTGCTGGCTCCTTGACAGTAACACACTTTTATACATTATCAGTTCAGCATACAAAACCTTATATGTGGAAAAGTACCAGTTAGTCCTGGCGCTCCTAATGAGCTCATGCCTATATCTAGTTTCGGTTACACATACAAAGGGTTACTATCTTTACAGAGAAGGTCGAAGGGGTGACTCCCTTCTCGTCCCAGGTCTAGAGGAATTCGCTTGATACTCCCTTTTAGCAGATGTGACCTTGCTTCTCAGCAATTCAGCCCGTCTCCTAACAAATGTATGAAAAGGGGAAGCAGATGGTGTGCGGAAGAGACCATGTGATTCCTAAACGAGAGAGCCACAATCCAAGATGGAGGCGGTTCGGTTCTCGGCCCTTTCTGTCGTGCTAAGCATAACGGGAATTTCGAACCCTTGAATACACCATAACTAATCATACTATCATTAGATATACTGCGCTAATCATACCATATCAACTTGAACACCTCAGAACGGCCCTTTTAGCGCAGCATAGCTAATGACGGAGTCAGTCTTCAAAAATACCCTCACCGATCTGCATTAAGTCATGCATCTCCTTCTGAGCCCGCTGGGTATCTATCCTGGTTTGGACGGGCTTGGGCCTAGGGATAGATCGGCGAACCTGAGTAGCGCAATATGTACAGCAAGCGGGCCCGCACTGGAGACAAAGGCAGCAGGTGAAAATGAACCCTACTACTCCCAAAAGAATCATGAATAACTTCCATCCCCAGGTAGTCACCAGATCCCAAAACCACCCGGACAAGGACCAAGTAGCAGTCTCAGTGTGAATTTCAGAAGCTAGCCGATGCAGTTTCTGGATGGCTAAATGGACGGAAGGGGCGGAGTCAGGTATATATACACAACAGGAACTGCCGATGACTCTACAAGCTCCTCCACGATCGGCCAGGATGACATCTAAAACAAGACGATTTTGAAGGGTCACAATCCGGGTCGCCTGGAGCTCCACCGTGATATTAGTTAATATCCCTGCAGTAGTATTAACCACCCCTTCCACTACTCTGGATAGCCTCCGAATTTCTTTACTAGTGAGGATGGGCCCCCATATGGGCAATACCCCTTTCATGATATCAACAAAGTGTTGAGCCGGAGTGTCAGTCTGGTCAGTGGCATCATTACTAGTGGCTCTAGCTCCCAGACTCCGCCGACTTAAGGAATGGGACCTATGATAATCAGAGGGGGCTATGTAAACCGGTGGGTAAAGGAAGGATAGGTAACATCTACCTGCCCATCCTCTAGGTAGCCAAGTGTATGCGTTTTCACCGCACACAAAATAAACATTGGGAGGGGTGAGTGTTGGGGGACTGCTGAACGTCTGTAATCTATAAGTGTAATTACATCGGCTATATCCTACAAATAAATGTCCAGTACCCTGCACGCAGAAAGAGGAGGATGTATTCAGCACCGGGACCGGAATGATTTTGTCATCTGAGACATTTCGCTCCTGAAAATATTTGAAATACTCAGTAAAGTTAAAAGTCACGAAATCCAATACTTCATCCCTCAACCAGGTATCATTTTCATGATCAGTGTACACGTTCATGCAGGCAGTAGGATCAAGGGTACCATCAGTTCCCTCAGCATTAGGAGTAAAACCTTGGTGTTCCTCTATATAGGCTAGGATTAAGGCATAATCCTTCTCTGAGAACCGACGTTCATCTATAGTGTAGTGTTCGTACAGCATGGCTAACATTTTGAACCAGGCTTCGCAACTACCTAAATAAGATAAGGGCATTGATATAAACAAATCTTGCTTATGTATCACTGACGGGAGGAGACCACAGACCCAACAATCAGTAACATTTGTGGAACTATGAGTCTGGTGCAGCATCTCAATGAAGGCATTATGTACATACGTCTGTCGGTGCCTTTCCTTATGAGGGGCAAAGGTCTGGAAATGATGTTCCTTAGGAGCAGGAGTAGACACTATCAAGGTGTGTACAGGATGGCGGAACTCTAGATATATAAACAGTCCCAAGCACAATACAAATGATACAATCAATATAGAAATGAAAACAATTTTAACACGCAAACTCCATGAGGAGAACATTGGCAGATGCGGGGAAGTGGTACGGGGTACTATGGGACGCCCTTCTTCAGGGACAAAACGAGCAAAAGGGTACATTTCTCACTAAAAGTCCAATATAATCTCGGGAAAAAGGGGTCTACAAGCAGTCCGACCTGCCGGAGGGTGCTTCTTTCCTGTGTCCGTATAGAGCCTCACAGGCAGACTCCTATTGTTCATAAAAACAAAAAATAAAAAGATAAAAACTTCTCGCGTTGGGATCACACTTGACGCGACCCGTGTCGAAAAGGAACTCCACCTGGGCCCCACCAACTGATCTATGTCTCTATCTTCGTTCTGAACAGAGCTTTACTTAAAGTTCCATGCTCTCAACGAGTTCAGTCCAGTGTTCCAACAATCCTCAGGTCTTTTGCTGGAGCCTCCAACTTCACTCACCGAGGCTAGACCTGGGATTCTCTATTTCCGGGGCCACAGGTGATATCGATCCCGACCAGGGGTTTCAGGATTAACAAACAAAGTAGGCACAGTGGGGTCAGACGAGGAGCTGGGCTCCCGACCAGATACTTTGCTTTGGGCAATTGGGTGGCCACAAAGAGGGGTTTCCAAGCTCACAGCACTCTCCCCTCGCCCGTCAACCTCTCTGCGGGTGTCCAGGGAAAGTGACTCTTCAGTACTGGGCTCGCCTTGAGTTGGCAGGCCTTCCTCCTGGTCAAGCTGCTCCCTTGGCAATGGGAGGGGAACTCGCTTAAGATGGGAGATATGGATCCAGTGCTGCTTCCCTTCGACTTTCACCGCCGTTCGCGTAGCCAGGAGCACCTGGTACGGCCGGTACCAGCGTGGATCCAAACTCGACTTCCGTTGGTAGTTCCGGGCCAAGACCCACTGTCCAGGTTCTACGCTGTATCCAGGACCCTTCGGCAGGGGCTGCAGTACGGCAGATATCTGTTGATGAATGGAACGAAGATCTTTAGTCAAAGCATACAAATAGTCAATCAACATAGGATGGTCAATGTCCCTGAAAGATTTGGGCCGGGGCACTCCCCACACGTTGGCAGGTCTGCCAAAAATTACTTCATAAGGGGAGATACCGCTCCGTGAATGGGGAGTAGTTCTCACAGACAACAGGGCCAGGGGCAGGAGATCAGGCCATCTTAATCCTGTCGTGTCCCGAAGTTTAGCCAGTTTCAACTTCAGAATCCCATTATATTTTTCAACCAGGCCTGCTGACTGAGGATGTCGGGCTGCATGAAACTTCTGCTGGATGGACAGACCTTGGCATACATACTTAACTAAGTTAGCATTAAAGTGTGTCCCATTGTCACTCCAAATCACCCGTGGTAACCCATATCGAGGGAAAAACTCCTTTACCAGAGCTTTCGCAGTTGCCAGGGCAGTATTTTCTTTTGTGGGATACGCCTCTACCCATTTACTAAAAGTACAAATCACCACTAGCACGTATTTCAGATTATTAACTCGCTCTAGCTGTATGTAATCCATTTGGAGTACTTCAAAAGGCAGAGTGGGTGGTGCGAAATTACCCGACAAGACGGGAATATTAACCCCGGGATTATGCTGGAGACAAATTATGCAATGCTGGACCAAGCTCCTAGCTGTCTTGTGGATATTAACATTATACCAGACAGGATCCAATGTTGCACAGATGCCCTGAACTCCCACATGCGAAGGTCCGTGTGCCATGGATACTACCGCATTTACAAATGCGTTTGGCAGCAACCATCTACACTTTTCTGATAAGTCAGTCCAACATCCATTCTCATCAAGCCTCCCCACCTGTTCTTGCCAATATGTCAGCTCTTCCGGGGTCACTTCCTTTTGCAGCTCTTTCACACTATCTATGGTGTTGTTAAAAACCCCTGCTTCTATCATTCTTGTTACTACAAACATGGAAGTGGTGTCAGACTGGGCTGTTTCCTTGGCGATTCTATCCGCAAAGAAATTTCCCCTCCGAACATCATCAACTATAACCTTGTGTGCACTGCATTTGACTATGGCCAAGGTCTTGGGCAATGTTAATGCGGCTAGTAATCGTTCAACTAATGGTCCATTCTTTATTTTCTCGCCATGAGATGTCAAGAATCCTCTTTCCGCCCATAACCTCCCGAAGCTATGTGCTACACCGAACGCGTACTGGCTGTCGGTGTAGACATTTAGCCTCAAGCCTTTCCCCAACTCACAGGCCCTGAATAATGCAATCAATTCGGCCGCCTGAGCCGACCGATATGGTATCTTTGCTGCCTCAACTACCGTTTGCAGGGTAGTGATCGCATAAGCCGCAGCTGTCGTACCATCAGGTAATTTGAAACATGACCCATCAACGTACAATTCTCCTTGGGCATCAGATAGTGGGGTGTCAGTTAGATCTATCCGGCCCTTGGTTTCTTCTTCAGTTCGAAAGATACAATCATGTATGTCTTGTCCACCGTCTCCCAAAGGGAGGGGTAACAACGTGGCAGGATTCAAATTAACACATCTTTTGATCGTTATGTGGGGTGCAAACAGGGTCAATTCGTACCCTGTAAGACGCGCACTAGTTAAGTGCTGCGTCTGTGTCCTGTTTAATAATACGTCCACAGCATGAGGCACCATCACTGTCAGATCCGTATTCAGGACTAGCCCTTCCGATTGTCTGATTGCTATGGCCACTGCCGCTGTAGCCCTCAGACAACTGGGAAGTGCTCTGGCGACATTGTCCAAAACCGCCGAGAAATATGCACAAGGCCTTTGCTTACCACCAAAGTCCTGTGTCAACACTGAAAGAGAACAACCGTCCACCTCATGCACGTAGAGCACAAAAGGCTTCTGGTAGTCAGGGGTGCCAAGCACAGGAGCAGAGGAAAGAGCAGTTTTCAGAGCGGAAAAAGCAGTCTGGCATTCAGCAGTCCAAGGTAAAGGTTCATGCACATCCTTCGTAGTTAGATACAGGAAAGGTTTAGTCAAGAGGGAATAGTTAGCAATCCATTGGCGACAGTAGGAAGTTATACCAAGCAAAGCGCGGACATCACGTTGCGTGCGAGGAACAGGCATGTTAGTTATGGTTGCAATGCGCTCAGAAGTCAACCGTCTTCCCTCCTTCGACAGGAGATGACCCAGATAGGTCACCTCCGGTCGACAATATTGAAATTTAGAAAGCGACACCTTGTTACCATGAGTAGCCAAATGCTGTAGCAGGGCAACCGTGGCATCGCGGCAACCATGTTCTGTATCAAAGGCCACAAGGAGGTCGTCGACATACTGCAATAGTACATTACCTGACGGCAATTGTAAAGTATCCAATACTCTTTTTAGAGCTTGGCTGTAGATACTAGGACTTTCGGTATACCCCTGGGGGGCGCGACAGAACCTAAAGCTGCGGCCTCCCAATGAGAAACCAAACAAATGTCTACTATCTGGATGAATGGGAATACTAAAGAAAGCATTCTTCAAATCAATCACCGAGAAAAAAATTGCTGTGGGAGGAATCATTGTTAAAATGGAATTAATATCTGGTACCACAGGATATTGGGGCACCACAATCTTGTTAATCTCTCGCAAATCAATCACAAATCGATAGGTATCAGCATAATCAGGGGACTGGGGTGCGGGAGCTCGTTTAAGAATCGGAAGAATAGGGCTGTTGCAGATATTGGAAGCCGTTTCCTCCACCACCCCTGTTTTAATCAAATCAGAAATAATAGCCAGTAAAGCGCGTTCTCCCTCGGGGGCTATTTTGTACTGTGGGATCCTCGGCAATTTGGCATTCTGTTTCAAAGTGATAGACACCGGGGGAATTTGTAGGAACCCTACATCAGTGTCCCCCAGGGCCCAAAGATCCCTCAGGAGTTTTGCAAGCTCAGGGGGTAGGGAGTCCGTTTTTGAAAAACATTGAATGGAGGGGATAGAGGTATTCCTAATGGTCAGGTAAACTCCATCGGGGGAGCAATAGATGCGGGCATGCAATCTTTCTAATATATCCATACCCAGGAGATTTTCCCCACACTGGGAGGTGAGGAGGAAAGGCGAATCTATCGTTACTGGTCCCAGAGTAAGGGAAAGTGGCTTAGAAATGGGGCTCACCACCGGAGTTCCAGAGAACCCCACGGACACATTATTCTGGCCAGACAGAGCGGCCCCCGGGACCAGGGCACGTGAAACAGAACTGTTCATAGCCCCTGTGTCAACCAAAAACTTACCTGATGCATCCAGTAATTGTGCATGGACATAAGGTCCATCTTGATCTATCGGGATTGACACATGCCCCTTACTCTGTCTTTGGCTGTCCTATGCTTGAGAATATCCGGAGCCTTCGTCCGTCACACATCCTTCATGATAGTACTGTTTACCTTGGCTTTGATCGAAATAATTCTGACTATTCTCACCTCGGGCTGACTGTTCCTGTCTCGTGTATCCACCTCGGTGCCCACTCATCCTTCCCCATCCACGACCCCTTGAAGCATTATTCTGCTCATACAACAACGGGCACTGGGCTCTCCAATCCCCTCCTCCTTACAGAAAGCACATTGATTTATGCCTAGATCCGTTCGTCCAACCGTTTGCGTGGGTCCCGCCCCTCTTGGAACGAAATTCTGCAACCCTCTTCCTCTTCCTCTACCCCTCTCTACTTGCTGCAGTAACACTCGAGTTTTCAAGTCCTTCGACTTCTTTTCTGTCTTATCCTTGCTCTCATTTTCCCGATGCTCATAATACTGGGCCATGCTTAATATTGTGGAAGGCGTGGTGGTTGTCCAGGTACTCTCAGCTGCCTGTAACCGGGCCGATACCTCAGGTAGCAGATTTGTTACGAATCTATTAACAAATAAACGCACACCCCCTTCCGTGGCCAGGTACTGTCCGCTGAAATCAATGAATACTCCCTCAAACCTCGTGAAAAAATCGGATACACTCTCATCCTTCTTTTGCTTACAAGCCGTCAGTTTATCCCAATCTACTTTCCTGGGTGGGATCAATGAATGCATATAGGTTATTATTTTTTCAGGCAAGGTCAGTATCTCAGGTCGGGGCTTGTTCCCCGGTTTACGATCTCTATCCCAGTTTCTCAGTTGGTCCCATGTCCCACCGAATTCCGTAACATGGTCCTGGTCATGTACCTGGCGCCAAATGTCCACCGGTACTAATAAGGCAAAGAATAATTCAATATCCGCCAGCGTCATTACTGCTGACGAGGCGGCCTCGGTCAGTTCTTTGTAATATGCAGTGGGGTTTTTTCTAGGATCTGGCAACTGGCTTTTTAGGGACAATACCTCACTCCGTTTCCAGGGGGTATAGACCCATTGTTCCTGGAACCGGGCGTCTATTCTCGGACGGGTGACGACACCTTGGGCATCCACCACCTCGGTAACCTCAGGATGGAAGATAGGGTGTACTTCTCGCATAGGGAACTGGGAGAATCCGGCGGGAATGGCAGGCTGCAAACGAGTTCTATAAGAAACCAAAGTCTGCACCTTCCCATACACTTCTTCCGGCGTCAATTGAGATTTGTGAATCTGATCAAGGATATCATACAATATAGCCGGAGCTCTCCCTCCTTGGTGTACCTGTTCCCATACAGAAATAAGACGGTTGGCCATATGTTCCAGGGCATGCTGTTGCATCACCGGTTCATAGTCTCTCATAGTACTCCAAATATCAGAAAGAGTATAAATAGGATGCCCCGTCCATTGGGACGCTTGTGTGGCAATAGTTTCCCTTTCTTCCGTCCCCAAGGCAGAACGAGTGAACAACCTCCTACCCTCCGTAAGAATGGCCGGATGTATTGGAGTAGTTACAACTGTTACCGGCGTTGTACTGGCGGAGGAGGAGGGCAGAGCAGAAGGGGAAGACATTGACCCCGGCGACAGCTGAGGGGTCCCGGCTGCAGCTGCCGTCAATAAATTAGGCAGCATGGCCATAACTTCAGACACAGATGTCGGCAATCGGGAGAGGTCCGGCAGGGAGGGAGAGGTAGGAGTGGCCGGGGGAGCCGAAGCCGAGGCCCCCAGAGACATATTCGGGACCGGGGCCGAGGCCCCTGTCACCTCCGGATATATTCTCTGCGGTACATAAGGGGGCGGTGGCCTGGTGTCTAATAAATCCTCTATTTCATCTTCCGCATTCGGGCGGGTCACATAGCTCTTATCAACCTTTAATCTAAATTCGCGATTCATGCAATCCAATCCCTTTTCTACTCTGTCTCGGTCATAGGCCATAGCTTTCTGAGTTATATTCTGTCCTGCCTTGGCTCTAGCTACTTTCTCTTCCCTCATTCGCCGTTGTTTGGCCTCCTTCTGCCATGCAATTAGAGCATCGAACATGGCCTGCCTACTTCACCTAGAAAACAGTTGTTCCTGTAGGAACGCAATTTTCTTCTCATCAAATGAACCCGTCTTGGGCCATCGTAACTCCTCATTACCCTTGGTGTACTTATGCCACAGAGTGCAGAACAATAAGGGAGAGATCCCATGTTTGACATACATAAAATGGCTAGGACTGCCCTCCGGCGGGGCGGGTTGGCTCTCAGCTAATCTGGAGTCACTTGTTCGGCAGCAGCAGCCAAAACAATTTAGTTTACTAAAACAGGACATTTTGGTTAGTTTTCAGACATGTACACACAAACAACAATCAACACGAATCATACACAATATACGATCGGTATCGGAGAACCAAGCCCGTCGACTCTGGTTCACAGTTCAGACACCAAACTGCACACGGGATTCCCGCCACCCTTCCGGCTCACCACTAAGACCAGCCCCCAACGAGGACTAGCCCCGTCAGGAGTATGCCTTGTGGCTACCCAGTCTAGGTCGCAGGTCCTTCCACGTGCAATCCGTCTATATTCCTCTGGCGCGCTGTTTTAATCAAATCAATCTGTACGTACTTCGAGTCAAAAACACTGTAATGCTAAACCGATCAAGCAAGGCACCACTCTCCGGTGCGCGCCTTCAAATCAATGCACCGCTGTCCAGCGCGAGCTTCAAACAAATGCAGCCAGTGTTCAAATCAAAAAAATGCATCGTTCTCAACGAATGCTCTCAAATTAACCAAATAGCGCACCGTCTCCAACGCGTGCTTCAACAAGATAATGCACCGTTTACAACGCGTGCTTCAAATCAAATCAATCTATACTCACCGGGTGCACCCAGATACGAATGTTCATTCTCCGCTGCCAACTTCTCCCGACCAAATCAGTCCATTTTCTGGGTTAAGCCCGTAGGACCCCGGTGAAGGGTGACTAGCAGCAGGGGACGTACCGAAAAGTCGTGCAGAGTGGGAGAAATCCTCAGGCTCCTCTCCCGCCAACCGGTCAGGACGCCCCCAATCCCACCACCCGAATAAGGGGGGGAGACCCTGTCACGGGGTCCCTTCGTGGTCGCCAACTGTTGTGTCCAAATAATTATTCCAAGGGCCACACTTACCACTGGCCCGCAATATTAAGTCAAATAAGGAGCAGTTGGCAACGTGGAAGGTTCAAGCGTTTATTGGCCACCACAGAACTCTATATGGAGGAGCCTCGTCGATCCTCACCCATCAGGTGCGCCGAGGAAGACTGCTGGCTCCTTGACAGTAACACACTTTTATACATTATCAGTTCAGCATACAAAACCTTATATGTGGAAAAGTACCAGTTAGTCCTGGCGCTCCTAATGAGCTCATGCCTATATCTAGTTTCGGTTACACATACAAAGGGTTACTATCTTTACAGAGAAGGTCGAAGGGGTGACTCCCTTCTCGTCCCAGGTCTAGAGGAATTCGCTTGATACTCCCTTTTAGCAGATGTGACCTTGCTTCTCAGCAATTCAGCCCGTCTCCTAACAAATGTATGAAAAGGGGAAGCAGATGGTGTGCGGAAGAGACCATGTGATTCCTAAACGAGAGAGCCACAATCCAAGATGGAGGCGGTTCGGTTCTCGGCCCTTTCTGTCGCACTAAGCATAACGGGAATTTCGAACCCTTGAATACACCATAACTAATCATACTATCATTAGATATACTGCGCTAATCATACCATATCAACTTGAACACCTCAGACACATCAGGGGTGTAAGAGGTGGATGTTGAAGGAGCAGCAGCATTCATCTGTTCCAAATGAGAAGGCATCACTGCAGTGACGATGAGCTGCAGGGCTTGCAAGACTCCAGCAATGTCTAGGTAGGCAGCCAGGGCAGCCAAGTGTGAAGCCTGCCTCCGCTCCATGATCACCATGATCTTTCGCAGTTCACACAACTTCTTGGTGATATCGCGGCATACACTTTGACTGGACAGTTGTTTTTGTCTCTAAGTAGGGGCACCAGCTATGTCACCCATAGAATACTGGAGAGCACGTAGTGGACTTTGGGTGCCTTGAATGGACTCTAGGTGGTCCCTAATGGGACTGAGGCATCGACCGATCCCATCAAGTTTGGTCACCAGGCTATCAAACCCCACCCACACCTGACCATCTATCTCACGCTGGACTTCTACCGCACTCCGTTGGAAGGTTAACAGTGGGTCCTCAAAGCCCTGGGAGACAGCTGTGGTGGCAGGTGGTTGCTGCTGGGTGTTTTGTGCTGCTGGTGGAGCAACCACAATGCTGCTGGATGTCCCGGCTTCCGGAGATGGGCTGCCAATGGAGTTGAGCAGCTCTTGAAGGGTGTCCTGGTCGATGTTTGTGATGTCTTCTTCCCCTTCATCATTGAAGAGGGGGACAGGCGGATGGTCTGTAGGTGATGTATCCTTCTCTGCAATGTAAAGGGAAGATACTGTTGTATGTGATGGTCCACTTTAGTCAGGCATTTAAGCAGTTGACAAGTAGAGTGCATGACAATATCCATTCTGGATTTTTTAATGCTACACATATTACACACAGCTTCGTAAATCATTGCACAACATCACTGGCATGAGATCTGGATTGATCATGGTGAGGGACCTGTTTCTACATCAATGCTGCACCTTTTTAAATACTCTGTTTAGTAATGACAGTGGTGCTGGTTGTTTCACATTATTGACAATGTATAATTGATCAGATTCATGTGTCTTTACACTTCATTGTGGATGACTCACACCTACTCGGTCAACTTTACATGTTGCTTTTAGTTGCTAGTTTTAGAGGTGTAGATTAGACTGCACCCCAACTTGATGTTGGCACTGCCACCTGATTGGTAGTGTGGCATGAGGAGGGCAATCATGCACTTGAGATCAGGGATGTGGTAATGTACACCATGATTTGACAAGTAGATGTGCTTGGTTAGCCATACTCTGACAAGTGTCTTTGTGCTTGAAGGTGGCCAAATCACATTGACACATGTGAACCCCATTGATGTTTGTTGATATGCAGGGAGGGACCCCTTCTTGTTCATTGTCATTTATTTCTCTATTGAGTCACCCTTGCACTTTGGTGCATTGGCAATGGTAATCTGTTGCAAACCTGAGGACATAGGACTCTAAGGCAGGCTTAGGAAATCTGTGCATTGTTGCATAATAGACATTTTTGTTTCCTGGGTGCATATTTACAATGAAGAGAGGGAGTAAGACATTGCCCTTTCAAGATTAACGCCGCACTCTGCCACTTCATACACACAGTGCTGCACCATATTTACAAGATTATGGTGCAGCCCTGCATTTCCCCTGCACAGGCACCTACCAGCCTAGCGCCAACACAGGCCTCTTTGCTCCAAAGGGCAAGGGTGTCTGCACTGAGTGGAAGATTGTTTATGTGCCGAGAGGTCTCCCTTCCTGCACATAAACAATGTTTAAAATATGTTTTGTAACTTTTATATGTGCTGCTTCATTCAGCACACATAGTAGTGGAAAATGGTAACATCTTATTTTTTTTAAATTGTTTATGTGCAGGAAGGGACACTGTCCTGCACATAAACTATCACTGACAATTTGCTGTTTGTATGTGTGCTGCACAATGCAGCACACATGGAAACAGCAAAAACAATGAGAAATAAAGAATTTCTCCTAGTTTTCCTGTTTCTGATCAGTTTTATCAGTTTTTGTCTGGTATTACATTTGGCTTTGCATCCTATTTATGCCATCCTTGTAAATAGGGGGTTGCATCAAAATCAATGGGTGTTGCGGTGGAACAACCACCACAACACCCATTGCCCTCCCTTTCCACGCTAAGTACAGCGTGTAATGGGGCCTTATTTACAATGCAGCATTAAGCCACGGTAAAGGGATTAAAGCTGCCTGGTAAATAGGGCAAAACCCCTATCGCCATCACAACGTCAGTGAAAGTGACATTGGTGTGGTGAGAGATGCTTGTAAATATACCCCTTGGATGGACACATGGATGATACATGCTGCTCTGCTCATGGTGATTGGATGCCTTTGTTAATGGAAGGATGTTTACAGACCTCAATAGCTGTGCATTTATTCACTGCTACTGTTGACTTTACCTAAGGGCCAGTTTCCATGTATGCTAAGGTGTCTTGGACATCCCAAAACAGCAGCATGATGACAATGACATACTGCTAACTGCGACGCATGTAGATACATTGATGTTGAAAACTGAATTTTGATGGATAGGGTCAAGGCGACATGTAGAAAAATAACATGCATTAGTGCCACATTGTGAATGGGGCTCATTGTCATACATCACTTAACATGCACATGCATGGGAATGTGTGGGTCTGGGAGAATGGCAAACAGAACATTGCAGAGTCCTTACAATGTACTTTTAAATGCATTTCCCTTCTAACCATAGTTGAAAAGCACATTTGTCCTCCAGGATGTAAAGTTTTGAAAATATACAATGTGCACATTGCAGACACAAGGGGGCATATTTACAAATGACTGGTGATGCATGTCATTATGCAAAGAAGGCTGACAACATGCTTTGTCTCTTTAGGGATGCAGGGCTTTACCATATTGTCAACAACTGCACGCAACGTAGCTGCATAGTGTCAACACAGGCACCATTGTACAGGGGTGCCTGTGTTGTGGGGAAGATTATGTATGTGCAGGAAGGTTTCTCTTCATACACATGAACAATCTTCCCTTCAACTCAAACACCCTTGCACTATGATGCAAGGTTGCATTCATTAGTGGTGGGCTGCTAACTTATTCCCCAGTGCAGGGTGGTTCACAGGGCTGGATCAAGATTTATTTAATGAATTGCAGCCCTGTTTTCCCAATTTAGAAGAGCGTGGTGTTGAGCCAAGGAGGCTCATGCAACGCTCCGCCACCTCTCTAGTCAATATGCCCCTTTGCTTGTTCATGTAGCCTAGAGTTATGAGACACATGAATTGTCAATTATACATATCTTTACATATTTATCTGTGCATGTGTCTTTATATGTATTCAACAGCTAAAGTAACATGTGGATATACCACAAAGTACCTATGTATCTAGATTTTGATCTGCACACAGTGTGGGTGTGCACAGAGACATATTTGATTGTCAGGAGCACCATTAGTCATTACCCCCCATCCAGTCACCCCCCCGGTCCCTGGTTGTTACTTACCCTGTTGCAGCTGATCATGTTTAGCACTATCCTGTCCCTCAACTCCAACCACCGACTCCTCGCAGATGATCGCGGACACCTGTTCCACCAAGTCATCCAGCTGCTCCTGTGGTGCTGGACTCCCACCTCCAGTCTGCAGTGCTGCCTGCCCACTGTTGGACAGTTTTTGCTTGGTCTTGCGCTTGGCATCATGCCAGCACTTCTTGCAGTCGTCCACTGTCCTCTTCACCTCTGCTACTGCATTCACCTTGGCCACAATGGCCTGATTAATGGAATTGTTGGTCCCAATGACACCCTGGAGCTGACAAAGAGTTGATGTTGTTTTTCTGTCACCTCAGCAACCAGGATCTCATTTTCTTGCTGGCTGAATCTGGTTTTCCTCTTCCTCTTCCCCTGGGACTGTGGCTGGTCCTCCTGGCTGCTAGGGGGGTTATTGTCTCCCTCCGTACTGGGTCAAGCATGCTCCATTTTGCTTCCAGGTTCTTTTTATGCTTCGCTGGCTTTTTGTAGTTTATTTTCCTAGCAAAGCATGACATGATGACCATGTCATGAGTGATGTAATATGTGAGATCAAAAGCAGTGCATTGCCTGGGTATAAGGTATAGTTAGCGCAGGTAATTATAATTGCTTCATTTCATTGGTTTTGTATGAGTGAAATCTGAGCCTAACTATAACGTCCCTGTAAACTTTTTTTTTTCAGTGAATTTTTAAGTTTTTTTTAAATTCTATTTCCTAACTATAACGTCCCTGTAGCCTTTGGTTTTTTTAAGTGAATTTGTAAAGTTTTTCAAATTCTATTTCCTAACTATAACAGCACTGTAACCTTTGGTTTTTAAAGTGAATTTCTTTGATATTTTTACTAGTAGTTGTGTTTGCAGAGT
This sequence comes from Triturus cristatus, assembly GCF_964204655.1. Lineage (NCBI taxonomy): Eukaryota > Metazoa > Chordata > Amphibia > Caudata > Salamandridae > Triturus > Triturus cristatus. The sequence continues at coordinate 688,770,453 of NC_140590.1, read as the reverse complement.
GGTGGAGAAAGGGGGCGGGGCGACTGACCAGCTCTCAGGAATCCCACTGTATGGGACTTACTGGAGGTAACAGGAGGGCTTCTTGGCCTCCAAGGTCCCTCAGCGTCCAAGAGAACTTCATCCCCCAACCAGTAATGCGCAGGAGGCATGTTTACAGAGTGATGGAGATTGGGGGAATGGCCTCTGAAGACCTCAGAGCAAACCCGCTGTGCAGGACTTACTGGAGGTAGCAGGAGGGGTGGTTGACCCTCAAGGACCCTCAAAAGCCAAAAGGAATTCATCCCCCAACCAGATGTGCACCAGGAGGTGCATTGTCAGAGTGGTGGAGAAAGGGTGTGTGGCCTCAGACAACCTCTCAGCAATCCTGTTGTATGGGACTTACTAGAGGTAACAGGAGGGGTAGTATTTTGTTTATTTGATTATTTTTATTAGAACAAGTCAAAAAAACACATCAACCCCCCCACCCAACGGAAAAGGAAACTTAATCAAAAACACTAATTAAAAAATCTGAAAATCCTAAAAACTACCTACACCTAACACTATACTAGCCCTAATCTAAAACTACACTTATCTCTAAATATTCAACGAATGTCCCAAAAAGTATGAAAACTGGATGAAGGGAAAAGGGTGACTGTACATGGGGGACAGCAAACATCATTTGGGCCTCAATAGGGGAGCCCCATGGCCCCCTTAATGTCCTGGAGGTGTTCCTTAATTTCATCATGGTCCTGTTCCATATGTGTAAAACAAACCTTCAGGTTGTAAAGCAACGTCCACTCCCTCTGTGTCTGGTAGGAAATCTGTCTGTTTCCCCCTGTCTCAATGAAGATGTGCCTGGTTGAGCACTCTGGGATGGGGCAACTGAGGGTTGACTTGAGGTTGGTGCAGCACGTCGATGTGGTGGATGTACCTGGAACTGCAGATGGTTGGTGATGTCTGCCACTCTGTTGGACACCTGAAGGGCCAGGCATTGGATGTGTGTGCCTCTGTCGTGCCGATGAGACAGGCAGACCAGCATGTTTATTTCCACCTTTCTTGGTTCTGACTGTAATCGAGTTCCACTTGCCAGATGCCCTTTCTTCACCATACCTCTCTGCCATGTCATTGAACCCCTTTGCCACTCGTCGTATGCGCAAGTAATGTTCCTTATGCATGAGGAACTCCCTCACTTCATCCAGTGACATGTTGTCTGAAAGAAAGAAGATATGTCAAGTTTGGTGACTCCAAAATAAACAATAGCATTCTGCATATTTTGCACAAACAACAGTGTAAAAATATGTTCTCTAAACACTATTATAAAAAGTAGTGTACGTTCCACATGACCTGAGAAGTTCTAAGTAAATAATGACAGTAATCCAAATATGATGTTGATACCAACCTGTTAACTTATGGGATGGGACATAGCAAGGGCAGAGATGCAGTGACAACAGTTGTGGAGTAGCTGGTTGCAATGAGGCTGCTGCTACAAACACTGATTGAGTCCAACAGGAGAAGTTCTGTAAGGATGAAGTTTAACAGGCCCATTGCAGAACCTGACCATTACAACTACACAAAGACAGTAGGCTGCACTGTTTGCAATCATGGTGACGACTAAGCACAACAGTGGTAGTCATGTAGGACATTTGAAGAAATGTAATTTCATCATATTAGAAACAATTTGGAGGTGTCAACAGAGCTACACATCCATAAGTGATGATGTATACATTTACTCGCAAATCTGTGTAAGCCTGGCCATAAATATAGATGAATGGAAGTAAAGAGGGCATATGTTCCTTGAATTATTGTGGTGCGTTGTTAGCCTGGTCTGCACCTTGCTGTGCTATGACACAATGGGACTGCAAAGCTGCTGCATTTCAACATCATATTTGGCTCCACTGCTTTTCAACTAGTGACAGTGTGAAACCCTTCAAGCAAGTACAAAGGAATGCTCCCTTGCACAATAGTGCTAGGATGTCAGATTTGAGCACAAGATAGTCAATGTGAAGGAAGAATCACCATCATGCACTTCATCGATCTTTGAACTATAGCGTTTTTCATGAGTGCCAGACAATGTTGAACACACCATAACATATACATTGATGATATGTTGATCATTTCACAGTCCGGAGCATGTTTGAAAACATGTTGTTCACGGTCTAAACTATTACGCACTCCCCATATTGAAGGTGCTCTTGTGGAAATGGTTTTGAGTGATGATGAATGGGCTTAGTGGGATAACAATACCCACCCCTTTTCTCCTAAATGTAGTTTGAAAGGGTGTCTAATGCATAAATTGTCTTTGTTCTACGTTGACTTGATTAACACTGGCTAGGCACTGAGGCTGAGACAGTCTCGTCAAGACAATGATGTGCCGCCAAATTTTGCGTTGGTTACAGGGGCCTTGTGATTTGCATCAACATGGAAATGATTCCCAAGAATCATTATCAAAATGATAAGTCCTCTCTGGTACATATTTAGGTGAACTTAAGCTGCTTTACATTTGACAAGATGCATTCACACAAGTTGTAAAATTGTCTCATGCCACTCATCCATTTGTAACATGTACACAAGATGTCATTGTGGTTATGAGACCTGCTCTTTGGACTACTAACTGTCTATGACAACTGTGACTCAAAATAAGTGTCAATTGCTGACAGGCACATCAGTGCTAGGTGCCAATGGATTCCATGTCTGGTCAATCCCATCAACAACATTACTCAAATGTATCCTCTTAAGTATGTACACTCTGAAACGCACCTGCATTGGCTGGAGTGACATACACATTTTGCATCAATTGGCTTAGAAATACTGTAACCGTAAATCTACAGAATTCACATGACGAATCATTCCATGCATAATAAACATATTTAACTTGACTTTGCTGTGGTCATGCAACATGTCCCTAAACTGGCCTGCGCAGACTATACTATGACAAGGAGCCATATTCCCTTTGAGATTGGATGGGAATACACACAATATATCAAAACGTGTTTGGCCATTGTTTTAAAATTAATATTCCATTCAACGTGGCATGAGTACCCACAGCCAAAGCTTACATAAAATAATTGAGTTGTGGTGACACAGTTGATACCATGGGTGCAAACATCATATGAGAAAGGCCAACCTTTGTAAATAAGGCTGTGAGTTCATGTTTGTCCTAAGTTTATTCAATATGCTACAACACATAGGAAATGGTATTCCACAACAGATGTGCCATGATCAGGGGTAGACACTTTTCATCATTTACAACAGTGTACACTTTCAATGGCTAACACCACAGCTGTCCCCCTTGCACAATCATGTCAGGGTGCATAACTGTTTTGATGCTGCTTAATAGGCTCAATGACAGGGGGAAAAAAAGTAAATTCATGGACTATTTGCTTGTGCAGTTCAGGGATGAAGTGAAACATATGAGGAGTTGCAATATCAATTCAAGAAGGCCAACACTGTTCTCCATCAGCAAATGATAATGATGTGCATAACTCTGTAGTTGATGCTGCCTCATCACACTAGAGGTAAGGTTCATGTGATGCACATCCAGACTGTGTTCAATAACATACAGGGGCATTGGCATGACATATACATGTCAATACATGCAATCCAAAGGTAGGGGCAAGGCACTCACCAGTGGTGTGTGGGTCCATGAAGGCATCCACGTCTCCCTGTGTGATCAATGGTCTTCCAGCTGTGACAAATGGATGGAAAGAAAGATATATGTACTACACATCACATTTCACACGTCTCACGTATATCATTGATGTCTTCTTGATACAATTTTATTCACTGTAACAGTCATAAGTGTGTCCATGTTTTATACATGTTGGGATAAACTTTGCCTGTCTGACACCCAACACATGACAATTGCAGCCCTGTGGCCTACTGGACATTCCTGCCAGGATCAGTGGGACAAATCAGACTACAACTTGATCTACAGCTTCATGACTCACTTCATACCTCACCAACGTCAATATACGTGACGTTGTTTAGTCAAATGGGTCCATTTGTCTTAGCACAGGTGTATCACAACCCTTGACATGTAAATATCCCGCATTGTTTATCTCACAGAGTTTGACAGCCAGTTAATCATGTGAAGCATTCCAATATCAAAGTGCATTGCGCTGGACAGTTCACCATGACAAACATATCATTTTGCTATGGAGCACAATTCATAAGGGGGGCAGAGATGTGGTCCTAAACCTAATTAGTAGTCAGTGGATTCATACTCTGATCGCAGACAAATTTGGTTATGTACTTACCACATTGCCAGCAAACAATGACTCCTAGGTGATCCAGGAGGTCTCCCTCATGTATACAGTACTCCTCTAGGGAATAGGATGCAGACTGAACTCACTTCCTGGGTGTTTCCAGCCAGTTTTGGACTTTGTGACTAAATATTAGCCACTAAGGGGTAAGAGGGAATATTTCATGTATATACATGTATTTTGCGATTATTTTCCATTGCGGTTATGAAAAATACTAACGCCAACGTGGATTTGTGGTAAAAGTTTATCTGCAAATTGCAACTTGATCAGTATATGTACTATGTTTCAAGATTTAGCATGCCTAACAACACCATATGGATGTGGGATGTGATCCGTGTGGTGTACTTGAGTCTGGTCTATCTGTACTGTCTTGATATCAGTGATCCACAGCTGTCAAGAGGCACTAGTTACTCACATTGATGCCTGTTTCTGACTGGTCATGTGTGTAAGACAATGCATGCATGCAATCATTATGGTTAGCATTGGTGGTATGTGTCACTACATGTGAGACTGTTACATGACTCATTGCTTGGATGTCTGTGCCAGTTTGATGGGCTTGCGCACACAAATGCTAGTTACATGACTCATTGCTTAGCTATACACAAGTGCTTGACCAACAGACAATCACTACTCACATATGAGATTAGTGATGTAGCATACAATGCGCAGCTATGACTGCACATTCACATTTGAGTAATTAGTTGGAGGCACAGAGGTTGTGTCCTCGTGGCCATATTTTCAAGACGTAGTGCTACGCATTTCATGGTCTGCTATGCATGACATGATCTTTGACCGGTGGCTAATGACCAGATCCATTGTCACTATTTCAACATATGCAAAACCATTCGCTACATGACGCAAGGCTCTTCTTGTGCAAGCAACAGTTTAAGATCAGTCTAGCATGACAGCAATACAAATTTTGGAGCTGGTATAGACAATGATGTGACAGCTGTACAGATAGCAGAACAATGTATTCAGCCATCCTAGATGCTTTAGCCTCTATGGGCTACAAGAGCTTACAAGGACAACTCAATTAATGCATAGTTGAATGTGTGAGACAGATTGCAGAATGGAGCAGCCAATTCCAAATTATGCATAGGTCAACAAGCCCCAAGAAGCCATGTACAAACATGTTGTAGACCCAGATTCACAGGTGAACATGACATTGTTGCTTTGGAACAGCAAAGCAGCACTTTGCACTGTACAATCCGTGCAACAGCAAAGCAACCAATGCCTGTAAGCGCAAACAATCCGCATGGCCTGGAGACCATGCTTTACTTTTGTATGAGACCCAGTTGGCTAGACACAGATACTGCAGAGTTACTGCAGAAAGACATTGATGTCAACGCCTGTGTTGTGCATGAGACGGTGGGCACTGGCTGTTACCATTGGTGCGTCAGTAATGACCGTTACCTGGAGACAAGGCCTGGCATGTTAAAGGTTTACACATTGCTGACATGAGAAGTACACATGGTGCAACTTGATGTGGTGGTCATTCATTGTGCTTCTGATCATAAACAAAGGGTGGTGTGCATTGCATGACAAGCACCAAGAGATCACTGGGGTGACAGGGGAGACATCCTATATTTTGGCTGTGCCTCTCAATGTTGTTATGCCCGAGTAGGTCGTGCTCTCTGTCCATGTTGAGTGAGGCCCCTATACTCAACAAGACTTGGGATGCAGGGGACCTGTGAGTAGGCAACTATGAGGGTCCACTTACATCACCTGTATGTGTAGGTTTCCATGCATACTTGGAGTACCATGCTGTACCCAAGCTTGTATGATCTGAACTGAAAGAGGATTAGGCTGGCTGAGTCAGTGACTCAGAGAGGATGGTGTGGTTTGAGGCCTGGTATAGTTCTCAAGTTAGGGAGATGGTTGGGTGTGAAGCAGAGGAGGCCCACGGGTTGAATCTACCCATTAGCCGAAAAACACTGCTTGCACCAACCAGATTTCCATGGGCAATATGGAACATGGGATCTACTTGCCAATGTTGATATTCATGAGGCAACCGTGTGGTGCAGCCTATCATCCCCACATGTAATTGAGCTCTTGAGTGTATGTTGGATTTCCCTGGATGCTATCAGGACAGAGATTTCTGTTTGGCCTACTTCTGACTAGAGTTGAGAGGCTGGTTGTCCACACTGGACTGCAACATGTTATGTTATGTTAATTTACACTTGTATAGCGCATATACACCGACAGGTCTCTTAGCGCTCTGGAAGAGGGAGAAAACATGATCAAGGAGACGGACAAGGTCTTCAGGTACTGGAAGGACTGTAAGCCATGTCTAAAGCTTCTCTAAAAAGGAAGGTTTTTAGTTCTTTCCGGAAAGGGAGAAGTCTGGGTTCTTTCCAGAGATCAACGGGCAACTGATTCCAGAGTTGTGACAGGAGGACCGAAAAAGCTCTCCCTCCTTTGGCTGTGGTGTTAAAGCGTGGGCAGGTCAGCCGGGTGGCTTCCGCTGAGCGCAGAGCGCGCCCTGGCACATATTTGAGTAAGCGTTCTTTTATGTACCCTGGGGAGTGTCAGTTAAGAGCTTTGTGGGTAATACACAACCCCTTAAACTTCGCTCTTTGCTTAATGGGCAGCCAGTGCAACTCGTGCAGCAGGGGAGTGGCATGAGTTCTTCTGGGCAGCCTGAAAATGAGCCTGGCTGCGTCATTCAAAACTATCTGCAGTTTGTTAGTGATTTTCTGGGCTAGCCCAACATAAAGTGCGTTGCCATAGTCAAGTCTTGAGACAATAGTTGCTGCTACTATCGTTTTCATTATCGAGACCGAAAGAAGAGGGACCAGTTTCCTCAGCTGTCTAAGAAGATCTATACATGTTCCGACCACAGAATTAACTTGATTGGTCATAGAAAGCTCTGAGTCGATCTTGATACCCAGACTTGTCACCACTGGTGCTGGGTTAGGGGTGACCCCTCGCTCCAGGGGTTGTTTTTAGTTGAAATGGCTAAGACTTCAGTCTTGTCTGGATTGATTTTTAAGGAGTTAGCGGTCATCCAGTTAACTGTGAACCCGAGTATGCTCAGGGCTGACTGTTGGGCGTGGGCCGAGTTATCGATCCTTAGGATGAGTTGGGTGTCATCCACGTAGTTGAATACTCGGCAGTCCATTTTGGTTAGTGCAGCCACCAGAGGCTGCAGGTATATAATAAAGAGGAGGGGGGATAGTGCAGAGCCTTGAGGAACCCTGCATGAGATGTTACCCTTTTCCGATACCTGCTCGCCCAGTTGGATCCTCTGCGTTCGTCCTGATAGAAAGGGTTCTAGCCATTTGTGGACCTGCCCTTGAATGCCCAAGTCCATCAGCCGGGTGAGTAGTTTTAGGTGGCAGACTGTATTGAACGCCACTGACAGGTCTAATAAGATCAGGGCACTCGATTCTTTGTTGTCGGCCTTAATCCTGAGTTCGTCCAGAACTGATAGCAGAACCAGCTCCGTACTATGATGGGCTCTGAAGCCTGCCTGGTGGGCATGGAGAAGCTCGCGTTTCTCCAGGATTGTTGAAATGGTCACCAAGACGTGTTTCTCCATAACCTTCGCCAGGAAGGGAAGCTGGGAGATAGGCCTGTAATTTTTTAATACGATCCTGTCTGCCCCTGTTTTTTTCAAGAGAGGAGTAACTCTGGCCTCCTTCAAATTTGCGGGGACCAGGCCAGTCACCAAGGAGTTATTCAGGAGAGTGACAATCTGGCTTTCCAAGGCAGGCAATGCCATTCTGAAGATCCGTGGCGGGCATGGGTCAACAGGGGAGCCGGACTTGGTGCCATTGGCCAAGAGAGTAAGAGCCCTTGAGTCTAGTTGAGGAAAGCTGGTGAGAAGATGGCCGATGGGGGGTAGGGGAGTAGACAATTCCAGGGAGCTTGTGGTATATGAGTGTTTGCAATCTCTAAAAGAATGTCTGCTACTTTCTGGAGGAAAAAAGACTGTAGGACATTACAGTCAGTGGGTGCCACTGCAGAGTTAGCATTTGACTTTTTGCTGAGTTCTTTCAAGATCATAAAGCACACATGGTGGCTGGCCAGCTTGCCGAACAGTTTTATGAGGAGTATGTTGTACATTGCTTGAGAGTTACAACATTGTGTGACATGAACATTTATTCTCAGAAGCATGTTTGTCTATGTGTTCAACTGTGCCTGCAGATGTGTGGCTATTTTGACTCTTGTAGTTGTGCTGAAGAGCAACATTACACACATCATGCAATTGACATGAGTAAACTTGTAGTGAAAATCCAGAGATAGGTGGTGCACCTTAATGGGGCTAAACATAGTTTTCATGTCCATCTGACCCTTTACAATGTCCATTCCTGTTGTCATAGGTTGTATGTTGTTTGCAAGTTTTGTCTGTACTTGTTTTCCCTGTTGCACTTCACTCATGTGTATGTCTTTTCTCTGTCTTGGGGGTGTCAACACATTGCAAGAGTTATTGGATGAGGATGTAGCCCATTCTCCATGCTCATGTAGTTGTGCATGAGATATCAACACTTTCTTGACATTGCATTGGCAGGCCAATTGTCCTACATAGACGTTGTTGTGTGCTGATGTCTTGCCAGTTGTCCCATGGCTGACCTATGTGTCATTGTTTGGGCTTATGTGATGCATGACATGTGCTTATTAGTCATTCCAATGACACATGTGTCATCTTTGGAGGCTTTGCTACTTTCTGATGTTGGTTGACTGTGTATGCTTGGTGTTTGAAGCATTCCCTGCACTGTATTGATGCATCAGTTATTGTATCTGTACTACCAGCTGTATCTTCATCCTCCACACCAACAAGTGGATGCAGTGCAGATTAGTAATGTATATTTGATACTGTTGTCAGTTACCTTTTTTCCTGTGGCATGGAATTCACAGATATGTTGTATTTGACCTATTAAGATGGTTTATAGCTTTGTGGCCACAGCTACAATGATGCATCAGACATACAATGTATGTTGTACTATGCTCTTGTTTGACAAGAACAATTGATGGACGCTTGCTTCCAGTCCAGGGAGGACCTGGCCTGGCAGTTCGGGCTGGACTGTTCCCATTGGGTGCAGGGTCAAGACTGATTTGCATATGGCTGAGTCCAAACTGGAATGGCATGGTGAGCAAAAAACGATGGATTTAGGTCCTGATCTCTGTGCTGGGGTGAATGTATGACATTGTTCTCCATTCTGTCCATCACTTATTCATTTTGAGATTACTATGTTTGAACATAAGCAAGATAGATCATTGGGAGTTATTGTGCTGAGGGTAGCTGGAAGGGGTATACCTGAATGCTAAACGTTGCACTCATTGTGGGTTCTTCACATCCACCTTGTCCCCAAGGTGGGTCAGTGTTTGAGTGACAGTAGCACCGCTACCTGGTGCACTTGACTTACTGGGACATGTAAAACCAATGGACATGTGTATTGATGTCCTTGGGCATGAGTAAACTTTGACTCTGCTTTTATGCATGTAGGGGTAATACCCATAGATACTGCTGTGTGTGTTCCCAAACAACACACAATTATGTGGCTACATTTGTGCATCAGATTGCTACACCTCACCAGGGGAGTCATATGGATGTGCAACATGTTGTGAGATTTAGATTTCTATTGTTTGTGAGCTCTTTCTATCCATTCTTCATCCTGACTGATGCTTAATCAACTTTGGTGATTGTTTGTGTGCAGTTGGGGATCCTTCATTGTTGAACTGTGCTTAAAATGGCCGCTGAGACTCCATTTCGTGTTGCCATGCTCTCGGCAACCTGATGAAGGATTGCTTTCTATGTCCCTGTTAGAACTTGCTTAACCCTCCCCGCTCCTTGCGGTTGAGCCGATTCCGAGAAGCTGCGTGTGATACCTCGCACCCCCCCCCCCCCGGTTGTGCCAGAGTTAGCCACATCCTGTCCACTATTGGTAACTCAGCCTCCCATGATCAACGGCTGTGCTCCGTGACCACGCCATCTGGGCGCTGAAGCAAGAGGCCGTGTACATTGTGCAATCAAGAGACAGATGCTCCCTGGCCACGATTACGCCACCTGAGACTGATAAAGAACTTGTATTCTGATTGGATGTGTAAAGGGTGTGGCTAGTGCTATAATTATGTGTGTGCTGCAGGGTGAAGCAGCAGTCTCCGTAGAATTGCCTTTGTACCATTCTGGGACCCTGTCCTTAGCTCGAGCTAATAAAGTCATTTACTTCCCTCCACAGCTAAGTTGTCCTGGTCTCTTTGGTAATGCATGAGTAATCAAGGTGAACCCGTAGATTCTAGGTGTCCCCTGCACCGCTGGCTTTGACCCTCCAGTCGGGAGGGGTCTCCAGAAGCCGGTTCTACAATTGGCACCCAAACGTGGGGCGTCTTCGGTGGTCGTCATCGAGCCTGGTGGTCGTGAGGAGTCCGTGATCGAATTCCAAGGGAGGCGCGCCACTACATCAGCTGAAAGTTGTCCTTGTGGGCCCGCGGTCTCCGATTGCGTGATTCCTCCCTCCTGTGGGCTATCCGACTGCGGCCCTGACTGACGCCCCAGTTCCGGTTCCTAATTTCTGGAGATCGAGACCTATGTGACACTTGCCGTGCGAGGGAAGATTAACGGTCAGGTAAGAGTGGGAGTGACCCACTTCTTTGGTGAATTGTATGGTTTTGGGTATTGTTCGACTTTTGCAAAAGCTGAAGCCAAGGGGTAAGTACAGTCATTTGCTGTAAATGTTCGATTGTACCATTTGATGTTTGGAACTAGGATACACGTCTAGAGATGCCTGGGTTTAGTAAGTTTCAGAAAGGGTGTTGTTGTTGTTGTGCACAGGACTCCGCATTAGAGGAATCTTGTCCGATTCCTCCCTTGGGGACCCCTAATCATGAAGTCTATGCTAAACATGGTATTGGCCCGATTGTGTTTTCCTCACTCTGGCACAAGTATACAAAGGGTAATGCTGAGTTACAATGGCCAATGCATGGTAGTTTTGAACCTCCTGTATTAGACAATCTGGAGGAAAAATTGTTTCAAAGAAAAGTTAGACCTGCGATGTTTGATTCCTTTCGGGTTTGGCGCAAGGAGTCCAAGCAGAAGGAAATCAAACTCAAAAAGGGCGAAGCTAAAACAATGCGTATGAATGTGATTTAGAAGGCCCAGAATCATGATGATCAGAAAATAGAAGAGGGTATAGTGATACATGATAGATTACATCGAATGCAGACAGACGGATGTTATGGTACCAAGAAGGTCCCCGAAAAGGCCCGGGACAAGGCCACTTGTTCCCAATGCCCCGACTGTTCAAGCCACTGTACCGGTGCAGGTCCACCCTCCCCCTTCCCTTGTTGCTCCTTCCACTGGTCCCGTGCCTGTCCAACCCAATGTGCCTTTAACTCCCGTCACAACTAATCCGTTTCTTGTTGACAGTCATCAGACACCTTCCCCCAGTGCAGGGCTATTGGCAAATGCTTGGTCAGTGGTCCGCGATTATATCCCTTATGTAACTCCGCATAGACCACCCACTCCCAGACAATGTACTTTGCGCAGACAGATAGGTAATACACAGGAACAACTTGCTATGAGTCAACAGGCTCGCATGTGGATGGGAAATGGCACTATGTACACCGCTCAGGATATATGGATGACCATGGATCAGTTGACGCACATCCAACAGATTGACACTTTTTGTGATATGTGTGACATACTGACCCAAATGTGGGTAGATTTTGTAGATTCAGGTCCACCCCTGTGTCTGCCTGACCTCCGCAATAAGGTTGCGAAGGGCAGTATCCCGGCACCCTGCCGTAAAATAAGCATGATCACTATATTATGATCTCGGTGGGTTTTATGCACTGGGCACCAGAGCACTGAATGTGCACGAGTGTCCAAGTTATATCAATAGCCTTGATATGTTACTACCTCTTCCCTTCTTCTTCCCTCCCCCCCCCTTTTTTTATTATGTCTCCTCTTAGGCTGTGAACATGAATTACGTATAATAACGGATTCTGGACACGAATTGTCAAGCGCACCAGACCTAGGTTACGAATGGGATTACGGGCTGTCTCTTCCCGAACACGTTCTTCTAATATTCTTTTATTGGTCCTGACGAAGCGCTCCTGGATCCGATAGGGACCATCAGAAAGCGCGAAACATGTTGACCTGACTTTTTTTACAGCACTTTTGTTAATACACTACACGGGTTGAGAGAAGTGGGACATTATTTGGTTCAGTTTCCCCTCTCATTATAGCACTATCGTGCATCTCCATCCCCGTCAATGTTTTAGTTTGAACCAAGGACCTCCCAATTAAACTATTTTTGGACCCTGTCTCAATTTTATAACCTGCACTCACTAGCACACCCCTACCCACACACCCACACTCACAAATGCGGCAACTCCTAAAAGAACTCCACCAGAGAGCCCCTAACCAAGGGCCCGTGAGGGACTGCAGCGCCACCCCCACGAGGAGCAATTGTGCCCAATGATGATGCTAAACATCCGCAAGGGTGTGTGAGGGCACCAAGTACCACAACAAGGAGTATCCTCTCCTCACTCTACACACTCACTTTGTCCTTGGAGACATCCCCTACTCTTTACAGCCTATCCTTTGGCTATTACTATCCTTTTCTTTATGTAGGAACTGTAACCATCCTTGGAATAATATATGACTTTTAGGAGCATTGGTTCAGGACCTTTTTCAATTCGCTCCTAGTCCCCTCTCTCATTGATTTGTTGTATTTAAGAACGGCCATTGGCCGTGGGACATCTGCATCCTCTTTTTCTTTCTTTCCTCAGTCTCCCCACTTCCCATGAGACACACGTGGTCTAGAACCATTGATAGATCCTAACTGGAAAGAGCAAACACCTAACTGACACGATAGACACCCCTGGTCTCAGCTTCGATGACGATGTGGTAGCAGAGATATTGAGAGCTCCATCATTACTAGCAGAAGATGGCAGTGCACCGTCAGGGAGCGGGAATGATGACTGGAGGTCGCTCCAAACTCTACGAAAACTACAGATCAAAACTGCCCTCCATGGGACTAATATGACAGAATATTTGAGAGCAAACATCGCTCCCAATGGCCTGTTGATAACTCTGGCTCCCAGGATATTCTTGGAAGATCTGACGTTCCGTCGTGAATGGTCAAGAATATCCTGGAAATGTACACGTGATTGGCTGATACTAATTATAAATACAGCGAAACGTCTATCAGATGACCTACTCATCCAAATCAACCTGTCTGAGAATAGACTAAAGACTGGGATTTCTATCACAGCATTTAAATCAAAACTTTCAGAGATTAATCTTGAAATGAATGAACATAAAGAATATCTAACTAAACAGAAGATCAGTCAATTGCAAAAAGACGTAAAACGGTTCGATAAGGAGAAAATCTATCCTTATACCAAAGATGATTATGTGTTCTCCAACATAGACACCTCCTCTGACGATGTCAGCAGCCGCAGCTTCGGGAGGTCAGATTCCACTGGGAGTGAATCCAACTACGAAACCAGACAATCAAGACCAAGAGGTGGGTATAGACACCAACCACCCCCACCACCCTTATTCCATGGGTTTCCTCCGCACCCTTTCCAGACACCGATGTACCAAGGACCATGGATGGGTCCCCAACCTATATGGAATGGCCCCATGGGACAGAATCCGATACCCAATTACCACCAATATCAGATCCCACCTTTTCTCAACAGAGGGAGGGGCAGAGGCAGAGGAAAAAGAAGAGGAACAACCAAGACCGTCCATTGGCAGGACCCAGAACCGATGGTCCTACGAAGCAAGACCACAAGACCTTAGTGGTTAACCTATCCTCGAGGTCCCTTACTGAAGGTGAGAATAGACTGTTGGAAAAAGGTCTAGGATTTGTCCCTACACCTAAGGGAGATGACTTCACCCTGCACCAAGAACTACATCAGTTTTTCCGAAAAATCCGCCTAAGAGCATTTTTCCAAGACAAACCTGAGGCCCCGCCCAGCGGGTCAGGCCTGAGGAATAAATCCAAATTCACTCCCACATCAGCCATGACCTTAAACGAGGGACTGACGTTTGAACAAGCTGTTTTGAAGGAGGTCAACAACATCATTACTGATCGCCCGTTTGATAATCTCTCTAAAGAAGAAAGATCACTCCTCAGACACCTGACAGAGGATGGTACCATCATATTGAAACCCGCAGACAAAGGAGGGGCCATTGTCATCCAGGATAAACATGTCTATGATGATGAATGCATACGACAGTTATCTAACATCAGGTACTACGAATCCATCGATGAAGATCCTACCACACGCCTCTCCACCATGATACAACATTTGACATCTGAAGCAGAGGCAGAGGGATGGATTACCAAGGAAGAGGCTTTATTCCTTCTGAACAACAAGCCACGTACACCGTACTTCTACTGCCTCCCTAAAATTCATAAGGGAGTCTCCCCCCCACCAGGCAGACCCATTGTGTCCGGGATTAACTCCCTTTTGGAACCCCTGAGCAAATTCTGTGATGTGTTCCTACGCCCCCTGGTGACTCAGACCCCGACGTACCTGAGAGATACCACAGAGGTGCTCAACCTCATTGAGGGTTTCGCCGCACCAGAGTCTATTAACCTGTTGGTAACCTTAGACGTGGAATCGTTATACACTCACATTCCCCAAGATGCCACACTGGCGGTCCTTGATAAGGCCCTCCGCAACATCGACCCATGGACGTCACCAACTCCGATTACCTTCATCTGTGACTGTGCGACAATAGCACTTAAGGAGAACTTTTTTGCCTTTGAGAACAACCTCTATCACCAAACACAGGGCACCAGTATGGGGAGCACCTTTGCGCCGAGCCTGGCCTGCCTATACATGGCAAACTTCGTAGAAGAACACATCCTAACAGAAACCAACCCATATAAGAACAACATCATGTTATGGCGCAGGTATATCGACGACATAATCATCTTCTGGAAAGGGGATGAAGAGACATGCCAGACATTTTTTACATGGATGAATACATTAAATCCATACCTTTAATTTTACGGGCACACAGTCATCTGAATCAATACCTTTCCTTGACCTACTGATATCCCTAAAAGAAGAGTGTCTGATGACCACCAACTATAAAAAGCCCACGGATAGGAATAGTTTACTCCTATTCCAAAGTCACCACCCTAAGGCACTAAGAAATAACTTACCGGTTGGGCAATTCCTCCGCCTACGCCGCAACTGCAACACCATTATGGAATTCGAAAAAGAGGCAGACACTCTAACAGAGAACTTAACGCAAAGAGAATATCCCAAGAAAATCGTAAAGCAGGAACGTAAAAGAGCCAGGAATAATCACAGAGAAGCTCTACTGGAAATCAAAGAAAAAACCATCTCAGATACACTAACATGTGTAACATCTTTCACCCCGAACTCCAACAAAATCCAGAGAATAATCAAGAAACATTGGAAGATCCTGGAGATGGGGGAGTTCCAACCAGGCCCAAAACCTATCTTTGCATTCAAGAGAACACGAAATCTGAGAGACATGCTAGTCCATACACGCCCTAGGAACATTATCAAGACACAACCAACTCTATGGAATCTTCCCCCGGTAACTGGCCATTATCCATGTGGTTCATGCACAGTATGCCCACTGACTAGCGCCACCAAGGAACTTGATCTGGGACTTGCAAAACCTTGGAAACAACTACACCATACCAACTGTAACACGAAAAATTGTGTGTACATGATTACCTGCCCCTGTGGCTCACGATACATTGGCATGACTATGAGACCAATCAAAACACGAATTGGTGAGCATAAGAGCACGATTTGGTGCAAACGCACAGCAACCAGACTACAAAGCCATTTCTTGGAAAAGAATCACTCCCCTGAAAGCTTACGATGGACTATCATCGAATCCAATCCCCAATGGTCAGCATCCACACTGTTTAGGCAGGAACAACGATGGGTGTTTAAATTGAGAAGCAATAAAGGGGGACTGAATGAAGATATCCCCTGTGTTGAATTATCTTGTTAGTGGTAGATCACTAGATGATCTTAGGTAGCATGTTACATTGAGCACCACAACTTGATGACCCAGTTAGATTATGCATTAACACCATCAGCCCGATTATAATAATCTGAGTATCAGGGACACCAGCCACTCACCAAATACAAAACTAAGACATAGGTTTTATGACACGTCAGTCTGGCATGTCCCTGTCGACACGATGCTGTATGTCAACTGCTGTATCTGCAGTCTTGGGTGCTTATTATTTATATTTCTATTTTTTGAGGCATCATTCAATGACGGTTACTCTTACGATGTGATGTGGTGTAATCCCCCATATAGCCAGAAGAGTAGCCTTCTCATACACCTTGGCTGCTAATGCTAATACTACATTGCTCTATTATGCATCACCAACATTTCCACACTTACTGTATCGCCACGGGTACATCACATGACCTGCGTTTCGTGGCGTAGAGCGCTGGGGTCATACCCCGACTGAGGACTTAGTTGTTTTCATCACGTCCTTTTCGGACCTGGCACACCCCCTCTTTTTTCCACTTTCTCGTATCTGAGAACACCATCTTGAGTTAATACATAATATATATTGACTAAAAATTCAGTTTTTTCCACATGTCGGGATATCAGACAATATCTTGCGTCTACCTTAGTGGTTTGATTATTGAGGTACTGTACCATACCTTTCGTTAACTATCCTTCCCCTTACCTCCCGTTATCAGTCAACACCTCCGTTGGCCCGTTTTATTCCATTCCAACATGGCCGCTGCAGCCATCAGCCGAGCCCCTGTCTGTCCTCCTACGTTCATCCTGACTCGCGGGCGCCTCCGAGAGGACGTCATCATTCTGGGTCTGGTTCCTGTCCGGCAGCACTACATAACCCTCTGGTTAATGTATACTGATGTTACCGGCAGAGCAACCGCACGGGTAGGTCACCCCGCAACGTAAGGCAATGAGTCTATGTAAGTACCGGTACCTGTCACTCGGGACGCACGAGCAGCTACCTCAATTCAGGTATTGTTACTTCTCTCTTACCTCTAACATTATTACTATCTACAGCCTTACAACGCGGCTCACGCTGACGGAGCCCACCACCGAGTTGGAGGGGGTAGGCTTGCGCCAGCGCTTTATGTGTTTTCTAGATTTTATATGTCTTTTTAATTTTACACCTTTCTGCCTGCTCCACCATACGTGTACATAGCAGCTTAGGCACACCGTGCTTGTTACCTCACGGGAGAGAACTCCATAGGCACTGTACACGACCGGCACTTGCACCGCTCTGTTATAGTTTAGTCACTCTCCCCTCTACATTCAGCGGAGACAAAGTTTTATTACCAGACTGATCCCCTACTCTCAGGATGTGCAGAGGCTCCGCAGCACCGTATCACCCTTCTTTAAGGGGACACTACACACCTGTATCCACTCAGCACCATTTCAGTGTTGAATTCCAATGAGTTACTACTACCCCGTGTGTCGCACGCATTTCCTTGTAGGAACCATCACCCCTGGACTTTTTTCCGTTTACGCTGGGCAGTATCCCGGCACCCTGCCGTAAAATAGGCATGATCACTATATTATGATCTCGGTGGGTTTTATGCACTGGGCACCAGAGCACTGAATGTGCACGAGTGTCCAAGTTATATCAATAGCCTTGATATGTTACTACCTCTTCCCTTCTTCTTCCCTCCCACCCCTCCCCCCCCCTTTTTTTATTATGTCTCCTCTTAGGCTGTGAACATGAATTACGTATAATAACGGATTCTGGACACGAATTGTCAAGCGCACCAGACCTAGGTAACAAATGGGATTACGGGCTGTCTCTTTCCGAACCCGTTCTTCTAATATTCTTTTGTTGGTCCTGACGAAGCGCTCCTGGATCCGATAGGGACCATCAGAAAGCGCGAAACATGTTGACCTGACTTTTTTTACAGCACTTTTGTTAATACACTACACGGGTTGAGAGAAGTGGGACATTATTTGGTTCAGTTTCCCCTCCCATTATAGCACTATCGTGCATCTCCATCCCCGTCAATGTTTTAGTTTGAACCAGGGACCTCCCAATTAAACTATTTTTGGACCCTGTCTCAATTTTATAACCTGCACTCACTAGCACACCCCTACCCACACACCCACACTCACAAATGCGGCAACTCCTAAAAGAACTCCACCAGAGAGCCCCTAACCAAGGGCCCGTGAGGGACTGCAGCGCCACCCCCACGAGGAGCAATTGTGCCCAATGATGATGCTAAACATCCGCAAGGGTGTGTGAGGGCACCAAGTACCACAACAAGGAGTATCCTCTCCTCACTCTACACACTCACTTTGTCCTTGGAGACATCCCCTACTCTTTACAGCCTATCCTTTGGCTATTACTATCCTTTTCTTTATGTAGGAACTGTAACCATCCTTGGAATAATATGCGAAGGGGGACATTCAGGACCCCGCACTATTCTGCGATCTGGTCACGTTAGTAGCGTTTAGGGACTCTTTACCTGATGTCATGCTGAATAAGGGTTTTCCAATGAGGGAGGTACAGACAGTTTGGAGGGACCGCGTCGCTGGCGTGGGTGACCAACCTGACATACCGGTATTTTAGGCAAATGTGGGTCCATGTCCCTTGGAAAAGGTCTAATGTCCTCCAGCTTAAAAGTCAATTGCCTGACCCGCGTAAAAATCCAGCGGGTTATTACAAGGAATTGACTCAGACCCTCAAGTCTTGCATGATGACTTTAGCAGATATCGATATGTTAATGGGACAGGTAGTACCGACTGAAGTATGGCCTTGAATACGTCATAATGATCAGGCAGAATTTGGTCACACTTGGCAATAACTTGGGGAGGCCGACAGAGCTCAAACTGGCGCTGAGAAACCTGATCTCAGGATCTTGGCCCTTCCGGCCCAGATACTTACCGCCATGAAGACGATGTTGACACCTCACCGTATTAATTGGGATAAATTAGCTGCTTGCAGGTACAAGAAAGATGAAAGTGACTCAGACTTTTTCACTCAATTTGAAAGCACGTTCACCGACTATAGTGGACAGGATATGACTTCAGAGGGGGTACAGCGACTGTCTGTGGATACATTTGTGTCCAATTTGTTACCAGAACTTGGGACTAATCTCAAAATGTCGGAAAGTGCCTGGCCCATTTCCACCCCATCTGGCATTTTGACAATGACCCAGTATTATGAGAATAGGGAGAATCAAGAGCGAGACAAAACTGATAAGAAGACTAAAGATCTGAAAACAAAGGTATTACTCCAACAGGCATACCCGACCCAGACCCAAAACAGGGGTGCCCCGAAGTTTCAATGAATTACTCAGAAACCTGCCCCCGTGACTCCTCGCCCACCGCTGGGGCCCAATCAGTGTGCTTATTGTCGCCAGGAGGGTCATTGGCGCGATGAGTGTCCCTTGTTGGTCCGGAACCACTCTGCTCCTGCTGACCGCTTCACAAGGCAACGGCCCCAGAGAGGACGAGGACGAGGCGGACTTAGAACGCAGTCACAGGATAGGCGCCCCCTCATGCACAAGAATAGATTTGATACAGCCAATTATGAAGATCACAATTATTTTACTGAGGATTATTAGCCCGAAGAAGGGACGGGGTTTCTGTCCCACTCGGATTGCCAAGGACAAGGAAAGGGACCCGTGCCTATTTCTGTTGACCAGAAGAGACCGTATGTTCATGTTACAACACTGGGTTCTACGGAACCATTCTTGGTCGACACTGGTGCAACCAAAAGTTCTATTGCTAGGTCTAAAGTCCCTGGGTCCCCCTTGTCTGGCGCAAATAACGTTTCTGTGGGGTTTTCTGGTGCCTCAGTGTTTAGACCCGTCTCACAACCACTGGAACTAACGATAGGACCCTACACGGTTGATCGGTTGATTCCCCTTTGGTTTTGACTTCCACATGTGGTGAAAATTTGTTGGGTTTAAATCTATTGAAAAGATTACATGCCACCATATACTGTTCTCCTGATGGTGTTTACATCACTATGGGCCCCCCTACCACACACCCGGTATATTTAGCATCCTCAGATCCCCTTCCCCAAGAACTCCAAAATATCCCTTCTACCCTTTGGGCCCAAGGTGATACTGATGTCGGTCTTTTGTCCATACCCCCCTTTTCTATTACCCTAAAGGAAAATGCTCACCTCCCCCGACTTCCCCAATACAAAATACCCAAGGAAGGGGAGTGGGCATTACTCCAGATCATTTCTGAACTTGTTGACAAGGGCGTGGTTGAAGAGACAAGAGGCACCGACCCTTCCAAGCCCCCTGTTTATCGTTTTGTCATTGATTTACACGAAATAAATAAAATAGTAGTTCCCCAGTTTCCTGTGGTCCCAGATATCACTGCTTTACTTACTATGGTCCCCCCGTCGTCATGTTTCTTTTCTGTTATTGATTTGAAGAATGCTTTCTTTAGTATACCCGTTGATGAACAGAGTAGGGATCTTTTCGGATTCTCATTGGCAGGTCGTAGTTTCCGGTTCTGTAGAGCTCCACAAGGATATACAGAGAGCCCTTCCATTTATAGTCAGGCCCTCAAGGGCCAACTTGATTCCCTGTCCCTATCTCAAGGTACTGCATTACTCCAGTATGTTGATGATTTGCTCATAGCGGCAGACACCGAGGCATTATGTAAAGAAGCTACGATGAAATTGCTCCTGCATTTGGCACAGTTCAATCACAAAGTTTCCCTCTCCAAGCTTCAATATTGTCGACATGAGGTTACCTACTTAGGTCATCTCCTGTCGAAGGAGGGATGCCGCCTCACCCCTGAACGAATACAGACTATCAGTAAAATGCCCCCACCAAAAACACAGAAAGAGGTCCGTGCTTTCATTGGTATAACCTCCTACTGTCGCCAATGGATACCCAATTTTTCTCTACTCATTAAACCTTTGTTGGCCCTCACACTTAAAGATGTTCCCCACCCGCTTCCTTGGACAAATGAGTGCCAGCGTGCATTTGAAGAACTGAAAACCGCCTTGTGTTTGGCCCCGGTGCTAGGCACCCCTAGTTATCAGAAGCCCTTCACTCTTTTTGTACATGAGCATGATGGTTGCGCATTGTCAGTGTTAACACAGTGTTTTGGTGACAAACATTGCCCCTGTGCATATTTTTCTGCAGTTCTAGATCCCGTGGCACGCGCGTTGCCCAGTTGCTTGAGAGCAGCAGCCGCAGCTGCCATATCCGTTTGCCAATCTGCTGGTCTGGTTCTTGATACTACGCTTACAGTTATGGTTCCTTACGCAGTTGATACTTTATTGAATAGGAGAAAAACTCAACACCTTACTAGTGCACGTTTGTCCGGATATGAGTTGACTCTCTTAGCCAGTCATATCGCCATCTGCCGCTGCACTACACTGAATCCAGCCACATTGCTACCCTTTGTTGATGGTGACAACACTAGTTCTGATCCGCATGATTGTGTCCTCCGGACGGAGGAAGAGACTAAAAGCCGTGTGGACTTGACTGACACACCCCTCACTGATCCTGATGGTACCCTGTATGTGGAGGGTTCTTGTTTCAAACTTCCTGATGGTAGCACAACTGCTGCCTATGCTATCACCACATCACACCACATTACAGATAGTGGTGGAGAGTGAGAGGATACCTTACCAATCAGCACAGGCCGCTGAGTTAGTGGCGCTGATAAGAGCGTGTGAATTGAGTGCGGGGATGGCCGTCAACATCTACATCAACAGCCAGTATGCTTTCGGAGTGGCCCATAATTTTGGGCGACTGTAGGCTGAGAGGGGATTTTTAACTTCTCACGGTACTAAGATACAACATGGTCAACTGGTCAGCAGACTGTTAGAAGCATTGACCCTTCCTTCCAAGATAGCTGTGGTTAAATGTATCGCCCACAAGAAAGTAACAGATGACATAGGAAGAGGTAATGCATTTGCTGACCAGACTGCAAAGGAAACAGCCAAAAATGTCTCCACCCGTATGTATGTAGCTGGCCCTTCAAATTGGGACCCAGAGGGAGGGATGCATGAGGACGCTCTTGAAAATGTGAAGGAAATACAGGCGGAGGCAACTAGAGAGGAAAAGGCTCTCTGGGAAGAGCAAACAGGCCTATTAGATGAGAATGACTGTTGGACGGATCTGTCTGAACAACGGCGGTGGTTGTTACCCGATGCCTATGTTTTGCCAGTGGTCACTATGGCTCATGGCCCAGCTCATATTAGTGCAAAAAGTATTTGCAAATTGCTAGTTCCGGTATGGCAAAACAAGCTCATCCCAAAATATGCTGAGAGGCTAGTCAGGAATTGCATGATTTGTTTGATGCATAACCCAGGTAAAGGCACACCAACACCTGCTGGGAATTTTGCACCCCCATCTTGTTCCTTCGAGGTGCTCCAAATAGATTATATTCAGATGGAAAGATGCAACAACCTCCGATACGTCCTGGTGGTTGTGTGTGTGCCTTTAGTAAGTGGATTGAGGCATACCCCCTTCAGGACAACACTGCTATCAGCACTGCTAAGATCTTGTTGAAGGAATTCTTTCCCAGATTCGGAATGCCCAGAATTATCTGGAGCGACAACAGAAGCCACTTTACAGGGGAAATAATGAAGAAAGTGTGTGTAGGGATGGGGATCAAACAGAAGTTCCATGCCGCCAATCACCCCCAGTCAGCGGGTTTGGTTGAGCGCCACAATGGGACATTGAAATTGAAATTGGCTAAAATACAGGCTGACACAGGACTGTCTTGGCCGGACGTCCTGCCCCTTGCCCTTTTATCCACTAGAGCCAAGGCACATTCCCGCACCGGACTATCTCCTTATGAAATAGTGTTTGGTCGACCAGCTAATGTTTGGGGAGTGCCCCGCCCAAAGAAATATTCTAATATCGAATACCCATTACTGATTGAATATTTACATGAATTAACCACTAACCTGCGTCTTATTCATCATCAGGTACAGGACATCCTGCCACCCAAACCCGAGGGCCCTGGCCACACCATCCAGCCAGGTGATTGGGTCTGCATCCGCAACTTCCAGAGGACCAAAAACCTGGAGCCGAGGTGGAAAGCCACCCAGCAAGTGTTGTTGGCTACCAGGTCTGCAGTGAAAGTGGCAGGAAGAAAGAATTGGGTACATGTGACGCACTGCAAACGAGTGCCTCTGCCACTGCCATACGACCAGTGGGTCAAGGAGGGTCTGGGAGATGACGAATGTGAACAAATCCCACGCTTCGTACCCTTCGGTGACGCTAACGTTGCCTGGGCTTCATCTGAGCAAGAGGACGACGACATCCTGCAAGCTGCTGTTTCTCCGCGTTTGAGGCTGCAGGACACTCAACAGCCGGAGCCTTTGTTTCCTGATCAAACAACGCCCGGATCCACCAGGTACAACCTTTGACCCAGAAAAAAGGACTGAAGAGACAAAGGTTTCTGCCCTCTACCTCACCTGGCCTGACGTTCGCTGTAGGGCTGTGATATTTGCCGGCGGATATATCTGGCCAGTGCAGCGGACCAGAGTGTGTCAATAGGACTGCTGCAATCACTGTCCGGTGAAGCAACCACCAATCACAGGCAGCAACTAGGGAAGACCGGGTGAGGCATGACGGTGACAAAAATGAACGCTGAAAGCTTGAAGGACAGGAAAATGAAGAAGAACTAGTACATCAAGATAATACATGGCCGGTACATGATCTGTCTACTTGTACTTATAATTATTTTACTTGTACTGGCCTGCCTCGGGTGGATAACACACGCTGCCCTTGCAGCACCTGAGGCTCCTACCTCTACAGAATCGCCTCATCAGCATGTGTCATTGCCCCCCCACGTGCAAACAAGAAGGGCAGAATTTTATAACAATACTTTCATTCAGATGTTACACCAGCACCAGCTTGTGGTGAATACAACAAACTGTTGGGTATGTGGGTTGCTGCCCCATACTTCGGGCACAGGGAAGCCCCTGATTCCGGCTCCCTTTTCTCGAGCCGGTTCAGCCTACGGATGGTTTACGGTATTCTTTGATGCTTTCTATTCAGGTAACCCATCTACGCGATCCCCAGGGAAAAATAGAGCAAGCAAGCATTCACCCACATTTTGGCTAAGGAGTGGCCAAATATGAATAGGACTTCACCCGAAAAAGATGAATATGAGAACAGCCACGGGTCTTTCTATCCGCTGAGCCTCACCGGCAGTGAAGGGAGACGACGGCTGCCGCCCCTCAGGGACCTCCCTGTCTACCCACATTCTGAACGATACTGCATCAAGAGCAGTGGAACGGTATGGGTGGGGGAGAGTGACTGCGCCTAGACGCTCCAGCTTAATGGCTCCACTCGCCCAGCTCTGGTGGTTTCGCTCAATACCTATTTTGTGTGCGGGAGCAAGGCCTACACCTGGCTGCCCAAGTCATGGGCTGGAACCTGTTATATCGCTTGGTTGCTTCCCCCAACATACACAGCCGATGCAACACACCACATCTAGAACAGAGGTGTAATTGACGCTGAAGACACAGCTGGCCAAGAATTTCTGAGACTTTGATAAAGGGTTCCTCCCCTTTTGGGGCCCTATGGTCAATAGTCGCAATATTCAACATCTTACAAGAGTGGTAGAGGCCACCATCAACGTGACTGCCGGTGCTCTCATTAACATCACTGCTGAACTTCAAGCGGACCGCCTCATGGCTTTGCAGAACCGGGTGGTTCTTGACATAATCCTAGCGGACCGTGGAGGAGTTTGTAGAGTGATCAGAAACAGCTGCTGTGTGTATATACCTGACAATGCACCGAAAGTTTATCAAGCAATCCAGAAGCTCCATAAGATTGTTTCCGACATCCATCAGGATGAGGGTTCATGGTCCATGGTCGCTAACCAGTTGGTTTTGGGGCCTGGTCTCTCAGTGGGGATGGAAGATATTGAGTTTCTTGCTGCCTCTGTGTTCAATGTATGCCCGCGCTATGTGGCCTCTGTGCCACCTCTTTAGCACCCAAACCAGTGAATTCACACCACCAGAATGCCATGATGATGCTTGAAAAGGAGGTCCAGAATATGATGGACATTGACCTAGGTGATGACTGATAGTTGCCTCTACATGGCAAAAGGAGGGACTGTTGAACTGTGCTTAAAATGGCCGCTGAGACTCCATTTCGTGTTGCCATGCTCTCGGCAACCTGATGAAGGATTGCTTTCTATGTCCCTGTTAGAAACTTGCTTAACCCTTCCCGCTCCTTGCGGTTGAGCAGATTCCGAGAAGCTGCTTGTGATACCTTGCACCCCCCCCGGTTGTGCCAGAGACTTAGCCACATCCTGTCAACTATTGGTAACTCAGACTCCCACGATCCATGGCTGTGCTCCTTGACCACGCCATCTGGGAGCTGAAGCAAGAGGCCGTGTACATTGTGCAATCAAGAGACAGATGCTCCCTGGTCACGATTACGCCACCCGAGACTGATAAGGAACTTGTATTCTGATTGGATGTGTAAAGGGTGTGGCTAGTGCTATAATTATGTGTGTGCTGCGGAGTGAAACAGCAGTCTCCGTAGAATTGTCTTTGTACCATCCTGGGACCCTGTCCTTAGCTCGAGCTAATAGAGTAATTTACTACGCTCCACATCTAAGTTGTCCTGGTCTCTTTGGTAATCAAGGTGAACCCGTAGATTCTAGGTGTCCCCTGCACCGCTCAGCTTTGACCCTGCAGTTGGGAGCGGCCTCCAGAAGCCAGTTCTACATCATGCAGAAATACTTGCATCCCCATGACACAGGCACACTTGCAGCATGGTGCGAGGCTGACTGTGTTTTTGCATGCCAGCTAATTGTGCACCATCACTGAGGCTAGCAGGGTGATCTGTCACCTTGTTGTACATATGGCACATGTGTTTATTTCAGGATGGATGTAGCCCAGCGCAAGCATATGTCTTGTGGTATGGCATTCATTGAGTCAATGGGGCCAACTAGCCCACCAGGTACTTCAGTAAGCGCCACAGAGCTGAGTTGCAGAGAGATGGTCTGTGACCACGCCCCTTTTTACATCTCTCTACAACGCAGCTGTTTGGCACTTACTGGAGGTACCTGGTGGGCTAATTGGCCCCCAGGGACCCTCAGGTTTCAAGGGGACTCAATCCCCCAACTTACAATGCACCAGGGAGTGAGTATGCACAGTGGTGCAGGGAGGGGGCGGGGTCTGACACAACATTTGTGCAAACGCGCCCCCTGGCGCATTGTAAATTGGGGGATTAAGTCCCCTTCAATCCTGAGGGTTCCTGGGGGCTAACTAGCCCACCAGGTACCTCCAGTAAGCGCCACAGAGCTGTGTTGCAGAGAGGTGGTTCGAGGCCACGCCCCTTTTTACACTTCTCTGCAACACAGCTCTGTGGCACTTACTGGAGGTACCTGGTGGGCTAGATGGCCCCCAGGGACCCTCAGGATTCAAGGGGACTTAATCCCCCAACTTACAATGTGCATGGGGGCACGTTTGCACAGTGGTGCAGGGAGGGGGTGGGGCCTGGCATAACAAATGTGCAAATGCCCCTCCTGGCGCGCTGTAAATTGGGGGATTAAGTCCCCTTCAATCCTAAGGGTCCTTGAGGGCCAACTAGCCCACCAGGTACCTCCAGTAAATGCCACAGAGCTGAGTTGCAGAGAAGTGGTCCGAGGCCATGCCCCTTTTTACACCACTCTTCAAACGTGGCTTCTAGTGCACTGCTGGTGGAGCGATGAGTTCCTCTTGTGTCCTGAGGACCTCGGGACACAAGTGGACTTCATCCTCCGAGCATACAAATCCGGAAGATTAAGGAATCTATTGCTTTGCATTTTCCATAAGACCATTCATTCTTATTCATTCAATTTGTTATAACATCTAGGAAGTAGGCAAGTCCATACTCTCTTCAAGTCCGGTAAAGGAAGCTACAAGTGTGAAAGGAATTATTGAGTGTTAGAGCACAAGTAGAAACTTTACAAAAGGTCTCATTATTATTTAAATTTCTTAGTGGCATACCTACATCATTTCTCAAATATTTCTTATGTCTTTAAAATATATATGCAGTAGTTCTCAAAGAAAAGTTACACACCAAGTGAAGCTAGCACAAGAACGCTCAAGAGACATTCTCCACTATTAACTCTCCTCAATTTTAAACACAGTATGATCAAATAAATACACCACCCTCACCATATACATGAATTTTCAACAGCCTTAAAGAACATGGATCACCATGTAGACATAATGTGATTTCATAATAGATATACACCTTCAGGCCATCTTTCCAAAAATATATAGTTCTCTAAATCTTTAAGTAAACTCAAGAATCTCATTGTACATATAACTATCTGCAACCAGAAAAAACATATCTCACCTTCTAAACATACGCACACTGGTCAAATAAGTTAAATACCACATTGACATCCACTTCCTAATGCATATGTATTACTACTCTATAATTTGTATACAGGCACTGCACATTCTTATGTTTTATTCATGACTGTACTACTCCTGTTTAAAAATGTGACTAAAAGTACTACAGTTGCCAGAACGCAAATAACATAGATCTGTCTGTTCTGCACATGATGCGTAGACATTTAAAACATTGTCATTTTTAAAGGCATTTTTCATGGTATCTTTCAACAGTAGTAACATCTTAAACACATACACTCTGCCACAGTTCATTTGAAATATTCTTTCACATCATTGTGTTACTCTTTTTTTTACCAAACTCCCATATACATCTTCATTTCTAATATATATTTTTTAAATCATTAAAACGTTATATACATCACAGTGAATTCAGTTCATAGATTATATTGTTGTTTTAACTCTTTCTGGATAGTTTGTTTTGACACTGTTCAAATTTGTAAAAACTAAGTACAAGAATGGTACACCACTCTCATAGAAAGCAACTGTAAAATGGCAATCTCTTCAACTTCCCACTCTATGATCATGAGACAGTCAGCAAATTAAATCATGTTTTTCATTTTAGACTACTGTATCTCCACTTGTGAATGGTTAGCATCGGTTAACTCTTTCCCTCTAGTTCAAAAAGAGGTTTCTGTCTCAGCGTTTTCACATTTAAATACTGCACAACAGTTTATTACATAGTTCTGACTTGGAAATTAAAGTTTACTGTTACTTAAATTCTGTAATAACTCCACAACCTTAAACAAATGTTCTGTCTCTTGAACACCCTTCCCCCAATACAATCTTAGCTTAGTGTACCTAGCAACCCAGTGGAACCAGTAGGTCACAAGTTCATGGCATATTTTAGAAGGAACATGCTACTTCAAAAAGAGATACAGCAGGTGTGGTTTACTCCACAGATTCAGAAGCATATCCATATCTGTATTATATTTCTTTTTTTAGACAGCAGACAAAAATAGGACTTCTAGCTATTGCATCCAACACACTCCCTAATTTTATTTACTTACATGCTGACAGCATCCAATGAAATATATCTTTAAACACCTCCATTTTACCTACTTTTCATTTGGAAAACTACTTCACTCAGCTCCAGCCTTCTCCTGACTTCTATTGCTCCTTCACTTAAAAATGCTTAGAGTGTGGATTGTGGACCACAGCTATGTCTATTGGGCTAAAGAGGCTGCCAAAAAGATAGGTATTGACAGGGACTTGGGTTTTCCAAATGTGGGGGCATATCATCAAGGCGGCGCTATGAAATTATCGCCGCTTTCGCGTTCGTTTTCGGGCAAAAAGCGGTGATAATTTCATCGCCTTATCAGCAAAGACACGCTATCGCATGTTTTGCTGACTTAGCGCCCGTCACAACAACGCCCAGCTTTGCATCGCTAATCTGATGCAAAGTGGGCGTTCCTTCCCAAAATAACTGGAGAAATGTCGCTAACCTACATTTCTCCAATTATCAATGGGCACGCTAACAAGCATAGCAATAAGAAAAGTAGCGCTAACCGCTGTTATCGCTACTTTCCGTATGCCTGCTTTTAGTTTGACTTAGCCATGACATCCAATGGAAGGTGGTTATCATGGCTGAGTCTGCCCTGCCCTATCAGCAAGCTATCGCCAAACGTTGTGCGATTATCGCTGGATTTCCAGCGATAATCGCACATTTGGCAGATTGCACCTGGAATTTTATCGCTTTTTAGATAAGTGTTGCTGACAGCACGCTATCTCAGCGATAAAATTCAGCGTTAGCCAGCGCTAATTATCCTAGCGCTAAGTGCGCTTAGCGATAATTATCGCCGGTTGTTGCTGATATGCCCCATGGAGATTAGTTGGTTTGGCCAGAGAGGGTTAAAGTTTCATCAGTTGCTAGCTTTGGTTTAAACCATTGTGGATTGCCGAGCTCCTCACCTCATGATTGTGCACTGTGATGGCAATAATCTAGGCACATTGACTGGGGTAGGGCTGGAAATACTAATGAAAGATACCTTTTCAGAACGGTCTTGCTTTTCCATCCCACTGTCTTGGTGTACTCTAATATATGCCAAAGACAGAAATCAAAGTGGTTAAGTCAATTCTGTCCATAGATCCTCAAAGTCAGCAAACATTTTTAAAAAACTGTTTCTCTTTTACTCAGTGACCATAACATGGGCTCTATCTACAACAACAATCTGCTTTTTAACATGCATGGAATCTATAGCAGTGATGGAGTTCACTTTACAGACGAAGGGTACAGGGTGTTTCTAAGCAACCTGAAACTCTGCATATAGCCTTATTTTTAGTTGTCTTATACACAATCTCCACACAAAGGCTCTTGTTAGAGCTGCACAAGAGCACATTTTGTTAATTTTCTTGTTTAATAATTTTTTTAAAACATTTTTGGAAATTCGCAATGCTGTCGTGAAATCACAAACCACAAAACAAAAGCAGTCATTCAATGACCACCACCAATTTTAACTTTAAAAATGAATTCCAACTATTACAATACACACATTACTAACAACCTCACTGCTTAAAAACATGTTTGTACACATATTTTTCCAGTAAGTCGTGATGCCTTCAGTAACCACGATGAGCGCGCCTTTTTAAGAGTGTAAAACACATATGTGCACACATTTTAAAGTATTTTAGACATTAGGGGTGTGTTAGTGGACTGTTTAAAGTCCTATTTGTGTAGGTAGTTTGTATAAAAACAATCTTTTTAACCAATTTTCCATATTTGTGATGATTCCGAATGCCGCAATGATATCAATAGCCGCGATCACCGTGAATATGTTGCGAAATGACAAACAAAAGCCGACATTCAATAGCCCCCACCACGTGCAGAACAGACGGTGAGAACGCAACTCCTGGACTGGACATGGGCAGTGACTCTGCTTAACAGCGCAGCGGAGGATACCATAGTGTGGGAGGCACTGTGTCTCTGTCTGGAGGCGACAGCAACTGATACCTTCATTACAGTAGAAACTGCCGATACCCTGGTTGCACCCCCGGATAGACTTTATGACATTATTTTCCAAATTGAAGGTGATATACCGCGTCCAATCAAGGCGGTTTGCTGGGTGAATTTAGCCTCCTCATATGACATTTTGTTAGTAGAGGCAGACAGACCTCCACCCTTTGTGTTAGCCACTTATAGAGGGGAGGACGTGATACTTCTGAGTTTTTCGCGTTACATCCCTGATGAGCAT
Source organism: Triturus cristatus (assembly GCF_964204655.1). Classification (NCBI taxonomy): domain Eukaryota; kingdom Metazoa; phylum Chordata; class Amphibia; order Caudata; family Salamandridae; genus Triturus; species Triturus cristatus. Next base: position 688,739,685 of record NC_140590.1, on the reverse strand, counting down.
GCCAAGGCATTCTCAGCAGGGTGGGCTGTGGCCCTTTCCCCGGCAGTGTATCATAATCAGGTGGGCTGGGATGTCGATTCACCGTCTCTTGAGATACCTTTATGATCTATGCCACAGCCACAACCGCAAAACCCAATCAAACGTGAAGCTAAGGCTCATGTTTGTGACATTCTAACACAGTTAGAGTATCAAGGAGAGATTGAACCATGTACATCACCGATGAATAATCCTCTCTTTACGGTATCAAAACCTGATGGTTCATATCGGATTGTGTTGGATTACTGAAATTTGAATAGTGATTGTCGCACATTTGCAGTGCAGAACACTCACAGCTCTGCGCTGGTGAACAATCTAGTCCGTAAAAAATACAAAACTACACTGGACATTTCCAATGGTTTCTACAGTCTTAATCTCGGACCTAAGAGTCGTGACTTGACAGCATTCACCGCCGTCGGAAATCAGAAAAAATGTACGCCTTTGCCTATGGAGTATAAAGATAGCCCCGGGGCATTTGCGACACATGTTGTGTCCTTGTTGCATGACATAGATCCAGATGCGTTCTCGTACATTGATGACATTTATCTGATGGACGACGAGCTTATGCCGCATCTCGTCCGAGTTGACAGGATCAGTTTAACATTTGCCGACTATGGATATAAGTTTAATTTTGCAAAATCGCACATCGCTCATAGGGCGGGACTCTTTTTCGGCTATAACCTCAATAATGAAGGGAAGGGGCTAGTCCCCCACTTCTTGGAGAAATGTGCACAATTGCAACCCCCTTCTACACTGAAGAAACTTCAGTCCTTGCTGGGATTTTTGAATTTCGGGAGGACATACATTCCCAGTTATGACCAGCGTATCAAACCGCTTTATGCATTGATACAACCTACATATTCTTCTGCCAGCTGGCTTCCGGAACATACCTCTATACTACATTCTTTGCAATCTCACATGCTTGCAACTACTTGTTGACATGTGACAACACAACGAACCTGGTGATACGTATAATACCAGGGGCGGTGGGTTTCACTTACTTGACGTTCAATGAAGGAGACAGATTACCTATTGCATACAAATCACATTTATACACTGCAGCTGAAATGCGGTTCTCCACTGTTGAAATTTTTTTGACAGCGGTCCAGATGGCAGTTCTGAAGGAACGCTCACTGACGCAAGGTAAATGCAATCTTATGGTCACGCCCTGCCCTGCTTTGGAGGCCGTGACTAAGGTGAGTGTACCTAACTCGAAGGCACTAAATCCCCGTTAGATACAATGGGCTACATCTTTGACATCCTCGGATGTCACGTTTATCTTTGACCCTGCACTTCAGACACTGGAGTTTTTACAGTATGAACATGTTCGTCCACCTACGTTGTTGTTGCATCCATTATATGAGAACGAATGTATCATTTATACCGATGGCTCGGCTCAACAGCCACGGGTTCCAAACACGCTTATTCAGGGGCTTGCGCAATTGTTGCTGGCTCAATTGTCAATGGAGAGTTTAAGTCTTCCATAGTGCATACTCAGGCACTCAGGGACTCTACGGCATAATTGGCTCTTGTGCTGCGTGCTCTTGTTTTTGCTCTCGAGTTTGCTGATCCTAATGTGAATACTTTTATTGTGTGCAATTTCTACTACTGTGTCCAGTCTTATAATAACAACTTATTCTTTTGGTCTCAAAATAACTATCAAAACTCTAAAGGCAGAGCAATTAAGCATGAAACGCTTTGGGTTTGAGTGGCAGGCCTTAAACAAGGTCTGCCCCTCACACAGGTTATCCATACTCTTGGCCATCAGCATGTGGGAGCACATGCTCTTGGTAATTCTTTGGCTGATGTAGCAGCCAAATCTGCAGTAGGCACATGTTCCTTAGAAGCAGTTACAAGGTCCATGACTAAAATAGATAATGATATTCTGGCAGCGGTAGCTGCAACGAGGGAGGGAACTGTTTATTCTAAGGGTTTCCCTTCTAAATACTCTTATCATATAACTCCCGAACAGGTTCCTTATGCTAAGATTCCTTGGCAGGTTCCCAACTTGGACCGCAGACTTGATCTGATTAAAGCCGCACACAAGGGCATGGCTTCTGCTCCTGCTGGTGTGTCTGTGTCGGTTTCGATTTTGCAGCAACGTTATTGGTGGCGTGGTTTATACAAACAGACCCGTAATTATGTACTGTCTTGGGACATTTGTCAACAAATTAAACCGTCTATGGTGTGACCCCTGACCCTGCTTGCAGGCCAGGTCACTCCCCCACTGCCGCACAGCTCCACCAGTGCGCCAGTGTCTCTTGTGCTGCCGCTGCCCCCTTGACCGCGAGTTCAGTCCTGTTGTCTGCTGTGCCCGGGTATTTGCTGATATTGTGCTCTTCTTCTTGCTTGCTGTACTGTACTGTGTTCCACTTCGTTTATATTGTGCCCCGCTTCTGTATTTACTCCATTTCTGTAATTTGCGTGTTTTCTGTCTCTCCTCTGTTGCCCGTTCCCCCCTCCCCTCTTTTCCTTCTGTATCCCCGCCGCTGCTCCCCTGTGGCCCCGCCCCATAGCCGCCCCGCTCCCGCCTCCCAGCTGCTCCTCCCTCCCTTCCCGCCTTAAATGGCGGCCGCTGCGCGGCAGCTGGAGTGACCCCTGACCCTGATTGCAGGCCAGGTCGCTCCCCCACTGCCGCACAGCTCCACCAGTGCACCAGTGTCTATTGTGCTGCCGCTGCCCCCTTGACCGCGAGTTTGGTCCTGGTGTCTGCTGTGCCCCGGTATTTGCTGATATTGTGCTCTTCTTCTTGCTTGCTGTACTGTACTGTGTTCTACTTCATTTATATTGTGCCTCCGTTTCTGTAATTTGCGTGTTTTTTGTCTCTCCTCCGTTGCCCGTTCCCCCCTCCCCCTTTTCCTTCTGTATCCCCGCCGCTGCTCCCCTGTGGCCCCGCCCCCTAGCCACCCCGCTCCCGCCTCCCAGCTGCTCCTCCCTCCCCGCCTTAAATGGCGGCCGCTGCGTGGCCGCGCCGCAGGCGCACCAGAGGCAAGCCCGCCTGCGCCCGTCCGACCCTGGACCGCGCCCAGCGCCAGAGCCCCTGGACCCCGAAGTCGCCACAACACCAGACTGCACTACGACCCCAGCACCCTCCACGCACTCAACCCCGGACGAGACCACTCCTGCTACCAGGCCACCCCGAAGCGCACCCAAGGACCCTTCACCTGCCGGAACTGCAGCTTCACCAGCATCCGGCCCGTCAAACCAGCAACCAAAGAACCCATCCACCTCCGATGCATCCTGCTCAACACCCGCTCCGCTCGCAAGCACGCCATCGAACTCTGGGACCTCCTAGACTCAACCACCCCCGACGTCGCCTTCCTGACAGAGACCTGGCTGAACGCCACCTCGGCACCCGACATCGCCATAGCCATCCCAGAGGGCTACAAGATCTCCCGCAGAGACCGCACCAACGGAGTGGGAGGGGGAATCACCATCATCCACAAGGACACCCTCAGAGTTTCGACCAACACTGACGACACCCTCACCACCGCCGAGCACATGCACTTCCAGATCCACACCGACCCCAACACCACCCTCAGATGAACACTCGTTTACAGACTACCCGGACCCCGTCCACAGTTCAGCGACACAATCGCCGACCTCTTCAGCAGCCACGCCCTCTCCTCCACGCACTACATCCTCCTCGGGGGCCTGAACTTCCACCTCGAGAACAACAACGACGCCAACTCCACCGCCCTGATCGACAATCTCGCAAACCTCAGACTCAAACAGCTTGTGACGACACCCACCCACGCTGCTGGCCACACACTGGACCCCATCTTCTCCGCCAGTCCTCACGTCTCCTTCAACCACACCACCGAACCTCACTGTGTTAAATGGTAGCGGCAATTTCAGTCGATAACCTTTCAAGTATTGCCCAGCGGTAATTGCCTCTTATACCATTCGATGATTAACCAACAAAAGAGGCAGGCGCCGGAGACTGGAAGGCAGTAAACAAGTTTTATTCCGTCGGAGCAGAACACATCAGATCGGACAACAAGGTATCGTCTCGAGGTGCTCTAACCACATCTCTGAGGCCTGGCCTCTTATACACAGGTTTATTGCTTTATTACCGGTTTATCGTACATGGCACATTCTTGAGATTGCTTTGATACATGAAAGAACATCCTCGGTATCCCCGGCTCGGATCCGCTCCCACACATAACTACAGTGGAAGTCCCCACCCCACCCACAGTAGGAGATGGCTATCACACAGCTGGACATTCCGCCAATTCCCGGGGGTGTGTGCGACTGGTCGGGTCTCAGGGGGTGGGGGTCTTGATCTACTGTAATCCCTTTGATGTGAGGTGTTTCCTTTACAGTAGGGGCAATAAACTGCATCTGCAGGACTAGGTGATGGCCTGGGATCGGTTTGGACAATTGGGCGCAGAGGAAGGGGGTTATCAAAAGGATGTATGACCATGTATGGGATGAAGGGAGGTGTTGGTCAGGCGCGGGATGTGGTTCCATGGCAGGGTCACGCAGAAGGAGAGGGTTCATGGCCCATGTATGAGAGAGCGGGGGTGGCCGGCGCGTGGGGGATGTTTGCAGCGCCTGAGGGACGCGCTGGCGATCGGCAATGAGACCATGGTGCCTAAAATGGCCGTCGCACGTTTTCTGCGTGTGGCGCTTGGGGAGAGACAAGATGGTGCAGATAATGTTCAGATACGAACTAAATTTCCACAGTCCTCCCTTTTAACATATCTCGCCAGCTTGTTTAGTTCGGATCTATCCCCATAATACCACGTACTTCTACTTCGTACAGAGCTTTCATTCGTTCTGCTTCAAAGTTCAGAGTCTTAGGGCAGATGTAGTTCGTGAAAAGTGAACATAAAGGTGGCAAGCACTGAATCCCCAGACAACACCCACACAGTATCACAATTGGTATCATGATAAATGTAAACAACCTCCACCCCCAACTTTTAATAGTGTCCCAAAACCAACTCCCAAGCGACCATCCTTCTTGCTCCTGATGAACCTCCGCGGAAAGTCTGTGGAGGTGTTCAATCGCCTTGTAGACTGAGGGTGAGTTATCCGGTACGTAGGTACAACAGCTGGACCCAATGATGCGGCATGCTCCTCCACGATCAGCCAGAACCACGTCTAGAACGAGGCGGTTCTGAAGAGCTACCAGGCGGACGGCCTGAAGCTCAGCGGTCTTGTTGGTGAGGATGCCGTCTGTAATGTTCATTGTGGTTTCGACTGCCTGGGTTAGGTGCCGGATGGCACGGCTGTTTGCCATTGGACCCCACAGTGGAACAAGTCCCTTTACTGCATCCATGAACTGTGCTCCGGTGGAGTCGGCTTGTACAATGTCCTTTGCACGTTTCTGCCGGTGATGGTTTGCTGGAGCCACATATGTTGGAGGAAGGATAAAAGCGATGTAGCAGGTGCCTCCCCAACCTTTCGGAAGCCAGGTGTAGGCCTTAGTACCACAGACGAAGTACATATTTGGGGAGGTAACAAAGGAGGGTGGGTCAACTGAGTCCAATGTTCGGGTGATGAGACAGGAACTGTGGCCTACCTGCTGTGTTCCTAGGCCTTCGAGGCACACCAGACCTGTGATGTTGACGACAGATAGGGCCACTGTTAGGGTGGCGGCCGTTCGTTTCCGGAGGTAAGAGAAGGTGGGTCTGGCTGGGTTGTTGAACACCTGCATTTCAAATCGCTCCTTGGCAGGGATGTCCATATGGAAAGAGGTGTTTGATCTCAGAGGACAAAAGGGGGCAGAGGTTTTTCCAGTTTGGTTCAGCCAGAACCCATGATAGAAGTGTGACACAGTTTTGATGGAAATGGCATTGTCCTTGTAACTTTCTTGCAGGAGGATTAGCCAAGCGAGGCAGGAGCCATGGACAGGGAAGGGCGAAGGGATGAAAGGGATAGAATGTCCAGTGGCATGTGGTAGCAATCCACAGATCCAGCAGTTAGTGGCATTGGCGGCAAGATTGTGTTGGTGGAGCAGTTGCACAAAAGAGTTATTCCAGAACTCCTTACGTCTTTCTCGGAGTTGGGGTGAAAGAGAAATCAGATGGTGTTCTTTCATGGTGGTGGGTTGAGCAGTGGTCAGCAATGTCTTATGAGCGGGTGCGTTTTCTTCCATGATCCAGAAAGTGACCATGAGAAGGAGGCAAAGGAGAAGGGTAATAAAAAGTGCAATAGTCTTTGAGCTGTGCATTTTGTCAGTCTTTGGGTTTTTGTAGTGGATCTTCGGACGTCCGGTTGCTTCCATCATCTTCATGTCGGGCGCTTCCATCACCTTCAAGGGACTCGGTAGCGGGCAGAACCACAGGCTTTGTTTAGTTTCTCTCCTGGAGGCCTTCGAGGTGACTAGGCTACCGTTCTGAGATTTCAACTTTAGTTCGTGGTCTGCTTAGCCGAAGTTCCCTCCTTTCGTCGTAGGTTATACCCTTCTTTGGATGGCACAGTGGGATCGGGATATTCAGTCAATTCAAGTGTCTCTGTATTCGGGTAGCAGCTCAGGGATGGTCGGTTTTTGTCTAGAAGTTCCTCTTGGGCGGTGATGTTGTCGGTGGTCGTCAGGGTCAATGATACCTTCTTGCAGTGGTGTGCATGCAGCCAATTACGTTTCCCCTCCACTCGAAGAGCTGTTCGGGTGGTGATCAGGACTTGCAGGGGGCCCGTCCACCGGGGCTCCAGACTCTTGGTGCGCTGGAAGTTGCGCACTAGGACAAAGTCACCGGGTTGGATGTCGTGTCTGGGGCCCCTGGAAGCATCGGGAATGGCTTGCAGCACCTGCTGATGGATAACAGACAACATTTTAGTTAGATTGTACAGATAGTCAGACATGAGGACGTCCGGGACGTCGTGAATGGATGCTGGTTTTGGTGCAGTCCAAAGGTTCATGGATCGCCCGAAGACGACCTCGTAGGCGGTTAAGTGGTGTTTGGTAGGAGTGGAACGCATTGATAGCAATGCTAGTGGGAGGGCGTCTGGCTATTTGAGTCCTGTGGTGGCAACTATTTTGGCTAGTTTGAGTTTCAATGTGGCATTATGTCGCTCAACCAAGCCTGCAGATTGGGGGTGGAAGACCGCATGAAACTTCTGTTTTACACCCAACCCTTTTAAGATGAGTTGGATAACTTCGGCTACGAAGTGGGGGCCGTTGTCGCTCCACAAAATTCGACAAAGGCCGTAACGGGGGAAGAATTCTTTCAGTAGTACTTTTGCGGTAGTCATAGCAGTGTTGTCGCGGGTTGGGTAGGCTTTCACCCATTTGCTGAAGGCGCACACAACGACAAGCACGTACTTCAGGGTATGGCACCTTTCTAACTGAATGTAGTCCATCTGTAGGACCTCAAAGGGGTGACTAGGAACCCCAAACCCTCCCCGGGATACAGCAGTTCCTTTACCAGGGTTGTGTTGGAGGCATATCAGACATTGTTGGACTAGGCTTTTAGCTGAGTCTGGGATTTTGTCGTTGTGCCAGACTTTGGAGATGAGTTCAATCATGGGGGCAGACCCTATGTGTGCGGGGGAGTGTGTCATGGTCAGCATGGGAATCAGGTATGAGTCAGGTAGCAACCATTTGTTCGTGGCTCTAGTTCGCCAGCAACCTTCATCGTCTTTCAATCCCACCCGTGCCCATTCAGTCAATTCGTGTGGTGAGCTGGCCAATTGTATGTCTCTAATGGTTTCCCTAGCATCCTTCCATTTTTCAGTTTGTGATCTGGTCACGTACATGCGTGTTGTTGACCTATTCTCGGCTGTGGTTCGGGCAGTGATGTCAGCCAGCGCATTTCCCTGTCCTATAATGTCTGTCACCTTTTTGTGTGCCTGGCATTTGATCACAGCTAGCCGTGTGGGGAGGAGGACTGCTTCGGTCAGAGCGGAGACTAGATCTCCATGTAGGATGGGTGTGCCATGGGAAGTCAGGAATCCCCTCTCCCTCCATAGGAGCCCAAAGTGGTGAACCACCCCGAAGGCGTACTGGCTGTCGGTGTAAATGTTTGCGGTTGTCCCCGCTGCTAGGATGCATGCTCGTGTGAGAGCAATCAGTTCAGCCGCCTGTGCGGATCGCTGTGTGATGCGGGCTGTCTCAACAACTGTTCGGGCCGTGGTGACTGCATAGGCGGCTGAAGTGGTGCCGTCGGGGAGCTTGATGCATGAGCCATCTACCCACAGCTCTCCGTCAGGATCTGGGAAGGCAGTATCTCGGAGGTCAACCCTACTCTTGGTCTGTTCGTCGGTGAGGGTCACACAGTCATGTATAGGGGACGCATTGGGGTCATTGTTAGGGAGAGGTAGCAGAGTGGCTGGGTTCAGAGTGGTGCATCGTTTCAACGTGATGTGGGGTGCAAGCAGAGTCAGTTCATAACCAGTCAGTCGTGCGCTAGTCAGGTGTTGAGTCTTAGTCTGGTTCAGGAGGCTGTCAACTGCATGGGGTACTAGCACGGTGAGGGGGTTTGAAAGCACGATCCCCTCACTTTGTCTGATAGAGACAGCAGCGCGACTACCGCTCGAAGGCAGGCGGGCAAAGCTCTGGCTACAGGGTCAAGAGTGGCAGAGAAGTAGGCACAAGGGCGTTGCTTGGGACCTATGGGCTGGGTTAGAACAGACAACGCGCATCCCTCTCTTTCGTGGGTGAACAGGGAGAAAGGTTTAGTGTAGTCTGGGGTTCCTAGGACTGGTGCTGAGCAAAGGGCATCTCGTAATTCTTTGAAGGAGGATTGGCATTCGGGTGTCCAGGGGAGGGGGAAGGGGACATCTTTAGCCAACAGGGAAAGCAGAGGTTTTACAATAAGACTGAAGTTTGGCAACCACTGTCGACAGAAGGAGGTGAGGCCTACCAGAGACCGCACTTGCTTCTGAGTTTTGGGAACAGGGGTTTCTAGGATGGTCTGAATTCGGTCAGGTGTAAGCTTCCTCCCATCTTTGGATAGGAGGTGGCCTAGGTATGTCACTTGGGGTTGGCAGAATTGCAACTTCTTCCTGGAGACCTTGTGACCGTTCTCCGCGAGGAAGTGGAGGAGGTGGATGGTGGCTGTGACAGCAAGCGGAGTGGTGTCGGCCGCCAAAAGAATATCATCGACGTACTGTATTAACACCACTCCGTCCGGTAGTTGAACTGCATCCAGTTGTCTCTTGAGGGCTTGGCTATATATGCTGGGACTCTCAGTGTAGCCTTGTGGTGCCCTACAAAATCTGTACGAACGGGCTTTTAAGGTGAAGCCGAAAAGGTAGCGGCTGTCTGGATGGATGGGGATGGAAAAGAATGCGTTCTTGAGATTAATAACGGTAAAGGTAGTGGCAGTGGACGGAATCAGGGTGAGGATGGTGGTGATATCTGAGACTACGGGGTACTGAGGTATGACTACTTTGTTAACCTCTCGTAAGTCGACAATGAAGCGGTATGCTTTCTCATCTCCCTCGCCTTGCTTTTTAACAATGGGTAGGATAGGGCTGTTGCAAACATTACTAACTACTTCTTCTACCACTCCTGCATCGACTAGGGACTGGATGATTTCCGCCAACGCCTTCTCGCCTTCGGGCGATATCCGATACTGTGGAAGCTTTGGGAGCAATGCGTCCGGTCGGACAGTTATGTGTACAGGGTCGATCACCATGCGTCCTACGTCTGAGTCGGTTTTAGCCCATAGATGTGTGGGTAACGTGTCAAGTAGGGACAGGTCAGCATCGGTTATGGAGAGCATACGTCGTGCGAGACAAGGCCTGAACAGATCTGGGTTATCGTGCAGTATGACTCGAACTCCGTCTGGGGAACATCTGATGGTAGCCCGGAAATGTTTTAGTAAATCAAGACCCATAATGGCGTCGGGGGTGTTGGAGGAGAGCAGAAATGTTGTGTCAGTGGTGTTATTTTCCAAGTCAAAGGAGATTGGTGCGGACAAGGGATTAGTGGAGGGCGTTCCATCAAAGCCTATTGAGGTTACATGTGAGCCAGACAAGGGTGCCCTTGGGATCAGCCGTTTAGATAGCGCACTACGTGTCGCCCCAGTATCTACCAAAAATGGAGACTTTGTGCCCAGGACCTTAGAAGTGATGTAAGGACCTTGCTGGTCAACACGGAGTTCGACTGGATCCCTCCCTTGCCCCTGGCGGTCCTATGCAAAGTCATGGGCGTTTTCGTAGTCGGACTGCTGGCACTGGTTCTGTCGGGGGCGGTCGAAGGTGTTTGGTCTGTCCGGCCTGTCGTTGGTGGTGTCGTTCGTGTACCCTTGTCCCTGTCCTCTATTTCTGGGGCTGTTTGCTATGTCTCTTGTGTCCCTATTCTTGTTCATATCCAGAAGGACCGGGCACTGGGATTTCCAGTGTCCGAACCCTTTACAGAACGCACACTGATTCTCGTCTAAGTCCCTGCATCCAATGTAGGGTGTGGGTGCATGGTCTCTAGGGGGTAGTTTTCTAGGAGCAGTCGGTTGGTAGTTTCCCTTGGGAGGTTCCCTTCCTATGGTCACCCCTTGCAACTGTGCGATCATTACCCTTTCCTTCAGCTCCTTTTTCTTTCTCTCGGACGCCCTATCGTTCTCATTCTTTTGGTGTTCGTAGTACTGGGCCATCTGGAGGATAGCTGCGGGTTTGGAGGCTGCCCAACTACTCTCGCTGGTCTGTAACTTCTGGGAGACTTCCTGTGACAGACCCTTCACATAATTCTGGACAAAGAGGTGATGTCCGGTTGCAGTGGTCATGTCCTGGCCACTATAATCGGAAAACACTGTCTCGAATCGAGAGAAGTATTCGGATACATCCTCCTGGGGTTTCTGGCGGCAAGCTGTCACTATCGACCAGTCTACCTTCCTTTCTGGGATTAGGGTCTTTAATTTCTGAACAATCTTGTCTGGGAGTTCCGATATGGCCTTTAGAGGTTTCTGTCCAGGTTCTCGCTGCTTGTCTATGGTATCGAGTTGCACCCAGGTATATCCGAACGGCTCAGCGTGGTCGACTTTCCGGATTTGCTTCCACACTTCAGCCGGCAGACATAACCCGAAGAACAAATCGATATCCGCCAAGGTCATTATAGTTGAACCTAATGCCGTACCTAGTTCTGTGTAAAAGGCAGTCGGGTTCTTTCTTAAGTCGGGGAGGGTTTTTCTAAAGGTCAGGATGTCTTGTCGGTCCCATGGCTGATAGACCCAGTTATATACAACCCTTCCCTTCGCATCTTGGTGGTTGATGTCATCGTGTGTTCCCTGACCTCATGGGGGGACCCAGTAAGGAGCGGCTTCCTTGATGGGCATTATGGTATCAGCTTTTCCTGCCTGGGGTTCAGTCGTTATGGGGGTTTCTGTCTTGGTCGTCTGCCTGTGTTCTTTAAGATGTCGGAAGACTTCGAGTGTACGTGTGAAGAGGTCCATCACATCGCCCTCTCCCTCTTCCCCAATATCAACCTTTCTATACAAGGTTGCTAAGCCTTCGGGACCTTTATCCTGGTACCTATCCTCATAGGCATTCAGAGTGTGATAACAAAGTCATAAGACTAAGTGTCGTCTGTGGTTGTCGGCATACGAGTTATACATATCTGTCACATATTCCTCACTTTCCTTCCGTTCTACTAGTGTTCTCACTACCTTATCAATTCCGGCTCGTTCACCCTTTGTTAGCCGATTCATTCTGGCGGAATCTTTCTTTCTCGTCTCAGGGTCATCTAACGTTATTGCTAACGTTGTGTTCAGTACAAGAGGCTCGGCCGGCGCGGAGGCCGTGAGGACAGAGGCCCTGGTACTGCTTTCGCTTGCGTTCGGGGGTTGTGGGTGCTGCACTATAGGTTGGGAGGGAGCGTATGGAGGGGGCATGTAGATGATCAGAGGACCTAATAGCAATTCATCGTTCGCCCGTTGCTTGGAAGGCAACTCAGGGTAGAGCGTAGAGGGGGTCCTAACAGGGCACTGGCCTGACGTTTCAGAATCTTGTTTTTGTTTAGCTTCCTTTCTCTCCTTTATTTCTTCCTCTAACTTTCTAGCGGCAAGGTGAGCTGCCTTTCGTAGTTCTTTTTCTGCCTTTACTTCTTCTCTCTTTTTCCGTTGCGTTGTTTCTTTGTGCCACATGCCGATACTGTCGAGCATAGTGGGCGTCGTTTTATTGCTACGTTGAGCTATTTCTAGCGTTTCTATTTTATGGTCATCAAAGGATCCCATCAGTGGCCACTGACTTTCGGAGTCCTTCTTTGTATATTTATGCCATAGTTTGCTATCAACTACAGCGACTAGTCCATATTTAGTAAACATGTCCTTATTAGGGGTGCCTTCCAGTGGAGCCGGATGGTTCATCTCTAATAAGCGGTCCGGGCAGAACCAACTACTACTCAGTGGGGAGAAGATAGGCATGACGGGTTACAACGGGGACAAAAGTCTGCACTACCTATCTTTTCACTGCTTGCAAAGACTAGACAGAATATCTCTATTCCATGTTATTTGTAAGCAGAGAATACCTCCAAAGAACCAATATCGAACAACCAGTGTTCCGACAATCGAACAATCAATGGTGAGAAAGAGATAGGCACGACGGGTTACAACGGGGGACAAAAGTCCGCGTTACCTATCCTTCACTATCTGCAAAGACTAGACAGAATATTTCTATTCTACGTTATTTGCAAACAGAGAATATCTCAAAAAGCACTATTCGTCAAAAACAATCAATGTTCGGACAATCAATCAGTGGGGAGAATAATAGGCACGACGGGTTACAACGGGGGACAAAAGTCCGCGTTACCTACCCTTCACTATCTGCAAAGGGAGAGAGAGTGTTTCTACTCTTCCCCGTTTGTAGGCAGTGAATATCTAAAAAAGAACAATCAAATAAGCAATACTAGTATTTTCAATCAATCAATCAATCGTTTCGCAATTTGTCGTGTTACACGACCTTACCCGGACCGCATGGACAGTTTCTCGTCTTCCGCCTCCAGCGCCCGATCGTCCTCTACTCTCCGTATTTGCCGCGGCACTCCTGATGGTTCCCAGTCAGGACCGTAGATCACTTGAGAGAGGTCTGCTCGGAACCAGTGAAGTTCGGATGATCGGCTGCCAGACGAGGGTCTATCGGGCAGGAGCTCTTCCCGATCGTTGCAGTCGTTCACTCTGTCGTCTGGACCTCTCCCGTTGGATACACGTGTCGCTGATGGGCCCCACGTTTGGGACGCCAATTGTTAAATGGTAGCAGCAGTTTCAGTCGATAACCTTTCAAGTATTGCTCGGCGGTAATCGCCTCTTATACCATTCGATGATTAACCAACAAAAGAGGCAGGTGCCGGAGACTGGAAGGCAGGAAACAAGTTTTATTCCGTCGGAGCAGAACACATCAGATCGGACAGCAAGGTATCGTCTCGAGGTGCTCTAACCACATCTCTGAGGCCTGGCCTCTTATACACAGGTTTATTGCTTTATTACCGGTTTATCGTACATGGCACATTCTTGAGATTGCTTTGATACATGAAAGAACATCCTCAGAATCCCCGGCTCGGATCCGCTCCCACACATAACTACAGTGGAAGTCCCCACCCCACCCACAGTAGGAGATGGCTATCACACAGCTGGACATTCCGCCAATTCCCGGGGGTGTGTGCGACTGGTCGGGTCTCAGGGGGTGGGGGTCTTGATCTACTGTAATCCCTTTGATGTGAGGTGTTTCCTTTACAGTAGGGGCAATAAACTGCATCCGCAGGGCTAGGTGATGGCCTGGGATCGGTTCGGACAATCGGGCGCAGAGGAAGGGGGTTATCAAAAGGATGTATGACCATGTATGGGATGAAGGGAGGTGTTGGTCAGGCGCGGGATGTGGTTCCATGGCAGGGTCGCGCAGAAGGAGAGGGTTTATGGCCCATGTATGAGAGAGCGGGGGTGGCCGGCGCGCGGGGGATGTTTGCAGCGCCTGAGGGACGCGCTGGCGATCGGCAATGAGACCATGGTGCCTAAAATGGCCGTCGCACGTTTTCTGCGTGTGTCGCTTGGGGAGAGATAAGATGGCGCAGATAATGTTCAGATACGAACTAAATTTCCACAACTGGACAGACCACAGATGCGTCCACTTCACCTTCAGGAAACCCACCACACACCAAAACAGCCAACAAATCACCAAGGACCAACTGACCTCCGCCCTCGCCCCGGAACTACCCGCAGACCCCACCGACCCAGACACAGCCGCCATCGACCTCAAACAGTGGATCAACAACTGCGCAAACACCCTAGCCCCACTCAAGACCTCCGCAACTAATCACACAAACAAGAAAGCCGCATGGTTCACCGAAGACCTCCGGACCTCCAAGCACACCTGTCGAAGGCTGGAGAAGAATTGGCTCCGTGACTGAACACCAGACAGCTACACCGCCCACAAGGATGCCACCCGCAGACACCACCAACTCATCAAGACCGCCAAGAGGATCACCAAGAGGACCACCTAGACAACAACGTACACAACAGCAAAGAGCTCTTCAACATCGTGAAAGAACTCTCCAACCACCAGCTCCAACACCAACGACATTCCACCATCACAAGACCTGTGCGACTCACTGGCCACCTTCTTTCATCGCAAGATCACCGACATCCATGACAGCTTCAACACCGACACCCCCACCTCCGCCACCGAGACCACCACCCCTGCGACCCCCACCCGCATCAGTCGTCTGACCGCCTGGTCCAACGTCAGTGACGAAGACACCATCAAGACCATGGACTCCATCCACTCTGGATCCCCATCCGACCCATGCCCTCACCACATTTTCAACAAAGCCAGCACAGTCATCGTACCACATCTCTGGAAAACAATCAACATCTCCTTCGAGACAGCAACCTTCCCGAAGAGCTGGAAGCACACCGAGATCAACGCCCTACTGAAGAAACCCAAGGCGGACCCCAAAGACCTCAAGAACTTCCGGCTCATCTCCCTGCTCCCCTTCCCGGCGAAAGTCACGGAGAAATTCATCAACAGACAGCTGACCCGCTACCTCGAAGACAACAACATCCTGGACCCATCCCAATTAGGATTCCGCAGCAACCACAACACTGAGACCGCCCTCATCGCTGCCACCGACGACATCAGGACCCTCATGGACAAAGGAGAGACAACCGCCCTCATCCTCCTGGACCTATCAACAGCCTTCGACACCGTCTGCCACCGCACCCTAACTGCACGCCTCCACGATGCCGGAATCCAAGAGAAGGCCCTGGCCTGGACCACATCCTTCCTCTCCGGCAGAACCCAGAGCGTCCTCCTACCACCCTTCCGCTCCAAGATCACCGAGATCATCTGCGGCGTTCCACAGGGATCCTCCCTCAGCCCGACGCTGTTCAACATCTACATGGCTCCACTCGCCCACGTCGCACGACAACACAGCCTCAACATCATCTCCTATGCCGACGACACCCAGCTGATCATATCCCTCACTGAAGACCCCCACACCGCCAAAGACAACCTCCACAGAGGCATGAAGGCCGTCGCTGAATGGATAAAGGACAGCAGGCTGAAGCTGAACTCAGACAAAACAGAGGTCCTCATCCTCGGCCCCACCCCATCAGCCTGGGACGACTCCTGGTGGCCTACATCGCTAGGAACAGCCCCAGAAACCACCGACCATGCACGCAACGTGGGGATCATCCTCGACTCCGCCCTCTCCATGACCAAGCAAGTCAACGCCGTCTCTGCGTCCTGCTTCAACACCCTCCGAATGCTCCGCAGGATTTTCAAATGGATCCCCTCCGACACAAGGAAAACCGTCACCCAGGCCCTCGTCACCAGCAGACTGGACTACGGGAACGCCCTCTACGCAGGAACAACAACCAAGCTCCTAAGATGGCTGCAACGCATCCAGAACGCCTCAGCACGACTGATCCTTGACGTCCCCTGACGCAGCCACATGGCACCCCACCTAAGAGGCCTACACTGGCTCCCCGTCGACAAGAGGATCACCTTCAAACTCCTCATCCACGCACACAAGGCCATACACAACGCCGGTCCAGCATACCTCAACGACCGACTCAGCTTCTACACCCCCGCCCGCAGCCTCCGCGCCGCCAGCCTCGCCCTCGCCACAGGACCACACATCCGAAAAACAAACCGCCGGCGGCAGATCCTTCTCCTACCTCGCCTCCAAAACCTGGAACACGCTCCCCACCGACCTTCGGCAGACCCGGGACCTGCTGGCCTTCAGAAGACTTCTCAAGACCTGGCTCTTCGACCAGTAGCAGCCCCCCCAGAGCCTTGAGACCCTCACGGGTAGGTAGTGCGCTTTACAAATGTTAAGATTGATTGATTGATTGGTCGCGCGCCCACCACAATCACAGCTGTGTATTTCTAATCAGCCATTTGGCTGTGTGTATCTTGATCACTGTGGCACTTTCTGTTCTGATACTGCTTATAAATATATATTTGTTGCAGTTGATTCGTGCACTAGGTTCCTTTGGGTTTGGCCACAACGCAGTGCTGACGCTCAAAATGTCATTAGGGATTTGCGTATCTTTGTCGGGATGTTTGTCTGTGGCACCATCCATTCAGACCAAGGCCCAGCGTTCGCCTCTAAGGCGTACAAGGACGCGATGAAGTCGATGAGGGTGCTGGTGCAGTTTTCGTCTCCATACAGGACTGAGGGCAATTCAATTGTGGAACAAATGAACAGTGACTTAAAGCAATACTTGACAGCTAGAGTCTTAGGTACTCATTATAATAAATGGGGTAACCCAGTATTGTATCAAAGGACCTGGGCATCGATCGGTAAGGAAAACAATTGGTCCCTGACAATCCCAATAACACTTGAATTGATAACAGTAAGAAAAATCAGCAAGATTGTAGTATGCTATGCGATTCAATCTTATGAACAAAAGATATGGAATGTAAAGGCACATTCCACAGAGATGACTCATAGATAAAGGCACCCAAAGTCAATTAAATTGCCAACATTAATTTATTTCATGCTGAGTCATATTCATTAAATGAAAAACATACACAGAGGCATAGTGCTCAGCATGTAATACTAAAGAAGTTACTTCCAAGGAAGGAGAAGGAAGTGAACGTTGGTGCTCAAGTGTGGGGTAGAGCAGGAAGATGAAGATCATCAAGAAATATTTGGAAAGAACAGTTCAAAACACTAAGATAAGAGGGATCTGGTTACGATTTCCAACAAGGCCAGTATCCCTACTGTGATAGGTCTGCCCCTAAACTCAATAACAATATGAGTTTTAGTAACTATTTCTTTGATTTGAGGCACAGTGAAACTTCATCTGTGGTTGGGGTAGAAAGGGAGTAGATCTTGAGTGCAGGCCCAATGGGGAAATGTCGTTGACGTTTCAACCCTAACGCAAAAAGGGTGAGTAGACTCCTCTGCTGCGGGTCTTCCTCAGGGCAAGGGGAGGAGGGGAACCTATATTTGACGGTGTCGAGTACACTGCCCCCAAGTGGTGGTTAGTCTGAACATGGTCGTGGTGCGATGAAATCAATTTCAAACTGTTCTCTGAGTCACAATGTACTAACAGTACTTCGAAAAGGGGGGAAAAAACACCCAGAGGAACCGCTGAATAGTAGCGGCGTGAAACCTCCTATTGTTGTGCTGCCAATGTTCCCATAAGAGTATACAATTCTTAAATCAAATCAAGTCGGAGACTCTCCGCATCTGTCGGTGTATCGAAAGGACAAGCTTGTCCTTTCGAGACACCGACGGATGCGGAGTCGTTAGGGTCGAAACGTCGACATTTACCTGGCCTTGTGACTTCCTTTCAGACGATATTTGGAGTAATACCGGCTTTTATTCATTCTATTTTTTTCCAACGTCTTCAGGGGATTCCTTTTTTACTGGTGTTAGCTGGTGGAATCCTGCTTCTTCTGTTCCTGCTGCGCAATGGCTGCTCATCTTGTAGTAATGTACAGACCAGGCCAATTGCAGCTGTACCGCGATCGAATGCAACAAGTTTTTGGATGCTTGCCATTAGCAGCACTTGGCGTCAGTTATGGATTAACATTTCGCTTTGCCTACATTACTTGTGTGCGACCAGTGTTCTACTGTCGACGGTGCTATTGATTTATGCCTCTCCAATATGTCATGTCCAGTCCCGGATCTTAACCAGTTAATACGTCCCATAGAGGCTCATGACCAGGCTTGTTCTGGGGATGGCCGTATGGCGTGTGCTGCAGCACTTGGAGTATTGGCTTAATGGGAAATCTGTGCAGCTGCACACAACTTCCTGCATCAGAGTTTCATCGAATATCATGCAAGTTGTCCAGTTATGCTTTTGGGAGCATCAGATTACGAGGAGCATGTTTGTTCCTTCGACCTACTTGATTGGATGGCATCCCTTTTTTCTACTAACGACAAGGATGATCTTTTGGAGGGAATTGCCTTCTTGAGTTCACGTACTTTGATGGACTAACCACCTCCTCCACAATAACATTATCCCAGAGAGCACGCCTTATCAATTGTCTCAACAAACATTTTGATATTTTTCTATATATATTATTATTTTTTTCCAATTTGTTTTTTTTTACAGCGCTTTGAACTCTGCTTGACTTTTGAACTCTATTTTATTCCTTTGTCTATATCCTATGACCTTACCAGGGGGAGGGTGTTATATGGCCCTTAGGGACATTGTTGAAATTGCTAAGTTAGCATGACCTTTGCTGCCATGTAGGTGCCGGATCCCCGCAAGTGGGTGCTTAAATCTCTGAGTGAGTCTGTACATGGGTACGTGACTCTCTGGGTGAGTCTGTAAGTGAGTGCATGAGTATCTGAGTAGGTCTGTGAGTGGGTGCGTGAGTGCCCAGGAGAGTCTGTGAGTGGGTGTAAGAATCTCTTAGTGGGTATGAGACTGTGTGCATGGGTCTATGAATGGGTCTCTAAGTAGGTGCGTGACTCTCTGAGTGGGTCTGTACATGGGTGTATCCTTCTCCGAATGAATCTGTAGGTGGGTTCACGAGTACTTGAATGGGTATGTGGGTGGGTACATGAGTATCTTAGTATGTATAAGACTGAATATATAAGTGTGTGAGTGGGTATGTAAATGAGTGTATAAGTGTCTGAGCGAGTTTGTGATTGTGTATATGGGTCTGTGACAGTGATCGTCTAGTGTGTACAAATATATATATATAGATATATATATATTAACCAACAAATAGCCCTCAGCTTTAAGGACGCACTCGGCAGCGAGCCCACCATCCGGCTTTCAATGACACAGCGCCATCACATCTTGCTACGATTTGTCGCCTGACGCGTTTCGAGGCACTCCGCCTCTTAATCATAGGCAGCTTAAACAAATGAGATACGGATTGCTATTCCTTTTATTCAAATTGAAGCATGATTGTCATTGGTTGTTCAGCCCACATTTGGCTGTGCTGAGTGCATGACAGAAAACATTGCATGCTGGGGCATATAGTCCAAAAGGAAAGCGAGCGATCTTCCCTAAGTGGGTTCCGTTCTCATTCGTAGATTAAAAGCATTGTTTTGCAGTCTTTAGTAGAATCCAAGACGTTTTGGCGCATTCTTTTCGTCTGGCTTGCTGCGCTGATACTGGTCGAACATCGTTTCATACCTCAGCCTCTTCATGTTTGGAAGATGGTGCAGTCCTCCACGGCAGGGCCGCCGTGCAGAAAGATTAACCAACAAATAGCCCTCAGCTTTAAGGACGCACTCAGCAGCGAGCCCACCATCCGGCTTTCAATGACACAGCGCCATCACATCTTGCTACGATTTGTCGCCTGACGCGTTTCGAGGTACTCCGCCTCTTCATCATAGGCAGCTTAAACAAATGAGATACGGATTGCTATTCCTTTTATTCAAATTGAAGCATGATTGTCATTGGTTGTTCAGCCCACATTTGGCTGTGCTGAGTGCATGACAGAAAACATTGCATGCTGGGGCATATAGTCCAAAAGGAAAGCGAGCGATCTTCCCTAAGTGGGTTCCGTTCTCATTCGTAGATTAAAAGCATTGTTTTGCAGTCTTTAGTAGAATCCAAGACGTTTTGGCGCATTCTTTTCGTCTGGCTTGCTGCGCTGATACTGGTCGAACATCGTTTCATACCTCAGCCTCTTCATGTTTGGAAGATGGTGAAGTCCTCCACGGCAGGGCCGCCGTGCAGAAAGATTAACCAACAAATAGCCCTCAGCTTTAAGGACGCACTCGGCAGCGAGCCCACCATCCGGCTTTCAATGACACAGCGCCATCACATCTTGCTACGATTTGTCGCCTGACGCGTTTCGAGGCACTCCACCTCTTAATCATAGGCAGCTTAAACAAATGAGATACGGATTGCTATTCCTTTTATTCAAATTGAAGCATGATTGTCATTGGTTGTTCAGCCCACATTTGGCTGTGCTGAGTGCATGACAGAAAACATTGCATGCTGGGGCATATAGTCCAAAAGGAAAGCGAGCGATCTTCCCTAAGTGGGTTCCGTTCTCATTCGTAGATTAAAAGCATTGTTTTGCAGTCTTTAGTAGAATCTAAGACGTTTTGGCGCATTCTTTTCATCTGGCTTGCTGCGCTGATACTGGTCGAACATCGTTTCATACCTCAGCCTCTTGATGTTTGGAAGATGGTGCAGTCCTCCACGGCAGGGCCGCCGTGCAGAAAGATTAACCAACAAATAGCCCTCAGCTTTAAGGACGCACTCGGCAGCGAGCCCACCATCCGGCTTTCAATGACACAGCGCCATCACATCTTTCTACGATTTGTCGCCTGACGCGTTTCGAGGCACTCCGCCTCTTAATCATAGGCAGCTTAAACAAATGAGATACGGATTGCTATTCCTTTTATTCAAATTGAAGCATGATTGTCATTGGTTGTTCAGCCCACATTTGGCTGTGCTGAGTGCATGACAGAAAACATTGCATGCTGGGGCATATAGTCCAAAAGGAAAGCGAGCGATCTTCCCTAAGTGGGTTCCGTTCTCATTCGTAGATTAAAAGCATTGTTTTGCAGTCTTTAGTAGAATCCAAGACGTTTTGGCGCATTCTTTTCCTCTGGCTTGCTGCGCTGATACTGGTCGAACATCGTTTCATACCTCAGCCTCTTCATGTTTGGAAGATGGTGCAGTCCTCCACGGCAGGGCCGCCGTGCAGAAAGATTAACCAACAAATAACCCTCAGCTTTAAGGACGCACTCGGCAGCGAGCCCACCATCCGGCTTTCAATGACACAGCGCCATCACATCTTGCTACGATTTGTCGCCTGACGCGTTTCGAGGCACTCCGCCTCTTAATCATAGGCAGCTTAAACAAATGAGATACGGATTGCTATTCCTTTTATTCAAATTGAAGCATGATTGTCATTGGTTGTTCAGCCCACATTTGGCTGTGCTGAGTGCATGACAGAAAACATTGCATGCTGGGGCATATAGTCCAAAAGGAAAGCTGAGGGCTATTTGTTGGTTAAAGATATATATATATATATATATATTGTTTGATATTTCCTTTGATATTCATGGTGTCACCGCAACAGTCGTGATGTCTCAGCGTCGTCGTGAATATTGAGAGCGATTTAAAAAAACTATTTTGGACGCATAACTTGTGTCACTAATATCTCCATTTCCCAAACATGGAGTCAGAGTATCTCCACCATGAAAGCTTTGACACAGATTTTCAGCCCCAGGATCCATTCCCACACGATAAAATGGCAGACTCAACTTTCTGTTCAGATTACGTCCAGACAATCAGAGCATTCTCGCTGGTGCTCAGTTTCGCAATTTACCTCAAACACATCGCAATTTACCCAAGATCACCGCAAACTATCCGTGGCCAATGATATTACTATTGTTTGGATTTAATTTCACAAAAACTACTGAATGGATTTGTACTAAATAACAAAAAGCACAGCCTGCGTAACAACATCTATCTTTCTGCCAAATTTGGGGTAATTCCGTCCAGAGGTTCAGGCTGTAGGTTTGACAATGTGTGCCTATGGAATTAACATCACAAATGCACCCACATATCGCGCCCCTATTTCTCGGTTCCCACTGCACAGATCACCCCCAAATTTTCCATGACACACAGAACCTACATTGACACTTTTTGGGGGGAAATTTCATGCAGATTCGTCAAACAACGCCAAAGTTATAGGCAACTCAAAAAATGCTTTTGTTATGGAAACTAGGTCCTAACCATAACTACCTCATCGATGAATGTGGTGAGTTGGCTGTTGATGGCTTTCTCGATGGCCTTCGCTGGGAACGGGAGCAGGGAGATTGGTCCGTGGGGTCCGCTGAGGGTTTCTTCAGGAGGGGGTTGATCTCCGTGTGTTTCCAGTTGTCAGGGAACGAGGCGGTTGCTAGGGAGCGGTTGATGGTGTGGCAGAGCATGGGTGCGATGGTGTCGGCGACTCTGTTGAAAATGTGGTGAGGGCAGGGGTCCGTAGGGGCCCCGGAGTGGATTGACTTAATCGTCTTCAGTGTGTCTTCGGTGGTGAGGACTGTCCAGTTGTCGATCGCTGGCTTCAGGTTGTCGGGGGTGGTTGATGAGGGTTCAGTTTGTTGGTTGTCTTCGTCGAAGTTGTCATAGATGCTCTTGATTTTGTGGTGGAAAAAGGTGCTGAGTTTGTCGCAGAGGTCTTGTGAGGGAGGGACATTGGTGGACTCTCTAGTGGGTTGGGCGAACTCCTTGATGACGTTGAAGAGTTCTTTGCTGTTGTGTGCATGAGTGGAGATTCTGTCTTCAATCGCTTTTTTCCTCCTTTTTTTTTGAGTTGGTGGTGGGCGTTGGTGGTGGCTCTGAAGTTGTTGTGGGCTTCTGTGGATTTGGTGATCCTCCAGGCCTTTTCGAGGTGGCGGCAAGTGCGTCTAGACTCTCGAAGTTCGGTGGTGAACCATCTCACTTTCTTGGCATGGGTGTTGTTGTTTTTCTTGAGGGGGTCTATGGTGTTGGCACTGTTGGAGATCCATCTGTGCAGGGTTCGGACTGTGGTGTTGGGGTTTTCGGTTTCCCCGATAGTTGGGGTGGAGTTCTGAGTGATGAGGTTAGCTGGTCGTCGGTGATTCTGGTCCAGTTTCTTCATGGGAGCAGGTGCTGGTGTCTGTGGATGGTGGGTGTTCTGAAGGTGAAGTGGACACATCGATGGTCAGTTCATGGGAGTTCGGTGGTGTAGCTGAATGTGATGGAGTTTCCTGTTGTGAAGAGGGGGTCGAGGGTGTGTCCTCATCAGTGATGGCATTTGAGATGTCATCAGTGATGTCACTGACTATGTCATGAGTGATGCAATATGTGAGGTCATAAGCAGTGCATTGCACGAAGGTGTAAGTTATAGTTAGCTCAGGTAACTATAACTGCTGAATTTCTATGGGTTTGTGTGTTTCAAATGCCAATGTAACTATAATGTCCCTGTAATCTTTGGGTTTTTTATTGAATTTCTAAGGCTTTTTTAAAGTTACTATTTCCTAACTATAACGTCCCTGTAACCTTTGACTTTTTCAGTGAAATTCAACGGTTTTTCAAATTCCATTTCTAAAATATTATGTTCCTCTAATGTTTAGTTTGTTTAGATAACTTGTGGGGTTTATTTTTAATACTAAGGGAATTACAATTTATTTTTATTTTGAAATTAGATTTCTTTGTACTGTAGACATTCTTTTTTGTATATAAATATACTTTTTTATGTTTAAAAACATAAAAATCGCATATGCGGTTAATGTAAAGCATATAATGTTTTTTTATATAATTACGTACATTTAATTTAAAAAATATATTTTTAAGGTACCACGGTACCTTTGTGGGTCCGTAAAGATAAATGGACTACTACTCTACGGTTTTTACTCCCGATCATGTGATAGCAACAAATCCGCGACTATGAATTCGCAGATTCGCCGCATAGGTACACTCCTCCATTTTCATTATTGACGTCAGAGTGAACATATTTACAAGTATATATAAACCACCTTATATCTCTTTTTCAAAAACACCCAACCCTTGCCTTCTGATTGGATACATTAAGACTTCACCCTCCTACACAGAAAACCACACCCAAAAGCTATTACTTCTCCAGTGAAGTCTTTAGAAGAAGGATTGAGAACCAGCACTGCAACTGAAGCTACATCGTCCATCCAAGATGAGCATCCACAACCACGCAGAAAAGAAAATGATGTGTGGAAACACTTTACTATACCATCTGGGGAAAAGAAGGTACCAGCAAAATCCGTGAGGCGCAATATTTGCAGCAAGCAGTTACCCAGAGGCACTGTAAAGAAGTATTCACATAGGACAAGTTCCGTATGGAAGCAATTAAAACAATTCATGAAAGGGTCTAAAAACATGATGTGAGAGAAAACAATTGCAGCAGAACAGTCAACCTCAACAACAGGTTTCAGAGAACCATCATCAGCTGCAGTCATTACAATGTCACATGCCTGTGAGGAATTGAGTCACATGGTTATTTACTGGGTGAAATGCCACATGCTTGTCACTTTAAAAATGTCTCCTGTGGGTGTATTATTGGATACAGTGAAGAAGCATCACTGTTAGATTTTGTTTTTTTTGCTTCTAGTGACTACATAATGTTTGTTGAAGAGTGAAGCCAGTTGCTTCTTAACGTTTCCCCATCCTTAACCTTTTTACTACCCTGTTAATTTTTTGTTAAAAAAAAGAAGAAAACATTTTTTAAATCTGTTAATAAACCCTTCTAGAAAAAATGTTTTTTGTTAGAACCACTATCTACTAAAACAAAGAGCTAAATCTGTATTTTTAATTTGTCAGTGACTGTATCGGTGTGAGAGTGGGCGTCAGTGTGTGCATGAGTGTGTCTTATTGATGCATTACTGTTTCACTGGGTGTGTCAGTGCCTGCGTTGGTGTATGCCTGGCAGTGTCAGTGTCTGCATTAATTTATGCCCAGGTGTGTCAATGTATGCATTAGTATCACCCTGTATGCATCAGTGTGTGTCAGGGTGTGTTATTGGATGCATTAGAGTGAGATTAGGTATGTCAGTGCCTGCATTGGTGTATGCCTGGGTATATCAAAATCTGCTTTCGTACATATGCCTAGGTGTGTCAGTGTATACGTCACTAGATGTCCAGGTGTCTCATTGTATGCATTAGTGTTTTGATGGGTATGTCGGTGTCTGTATTGCTGTATGCCTAGGTGTGTCAGTGCCTGCACTGGTAGGTTCCTGGGTATGACAGTGTGTGCCTGGGTGTGTTACTGGATGCATTAGTGTTTGGCTGGATGTGTCAGTGTCTGCACTGCTGTATACCTCCGTGTGTTAGTGTCTGCATTGTAGGTTTCTGGGTGTGTCAATGTATGCTTCAGTGCGTGCCTGGGTATGTCAGTGTTTGCGTCAGTGTGTGCCTGGGAGTGTTAGTGTATTCATTACTGTGTGCCTGGATCTGTTAGTTTATGCATCAGTATGTGCCTGGGTTTGTTAGCATAGGTGTGAGTCTGGGTTTGTCAGTGTTGGCATCAGTGTGTGCCTGAGTGAGTTATTTTATGTATTACTGTTTGGCAGGGGGTGTCAGTCTCTGCATTGCAGTATGCCTGGGTGTGTCAGTGTCTGTATTGGGAGGTCCATGGGTGTGTCCATGTGTGCATCTGATTCTGTTCATGTGTCCATCAGTGTGTTACTGGGTGTGTTATTGGATGCATTAGTGTTTGGCTGGTTTTGTCAGTGTCGGCATTGGAGTGTGCCTGGGTGTGTGAGTGTCTGGGTGTATCAGTGTGTGCCTGGGTGTAATATTGGATGCATTAGTGTTTGGCTGGATGAGTCAGTGCTTGTATCGGTGTGTAGTTGGATATGTCAGTCTCTGCATTGATAAGTACCTGGTTATGTCAGTGTGTGCATCAGTGTGTTCCTGGGAGTGTTATTGGATGCATTTGTGTTTGGCTGGGTCTGTCAGTGTCTGCATTGCTGTCTGCTTAGGTGTGTTAGTGGCTGCATTGGTAAGTTTATAGATGTCCTAGTGTGTGTGTCAGTGTGTGCCTGGGTGTCTTATTGGATGCATTAGTGTTGGATGGGCGTGTCGGTGTCTGCATTGCTGTATGACTGGGTGTGTCAGTGTCTGCATTAGTAAGTCCCTGGGTGTGTCAGTGTGTGCATATCAGTGTGTGCCTGGCTGTGTTATTTGATACATTAGTGTTTG
Organism: Triturus cristatus; assembly: GCF_964204655.1. NCBI lineage: Eukaryota > Metazoa > Chordata > Amphibia > Caudata > Salamandridae > Triturus > Triturus cristatus. The sequence continues at coordinate 688,713,638 of NC_140590.1, read as the reverse complement.
GCTGGGTGTGACAGTGTCTGCATTGCTGTATGCCTGGGTGTGTTGGTGTCTCCATTGGTAAGTCTGTGGGTGTGTCAGTGTGTGCATCAATGTGTGCCTGGGTGTATTATTGGATGCTATGAGGTTTGACTGGCTGTGTCAGTTTGTGCATCAGTGTTTGCCTGGGTGTGTTATTGGATGCATTAGTGTTTGGCTGGGTGTTTCAGTGTCTGCATTGCTATATGCCTGGGTGTGTCGGTGTTTGTATTGAAAGTCTCTGGGTGTGTCAGTGTATGCATCAGTGTGTGCCTGGGTATGTCAGCGTTTGTGTCAGTGTGCTTGGGTATATTAGGTCGTGCAATAGTGTGTGCCTTGGTGTGTTAGTGTATGCATCAGTATGTGCCTGGGTGTCTTAGCATATGCATCACTGTGAACCAGGGTATGTCAGTGTATGTATCAGTGTGTGCCTTGGCGTGTTATTGGATGCATTACTCTGTGGGTGGGTGTGGGTGTGTCGGCATTGCTGAATGCCTGGGTGTGTCAATGTCTGTATGAGTATGTCCCTGGGTGAGTCAGTGTATGCATCAGTGTGTGTCAGGGTGTGTCAGTGTATAAATCAGTGTGTGCCTGTGCAATCCTCCTTAGACATTCTCTGTACCTATACAGCTACTTCTTATGCCAGAAATAACATGTCTAAATCAACCCCCTCCTTAAAGTCAGGCACTAAGTCTCTGAATATATGAACTCACTCTTTCTTCTGCACTGGACACAGTAGTGGTGCTCACAACGTTTTTGCTTAACTCAAACAGCTATTTGGCCTTCAAGTGCCCCTCCTTGACACTCCAGCCAACCAGACTCTCTTAGACTCACTTTTTCTCTCCTCTGCACCTAGCTGGGGCAGCTACTGCCTCAGGTCCCACTCAACCTACTATCCTCAAGACCCTCGGGGGACTGGGTTTGGGAAAAGACAGTACTTCCTGCACTGTATCCAATAGGGAAGTCTCTCTCTAGGGGATCCCTTTCTATTCTGGAGACTGTACCCTCTCATTTCTCCACTCTTCCCCCTCCTTCTGAAACCCACTACCCTTTGGGACCCTGATTCTGTGGTCAACTACATCATAGTTCTCGCTTTTTTGAAGAGTGCTGAAGTAGTCAAACTATTCTTGTGTTGCAGGTTGCATTCTGCAGATGTCCCCCAGGGCTCTAAGGGCTAACTAGTACTCAACCTAGGATGTACACATGAGTAAATGGCTCTGTGAATGGTCTTATGGTTGTGGGAGCGAGTATGGACGTCACTGTCTGTGATAGTGTAGCTGGATCTGTAAGTGCCTCCCTGACTGTGTAAGCATGTGCAAATTACATACTATTAAATTACATACTATAGGCAAATACCCACCTCTAATTTCAAATGCATTCCTTCAACTAGTATAATAAAATTGATATACATTAGGTATAGCAATTCCTCTTTCTCCTTTCCTGTTCACTGTATTTTTAGTTAATATTCTCATCTAAGCTGCCTTCTACTTTCCCTTATAGTATACTGTCTAAAAGCTACACATTTTCTTTCACCTTACATACACTCACTATTTTTTTCACTATTTTTTTCTAAATATAATTGTATGTACTGCAACCTAATTAACATTCCTGTAAAGGCTCTTTGCTGTTCTCTCAGTTTTATTTCTATGTCTGGTAACATCTGTTTTCATCGGAAATCTCCAGTCAGGACTCCTGTAAACCACCTCCTCTCTCAGTAGAAAAGCAGAGACCCCTCACCATGTATTCTTACTTATGCTGCTCTAGTTAACAAATCAAAGGCTTGCTTTCATCTTTCTTTTTTGTTATGCCACTTCTAAATGGTCAGAATTTCTTTAAGCCTTTCCATGTTTCCTGCGCAGAAGTACAATTTGGATGGGTTTTTTCACTAATCTGCGTATCCACCTCGATGCTCAGCGTGGCCCCCAGTGTAACTTTGTAGCGAGTTTCGTGGATTTACACGGGGGGCCTGTGCTGGAGCCCATGACGGCTCTGTGGATCTTGCAAGTGACCCAAAAATGTTTTCGGGCAATTTAGTGCCCAATAAACATGCTTTCACCTCATTTATAACATACACAAGGGATCAGGAAAGCTCTAATCTGAACCTTTCAATTAGTATATAAGCAAAGTTTCAGCCCTACGGACTGTTTCCTGCGATGTCAAGTTGCAGCCAGCCCATCAGGACCTTGCTGTGGCACATGGAGCCGCGGATTCACCGCGGGTGGATCTGTGCAGTGTCCGCGTCCCTAGATATACAAATTTGTTTCTTTTAATATCTCTATAACTACGGAACAGGTTAACACCAAATAACAAAAAGGTCGCTTTCTGGACCAAGAACTACCTTATTGCCAAATTTGGAATGTAATTCCATCCAGCGGTTCGGGCTGTAGTCATGTTCAAAATCCCTATGGGAATTAACATGGGAAATGCAGTTTTTTTGTCCACACTTTTTCTCAGATCACCCCGAAACATTCCATGCAAAACTAGAATTATTATTTGTCAAATATTGCTAAAGTTTTAGGCAACTCAACAGAGTTTTTCGTATGGAAACTAGGTCTTAACTATAAATATCTAATGGTGAACGCCAGTGGGTAAGAGGTTATATATCTAAACGAACTATTACCCACTGATAGTTGTCAGTAGGTATGTATATATATATATATATATATATATATATTATCTACTGGCGGTCGCCAGTAGATATTTATAGTTAGGACCGTGTTTCCATAGGAAATCCGCAACATTCTATTTAGAATAACTTTGGCGCCGGTTGACGAATCCTCGCGAAATTTTCAAAACAGGTGGGGCGCTCCGCTCCGCTCCTACCCTGAAAGTCTCGGGGGGATTCGTAAAGCGGGGGCAGAGAAAAAAGGGGGGTCCCAAAACGCGTTTTCCCCATGCAATTTTCCATAGGGACCTTTAGTCCAAGGTCCAGCCCGAACGGCTGAACAGAATTACTTGAAATTTGGCAGAGAGGTAGTCCTCAGCTCAGGGATGTGCCTTTTGCATATATGGAGTCAATCTGTTCAGTAGTTCCTGAGAAAATTGCAGTTAAAAGCACATACATATCTATAGCCGGGCACCGTGCGTGCACCGTGCGAGCACCCTAACGTGCGCGAGGGTAATTCTGATTGGTGGTTACATGTTAGTCAACGTTCGAATCGGTCGAAATCAGGAAGTGTCGGCCGCCATTTTGTTTGTTTTCAGTGCGAGAGTGAAAAAGGAAGGTGGCGAACGTGAAAAGGGGGCAGGGTAGAGAGTTCCTGACCCCCTAGCCTTTGTCAGGGGGTCCCTGAAGGACCCCGAAGGCAGAAAAAAACATTTTAATTTTTAAAAAAAAAAAATCGCAGGGGTGCGCACACGGTGAAAATCCCCCCCCCCCAAAAAAAATGTTTTACATTATTTTAATACTTAGTTTATTGTAAAATAAATATATAAAAAAAATAATAATACATACATAACTTAGCATTTAAAAAACCGTACAAATTCACTGAAAAAACCATAGGTTTCACACACGTTATAGTTAGGAATTAGCATTTAAAAAACCTTGCAAATTCACTTAAAAAACCATAGGTTTCACACATGTTATAGTTAGGTGGATATTTCACTCGTAAAAAACCAATGAAATTCCCCCGTTATAGTTAGTTCAGATAACTATAACTAGCGCGGCCGCCACTCTATCACAAGGATGATGTCATCAGTGATGTCATGAGTGATGCCACTGACCATGTCATGAGTGATGTAATATGTGACGTCATCAGCAGTGGATTGCGGGCGTGCGAGTTATAGTTATCTGAACTAACTATAACGGGGGAATTTCATTGGTTTTTTACGAGTGAAATATCCACCTAACTATAACATGTGTGAAACCTATGGTTTTTTAAGTGAATATATATATATATCTATACATATATATTACCGGTTTGAAAGTGAGGCTTCTGAAGAGAGGAGAGAATTCCTTGAAACGCGTCAAGCCAATGGACAAAACAATGTTATGGGAAACTGCCTGCCATGCCGTAAATAACGGATGTTTTCTTACCTGCAGTTTGTGTACGGCCTCAATCTGCTGATGCAATTTTGGGTGATATATATATATATATATCAAGGTCCACAGTTTGTGCACAAATAAGCGCACTCCACACTGGGGGAAAATAAAGCCTAGCACTTCAAGGCGGCAAGTTTCTTTCATCAATCAAACAGCCCATCGCGTTTCGGAATACATTTCCTTGGTCACAGGCCATCAGCAATAGTTACAAGGTTTCACGAAACTGCCACCACTGCTTAAATATCTTTAATAACACTCAGGTGAGTATGACATCAACAAGCAGTGCATGCTGGTATTCACAGTCCCAAAATCCATTTAACTTTAAAATGCTGCTGTAAATATTAAATAATCGTCATTACCCTTGATAAGGTTGAAATGAAAAAGTGCTCTCTTGAAATGGATATATCGGCTCCCAGTATTCCGCCTGGCCTCGACATCACGAAGCCGCAAACCCGCCTTACATAACAGGCAGTGGTGCGCTAAAACGGCTGGACGGCCGTATTATTAAGGTCCACAGTTTGTCCACAAATAAGCGCACTCCACACTGGGGAAAAATAAAGCCTAGCACTTCAAGGCGGCAAGTTTCTTTCATCAATCAAACAGCCCAACGCGTTTCGGAATACATTTCCTTGGTCACGGGCCAGCAGCAATAGTTACAAGGTTTCACGAAGATGCCAGCACTGCTTAAATCTCTTTAATAACACTCAGGTGAGTATGACATCAACAAGCCGTGCATGCTGGTATTCAGCCGGCTGCTTTAATCTTGGAAAGAATGATTTCACCATGACGGTGCCACTTCAGAAACGGGAGGCTCCGCCACTGTTTTGAGAGAAGGCCTGCTGGCTGGAAATTTCTCGATAATTGCTGGGCAGCCAGGGTTTGCGTGAGTTGCAGAACTCATGCACAGCCGGACGGAGTGAAAACAATCCACAGGCTGCTACATTGGGGATTGGAACAATGAGCACACCAGGTACAGTGCCTTAAAGGTGAAATGTGATTGACTGACATTTGGCACGACGTGGAACTGTTCCTTTTAAAGCCAGTAATTGTCGGTTTGTTTTCATTGAGGCTTATTAAGGCAAACAATGATTTTGAAGAATGATGGACATTACGAGGCATCATAAGTGAGTTGCAGTGCATTATGGACATTGGAGTCCTTTTAGAGACAGGATTATTAACCAGGACTATAAAAACTCAAACAGTATATAACATTGGGCATTAGCCGAGTTATTGCAAGAATATTATTTCAGTGAAAATGTTTCCTGGCTCCTGATATGTGATAAAAACAGTCTTTAACGTAAATGATTTGTGATGCACTCGTAGTCCCTTTTCACTGTTGACGATCCCAGTGTATTTAAAACCCAATGTCACTACCCCTCGTATTTGCATATGATTAAGACCAACTTGGAGATCGAAACGCGTAATGCTTTGCCTGTGGAAAATTACAATTTCTTACCTGATGTCTGACTGGAGGGCTTGATTCCTCGCTTGGGATGTTGCGTGAATATTGTATATATATATATATATATATATATATATATCTTCAGAGCAACTCGGCAGTGTCCCCCACCAGAGTATCCACAGCAAAAAGGGATTCCACAGCACGGCAAGGTAGTTCAATTTGGGTTTATTTCATTTTCTTCAAACACCAGGTGCAAAACAGCAGGGACGGTCGACGCGTTTCGGCGAATGCCTTCAACTGGACCATAGAGTCCCATAGTCTAGACAGTCTTTTTTTAAAGTGATAGAGTGCAAAACATTTTTTTTTTTTTTTTTAAAAGGATTACCTTGTTTGTTTCAATAGACTAGAATGTTAACCCCTCATTCGACTTGTGTGAGTCTGGCATAAAATAAGTGCCATTTTTCTTTTAATTTTACTTTTTTTGTTATGTGTGAATATACAAACAATGTTGGCGGTGTTTTCAGTAAAGTACTCATCCTTATATCGGCATAAGAGAAATTCGAAAGACTTTCACACATAGACATAAAACGTGATGAACTCGAGAATTATTCAAATCATGCTCATGTTTGTATACACATTCAAACTGGAGAAGACTACTGAGTTGAAGCTGTAACTAGATTATGGATCGGGCTTTAGACTTAATCGATGTTTAAGAAAATACAGTTAACACTTGAGACCATGGCCTCCAATAGCTCTATCCCAAGCAATTAAGACCCACATGCATCAAAGCAAAAGCCAGTCGCAAACGGGCAGATTCTCAGAATCTGCCCCATTGCGACTGGGATTTTTGCATTTGGGATGCATCATCCCAAATGCAAAAATCGCAATTTAAGGAATCTCTAAATTGCGATTCCTTAAATTGCTATTGCATTTAAGGAATCCCAAATTGAGATTCCTTAAATGCAATGCATGAAAGTTTAAAAATTAGCGATTTCGCTAATAGGGGGAGCAAATTACCATGAAGTTGAACTTCATGGTAATTTGCAAAAACTTTGAAAAATGCACTAAAGTGCATTTTTCAAAGTTCCATTTTACACACACACATGCCCTTGGGGCATGTGTGTGTGCAAGATGTATTCATATGCAGATTTCAGGGGTGCAACAGGGTGTCTTTTTGACGCCCTGGCACCCTTGAAATAGCATGAGCAATTTGCAATTCTCTAATTGAGATTAGCAAATTGAGAAAGTCTTCCCATTCATTCCTATGGGCCTCTAGGCCCATAGGAATCATGGGGAGGTATTCCTTAATTGCGACTCGCAATTTGCGAGTAGCAATTAAGGAATGTTTAGAAATCGCTATTTTGGAAGCGATTTCTACATGCATAGCCTTTTGCTATTCCTTATTAGCGAATCCTTATTTTTCGCTATTAAGGAATCGCAAACGGCATTGTTGATGCGTGTGCCAGCAAGTTCCTAAAAGTCTGGGATAAAATGAGAAAGTGACCTGTGCAATGTGCAATTTGCATATCAACAAGACAGGATGCTATAACCTCATGAGACATGTGTTAAAACCTAAAGTGCACTAAGTGCAAGTAATGTTGTGCAAATTAGCAGGTTCAAACTCATAAGTGCAAATTGCAATAACTGTCGCATAGTGCAAAAATATTGTACAAAATAGCAGTTTCGACCTCATAAGATATGTATATTTTTTGTGTAAGATGTATTTTTAAATGCTACAGGTTAAAGTAACTAACACATAGAGCAGATATGTTGTGCAAGATTGCATTTTCAGGATTAAAAAATACTTTGTCATTTTCCAAATTTGATATTTTCCAAATTCCTCATAACTTTTAAAAAACTATATTTTATGTATATTGACTTGGGATATGCCACAATCCAATTATTCACTGTATATTTCTTCAAATTCAGTCTATTTTCAGTCTTGTTCTTACAGCCATGATTTTTTCCAAGAGTCATACTTGTCATTCTCCCTGATTTCTCCATGAGCAAGTTGATTGTCAAAATTAAGACTAGGACTTCTATAGGTTTTATAGGTGAACATGTAATTCTGCATCCAAATTGTGGCCAAAAGGTTTTTCTGTTCCCAGAGCTATTATGAATTTGGACTCTGCTCCTCTGTGTTCCAGGGTTTTATCACCACCTCTTTCATTTTGTTTAATCACTTTGGCTCCGAAGTATATATATATATATATATACATATATATATATACATATATATATTACCTACTGGCGGTCGCCAGTAGGTAGTTATAGTTAGGACCCTGTTTCCATAGGAAAACCGCAACATTCTATTTTGAATAACTTTGGCGCCGGTCGACGAATCCTCGCAAAATTTTCAAAATAGGTGGGGCGCTGCGCTCCGCTCCTACCCTGAAAGTCTCGGGGGGACTCGTCATGTGGGGGCTGAGATAAAAGGGGGGTCCCAAAACACGTTTTTCCCATGCATTTTTCCATAGGAACTTTAGACACAGCTACAGCCCGAACGGCTGAACAGAGTTCCTTGAAATTTGGCAGAGAGGTAGTCTACAGGTCAAGGAAGTGCCTTTTGTAGGTTTGGTGTAAATCTGTTCAGTAGATTCTGAGAAAATAGCCTTTAAATCAATATATATATCTGAGCCAGCTTACGGTGCGCTTACGGTGCGCTTACCGTACGTGTACAGTGACGTGCGCGAGCGCGATTCTGATTGGCTGTTCGATCTAAGTAAACATTCGAATCGGTCGAAACCAGGAAGCGGCGGCCGCCATTTTCTCTCTCGCACTCTGAGGGGGGCAGCAAAAACAAAGACAAAAACCATCTAAAGGGGCAGTATATTCAGTCTTTAACCACCCAGCATCGATATAGGTGTCCCCAAACAACCCCCAAGGCCAAAAAAACAATTTTATTTTTTTTCGAAAAATCGCCGATTACGCTTACGGTTAAAATTATAAAAAAAAAAAAAATTATCCACACTCTCCACACCCCGTGTGCAAATGGTGCCCAAAGTTCACCATTTGTGCATGGCTTATATTTACACGAAATAGTACAAATGAATACCTTTTCACAACGAAGCGCATAATATGTCCCCCATGTGCGCACGGTGCGCGAAGCGCATCGTGCGTACATGGCCCATCCCGCATAACGTGGGCACGCGGTGCGCGCAGCGCACCGCGTGACCACCGTGCGTGCACGGCACTAACTGCGTAAAGTGGGCGCGCGGTGCACGAAGCGAAATGTACAGCTAACTATAACTTGTGTGAAACCTATGGTTTTTTCAGTGAATATATATATATATATATATATATATATATATATATATATATATATTACCTACTGGCGCTCCAGTCCGCTCCTATTCTGAAAGTCTCGGGGTGCTTCGTTGAGAGGGGGCTGAGAAAAAAGGGGGGTCCCAAAACATGTTTTCCCTATGCAATTTTCCATAGGAACCTTTATTCGCAGCCCGAACTGCTGAACGGAATTACACCAAATTTGGCAAAAAGGAAGCCCTTGGTGCAGAGTCGTGCCTTTTAGTTAAATGGTATAAATCCGTTTGGTAGTTCCTGAGAAAATCAAAAGTAAAATCACATATATATCTAGGCGGACCTTAACCACACATCTCATCGTGAGATCTGATTGGCTGTCAGCACTTCATCCAAGAAGCATCTTGGGACCAATATACATGATAACACCTCGTTAAAAAGCATTGCAGTTAATAGAAGGTTTTAAGACTTTAGTTACATTATAAATCATTTGTTGATGGTACCATACTCATTTTAAGAATTGTGGTGTGTTCTAAGGTGATTTTACCATGTGAAAAAGCCTTCTGCTGGGATATCATGAATCATGTTTGAGAGAAAACTATTTTCTCATGCTTTTCCAACAGAGGTTTGGAAGGTGATCTATAAGCTAAACTGAGAGCATATTTTCTGTAAATTCACATTATCTTTCTCAGTCATGTGAGAATGAAGTTTGACATTCTCAGTAAAACATGTACTTCCAACAAGAGCAGAGACTGTCAGTTGATTCCTTTGTGTTCTACTGCAACTTCCCAGAGTGTTCTAAAGAGCAACTAAAGCGCTAACAGTCCTACTTATGACAAACGTATTGCACACCTGAAGCCATCTTGATTGGAATAAAGTGGTAACTCTTAAAACATTTAATATAAATAGGAACAAAATGAGAGGGTTCATTTTGCTGTAGAAAGTATGATTAGTGCTGCAGAAAGAAAAATTAGGGCACATTTTGAGTGACTTCTCAAATCCTCTTCTATTTCATTAAAAGATTCTGACATGCAGACTGAAACATGCACTTTCAATACCAGCAGCAGACTTCCCTCGTGAGCAGTAGCTTTACTGCAGTGATCTAATGAGCAACTAGAGTGCTAACATTCTGAATTTATGGCAAATGTGTGACACATCTGAATGCCTTCTTGATGGAATCAAAGTAAAAAACTGAAAGTATTTCCTACTGAGGAGACTGTAGTAAATGAGGAAATTAGGAAACTTCATAACAAATAAGTCTCCCAAGAAGGCCACCAGAGACAAAAGAGTCTAAATGTAGCACAAATGAGACCCAGATGAAGCCCAAGTATAACCCAATGACAGAATGTCCCAGAGTGTTCTAAAGAACAACTAGAGCACTAACAGTCTTACTTATGACAAAAGTATGGCACACCTGAAGCCATCTTGATTGGAATAAACTGGTAACACTTAAAACATTTAATTTAAAAAGGAACACAATGAGGGGGTTCATTTTGCCATAGAAATTATGATTAGTGCTGAAGAAAGAAAAATGAGGGCACATTTTGAGTGACTTCTCAAATCCTCTTCTATTTCATTAAGAAATTCTGACATGCAGACTGAAACATGCACTTTTAATACCAGCAGCAGACTTCCGTGGTGAGCAGTAGCTTTACTACAGTGATCTAATGAGCAACTAGAGTGCTAACATTCAGAATTTATGGCAAATGTGTGACATATCTGAATACCTTCTTGATGGAATCAAAGTAAAAAACTGAAAGCATTTCCTAATGAGGAGACTGTAGTACATGAGGAAATTAGGAAACTTCATAACAAATAAATTTCCCAAGATGGCCACCAGTGACAAAAGAGCCAAAATGAAGCACAAATATCATCCAGATGTTGCCCACATGTAGCCCAATGACAGACGTATGCAAAACACTTTTTATATTTTGTGTTTTTGCAGTTTTATTTAGTGCAGACTTGTCAGGTATTGGAGTGCTTTACATGAGCATTGGTTACATCACACAAGAGCAAATTCATTTTGGTTGTAGACATGGGGAGATTAAGTGATTTAACCAGAATCACAGAATGTCAAGCTGAAGCAGAAACTCCAACCTGGTTCCCCAGTTGCAAAGTCTGCTGCTCTGGAAGTAACACCACATCCTCTCCCCTAAGTGCAACATTTAATCAAGTGGTCAACTGGATAAAAAAACATAAAGATAACAAATAATTTAAAAGTGCTTTGTCGCTATTTGAAAACTCTGACAATATGTCCTCATTTTAGTTTTTTAGAGCACTAGCCATAATTTTGATGCAAATAAGATCCTCTCATATATGTAATTTCTAAAGGAAATGCTCTAAATATTACAGTTTTGATTACATCACGATGACGTCAGGCGTTCCACACTTTTGTAATAAATATAGAATGTTAGCAATCTAGTTGTTCATTAGGATACTGTTGAGAGGCAGAGGCCAGGGGCACGGACTCTGAAAATTGAAGGCAGGTAGGAGGGTGCAGAGGCAACAATTTGACCACACTGGGCAGGCAGGAAGGGCAGTGGCAGCACAACAGACTATGGAGGGCAGTGGAAAGGGGGCAGGGGCAACAAACCAACAATACAGGACTGGCAAGAGAGGCTGTGGCAATATAATAGACCGTTGTGGGCAGAAGGAAGAGGCAGTGGTAGTACAACCATACATGCCAGCAGACCCGATTCAGTCAGAAAACGTCTAATGTTTTTAAGCTCAAATGGGCTTTATTTGATCTGTCTCCTGTCTACAATCTCCTCTTTTTCAATGTAACTCAAAGGGGAAAATCAATATCCCAGGTTTTTTTCAAAATCTCCCTCTTACCAAGTTCAAAATGTTCGCAAGTATGGTACATTGGATCATGGACGGCAGGAGGAATTGGGGTAGGGACATGGACTCGGATAACAGAGGACAGGAGGGACATGGAGAGGTGCACCAAACTGACCCTACAGGGCAGGCATCAGGGTTTGCAGAAGCACAATACACCACACAGGGCATGCGGGAAGGGAGTGCAGCACAACAATCCATAGAAAGCAGTAGGGAGGGGACAGGACCATGCACATGGACAACAGAGAACAGAGGGGAAAGAGACAATGGTAGCTAGCTGACCATAATGGACAGACAGGAGAGAAAGCTGCAGCATAACAGACCATAAAGGGCAGGAGGGACGGATCAGGGGCATTGCAACGAAACAGACAAGCCAGGAGGGAGAGAATAGGGGTCTGGACATGGAAACAGAGGGCTGGGGACAAGGGGGCAGGGCAGGAGCAGCAAGATGACCATGGAGGTCAGGCAGCATGGGCACTAGAAGCAAGACACACCATGGAGAGCAACAGTGAGACTATGATGGCATGCACACAGACCATGGAGTGAAGGTGGGAGGGGGTCAGAGGCAGCTAGCTGACCACACAGGGAAGGTGGGAGGGGCCGTGGCAGCACAGAAGACCATGCATGGCAAGTGGGAGGGTGAGTGACAGCACAATGGCTATGATGGGCAAGAAGGAGGGTGCAGGGGCATGCACAAAGGACCATGGAGGATAGAAGGGAGGGTCAGGACCTGGGCACAGACAAGAGAGTTCAGGGGAAGGGGCCTCACAACAGACCACGCTGGGCAGGCAGGAGGAGCAGTTGCAGCACAACAGACCAGGGAGGGCTGAAGGGTGTGGCAGTAAAATAGACCATGGAGGACAGGAGGAAGGGGATAGGGGCATGGAATGTGGACAGGCAGGGTGGAGGTGGCAGGGACAGGTTACAGTCATCTGACAATGCTAGGCAGGTGGGAGGGGGGTGGCAGCTCAACAGAACACTCAGAGTAGATAGGAGTGGCAGGTCCATGGAACATGGTGGGCAAAAAGGATGGAGCAGGGGCATGCACAAAGACATCGGAGGGCAAGGGGAAGGAGAATGAGGGCAGCAAGCTAGGCACAGAGGCTAAGCAGGAGGTCAATGATGGGGCATAGAATTGGGCAATGGAGGGCAGGAGGAGTGGACTGGTACATCATGCTAAATGGAGGGCAGTGGTAGCACATCAGACCATGCATGGCAGGAGGGAGGAGGCTAGTCCATGGATTCAGACAACAGAGGATAGGAAGGAGGTGGATGGGGCAGCAACTAACTGTTCAGAGAAGGCAGGTATTAGGAACTTTATTGTTTTTTAAATGTGTGTCTGTGCGAACTACTTAAAATATGAACAAGTATGCAGCAAAATCTCACTTTTATTCAGGAAGAAGAGGACGTTTGTAACTGTGACTCCGTGCTCACTTGGCAGAAACACCCTCTGACCCTCCACCTCCCATCGCAAAATGTAATGCCCGTGAAAAGTGTAGGTGAACGCAGTGTTATATAGAATATAGTCCTGAGAGCACGATTGAAAATGAAAACTAGATATATTGTATGGAATAAACTATGCACCAAAAAGTGTGATATAAGATGAACCGGGGTGTGAAATATAATATGCAATACATTGTGCGCAATGACAGATTCATTGGAGAGCGCAAGATAGCACAGGCACTAGCGCGTGCTATGCGATATGCACCTTGGAGTGTAATATGCACAGGGCCAAACTAGTCTCTAAAGTTGTAATATAAAATATGTGCTTGGGAGTGTAACGTTGCATATGCACTGTGACAAAGATATGGATCCCAGATTGTAATATGTATGGCATAGCGCTGTGCGTTATAACATCGGCATCGAGGAAGGCACGTTAGATGGGGCAATATAACCCGTGCGAAGGCAAGTGTGGCATGACATATTCACGGGGTGGTGTTACAGTGCACATGGGCTAGGGAGTGTCATAGCATCCGCACTAGCTGGTGGACTGCAACACAGAGGTGCGTGGCACTCGGCGGGCACTGCTGGGTGTAACACAGCATTGGGTTCAGCCAGGAGCGCGCTGTGACTCTCAAGTGAGGTTTGTCTCCTTTCCAGAGAGTAAAATAAAAAGCATTACACATCCGGCGGAAGATGTGTGTTTTATTAACCGCGAGGAGGGTTTTTTGGCATAGTTTTGGTCGAATTTTTGTCGATTCCTCTTTGAATGGCTTGGTGTGCGTGTGTATTAAATGTGCCAGTCAATAGCTACCCATGTTTGTATAAATAAACAACAAGGGTGTCTACTTGGAGAGCACCCACCGGCGGGGGCTCCGGGATTAGGCACGGTAGGGCTTCAGACATGTCAAAGCTTCACTAGCGGTGTAAATACATTCCACGTGGATTCATTGTATGCATAGTCGCCTTTTAATGAATATCACGCAAATCGTCATGGTGATAGGTACGTACGGTTTGTCCAGCATGTCCTAGGTGTTTCTATAAACATATTTAAATAAAATAATAAAAAAACAAAGGGCCATAAGTGGCCTGAGAAGGGGGGAACGCAGCCCCCTCCTAAAGAATAAAAAAAAAAAAGGCCATGCCCCGGGGGTTGGAGTCCCCGGGGCTGATTAAGGCCTTGGGAGGGGGTCCACACGGCCCCCTTTCAAAAAAAAGATTTTCTAAAACAAATATTAGGGGGCAGGCCCTGGGGGATGGGGTCCCCAGGGCCAATAAATTAGAAAAACAAGGGGGGCCACACAGCCCCCCTTCTTAAAAAATAAAAAATAGACTGGCATCGCGCCGGAGGCCACGCCTCCTCCTTGCAGTACTCTGCAAACGCGCCCCCTGGCGAGTTGTAAGTTGGGGAATTAATTCTCCTTCAATACTGAGGGTCCCTGAGGGCCAACTAGCCCAACAGGTTTCTCCAGTATGCACCAGGGAGCTGCGTTGCAGACAGGTGTTCTGAGGCCGCGCCCCTTTTTACACTTCTCTGCAACGCAGCTCTGTGGCACTTACTGGAGGTACCTAGTGGGCTAGTTTGACCCTAGGGACCCTTAGGATTCAAGGGGACTTAATCTCTCACCTTAGAATGGCCACAGGGCGCGTTTACACAGTGGTGAAGGGACGGGACGGGGCCTGAGGTGACGTGTGCAAACACGTCCTGCGGCGCGTTTTAAGTTGGGTAAATAATTCCCTTTCAATCCTCAGTGATGTCATTTGAGATGTCATCAGTGATGCCAGGAGTGATGTCACTGACCATGTCATGAGTGATGTAATATGTGATGTCATCAGCAGTGCATTGTGAGCGCGCAAGTTACAGTTAGCTGAACTAACTATAACGAGGGAATTTCAATGGTTTTGTACGAGTGAAAAGTCCAGCTAACTATAACGCCCCTGAAATCTATGTTTTTTTCAGTGAATATATATATATATATATATATATCTATATTCACAGAAAAAACCATAGGTTTCAGGGGTGTTATAGTTAGCTGCCCATTTCACTCGTACAAAACCATAGAAATTCCTCCGTTATAGTTAGTTCTGCTAACTATAACTCACGTGCCCGCAATGCACTGCTGATGATGTCACATATTGCATCATTCATGACATGGTCAGTGACATCACTGATAACATCACTGATGACATCTCAAATGACATCACTGATGACATCACTGATGACATCATCCACTGAATGTGGTTTAGTTTGAAATTTAAATATGTATTATATATATACCAATCTGTATTGAAGATTGAGTGGATATATAACTGTCTGGATGGAGGATTTAGTAGCTGTCTGACTGTCTTTTTAAGTGAGTAATTAAAAGTGTCTCACTTAATACATGGATAAGTAACTAAACTATGTGAATGTGTGCAGCACTGTCTCTGTTGTTGTATAACATGCTGCCTCAGTTGGTCACTAACTACATGAGTGTGTATATTAGTTATTGATTAGTTGGGTGAGTATTTGTATGGGACACTGAGTTTGTGTGTGGTTGGATGGGGTGTGTGTAACTCTATGCATAGATGTGTGAATGGTTGATTGACTAGGTGTATGGGTTTAAGAGTGCATGTGGAAACAGTTGTTTGGGTGACTGAGTGTATTTATTTGTGTGTTGGTGAGCGAATATATGCTTTAGTTGTACATCTTCAACAAAGTGAAAAAATGAAAGGCGTTGTATGTGAGAGTTGGTGTATATAAATAAGTTTGTGTAAGAGTCAGTGATTGTGAGAGTAAATATATGAATGAGTGTATAATTGTAATGGTGCTTTTTTAACATATTAACGATGAGTTACTATGTGTTTGAATAAATGATGTGTCGTTGTATAATTGTGTAAGTGAGTACATTTAAGGGCGATACATTTTTTTCATGAGTGAGTAGGATGACTGCATAACCGACTAAGATGACTGCTGATGTGTCAATGTCTATATATGTGTATAAGTGCATTTGATAGTGTTCTATTAATTAATGACTGCATGTATAGATGATTCTGTTGTTGAATGGGTAGTTGTGTGTGTAGACTTAGGAATCAGTAGGTGTGTATGTAGTAACTGGTATTGGTTTTTCAATGGTTTCAAATATGGTACTCTGTATTTTACAGTGAGTGATGAAAGGTTATACTAGTGTATGATGTGGTGTATCGGATTGTCAAGTGGATGATGTCATCAGTGATGTCATTTGAGATGTCATCAGTGATGTCATCAGTGATGTCACTGACCATGTCATGAATGATGCAATATGTGACATCATCAGCAGTGCATTGCGGGCGCGTGAGTTATAGTTAGCAGAATTAACTATAACGGAGGAATTTCTATGGTTTTGTACGAGTGAAATGGGCAGCTAACTATAACACCCCTGAAACCTATGGTTTTTTCTGTGAATTTCTAAGGTTTTTTAAATGCTAATTTCTAACTATAACGTCTCTGAAACCTATGTTTTTTTTCAGTGAATTTCAAAGGTTTTTTAAATGCTAACTTTTAAGTGTGATAGTAGTTATATCTATTTTTTGTACTGATTTTCTACAGTTTTTTAACTGTTTATTTATAAATATTTTATTCATTAAATAACATTATATATTTTTCTGAAAATTGCAAAAAAACATTTTTTAATTAAAACTAAAATATTGATTAATTTTCTTGTTTTCATTTTTTATTTTAATATATTTATATCATTTCCTTTTAAAAAAAATAAAAAATGTTCGCAGTCGCGCACTCAAAGTGTACACATCATGGTGGGTGCGCGCATTCTAGCCGCCATTTTAGAAAAGTCATGAAGGATCCGTGAATGGTGTGCGACGGCTGTGTGTTTTTCAGTTACATCATATACATTTCATATCACATGATATGCACGATTGGTATGCGACCAGTCTGCGACTCCAGCTCCCGCGCATTCGCGACACATGCGCATTACGGTACGAGATGTTTGCACGCTTGCGGGTCCCGCGTGACATCATATACGTGCTGGGGCACGGTGGGTGCGCGACTCCCGCAAAAAAAAATTATGTTCCAAAATGATATGTATGTGTCTTTAATATACATATTAAGGCAAGAATGTAAGATATTCATCAAAATAATATATTTGTACTTATAAGAAACTTATATTATTTTTAAATATATTTTCACGAAGTCGGGTGCGTGCGTCGTGAGTGCAGAAAACCAGGTCAGCAGAGCTGCTGTAGAGCCAGAGAACCAGGTCAGCAGAGCTGCTCTAGAGCCTAAGAACTAGTTCAGCAGAGCTGCTCTAGAGTCAGAGAACCAGGTCAGCAGAGCTGCTGTAGAGTCAGAGAAACCAGGTCAGCAGAGCTGCTTTAGAGGGATAGAACCAGGTCAGCAGAGCTGCTTTAGAGCCAGAGAACCAGGCCAGCAGAGCTGCTTTAGAGCCAGAGAACCAGGTTAGCAGAGCTGCTTTAGAGCCAGAGAACCAGGTCAGCAGAGCTACTCTAGAACCAGAGAACCAAATCAGCAGAGCTGCTTAAGAGCCATAGAACCAGGTCAGCAGAGCTGCTTTAGAGCCAGAGAACCAGGTCAGTAGAGCTGGTCTAGAGCCTAAGAACCAGGTCAACAGAGCTGCTCTAGAGCCAGAGAACCAGGTCAGCAGAGCTGCTGCAGAGCCAGAGAAACCAGGTCAGTAGAGCTGCTTTAGAGGGAGAGAACCAGGTCAGCAGAACTTCTATAGAGCCAGGGAACCATGTCAGCAGAACTGCTTCAGAGCCATAGAACTGGGTCAACGGAGCTGCTTTAGAGCCAGAGAACCAGGTCTGCAGAGCTGTTGTAGAGCCAGAGAACTAGATCAGCAGAGCTGCTCTGTAGCATAAGAACTAGGTCAGCAGAGCTGCTCTAGAGCCAGAGAACCAGGTCAGCAGACCTGCTGTAGAGCCAGAGAAACCAGGTCAGCAGAGCTGCTTTAGAGAGAGAGAACCAGGTCAGCAGAGCTGCATTAGAGCCAGAGAACCAGGTCAGCAGAGCTGCTCTAGCTCACACTGACTGACTGACACTGACAGACACTGACTGACACTGATTGACACTGACTGACACTGACTGACTGACACTGATTGACTGACACTGACTGACTGACACTGATTGACTGACACTGACTGACACTGATTGACTGACACTGACAGACTGACTGACACTGACTGACTGACATTGACTGACATTGACTGACACTGACTGACTACTCTCTACTACTCTACTACTGACTCTCTACTACTCTACTACTCTCTCTCTACTACTCACTCTCTACTACTCACTCTCTACTACTCTCTACTACTCTCTCTCTACTACTCACTCTCAACTACTCACTCTATACTACTCTACTACTCACTACTACTCTCTACTACTTACTCTCTACTACTCACTCTCTACTACTCACTCTCTACTACTCACTCTCTACTACTCACTCTCTACTACTCACTCTCTACTACTCTCTACTATTCACTCTCTACTACTCACTCTCTACTACTCACTCTACTACTTTCTACTACTCTCTACCACTCACTCTCTACTACTCTACTACTCACTCTCTACTACTCTCTACTACTCACTCGCTAACACTCTCTACTACTCACTCTCTACTACACTCTCTACTACTCTCTCTCTACTACTCACTCTCTACTACTCACTCTCTACTACACTCTACTACTCACTCTACTACTCTCTGCTGCTCTCTAGCACTCACTCTCTACTACTCTACTACTCTCTCTCTACTACTCACTCCCTACCACTCACTCTACCACTCTCTACTACTCACTCTCTACTACTCTCTCTCTACTACTCACTCTCTACTATTCACTCTCTACTACTCACTCTCTACTACTCGCTCTCTACTACTCACTCTCCACTACTCACTCTCTACTACTCGCTCTCTACTACTCTCTACTACTCACTCTCTACTACTCACTCTCTACTACTCTCTACTACTCTCTCTGCTACTCACTCTCTACTACTCACTCTCTACCACTCTACTACTCTCTACTACTCGCTCTACTACTCACTCTCTACTATTCTCTACTACTCACTCTACTACTCTCACCTACTCTCTACCACTCACTCTCTACTACTCTACTACTCACTCTCTACTACTCTCTCTCTACTACTCACTCTCTACTACTCACTCTACTACTCTATACTACTCACTCTGTACAACTCTCTACTACTCACTCTGTACTACTCACTCTGTACTACTCACTCTCTACTACTCTCTACTGCTCACTCTCCACTACTGATTTTCTACTACTCGCTCTCAACTACTCTTTACTACTCACTCTCTACTACACACTCTCTACTACTTGCTCTCTGCTACTCGCTCTCTACTACTCTCTAGTACTCACTCTAATACTCACTCTCTACTACTCTCTACTACTCACTCTCTACTACTCCACTACTCTCTACTACTCACTCTCTACTACTCACGCTCTACTACTCTACTACTCTCTACTACTCTCTCTCTACTACTCACTCTCTACTACTCACTCTCTACTACTCTCTCTACCACTCTCTACTACTCACTCTCTACTACTCTCTACTACTCACTCTCTACTACTCTCTCTCTACTACTCTCTACTACTCACTCTGCTACTCACTCTCTACTACTCTCTACTACTCACTCTCTACTACTCTCTACTACTCACTCTCTACTACTCTATACTACTTTCTACTACTCACTCTACTACTCACTCTCTACTACTCTCAACTACTCACTCTCTACTACTCACTCTCTACTACTCACTCTCTACTACTCACTCTACTACTCTCTACGACTCACTCTCTGATACTTTCTCTACTACTCTCTACTACTCTCTACTACTCACTCTCTACTCTCTATTACTCGCTCTCTACTCTCTACCTCTCTACCTCTCTCTCTACTACTCTCTACCTCTCTACCTCTACACCTCTACCTATACACCTCTACCTCTCTACCTCTCTGTACATGCACACATATGCACATATATATATGCATATATATGCATATGCATTTATATATATGTATGTGTATATATATATATATACATATATAAACATATAAATATAAATTCATGCAAACATATACATATACATATATGCATACATATGCATGGTATGTCGATGAAAGTTTGAAAAACTCTAATACAAGCAAAGCTAAAAAGCCACCTAATTACAAACAGAATTGCTTTAACTTAAACGAGGGTGAGACCTATTGCATTTTCAATGCTTGTTTACTTTGATTCCATCAAGAAGGCATTCAGATGTGTCACACATTTTCCATACATTCTGAATGGCAGCACTCTAGTTGTTCATTAGATCACTGTAGTAAAGCTACTGCTCACCAGGGAAGTCTGCTGCTGGTATTGAAAGTGCATGTTTCAGTCTGCATGGCAGAATTTTTTAATGAAATAGAAGAGGATTTGAGAAGTCACTCAAAATGTGCCCTAATTTTTCTTTTTTACTCACTAATCATAATTTCTATGGCAAAATGAACCTCCTCATTGTGTTCCTTTTAAATTAAACTACTTACTCTCTACTACTCACTCGCTACTACTTTCTACTACTCACTCTATACTACTCACTTTCTACTACTCTCTAGTACTCTACTACTAGTCTCTACTACTCACTCTCTACTTCTCTCTACCACTCACTCTCTACTACTCTACTACTCACTCTCTACTACTCTCTACTACTCTCTCTCTCTACTACTCCCTCTCTACTACTCACTCTACAACTCTCTACTACTCACTCTCTACTACTCTCTACCACTCACTCTCTACTACTCGTTCTCAACTACTCACTCTACTACTCTCTCTACTACTCACTCTCTACTACTCTCCACTACTCACTCTACTACTCTCTACCACTCACTCTCTACTACTCTCTCTCTCTACTACTCCTCACTCTCTACTACTCACTCTACTACTCTCTACTACTCTCTCTGCTACTCACTCTCTACTACTCTCCACTACTCACTCTCTACTACTCACTCTCTACTACTCTACTACTCTCTACTACTCTCTCTACTACTCACTCTCTACTACTCTCTACTACTCTCTCTCTACTATGCGCTCTCTACTACTTGCTCTCTACTACTCACTCTACTACTCACTCTCTACTACTCCCTACTACTCACTCTAATACTCACTCTCTACTACTCTCTACTACTCACTCTCTACTACTCCACTACTCTCTACTAATCACTCTCTACTACTCACTCTGTACTACTCTCTACTACTCACTCTCTACTACTCTATACTACTCACTCTCTACTACTCTCTCTCTACTACTCACTCTCTACTACTCACTCTCTACTATTCACTCTCTACTACTCTCTCTCTACTACTCTCTACTACTCTATACTACTCACTCTCTACTACTCTCTATTACTCACTCTCTACTACTCTCCCTACTACTCTCTACTACTCACTCTACTACTCATTCTCTACTACACATTCTCTACTACTCTCTCTGCTACTCAGTCTCCACTACTCACTCTCTACTACTCTCTACTACTCACTCTCTAATACACACTCTCTACTACTCTCTACTACTCACTCTCTACTACTCTCTACTACTCCCTCTACTACTCACTCTCTACTTGTTACACCGTAGACCTGGTTGTGGCCCCTGCCCCTTAACCCCCCCTTTACACACGGTCCAGATCCCATATTCCCCAGTACACTACAGGTCCCAGAAGGTAGTGGGAAGGGGAGGAGGTTGTGTGCACTCACAGCGGTCACCTGATGGACGAGGCGGTTAAATAACGTCTCGCTACGTGATTCCGGTGCTTAACAATCCCTCCTTGTGATGGACCACGCCTCCCGCAGCTGTGCATCGGATTACTGTTGGACTTCGTGTTACAAGCGTTTTGCTGCCTTCCTGTTTGACCCCGTCTGTTCCCCTTGGTGGTTACGCGTTTTCTCTTGTTCAGCCTCACGTTCCTTTGTCCTAGGATATTATCGAATTTCCTCCTCGGACCCGGAGGAGCTTGAGACAACCCGGAAAGTGACAGCGTGCTGGATTTCCTTTCCGCTTCTACTCCCCCCATTTTGGCTGCCTTGTTTTTCCTCCCGCATCAGGCGGGCCTCGTTAATAACTGACTCGAGCTTCGAGCACCGCCTCTACTACTCTCCCCGTAGGGCGCTTGATTTTTCTTATACCTGCTCCCCTACTCCTCGGACAGCCGCCACTGGCGCTTCCTATCTGTGCTGGGTAATTGGACTTTGAATTAGCCCGCTTCCAGGGGCGAGTACGAGACTTCCATAAGGATTAACGGACGTCCGATCAGTGACCTGTCTATCCCCGCTCCTCACCAGTATTGGATGTGTCTCGTATTCAGCCTCTCTGCCATTCCTGTGGATGTTACTTCGTCCGCTGACTCCAACCAGGCTCCTGCTGTGTTCGACGTTGTCTCTATTCCTTATCGCACCACGGTGAGTCTGAGAGGACACACAACCAAGGTGGGAGGGGGGTAGCTCCTGTAGGAAGAACAGGCGGGAGGGGGGTAGACATAAGAGTGGGATCCCGGCCATATCCTTTTCACTCACCAGCTGTTTCCTTTTCCCTTTCTATAGGCACATACCCCGTCCTAAGAGCCACACATCAACCCCTAGGAGACGTATCTTTCTACAAACACCCCTTGAAGCCTGGTGGTCCTTCGCTGTCTCCTCCCTCCCCTTGGGGCAGGTGCTCTGTTCTCGCAGTGAAGTCGAGGTTGGGCGTGCCCTGAGGAGAGTGGTGAGAACCTTCTTCGCTCCTGAGGTTTTGTATCCTTTATCTGATATCGGACCCTGACACTACTACTCTCTACTACTCTCTACTTCTCACTCTCTACTTCTCACTCTCTACTACTCACTCTCGACTACTCACTCTACTACTCTCTCCTACTCACTCTCTGCTACTCTCTCTACTACTCTCTACTACTCTCTCTCTACTCTCTATTACTCATCCTCTACTCTCTACCTTTCTCTACCTCTCTCTCTACTACTCTCTACCTCTACCTCTCTACCTCTCTCTACACGCACACATATGCACATATATGCATATGCATTTATATATATGTATGTGTATATATGTATATAGATCCCAAAGTTCAAGTTTCCTTGCATAGAGACGCCAACTCAGGTGGAAATGTAGCCTTCGTTTATTGCAGGTAACCAGCACAGCGCGTTTGAACCCCATCAGTAAAGCGCCAAACATGTTTCGGGCTCCATGCCCTTGTTCACTGGCTGCATGCGCTAAGTCCCAGCAGCTGTGTGGACTCGTTGCCTTAATCCTTTCAGCACAGTGGCATTATGGGGCAGGTAGTCCGTGTCTAAATCAAATGATTGCTGCCAGGGCTCATAACATAACAAAAATAAAATCCCAAGTGGGTGCTGCGAGGAAAAACTGCCACAGTGCTAGTCAATGTCAATCCTGGCAATACCGGCATTTCCAGCTCCACACGGTGCACACAATCTTAAAGCACCGAAGGTACCGCTTACTGCGCGGCGGGGCATCTCTGCGACGAGGCACGCCGCTGTTAAACATCCCAAAGTTCAAGTTTCCTTGCATAGAGACGCCAACTCAGGTGGAAATGTAGCCTTCGTTTATTGCAGGTAACCAGCACAGCGCGTTTGAACCCCATCAGTAAAGCGCCAAACATGTTTCGGGCTCCATGCCCTTGTTCACTGGCTGCATGCGCTAAGTCCCAGCAGCTGTGTGGACTCGTTGCCTTAATCCTTTCAGTACAGTGGCATTATGGGGCAGGTAGTCCGTGTCTAAATCAAATGATTGCTGCCAGGGCTCATAACATAACAAAAATAAAATCCCAAGTGGGTGCTGCGAGGAAAAACTGCCACAGTGCTAGTCAATGTCAATCCTGGCAATACCGGCATTTCCAGCTCCACACGGTGCACACAATCTTAAAGCACCGAAGGTACCGCTTACTGCGCGGCGGGGCATCTCTGCGACGAGGCACGCCGCTGTTAAACATCCCAAAGTTCAAGTTTCCTTGCATAGAGACGCCAACTCAGGTGGAAATGTAGCCTTCGTTTATTGCAGGTAACCAGCACAGCGCGTTTGAACCCCATCAGTAAAGCGCCAAACATGTTTCGGGCTCCATGCCCTTGTTCACTGGCTGCATGCGCTAAGTCCCAGCAGCTGTGTGGACTCGTTGCCTTAATCCTTTCAGCACAGTGGCATTATGGGGCAGGTAGTCCGTGTCTAAATCAAATGATTGCTGCCAGGGCTCATAACATAACAAAAATAAAATCCCAAGTGGGTGCTGCGAGGAAAAACTGCCACAGTGCTAGTCAATGTCAATCCTGGCAATACCGGCATTTCCAGCTCCACACGGTGCACACAATCTTAAAGCACCGAAGGTACCGCTTACTGCGCGGCGGGGCATCTCTGCGACGAGGCACGCCGCTGTTAAACATCCCAAAGTTCAAGTTTCCTTGCATAGAGACGCCAACTCAGGTGGAAATGAAGCCTTCGTTTATTGCAGGTAACCAGCACAGCGCGTTTGAACCCCATCAGTAAAGCGCCAAACATGTTTCGGGCTCCATGCCCTTGTTCACTGGCTGCATGCGCTAAGTCCCAGCAGCTGTGTGGACTCGTTGCCTTAATCCTTTCAGCACAGTGGCATTATGGGGCAGGTAGTCCGTGTCTAAATCAAATGATTGCTGCCAGGGCTCATAACATAACAAAAATAAAATCCCAAGTGGGTGCTGCGAGGAAAAACTGCCACAGTGCTAGTCAATGTCAATCCTGGCAATACCGGCATTTCCAGCTCCACACGGTGCACACAATCTTAAAGCACCGAAGGTACCGCTTACTGCGCGGCGGGGCATCTCTGCGACGAGGCACGCCGCTGTTAAACATCCCAAAGTTCAAGTTTCCTTGCATAGAGACGCCAACTCAGGTGGAAATGTAGCCTTCGTTTATTGCAGGTAACCAGCACAGCGCGTTTGAACCCCATCAGTAAAGCGCCAAACATGTTTCGGGCTCCATGCCCTTGTTCACTGGCTGCATGCGCTAAGTCCCAGCAGCTGTGTGGACTCGTTGCCTTAATCCTTTCAGCACAGTGGCATTATGGGGCAGGTAGTCCGTGTCTAAATCAAATGATTGCTGCCAGGGCTCATAACATAACAAAAATAAAATCCCAAGTGGGTGCTGCGAGGAAAAACTGCCACAGTGCTAGTCAATGTCAATCCTGGCAATACCGGCATTTCCAGCTCCACACGGTGCACACAATCTTAAAGCACCGAAGGTACCGCTTACTGCGCGGCGGGGCATCTCTGCGACGAGGCACGCTGCTGTTAAACATCCCAAAGTTCAAGTTTCCTTGCATAGAGACGCCAACTCAGGTGGAAATGTAGCCTTCGTTTATTGCAGGTAACCAGCACAGCGCGTTTGAACCCCATCAGTAAAGCGCCAAACATGTTTCGGGCTCCATGCCCTTGTTCACTGGCTGCATGCGCTAAGTCCCAGCAGCTGTGTGGACTCGTTGCCTTAATCCTTTCAGCACAGTGGCATTATGGGGCAGGTAGTCCATGTCTAAATCAAATGATTGCTGCCAGGGCTCATAACATAACAAAAATAAAATCCCAAGTGGGTGCTGCGAGGAAAAACTGCCACAGTGCTAGTCAATGTCAATCCTGGCAATACCGCCAGGATTGACATTGACTAGCACTGTGGCAGTTTTTCCTCGCAGCACCCACTTGGGATTTTATTTTTGTTATGTTATGAGCCCTGGCAGCAATCATTTGATTTAGACACGGACTACCTGCCCCATAATGCCACTGTGCTGAAAGGATTAAGGCAACGAGTCCACACAGCTGCTGGGACTTAGCGCATGCAGCCAGTGAACAAGGGCATGGAGCCCGAAACATGTTTGGCGCTTTACTGATGGGGTTCAAACGCGCTGTGCTGGTTACCTGCAATAAACGAAGGCTACATTTCCACCTGAGTTGGCGTCTCTATGCAAGGAAACTTGAACTTTGGGATGTTTAACAGCGGCGTGCCTCGTCGCAGAGATGCCCCGCCGCGCAGTAAGCGGTACCTTCGGTGCTTTAAGATTGTGTGCACCGTGTGGAGCTGGAAATGCCGGTATTGCCAGGATTGACATTGACTAGCACTGTGGCAGTTTTTCCTCGCAGCACCCACTTGGGATTTTATTTTTGTTATGTTATGAGCCCTGGCAGCAATCATTTGATTTAGACACGGACTACCTGCCCCATAATGCCACTGTGCTGAAAGGATTAAGGCAACGAGTCCACACAGCTGCTGGGACTTAGCGCATGCAGCCAGTGAACAAGGGCATGGAGCCCGAAACATGTTTGGCGCTTTACTGATGGGGTTCAAACGCGCTGTGCTGGTTACCTGCAATAAACGAAGGCTACATTTCCACCTGAGTTGGCGTCTCTATGCAAGGAAACTTGAACTTTGGGATGTTTAACAGCGGCGTGCCTCGTCGCAGAGATGCCCCGCCGCGCAGTAAGCGGTACCTTCGGTGCTTTAAGATTGTGTGCACCGTGTGGAGCTGGAAATGCCGGTATTGCCAGGATTGACATTGACTAGCACTGTGGCAGTTTTTCCTCGCAGCACCCACTTGGGATTTTATTTTTGTTATGTTATGAGCCCTGGCAGCAATCATTTGATTTAGACACGGACTACCTGCCCCATAATGCCACTGTGCTGAAAGGATTAAGGCAACGAGTCCACACAGCTGCTGGGACTTAGCGCATGCAGCCAGTGAACAAGGGCATGGAGCCCGAAACATGTTTGGCGCTTTACTGATGGGGTTCAAACGCGCTGTGCTGGTTACCTGCAATAAACGAAGGCTACATTTCCACCTGAGTTGGCGTCTCTATGCAAGGAAACTTGAACTTTGGGATGTTTAACAGCGGCGTGCCTCGTCGCAGAGATGCCCCGCCGCGCAGTAAGCGGTACCTTCGGTGCTTTAAGATTGTGTGCACCGTGTGGAGCTGGAAATGCCGGTATTGCCAGGATTGACATTGACTAGCACTGTGGCAGTTTTTCCTCGCAGCACCCACTTGGGATTTTATTTTTGTTATGTTATGAGCCCTGGCAGCAATCATTTGATTTAGACACGGACTACCTGCCCCATAATGCCACTGTGCTGAAAGGATTAAGGCAACGAGTCCACACAGCTGCTGGGACTTAGCGCATGCAGCCAGTGAACAAGGGCATGGAGCCCGAAACATGTTTAGCGCTTTACTGATGGGGTTCAAACGCGCTGTGCTGGTTACCTGCAATAAACGAAGGCTACATTTCCACCTGAGTTGGCGTCTCTATGCAAGGAAACTTGAACTTTGGGATGTTTAACAGCGGCGTGCCTCGTCGCAGAGATGCCCCGCCGCGCAGTAAGCGGTACCTTCGGTGCTTTAAGATTGTGTGCACCGTGTGGAGCTGGAAATGCCGGTATTGCCAGGATTGACATTGACTAGCACTGTGGCAGTTTTTCCTCGCAGCACCCACTTGGGATTTTATTTTTGTTATGTTATGAGCCCTGGCAGCAATCATTTGATTTAGACACGGACTACCTGCCCCATAATGCCACTGTGCTGAAAGGATTAAGGCAACGAGTCCACACAGCTGCTGGGACTTAGCGCATGCAGCCAGTGAACAAGGGCATGGAGCCCGAAACATGTTTGGCGCTTTACTGATGGGGTTCAAACGCGCTGTGCTGGTTACCTGCAATAAACGAAGGCTACATTTCCACCTGAGTTGGCGTCTCTATGCAAGGAAACTTGAACTTTGGGATATATATATATATACATACATATATAAACATATATATATAATCTGCATATCTATATAAATACAAATATAAATGCATGCATACATATACATATATGCATGTTATATACATGAAATTTTGAAAAACACTAATAAAAGCAAAGCTAAAAAGCCACCTAATTACAAACAGAATTGCTTTAACTTAAACGAGGGCGAGACCTATTGCATTTTCAATGCTTGTTTACTGTGGTTCCATCAAGAAGGCATTCAGATGTGACACATTTTCCATAAGTTCTGAATGGTAGCACTCTAGTTCCTCATTAGATTACTGTAGCAAAGCTACTGCTCACCCGGGAAGTCTGCTGCTGGTATTCAAAGTGCATGTTTCAGTCTGCATGTCAGAACTTTTTAATGAAATAGAAGAGGATTTGAGAAGTCAAAATGTGCCCTAAGTTTTCTTTCTGCAGCACTAATCATAATTTCTATGGCAAAATGAACCCCCTCATTTTGTTCCTTTGCAAATTAAATGTTTTAAATGTTACCACTTTATTCCAATCAAGATGGCTTCAGGTGTGCCATACCTTTGTCATAAGTAAGACTGTTAGCGCTCTAGTTGTTCTTTAAAACACTCTGGGATTTCTGTCATTGGGCTATACTTGGGCTACATCTCGGTGATATTTGTGCTACATTTGGGCTCTTTTGTCTCTGGTGGCCATCTTGGGAGACTTGTTATGAAGTTTCCTAATTTCCTCATTTACTGCAGTCTCCTCAGTAGGCATACTGTCAGTTTTTTACTTTGATTCAATGAAGAAGGCATTCAGATGTGTCACACATTTGCCATAAATTTTGAATGTTAGCACTCTAGTTGCTCATTAGATCACTGTAGTAAAGCTACTGCTCACCAGGGAAGTCTGCTGCTGGTATTGAAAGTGCATGTTTCAGTCTGCATGTCAGAATTCTTTAATGAAATAGAAGAGGATTTGAGAAGTCACTCAAAATGTGCCCTAATTTTTCTTTCTGCAGCACTAATCATACATTCTATGGCAAAATGAACCCTCTCATTTTGTTCCTTTTTAAATTAAATGTTTTAAATGTTCCCACTTTATTCCAATCAAGATGGCTTCAGGTGTGCCATACTTTTGTCATAAGTAAGACTGTTAGCGCTCTAGCTGTTCTTTGGAACACTCTTGGAAGCTGCAGTAGAACACAAAGGAATCAACTGACAGTCGTTGGATGTACATGTTTTACTGAGAATGTCAGACTTCATTCTCACATGACTGAGAAAGATAATGTGAATTTACAGAAAATATGCTCTCAGTTTAGCTTATAGATCACCTTCCAAACCTCTGTGGGAAAAGCATGTGAAAATAGATTTCTCTCAAAGATGATTCATGATATCCCAGCAGAAGGCTTTTTCACATGGTAAAATCACCTTAGAACATACCACAATTCCTAAAAGGAGTATGGTACCATCAACAAATGATTTATAATGTAACTAAAGTCTTAAAACCTTCTATTAACTGCAATGCTTTTTAATGAGGTGCTATCATGTATATTGGTCCCAAGATGGCTGCCAACACTTCTTGGATGAAGTGCTGACAGCCAATCAGATCTCACAATGAGATGTGTGGTTAGGCTCCGCCCAGATATGTATATGATTTTACTTTTGATTTTCTCAGGAACTACTGAACGGATTTACACCATATATGCAAAAGGCACATGCCTGACCTGAGGACTACCTCTTTGCCAAATTTCAAGTAATTCTGTTCAGCCGTTCGGGCTGTACCTTCGACTAAAGGTCCTATGGGAAAATGCATGGGGAAAACGCGTTTTTGGACCCCCTTTTTCTCAGCCCCCGCTTGACGAATCACCCCGCGACTTTCAGGGTAGGAGCTGAGCGGAGCACCCAATTAGTTTTGAAAATTTCACGAACATAAGTCAACCGGCGCCTAAGATATTCAAAATAGAATTTTCTGATTTCCTATGGGAACTCGGTCCTAACTATAACTATCTACTGGTGACCGCCAATAGACAATATATGTATATATATATATATATATATATATATATATATATATATATATATATATATATTACCTACTGGCGGTCGCCAGTAGGTAGTTATAGTTAGGACCCTGTTTCCATAGGAAAACCGCAACATTCTATTTGGAATAACTTTGGCGCCGGTCGACGAATCCTCGCGAAATTTTCAAAATAGGTGGGGCGCTACGCTCCGCTCCTACCCTGAAAGTCTCGGGGGGATTCGTCAAGCGGGGGCTGAGATAAAAGGGGGGTCCCAAAACGCGTTTTTCCCATGCATTTTTCCATAGGACCTTTAGACACAGCTACAGCCCGAACGGCTGAACAGAGTTACTTGAAATTTGGCAGAGAGGTAGTCCTCAGGTCAAGGAAGTGCCTTTTGTAGGTCTGGTGTAAATCTGTTCAGTAGTTTCTGAGAAAATAGCCTTTAAATCAATATATATATCTGAGCCAGCTTACGGTGCGCTTACGGTGCGCTTACCGTACGCGTACGGTGACGTGCGCGAGCGCGATTCTGATTGGCTGTTAGATCTTAGTAAACATTCGAATCGGTCGAAACCAGGAAGCGGCGGCCGCCATTTTGTGTGTTTCACTCAGAAAAAAAAGGGTGATAAGTTGAAAAGGGGGCACGGTAGAGAGTTACAGACCCCCTAACATTTGAAAGGGGGTCAAAGAAGGACAGAAAAGTACAAAAAAAACATTTATTAATTTTAAAAAAAATCGCGGGGTACGCGTACGGTAAGCTTACCGTACGCGTACGGTAGAAAAAAATTATAAAAAATGAAATGAAATGCAGATTTAAGTGTTTAGATATTAGGGGGCTCTAAAAATAGCCGTTGTGTTTATTAACCCCTTGCATGCCCGCCCCTTTCCCCGCCCAGTGCTGCGCCTTGCATTAGCGGGCGGAGTTCATGACGAGCTGGACTCGTCATGGGCACAGCGCCACCGCAGCCCATGACGAGTCCAGCTCGTCATGGGCACTGAAGGGGTTAAGTGATTTTTTAGTGGTACCTACAAGTAAGTACCGATGCAGAGTCTAAGGTTCAAGAGGAAGACTCTGTTCCCTTCATCAGTGAAGTGTACACCATCTCCTCTATAAATGTCTTGCATGTCGTAACGCAAGTTGTTGTGGTAAATGGAACCCATACCATAGTCTCGGAGGAAAGCAGAAACAGATTTGTTGACGTGCTTTCTTGCTTTGTCAATCTGTGGACAAAAATGATTGGACCAGTTCCATTTTTGCCTTTGGCATATATTAGAAAACACAAAGGCAGTTTTAGGGAAAAGTGAAAACAGTTGTGCAAAGGTCTCCTTCATAAGCATTTCCAGACCTACCCCAGTCAAAGTGCCTAGGTCATTACCACCACAGTGCACTATTATGAGGTCAGGGTGTTGGATTTGCATGAAGGATTTCACCAATGGCATTAATTGGTGCCACTTTAACCCTCTCTGACCAATCCATTTAATGTCTACATTTGGCAAAGCAAGGTCTCTCACCATACCTGTTTTCTCTGCAAACTTTTCACTCCAGAAAACATAGCTGTGCCCTACAATCCACACTGTGAACATCTTCAAAGGAGATCTGGATGCACTCAGGAGGTGTATTTCAGTAGAATGGGAAAATGAAATGAAAGACAGTTTGGAAATGGAGGCATACATATTTTTTTAAAATAAAATGAACTCATTGGCTGTTTCATACCATTCTACACTAAAAGCTAGGCTGTGTGTGTCAATTTATAGAAGCATGTTTTGTATTGGTACAGAAAAATGTGTTACCAAAGAACATTAGTATGGATTTGCTGTTAGGTTAGAAAAGTCAAGCACTCTTGCTCATTGAAAATGAAACATTGTGTGGTGAACTTCTGACCTGACTGTAGACAGCAGTGTTCCATGAGCTGTTGCTATGGTAGCAGGCAGAGGTCAAGTTGGGGGAAGGGTACTAGGCTGAAGTCAAGTTGGGGGAAGGGAACAGTTGGAAAAGTGTTGGTTTTCATCCAATAGAAATGTGTGATTACATTTGAAAAAAAGTGGGAAGCACTGAGATTTGAACCTAACATGTATATGTGTGGAAAAAGAGAGGGAAACTTTGCCATTATCTGGTTCTGCTGAGAGGAGAGAGGTGTACAGAACAGAGATCCTGGCTCTGATAATCTGCTGTTTGAGTGCCACATTTCTTTCACAACTAACTAATTTTAAAGGTGAGTTAAGAGTTTGAGAGGGGATGTATATGGTAAATTAAGAAATGAATAATAGCATTGAAATTCCTTTTGTTGAAGTTGTGTTTATCATTTTGTGTTTTGGGAGAAATTTAAATGTGAGGAACATGTAAAATAATATGGACTATGTTTTCACCATAAATTAAGGTGTACTGGTATAAATAAGGAATACTGTTAGGGTTTGAGGTTCCAGTCAGTAATGCAAATACATTCAGCATCACTAAGGCTGGTTGCCCTTGCTGGAGTGTAGTCAGTCACCCAGGTTACACATGTTGCTGGTCTCAGAAAGCTGTTTGGTATTGCTCTGGTGATTTTACATTTGCATTAGATGGAAAGGGGGAGCTATTTTTTTATGCAGAAGCAGACTCTTAGCACACAGCCAGCTGCTTATCCTGTGGAATCATGCACAGTATTCACAACCGAGTGGGGTTTGAGGTTGCAGTCAGTAATGCAAATACATTCAGCATCACTAAGGCTGGTTGCCCTTGCTGGAGTGTAGTCAGTCACCCAGGTTACAGATGTTGCTGGTCTCAAAAAGCTGTTTGGACATGTGCTTTTTTAAGAATCTGAAAAGTGGATTCAAAATGTGTCAGACTGTAAAAGTACTTATCACTTGCCAAAAAAAAGAGTAGTAAGTGTGCTTTCAAATTGGCAAAGAAATTTCGTTTTCTGACTAATATGAAAACATGACTCTGTGTGCAAAGAGGAATTACAGGCAGAGATTTATTGTGTATTGCTTTGGTAATTTTACAGTTGCATTAGTAGGAAAGGGGGAGCTATTTTTTTGTGCAGAAGCAGACTCTTAGCACACAGCCAGCTGCTTACACTGTGGAATCATGCACAGTATTCACAACCGAGTGGGGTTTGAGGTTGCAGTCAGTAATGCAAATACATTCAACATCACTAAGGCTGGTTGCCCTTGCTGGAGTGTAGTCAGTCACCCAGGTTACACATGTTGGTGGTCTCAAAAAGCTGTTTGGACATGTGCTTTTTTAAGAATCTGAAAAGTGGATTCAAAATGTGTCAGACTTTAAAAGTACTTATCACTTGCCAAAAAAAGAGTAGTAAGTGTGCTTTCAAATTGGCAAAGAAATTTCGTTTTCTGACTAATATGAAAACATGACTCTGTGTGCAAAGAGGAATTACAGGCAGAGATTTATTGCGTATTGCTCTGGTAATTTTACAGTTGCATTAGTAGGAAAGGGGGAACTATTTTTTTGTGCAGAAGCAGACTCTTAGCACACACCCAGCTGCTTACCCTGTGGAATCATGCACAGTATTCACAACCGAGTGGGGTTTGAGGTTGCAGTCAGTAATGCAAATACATTCAGCATCACTAAGGCTGGTTGCCCTTGCTGGAGTGTAGTCAGTCACCCAGGTTACACATGTTGGTGGTCTCAAAAAGCTGTTTGGACATGTGCTTTTTTGAGAATCTGAAAAGTGGATTCAAAATGTGTCAGACTTTAAAAGTACTTATCACTTGCCAAAAAAAAGAGTAGTAAGTGTGCTTTCAAATTGGCAAAGAAATTTCGTTTTCTGACTAATATGAAAACATGACTCTGTGTGCAAAGAGGAATTACAGGCAGAGATTTATTGCGTATTGCTCTGGTAATTTTACAGTTGCATTAGTAGGAAAGGGGGAACTATTTTTTTTCTGCAGAAGCAGACTCTTAGCACACAGCCAGCTGCTTATCCTGTGGAATCATGCACAGTATTCACAACCGAGTGGGGTTTGAGGTTGCAGTCAGTAATGCAAATACTTCAGCATCACTAAGGCTGGTTGCCCTTGCTGGAGTGTAGTCAGTCACCCAGGTTACACATGTTGGTGGTCTCAAAAAGCTGTTTGGACATGTGATTTTTTAAGAATCTGAAAAGTGGATTCAAAATGTGTCAGACTGTAAAAGTACTTATCACTTGCCAAAAAAAAGAGTAGTAAGTGTGCTTTCAAATTGGCAAAGAAATGTCGTTTTCTGACTGATATGAAAACATGACTCTGTGTGCAAAGAGGAATTACAGGCAGAGATTTATTGCGTATTGCTCTGGTGATTTCACAGTTGCATTAGTAGGAAAGGGGGAACTATTTTTTTGTGCAGAAGCAGACTCTTAGCACACAGCCAGCTGCTTACCCTGTGGAATCATGCACAGTATTTCTTTCTTCTTCACCGAAACATGGCTTCACGATAATTCTATGGCTGTGATTAACTTAGCCCTCCCAGCAGGCTACACCATGCACTCATCCCATCGTAATGGTAGAGGTGGCGGCATCGCAGTCGCGGTAAAAACTTGCTATTCGTGTGCCTGGTTACCCACCACTATAGCTGGATGCGAGAGTGCGCACTTTAACATTACTGTAAGTCCCCACTTCACCTTAGCGGGGCTTCTAATCTATAGGCCTCCCGGTCCTGATGGTGCTTTTCGTGTCAGCCTTCCGGATGTGGTCTCTTCCTTAGCTCTGAAAACTAATAATTTTACGGTCATTGGTGACCTGAATCTCCATATGGAAGCACCGCTTTCAAATCCAGTCCAAAGCTTGCTTTATGATCTTGAGGCATTTCAATTGGTCCAACTGGTCAAATCCCCGACTCATATCGGTGGACACCTGCTGGATCCATTCCTGACAAACATCTCCTCTAATATTGAAGTGCTCCAGCCCAAGCCTATGGCCTGGACTGATCACTATTTGATCGAAACACATATTGCTATTAACATCCCTCCAGCCAATAACAAGAGAGGTGTGGCTCACTGGTTAGAGGCGGCAGACCCGCATGCAGAGAATCGGCCAGGGACCAGGGTTCAATTCCCGACGCGGCAGGGTCGTGGACCAGGGTCAAAACGGACTCGATAATTCTCGCCTCGGTACCTACTCTAACCATGAACACACTCGGCAACTCTGGGCATTAAGCTTGCCTCATCTCTACAACGGCCCCCCACAGATGCCGGGGATGCCTGGTTTCACCTTGGAGATACCCAGATAGGGACCATCTCACAGGGAAAGCCAGGACGGGTTCCCCAGCGGTCTTCAGCGCCGGGACA
The DNA here is from genome assembly GCF_964204655.1 of Triturus cristatus. Classification (NCBI taxonomy): domain Eukaryota; kingdom Metazoa; phylum Chordata; class Amphibia; order Caudata; family Salamandridae; genus Triturus; species Triturus cristatus. The sequence continues at coordinate 688,678,602 of NC_140590.1, read as the reverse complement.
CTTCCGTTGGAGGTAGCTGCGCGCTTTACAAGCTTCCATAACATAACACATAACATAACTTGCCTAAGACTCTCAGGCGCCCTTGGAGAAATTTAAACTTAGAGCATTTTCACCATCTGCTGCTGCAGCACCAACCTCAACCTCCTCAGGAAGTCTCCCGTGGCTATGACGATTTTTGTAAGTGGCTTGCTCAGTCACTGGATGTTCTTATACCAGCTAGGTGGAGCAAGGCTAAATCCGGCTCCCCCAGTCCCTGGTATGACGAATCTCTTAGGACACTGAAAGCATCCTGTAAAAAAGCAGAACGCGCTTGGCGCAAAAACTATGATACTGAGCTTAAAGCAGCCTATAGATCTTGCATCAGGATGTATCATAGGGCCATTTGTTTAGCCAGGGCTGCTTTTTACTCACAAGAAATAAAAAATAGTACTAACCCTACCAAGACCATCTTTAGGGTGTGCAAGGACCTTACCAACAAAAGAACCGCCTCCACGTTCATTGCCTCTATGTCACACTGCGAAGTTCTGGCCTTGTTTTTCGTGGAAAAAGTGGAGTCTATATATAGGTCGTTTGCTACGCCTTTGGTTAGTGAAATTAACAGTGCCCCTCTGACCTCTAAATTCTTATTAGCCATTCCAGGTCCTACCCAAGAGGAGTTTCTAAATTTGACGATCAAAGTTAAATCAGGTTCTCCGGATGACCCTATGAGACCCATACAATTCCGTGATTTCGCCGATTGCTGTTACCCGGCGATGCAGAGCTTAATTGACCTATCTTTTAGAACGGGTAGTGTACCCACTGCTTGGAAGCAGGCCACTATCATACCAATCTTGAAAAAACCCTCTCTGGACTCTTCCGAACCAGAGCATTACCGACCTATCTCCCTCCTTCCTTGGATGGCTAAATTAGCCGAAGCCCACGCCAACAGGGTTTTATCTCGTCATTTGCAAGAAACAAACATACTAGATAACTCCCAGAACGGGTTTCGAGCCGGTCACAGTACTGAGACCGCTCTCTTGGCGGTCGTGGAACATATTAGGAAAATACTAGACCAAGGTCAGACGGCGGCACTGATCCTATTGGATCTAAGTGCCGCTTTCGACACGGTCTCCCACCACATCCTTCTACACCGCCTTGTGGAGGCCGGAGTTGGAGAACAAGCACTTGATTGGTTTCGATCATTTCTTACAGGTCGAACTTTTAAAGTTTCCACTCCTCCCTACATTTCTGCCCCACGCCCTATTCTGCAGGGAGTACCTCAAGGTTCGGCTCTCAGCCCCACCCTTTTTAATTTGTATGTTGCACCGTTGGCGCAGGTAGCTGCCAGCTTTGGTCTTACAATAGTGTCATACGCCGATGATACACAGCTGGCGGTATCACTTAATGGCGATTCCAACATGACTGCCCCCACCTTTCAGGCAGCCCTCAAAGCTGTCGCCGGTTGGATGGCGAACAATCGCCTACAACTCAACGCCACCAAGACGGAGGTCATTCTTTTTGGTAGAGACAGCGCGCTCTGGGGAGACCAATGGTGGCCTCCTGAATTGGGTCCTATCCCAACTCCTGTCGCCGAAGTCAGAAACTTGGGCGTATGGCTTGACGATTCATTGTCTTTTATTTCCCACATCAAGCGTGTCGCGGGAACTTGTTTTGGTGCTCTACAATGCCTACGGCCTATTTTAAAATTCTTTGACGCCGACACCAGGCAGACCATAGTCCAAGCTCTGGTGCTGACCAGATTAGATTACGCCAGTTCTTTATTTTTGGGTGTTAATCAAGCTGAGCTTGCCCGCCTTCAGCGGGTACAAAATGCGGCGGCCAGGATGCTGGTTGGCCTCCCTAAATTTGTTTCCGCTCGCAGCACTATTCATGACCTCCATTGGCTCCCAGTAGCCCAAAGAATCAAGTTTAAGGCTTTGTGCCTTACTTTTAAAATTCTTAATTTGGCCTCCCCTCCTATTCTCTCCCAGACTATTCTCCATTATGTCCCCTCAAGAGCTCTTCGGTCTGCAGGGTCCAATCTGGCCATTATTCCTCGTTTTAAAAAGTCCAGAATGGGTGGACGCTCCTTTTCGGTAATGGCGGCGACATTATGGAACTCTTTGCCTGCCTCACTTCGTTCCATCCACAATTTATTTCAGTTCAGGAAACAATTAAAAACTCATTTATTTTCCTCTGTATAGTTTAGTACTCTGGTCTTTATTGTTGTGTTGTGTGCTCCATCTCCTAAAGCGCCGGGACGCCTCTTGGCTGCGGCATCTGTGCGCTATATAAGAAATAATAACATAACATAACAACCGAGTTGGGTTTGAGGTTGCAGTCAGTAATGCAAATACATTCAGCATCACTAAGGCTGGTTGCCCTTGCTGGAGTGTAGTGAGTCACCTAGGTTACACATGTTCTTGGTCTCAAAAAGCTGTTTGGACATGTGCCTTATTGAGAATCTGAAAAGTGGATTAGAAATGTGTCAGATTGTAAAAGTACTTATCACTTGCCAAAAAAGCAGTAGGAAGTGTGCTTTCCAATTGGCAAAGAAATTTCGTTTTCTGCCTAATTTCAAAGCATGACTCTGTGTGCACACAGGAATTGTTTTTAGATATTTAATTTGTGAAGGTGTTATTGTGATTTTCACTTGTAGGAAAGGGGTACTTAGTATTTTAAGATTTGAGAAGATCATAAAAAATGTAGTAATATATTTAAATAAAATAAAGAATTTTTTTTTTAGTTTTTTTCAGGTATTGCGGAAGAGCAGTGAACAAAATTTAAGATGCCTACAAAATCCAGACTAAGGAAAAACCACCCAAAAAAACTATATTTGAAGACAACTGGAGGACCTAAGTTAGTTGGAGATGCTCATGTTGGGAAAAAGAGAAAGTCTTCTGGTAAGCAGACAAAAGATTTTTTAAAGAACATCTTCAAAAAAAGGAAAAATGTACAAAATGTCTGTACTGGAAAGAATGTTTTAAATAGAAAAGAACAGGAAAAAATTGAGCATTTAGTTAATGCAAATATACCTTCAGAAACAATAAAGATTAACTTAAACAGAAAAACAGCGTTTAAAGAGATACGTAGAAAAATGTTTCAGAGAAGAGTTATGTCCAATTTAATAAAGGATGTGAAGAAATATAAGCAAAAGGCTAAATTTTATAAGAGAAAAAAAGAAATTGAAGCCATTGCAGCTAAGGCATTAGAATTAAAAAGGAAACTATTCATTTTAATTTTGAATACGATGTGTACAGTAGATAAAATGGTCAATGTACTGAAATCACAAAGCAAAAGGAAAAGAGTAGTGAAAAGAACAAACTTTTGTAAAGTGTTTTTAGGAGAATGGATGCATAGTTCAAGTAGTGAACCTTTTTTTAATGAAGAGAGTTATTTTCAAAGTAATAGTTTGCTGCATGCAGTTGACACCAGAGGTCGTGCTTACGAAGTGAAAAATGGTTGCATAATGGAGAAGGAGAAAATGGTTCCAAGAGATGAGGTACAAGTGATGGCGGATGAGGCTATGGGGAGACGTCCTAAAGCCCCAGTGTACACTTGGAATTGTAGTAGTATTTGCACTGTGCGTCAGGAATCTATTGATAAATTTCGTGAGTTTCTAAGAGAATATAGTAAAAAAAAAGAGTAAAACAGAAGATTAAGGTGCTTCAAAGTCTAGATCCATGCAGAGTGAGAGAGAATACTGGTTTGCAGGGTCATTCTCTGGCTTGTCTATCTAGAAAAGTGTGTAAAAGTGTTTTTCATCATTTTAGGATGCTGGCTGTTCATCATACTGAAATGAGAAAGTTTGTGAGACGGTTGTATTTTGCTAAAAGTCCAGCAATAAAGTTAGATGAATTGAATAGGGCTCTGTTCCGTGGAACGGTATCAGATGTAGAGAAGGTTATTGATGAAATTCAGTTTTGTTACTTTGGTCCAGAACAAGAAAGTGCAGAAAAGGACACAGTAAATGAGGAAGAAGTGGAAGAGAATGTAGAACCCTCTGTAAGTAAGACATTTAATGATCACATAACAAAATTTGCAATAATCTCTAATGAAAGACCAAATATTACTTGTATTTGTTGCCGCAGAACTCATTATAGAAAACAAACCAGGAATGTTGATCTCTACAGAAAAAGTGAAAATGAAGATAATTATAAGTGGAAGGATTTTGCCACATATATATTTCTTGAAAATTGTTTTGAATTGGGTGAAGATCAGCGTATTTGTAAATACTGTTACAACAAGTTAGAAGAAAATAGAATGCCGACCAGAGCTGTACATAATAATTTAGAATTGGATGTTATTCCTGCCGAACTTTCTGAATTAAATACATATGAGTCTATACTTATTCAATGTGTTCATCCGTTCCAGACCATAGTACGTATGGAGCCCAAAACTGGTAAATTACCTCCTTCTGATTTACTGAGAGGTTTAAAAGGTAGAGTGGTGTATTTGCCTTTGGATTTGAAAAAAAATATGGAAACTATTGATGCAGATACTTTGGAAACTGAACCATTAGTTATTCTGGTTAATGGTGTACCTACAAAGAATAAGAAGATTTGGCAGGAGCTCGTAGATGTACGGAAAGTTCAAAGACCAAATTTGTATTTGAAAAGGAATAACAAATGGTATGAATCAATTTATATAGAAGAAGAAGAAGAAGATTTACAAGAAGACACAGAAACACCAACTGGACAAATTGAAAAAGTGGACAAGTCAAAGGAAGAAGAAATTTATGAACATTTTAGCATACATCCTCTTCATTCAAAAGAAGGTATGGGAGACAATATTGATCTGTTTCAGATGAGGAAAGCAAAAGGAACTCCCTTGAGTGTATGGGAGGGGAGCTTGGAAGCTCGATGTTTTCCCCAGCTGTTTCCTACAGGAAAAGGAGGACGATACGATGAACGTCCAGAACAGATTCCAGCTTCTGAGTATCGGACTACAAGACTATATGCAGAAGATCCAAGATTTCGACAAAGTATTCCTTATTTATTCCATCTTTTATTTGAAAGCGACTTGTCTGCATTATCATATGCAGTAAATCACATTTTAAAAAGTGGAGTACATTTACAAAATGTGTCTGCTAAGGATTTTATGGAGAAAGTGCAGCACCGAGATGATCATTTGGAAACACAACTCATCAATCTGATGGCTTGTCAGCGTGGGACAAATGAATATTGGTACCGACGCCATGGTGAATTAAAATGCATGTTACGAAATTTAGGAACACCAACATGGTTCCTTACCCTAAGCTGTGCTGAGTACGCTTGGGATGATTTACTGGATTTTCTACGAGAGGCAAATTCAAACATTAAAAACATCGAATACAAGACAGCTGGAGAACTGTGCTCATTGGATCCGGTTAATGTTTGCAGATATTTCAATCATAGATTTGAGGCTATGATGTCCTTCATCTGCAATAAAAAAAATCCACCTCTTGGAGAAGTAGAGGATTTCTTTTGGAGAAAAGAGTACCAGGCAAGAGGTGCTCCTCATATTCATATGCTGTTGTGGATCAAGGATGCCCCAAAGTTTGGAACAGATACTGATGAAGCAGTGTTATCTTTTATTGAAGAATATGCAACATGTGCTATACCAAAAAGTACAGAAGAGAAAAAGCTAAAGGAGCAAGTTTTACGTTTCCAAAGTCATCGGTGTGGAAAATACTGTCGACGGAAATACAAGAGCAAAGATAAATACTACACTAAATGTCGATTTGGATTTCCTAGACCTGTTCTTTCAAATGGAAGAGTAAACAGTTTTATGTCATCTGTGAGACATACTATCACAAGAAAATCACCTAAGAATACCTACAACCTTAAAAGAAAAGAAGAATCAAAAAATATAAATGACTACAACCCAGTCATTTTATCCATGTGGAATGCTAACATGGATATACAGTATGTAGCTGACAATTCCATTGCTGTTGCTCGATATGTAACGTCTTACATTACTAAATCTGAAAAAACTGAATTGAAAGAAATGTGGGAAGAGATTTCTCACGAGAAGACTGTCAGTAACAAGCTGTACAGTTTCAGTTTAAAGATGTTATTGCATCGAGAAATTGGATCCTACGAATGTTCAGATAGGTTATCTTCTGCAAGTCTCTACTCGAAATCAAGAAGAATAATTTGGGCAAGTTTAGGCCTTGCAGCAATGAGAAATCGGGTACTGAAATCTGTTGGAGAAATTGAATATTTGGCCGAGAATGACCCAGAAAGTACAGATATTTTGAAATCAAACATGTTGGACACATATTATCCCAAGAGAAGTCATCATCTGGAGAACATGTGTCTCTATGAAGTGCTGCAGAACTACATTTATTCACGGAAAGCTGCAGAAGACATCAACAATGGAAAATATAAAGTCATTGGTGAGGAAGGATGTTTGGTGAAGCAAACAAAAGGAAGTTTGATAAATCACAGGAAGCTGAGTTGTGACACTACTGACAAAAAGGAATTTTACTACTTGGCTCTTTTACAGCTATTTAAACCATGGCGTACAGAGGATGAACTACTGGGAGAATTTCAAAGCTATGAAGATTCATTTAATGCTTGCAAAGACAGCATACAATGCAGTACATTCACAACTTATGTGCAAATGTTAAATGAAGAAATTGAACAGGAAACTACAATTGCAGCTGAAGTAGCTAGAGACAGTTCTCAAGACAGCCAAAGTTCAGGAACACTCAGTCAAGATCCCCTAGGACAACCAATCGTTGAAAATGAAGCTGCAATAGCCATGAATGAAGTGGAAACGGCTATGAATCAAGCTCAAGAAGAATTTATAGACTTACCAAATTTGGAAAGACAACTGAATGAAGAGCAGCAACAAATTTATGAAGAAATCAGAAACAAAATTGATCACGGATTACTACATGAAAAAAAAGAGTGCTCATGCACATCATTTCATCCAATCAGGATGTATGTAAGCGGACAAGCTGGAACTGGAAAAAGTTTCCTAATAAAAGTCATCAGAAGCTACCTACAGCAAAAAACGGATTCTACTTTGTCTTGTGTGGTTACTGCTCCAACTGGGTTAGCAGCATATAACATAAAAGGAATCACCTTACATCTTTTGCTAATGTTACCAGTGGAGCATGAGAACAAAATACAATACCACAAGCTAACTGGAGAAGCATGCTTGGAAGTTTCAAGAGTATTGAAGAAGATGCAAGTTCTCATTATTGATGAGGTGAGCATGGTATCAAACTTAATGCTTGCCTTTGTGCATTTAAGAATGCAGCAAACTCTAAGGACAGACTATGACGTGTTATTTGGTGGAAAACATGTCATAGTTTTTGGGGATCTTCTACAGCTTACTCCAGTTAAAGGACAACCAGTGTTTAATACTGTGACACATGAAGATACAAAGAAGCCATTGGGAAGCATCGGTAATGCAAATATTTGGTCCTTCTTTGAGTACAAGGAACTTACTACTAATATGAGACAAGCAAACGATGAAGAATATGGAAGTATTCTGAAAGATATCAGAATTGGACTACTCACTGAAGCTGGCACAAAAGCATTACAGAGTCGGTTGCTACATAATTTATTTCCAAAGGAAGAAATAGTTGCAGAGAAGATATACAAGAACATTGCAGAAAAGAAAAGTGTCATCTGCTTAATGCCAACTCTACGTGAATGCTCAATATTCAATGAGGAGCTTTTGAAATTGGAAAAGGAAGATATCAGGAAATTGGAAGCAGTGGACAAAATTCAGGATGGAAGAATTACTATCACATTAACAGGAAAACTGAAAAATAAATTGGATTCACTAGAGAAGAACATTTCCAAAACTGCTGGATTAGAAAAAAATCTATATGTTTGCATGAACTGTAGAGTATTTTTAAGGAGAAATTTGGATGTTGAAAAAGGTTTAGTTAATGGAGCTATGGGAAGAGTTGTGGGTTTTATTAATTATCAGAAAAAAGATGGAATTGAATGTTTAAAAATAAAATTTGATCAGATAGAAGAAGTTATAGACATTTGTCGTTGTACAGTTCGTTTTATGCTTGTGAAAGACTTATATGTACAAAGGAAACAGTTTCCGTTTTCTCTAGCATATGCTGTAACTATTCACAAGTCTCAAGGATTGACTGTAGATTGTGCATTTGTAAACATTGGTTCATCTGTGTTCAAAGAAGGTATGGCTTATGTAGCTTTGTCACGAGTGAAAACATTATCTGGTTTATTCATGATAGACTTTGATGATTCAAAAGTTAGTGCTGATGCAAATTGTGTAAAGGAGTACAATAGATTAAGAAGAACCTATGCTCCTCATTTAGGTCAGTATCCTGTGTTAGAGAAACGTGTAGTTTCTCGTAAAAGGAGAAATGAGAATATCTGTAATGAGGATGTAGAGAGGAGGAAAAAAAAGAGGAGTGATGTAATTGCAAGCAAAAAGAAAAAGGAAAATGAAGAAGAGGTTGTAGGATGTCATTTTGAAAATAGCTCTAGTGTCAACTGCTACGCTAATGAAGTGCTGAATGTTGCATTTTATCTGGAAAGTTTGCAAGAGCAGATAATAGTAAATCAGAGAAAAAGATTCTGTTCTGAGTTGAGTCTCCTTTTTCAAAAGCTGAGTAATGATAAAACTCAAATAGAAAGTGCTACTGAAATTAGAAAACTTTTAGATGTATGTTCAGGATGTACACAGTTTTCTCAAAATGTACAGCAAGACGCACAGGAATTCTTGTTGTATTTTCTTCAGGTACTGGAAGAAGAAGGTGTACACATTGAAAATTTGTTTGGTCTGTCTTATAAATGGGAACATAGTTGTGAAAACTGTTTCAATACATGTGGCTCTAATGTTGATTCTGAAAGGTTTATTTATTTAACATTGCCAGAGAGTAAAACAGTCACTTGTGCTAAATTAGTTAAAGATGCTAATCATAGCATGCAATGCGGTGAGTGTAAATCTGACATGTTTTCAACGTTAATTTTAAAGGAATACGGACAGTATGTAATTTTAATGATGCAACGATGTAGAGCTGATGGTTCAAAATTGGATACTTTAATAAAGAAGTTTACAGGACAGCAATTATCAATTTCAGGAAAAACTTTTGTAACAGTTGCAATAATTTTCCATGAAGGACCTACTGTTACTTCTGGACATTACACAGTTTATCTTAAATGTGAAAAAGGCTGGACACTGTGTAATGATTCAAAATTGATTTTCAAGCAACGTTTGCCTTTTGATTTAGCAAATGCCTATCTAATCTTTCTGAAACCTAAATTTTAGAGAGACTTGGCAAGATCTGTACAAAACAATTTTACCATTTTTTTGGATTACCATTGGAATTTTCAAATTTAAAGATTTTTAAAATTATCATTTGGCCTAAAGGAAAGGTAACCAATTGTATTGAGGACTTATATAATTCTTAATTAATGTTTCAGAAAACAACATTTTACAGAGAATCGGTAACATCTGTACAATTTAAATTTTTGTATTTTATTGGATTACCGTTGGAAATTTAATCAAAAAAGATTTTTAAAATTACCATTTGGCCTAAAGGAAAGGTATCCAATTGTATTGTGGACTTAATTAAATCCTAATTAATCTTTCGGAAACCAAAATTTTAGAGAGAATCGGTAACATCTGTACAATTTAAATTTTGAAATTTTATTGGATTATCGTTGGAAATTTAATCAAAAAATAATTTCAAAAATTAACATTTAGCCTAAAAGAAAGGAAACTAGATGTATTGTGGATTTATTTGAGATATATTTTTTTTGAGATTATGCTTCTGTAAGAAAATTGTCAGACGGTATTTTTTAGAAATAGTTTTTGTTATTAGATGATATTTTTAATGAATAATATTTTGCATTTCGATAATGTTATGTTTAACTGAGAAGAGATTCTGGGCTTTTTTTAAACAATCTTTGAGATTGTCATTTCTTTTTTGCCCGCTGTTAAGTGATGAATGCAATTGCTTTCACGATTTATAGTGAAATGCAATATATTCTGAAAACAGCCAAAAAAAGGCAAAAAATTGTTTTTGGAAAATATGTAAATATGTGTACTGTATTATAAAATGTTTTATTAAATATTAATACTTTTTTCGTTTTTTTCAGATTGAGAAAGAACATTTTCGAAAACTTGAACCATTTTTATAGCAATTTAAATTAAATTTTAATTAATAAATAATTTTTTGAGTGGGTATGGTAAGTCAGAAATTTCATGGTCCCTTTTTTCCACTTCTCCACAATCACATTTTCAGTTTTTCATTGTAATCTCTCAAGGACCTTGTAATGTGATAATTGATTTTTAGTGTTTTTAAAAAAAAAAAAAAAAAATACGCGTACCGTACGCGTACGGTAAAAAAAAAAATCAAAAAAAAGTTTCAAAAAATCTATAAAAAAAAGTTGAAAGGTAAGGTTGGCTCTTAAAAGAGCCGTTGTGTTCGTACAGGGACAGAGGAAAGAAAGAATGGGAATATTAGTCGGTAGGACAAATGTGCTGGTCTATTTTATTGTTAACTAAGGCAACACTGGTCTCCCTATGACAAATTAGACCATGACAAGTGGCGCACCGCATTGTAACCCTCGCAAACCGATGGTTAGTTTCCAGAGGACCAGAAAAAGGAGATGCTCCCCCCACAGATGAAGGGCTCAGCTGACCTGCCGAAGATGGACTCGGCCCTGCAGATGATGGACCAGGCTGAGCTGCTGTGGATGTGCTTGGTTGACTTACTGAAGGGTTTCCTCCAGTATGTCGAGCATATGTCCTACCGTGTACATCATGAAGGTGTCTCAACATAGTGTGATTCCCGAAGGAATACTTCTTGTTAGGATTCCCTCTTGAACGTACACGGTCACAAAGCTTACACGTCACTAAAGGTGCATTTACCTTTTTCTTGCCCTCTGGAAAAGAAAAATACTCCCATATGAAAGAGCTCTTTTGTTTCCTCCTTCTCTGCCTCAAGGTAGTGCTGCTAGCCTCACTCTCTGAAGAGGTCTGCTGTTCTGCCATCGTATCACAAAGACAACTCAGCTCCTTCTCCTAAGGGATCACAAGCAAAAATGAGGGGAATGGGTGTGGTGTAGGAGAGTTCTAGAACTGAAAGTAGTAAAAACCAATCAAAAGTGTTGTTTCTTGATCACATGACCCAACGTGCGCGTACGTTACGCTTACGGTGCGCTTACGGAGCGCTTACGGTAAAAGTACGCATGCGCGTAAAAAAGACACGCGCACGTGCGCATGCGCAAAACAGGCACGCCCCTTCACTTCCGCGTAACATGCGTGTGCAGCGTACGCGTTACGCGCCGCGTGCGCGTGACGCACGTCTACGCAAATTGCGTAACTGTACGCAAACAGCGTAGAAATCTAACGTACTAAAAGCAAGACGTGCGCGTACGGTAAGCGCACGTTAAAAAAATACTAAAAAAAAAAAAGAAAAGGGAAAAAAAGATTCACTATGTTATACTACTAAATCTTACCTGTTTAGTTTAAAAAAAGGTAAAAATAAAAAATATATTGTAGAATTTTTAAAATTTAACCATAGTCTTTAAAGAGGATATAAATTTAAAATAAAAATATGTAAAAAACATTGCAAAAAAAAAAAAATATATAAGAATTAGCATTTAAAAAACCTTGCAAATTCACTGAAAAAACCATGGGTTTCACACACGTTATAGTTAGGAATTAGCATTTAAAAAACCTTAGAAATTCAATGAAAAAACCAAAGGTTTCACACATGTTATAGTTAGCTGGACATTTCACTCGTAAAAAACCAATGAAATTCCCCCGTTATAGTTAGTTCAGCTAACTATAACTCGCGCGCCCGCAATGCACTGCTGATGACGTCACATATTACATCACTCATGACATGGTCAGTGACATCACTGATGACATCACTGATGACATCTCAAATGACATCACTGATGACATCACTGATGACATCATCCAGTGAATGTGTGTTTTTCTGACAATTAAGTATGTTTTATATATGTATATCTCAAGGTCGATGGAAGAATAAATGGGTATATAAGTGTCTAAATGGATGATTTGTTTTTGAAAAATTGATTGTGTAACTGACTGATTAAGTGTATCATAGTGAATACATGGCTTAGTGAGTAATGTTTTAATATGTAAATATCTGTATCAGTCTCTCACTTTGTGTATAAGTGGCTGCATGGGTTGGTGAGTAGCTACATGGGTGTCTATATAGGTTATTAGTTGGTTTTATGAGTATCAGTCTGAGTGTCTGCATGGTTCGGTGGGGGTATTACGTAGTGCATAGGTGCATGAATGAGTGACTCACTCTTCGTATGTGTTGAAGACAGCATGTGTGCAGGACTCTATGGGTGGATGAGTGAGTGGATGGGTGTGTTAGTGAGTGAATGACTGTCTCAATAGTGTCTTTATGAGTAACTACATATGTTTTAAACTAGTATATGTGACTATTGGTGTATATAAGCGAGTATATGTGAGAGTGAGAGATTGAAAGAGTTCCTCTATGAATAAGTATGTGTTTCTATAAGTGATTGTTTAAAAGACTAAGTATGTGTAAGTTTCCGTAGAAGTAAGTGTGGTGGTGTGTGTATAACTGTATATGCAAGTAAATGTATGTTTGATTCTTTATTAGCATGAGTGACTATGTGTGTGAGTAACTCTATGGATGAGTGGCATTGTGTAACAGGATGTATAGGTGTATGAGTACATATGATGAGTGAGTACATGTATGAGTGACTGTATAGGACTGTTGGTGAATGAGTGGATGTGTATGTGGATCTTAGAATTACTGAAGAGGTTGTTGTAACTGGTATTGGTATGTCCATTGTTTTGAAAATTTTAGTCTCTATTTTTGAATGTGTGTATCAAAGGTTATATTAGGGTGAGAGGAGGTCTGCCACTCTATCACAAGGATGATGTCATCAGTGATGTCATCAGTGATGTCATTTGAGATGTCATCAGTGATGTCATGACTGATGTCACTGACCATGTCATGAGTGATGTAATATGTGACGTCATCAGCAGTGCATTGCGGGCGCGCGAGTTATAGTTAGCTGAACTAACTATAACGGGGGAATTTCATTGGTTTTTTACGAGTGAAATGTCCAGCTAACTATAACATGTGTGAAACCTTTGGTTTTTTCATTGAATATATATATAGTTAGGACCTATTTTCCATAGGAAATCCGCAACATTCTATTTGGAATATCGTTGGCGCCGATTGACGAATCTTCGCAAAATTTTCTAAACTTTTGGCCAGCTCCGGTCCGCTCCTATCCTGAAAATTTCACAGTGATTCGTCAAGCAGGGGCCGAGAAAAAGGGGGGTCCCAAAACAAGTTTTCCCCATGCATTTTCCCATAGGACCTGTTGACGCAGCTACAGCCCGAACTGCTTAACGGAATTACACCAAATTTGGCAAAGAGGTAGTCCTCAGTTCAGACTCGTGCCTTTTGCTTAAATGGTGTAAATCCGTTCAGTAATTCCTGAGAAAATTAGAGTTAAAAAGATAGATATATCTGGGCGGAGCCTAATCACACATCTCATCGTGAGATCTGATTGGCTGTCAGTACTTCATCCAAGAAGTGTTGGCAGCCATCTTGGGACCAATATACATTATAGCCCCTCATTAAAAAGCATTGCAGTTAATAGAAGGTTTTAAGACTTTAGTTACATTATAAATCATCTGTTGATGGTACCATACTCATTTTAGGAATTGTGGTGTGTTATAAGGTGATTTTAACATGAGAAAAAGCCTTCTGCTGTGATATCATGAATCATGTTTGAGAGAAAAATATTTTCTCATGCTTTTCCCACAGAGGTTTGGAAGGTGATCTATAAGCTACACTGAGAGCATATTTTCTGTAAATTCACATTATCTTTCTCAGTCATGTGAGAATGAAGTCTGACATTCTCAGTAAAATATGTACATCAAGGGCAGAGACTGTCAGTTGATTCCTTTGTGTTCTACTGCAGCTTCCCAGAGTGTTCTAAAGAACAACTAGAGCGCTAACAGTCCTACTTATGACAAACGTATTGCACACCTGAAGCCATCTTGATTGGAATAAAGTGGTATCTCTTAAAACATTTAATTCAAAAATGAACAAAATGAGGGGGTTCATTTTGTCATAGAAAGTATGATTAGTGTTGCAGACTGAGTGACTTCTCAAATCCTCTTCTATTTCATTAAAAAATTCTGACATGCAGACTGAAACATGCACTTTCAATACCAGCTGCAGACTTCCCTGGTGAGCAGTAGCTTTACTACAGTGATCTAATAAGCAACTAGAGTGCTAACATTCTGAATTTATGGCAAATGTGTGGCACATCTAAATGCCTTCTTGATGGAACCAATGTAAAAAACTGAAAGTATTTCCTACTGAGGAGACTGCAGTAAATGAGGAAATTAGGAAACTTCATAACAAATAAATATCCCAAGATGGCCACCTGAGACAAAAGAGCCCAAATGTAGCCCAAATATCACCACGATGTAGCCCAGGTATAGCCCAATGACAGAATGTCCCAGAGTGTTCTAACGAACAACTAGAGCGCTAACAGTCTTACTTATGACAAAAGTATGGCACACCTGAAGCCATCTTGATTGGAATAAAGTGGTAACACTTAAAACATTTAATTTACAAAATAACAAAATGAGGGGGTTCATTTTGCTGTATAAATGATGATTAGTGCTGCAGAAAGAAAAATTAGGGCACATTTTGACTTCTCAAATCCTCTTCAATTTCATAAAACAATTCTGACATGCAGACTGAAACATGCACTTTGAATACCAGCAGCAGACTTCCCTGGTGAGCAGTAGCTTTACTACAGTGATCTAATGAGCAACTAGAGTGCTAACATTCAGAATTTATGGCAAATGTGTGACATATCTGAATGCCTTCTTGATGGAACCAAAGTAAAAAACTGAAAGTATTTCCTACTGAGGAGACTGCAGTAAATGAGGAAATTAGGAAACTTCATAACAAATAAATCTCCCAAGATGGCCACCTGAGACAAAAGAGCCCAAATGTAGCCCAAATATCACCCAGATGTAGCCCAGGTATAGCCCAATGACAGAATGTCCCAGAGTGTTCTAACGAACGACTAGAGCGCTAACAGTCTTACTTATGACAAAAGTATGGCACACCTGAAGCCATCTTGATTGGAATAAAGTGGTAACACTTAAAACATTTAATTTACAAAATAACAAAATGAGGGGGTTCATTTTGCTGTATAAATGATGATTAGTGCTGCAGAAAGAAAAATTAGGGCACATTTTGACTTCTCAAATCCTCTTCAATTTCATAAAACAATTCTGACATGCAGACTGAAACATGCACTTTGAATACCAGCAGCAGACTTCCCTGGTGAGCAGTAGCTTTACTACGGTGATCTAATGAGCAACTAGAGTGCTAACATTCAGAATTTATGGCAAATGTGTGACATATCTGAATGCCTTCTTGATGGAACCAAAGTAAAAAACTGAAAGTATTTCCTACTGAGGAGACTGCAGTAAATGAGGAAATTAGGAAAGTATAGCCCAATGACAGAATGTCCAGAGTGTTCTAAAGAACAACTAGAGTGCTTACTGTCTAACTTATGACAAAAGTATGGCACACCTGAAGCCATCTTGATTGGAATAAACTGGAAACACTTAAAACATTTAATTTAAAAAGGAAGACATTGAGGGGGTTCATTTTGCCATAGAAATTATGATTAGTGCTGAAGAAAGAAAGATTAGGGCACATTTTGAGTGACTTCTCAAATCCTCTTCTATTTCATTAAAAACGTCTGATATGCAGACTGAAACATGCACTTTTAATACCAGCAGCAGACTTCCGTGGTGAGCAGTAGCTTTACTACAGTGATCTAATGAGCAACTAGAGTGCTAACAGTCAGAATTTATGGCAAATGTGTGACATATCTGAATACCTTCTTGATGGAATCAAAGTAAAATTCTGAAAGTATTTCTTACTGAGGAGACTGCAGTAAATGAGGAAATTAGGAAACTTCATAACAAATAAATCTCCCAAGATGGCCACCAGAGACAAAGAGCCCAAATGCAGCACAAATATCACCCAGATGTAGCCCACATGTCGCCCAATGACAGAAGTGTGCAAAACACTTATTTTTTGTGTATTTGCAGTTTTATATAGTGCAGACTTGTCAGGTATTGGAGTGCTTTACATGAGCATTGGTTACATCACACAAGATCAAATTCATTTTGGTTGTAGACATGGGGAGATTAAGTGATTTGACCAGAATCACAGAATGTAGAGCTGAAGCAGAAACTCAAACCTCGTTCCCCAGTTGCAAAGTCTGCAGCTCTGGAAGTAACGCCACATCCTCTCCCCTAAGTGCAACATTTAATCAAGTGGTCAACTGGATTAAAAAACATAAAGATTACAAATAATTTAAAAGTTCTTTGTCGCTATTTGAAAACTCAGAAAATATGTCCTCATTTTAGTTTTTTAGAGCACTAACCATAATTTTGATGCAAATAAGACCCTCTCATATATGTAATTTCTAAAGAAATGCTCTAGGTATTACAGTTTTGATTACATCAAGATGACGTCAGGCGTTCCACACTTTTGCAATAAATATAGAATGTTAGCAATCTAGTTGTTCATTGGGATACTGTTGAGAGGCAGAGGCCAGGGGAACGTACTCTGAAAATTGAAGGCAGGTAAGAGAGTGCAGAGGCAACAATTTGACCACACTAGGCAGGCAGGAAGGGCAGTGGCAGCACAACAGACTATGGAGGGCAGTGGAAAAGGGGGGCAGGGGCAACAAACCAACAATACAGGACTGGCAAGAGAGGCTGTGGAAATATAATAGACCATTGTGGGCAGAAGGAAGAGGCAGTGGTAGTACAACCATACATGCCAACAGACCCGTTTCAGCCAGGAAACGTCCAATGTTTTTAAGCTCAAATGGGCTTTCAATGTAACTCAAAGGGTAAAATCAATACCTCAGTTTTTTTCTAAATCTCCCTCTTACCAAGTACAAAATGTTCGCAAATATGGTACATTGGATCAAGGTAGGCAGGAGGAATTGGTGTAGGGACATGGACTCGGATAACAGAGGACAGGAGGGACATGGAGAGGTGCACCAAACTGACCCTACAGGGCAGGCATCAGGGTTTGCAGCACAACAATCCATAGAAAGCAATAGGGAGGGGACAGGACCATGCACATGGACAACAGAGAACAGAGGGGAAAGAGGCAATGGTAGCTAGCTGACCACAATGGACAGACAGGAGAGAAAGCTGCAGCATAACAGACCATAAAGGGCAGGAGGGACGGATCAGGGGCATTACAATGGAACAGACAAGCCAGGAGGGAGGGAATAGGGGTCTGCACATGGAAACAGAGGGCTGGGGGCAAGGGGGCAGGGCAGGAGCAGCAAGATGACCATGGAGGTCAGGCAGCATGGGCACTAGAAGCAAGACACACCATGGAGAGCAACAGTGAGACTATGATGGCATGCACACAGACCATGTAGTGAAGGTGGGAGGGGGTCAGAGGCAGCTAGCTGACCACACAGGGAAGGTGGGAGGGGCCGTGGCAGCACAGAAGACCATGCATGGCAAGCGGGAGGGTAGTGGCAGCACAATGGCTATGATGGGCAAGAAGGAGGGTGCAGGGGCATGCACAAAGGACCATGGAGGATAGAAGGGAGGGTCAGGACCTGGGCACAGACAAGAGAGTTCAGGGGAAGGGGCCTCACAACAGACCGCGTGGGGCAGGCAGGAGGAGCAGGTGCAGCACAACAGACCAGGGAGGGCAGAAGGGTGTGGCAGTAAAATGGACCATGGAGGACAGGAGGAAGGGTATAGGGGCATGGCATGTGGACAGGCAGGGTGGAGGTGGCAGGGATAGGTTACAGTCATCTGACAATGCTAGGCAGGTGGGAGGGGAGTGGCAGCTCAACAGAACACTCAGAGTAGATAGGAGTGGCAGGTCCATGGAACATGGTGGGCAAAAAGGATAGAGCAGGGGCATGCACAAAGACATCAGAGGGCAGGGGGAAGGAGAATAGGGGCAGCAAGCTAAGCACAGAGGCTAAGCATCTATGGGCCATAGAATTGGGCAATGGAGGGCAGGAGGAGTGGACTGGTACATCATGCTAAATGGAGGGCAGTGGCAGCACATCAGACCATGCATGGCAGGAGGGAGGAGGCTGGTCCATGGATTCAGACAACAGAGGACAGGGAGGAGGTGGATGGGGCAGCAAGCTAACTGTTCAGAGAAGGTGGGTATTAGGAACTTTATTGTTTTTAAAATGTGTGTCTGTGCGAACTACTTAAAATATGAACAAGTATGCAGCATAATCTCACTTTTATTCAGGAAGAAGAGGACATTTGTGACTGTGACTCCGGGCTCACTTGGCAGAAACACCCCCTGACCCTCCACCCCCATCGCAAAATGTAATGCCAGTGAAAAGGGTAGGTGGACGCAGTGTTATATAGAACATAGTCCTGAGAGCACGATTGAAAATGAAAACTAGATATAGTATATGGTATAAACTATGCACCAAAAAGTGTGATATAAGATGAACCGGGGCATGAAATATAATATGCAATGCATTGTGCGCAATGACAGATTCATTGGAGAGCGCGAGATAACACAGGCACTAGCGCGTGCTATGCGATATGCGCCTTGGAATGTAATATGCACAGGGCAGTGTTGTGTAACCTAACTAGTCTCTAAAGTTGCAATATAAAATATGTGCTGGGGAGTGTAACGTTGCATATGCACTGTGACAAAGATATGGATCCCAGATTGTAATATGTATGGCATAGCGCTGTGCGTTATAACATAGGCATCGAGGAAGGCACGTTAGATGGGGCAATATAGCCCGTGCGAAGGCAAGTGTGGCATGACATATTCACGGGGTGGTGTTACAGTGCACATGGGCTAGAGAGTGTCATAGCATACGCACTAGCTGGTGGAATACAACACAGAGGTGTGTGGCAATCAGCGGGCACTGGTGGGTGTAACACAGCATTGGGCTCCTTTCCAGAGAGTAAAATAAAAAGTATTACACATCCGGCAGTGGATGTGTGTTTTATTAACCGTGAGGGGGGTTTCTTGCATAGTTTGGTCGAATTTTTGTCGAATCCCTTTGAATGGCTTGGTGTGCGTGTGTATTAAATGTGCCCGTCAATAGCTACCCATGTTTGTAGAAATAAATGACAAGGGTGTCTACTTGGAGAGTACCGACCGGCGGGGCACCGGGATTAGGCACGGTAGGTCGTCAGACACGTCAGAGCTTCACTAGCGGTGTAAATACATTCCACGTGGATTCATTGTTTGCATAGTCGCCTTTTAATGAATATCACGCAAACCGTCATTGTGATAGGTACATACGGTTTGTCTAGCATGTCCTAGGTGTTTCTATAAATATATATTTTTCAAAAATAATAAAAAACAAAGGCCGGCCCCGGTGGATGTGGTCCCCGGGGCCATAAGTGGCCTGAGGAGGGGGGCAACGCAGCCCCCCTCCTAAATAATTTTGTTTAAAAAAAGGCCATGACCCGGGGCTTGGGGTCCCTGGGGCCGATTAAGGCCTTGGGAGGGGGGTCACGTGGCCCCCTTCCAAATTAATTTTTTTCAACAAAAAAAATTAGGGTGCAGGCCCAGGGCCAATAATTTAGAAAAAGAAGGGGGTCCACAGCCCTCCTTCTTCAAAAAATAAAATAAATAAAAGACCGGCATGGCGCCTCAGGCCACGCCCCCTCCTTGCAGCACTCTGCAAACGCGCCCCCTGGCCAGTTGTAAGTTGGGGAATTAATTCCCCTTCAATACTGAGGGTCCCTGAGGGCCAACTAGCGCAACAGGTATCTCCAGTATGCGCCAGGGAGCTGCGTTGCAGACAGGTGTTCTGAGGCCACGCCCCTTTTTACACCTCTATGCAATGCAGCTCTGTGGCGCTTACTGGAAGTACCTAGTGGGCTAGTTTGACCCTAGGGACCCTTAGGATTCAAGGGGACTTAATCTGTCAACTTAGAACGGCCACAGGGCGCGTTTACACAGTGGTGAAGGGAGGGGACGGGGCCTGAGGTGACGTGTGCAAACAAGCCCTGTGGCGCATTTTAAGTTGGGGAAATAATTCCCTTTCAATCCTGAGGGACCCTGGGGGCCAACTAGCCCACCAGGTGCTTCCAGTAAGCGCCACAGCTCTGCGTTGCAGAGAGGTGGTGCAGGCTTTGCCCCTTTTTACACCTCTCTGCAATGGCGTTTACTGGATGTACCTAGTGGGCTATTTTGCCCCTAGGGACCCTCAGAATTCAAGGGGACAATCTCCCAACTTAAAACAGCCACAGGGCGTGTTTACACAGTGGAGAAGGGAGGGGACGGGGCCTGAGGTGACGTGTGCAAGCATGCCCTATGGCACCTTTTAAGTTGGGGAAATATTCCCCCTTCAATCCTGAGGGCCCCTGGGGGATAACTAGCCCACCAGGTGCTTCCAGTATGCGCCACTGAGCTGTGTTGCAGAGAGGTGTTCCAGGCCGTGTCGCTTTTTACACCTCTCTGTAACGCAGCTCTGTGGCGCTTACTGGAGGTACCTAGTGGGGTAGTTGGACCCTAGGGACACTCAGGATTCAAATGAACTTAATCTCCCAACTAAAAACGGCCACAGGGCGTGTTTACACAGTGGTGAAGGGAGGGGACGGGCCTGAGTTAACGTGTGCAAACACGCCCTGTGGCGCGTTTTAAGTTGGGGAAATAATTCCCCTTCATTCCTGAGGGACCCTGGGGGCCAACTAGCCCACCAGGTGCTTCCAGTAAGCACCACTCCGCTGCGTTGCAGAGAGGTGGTCTAGGCCGTGCCCCTTTTTACATCTCTCTGTAACGCAGCTCTGTGTCACTTACTGGAGGTACCTAGTGGTCTAGTTGGACCCTAGGGACCCTCAGGATTCAAGGGGACTTAATCTCCCAACTTAAAACAGCCACAGGGCGTGTTTACACAGTGGGGAAGGGAGGGGACGGGGCCTGAGGTGACGTGTGCAAACACACTCTGTGGCACGTTTTAACAGGTAGTTTTAATCCCCTGCCCTATTATATACTAGGGGCTTACAGAGGAGGTCATGCTAATCACAGGGGGACAACCAACGCAGAGTGTTCCCTAGTGTATGTAGGTGTTTTCACTGTATTCTGAGTGTCTTTTAACATAGCACTGGTTCTAGGTCTAGTTAGTCAGACTCAGTTACCACCAGTATCCATCTGAAAAAGTTGAGGGTACAGGATGGTTTTGTAACAAGGCTTCTTTCTGCTCTTCTGTTTGTTCTTTCTGCACATTATCCTTCTTCCTGCACTTTTCTTCGTCTTTGAGGACTTCTGTTGCTTCTTTCTGCATTTCTTTTTTTTCTTTCTGTGTGTTTTTTCTTCTTTCTTCACATGTCCTATCTCTGTAGGCATAGTTAGAAATTAGCATTTAAAAAACCTTTGAAATTCACTGAAAAAACCATAGGTTTCAGGCACGTTATAGTTAGGAATTAGCATTTAAAAAACCTTAGAAATTCACTGAAAAAAACATAGGTTTCAGGGGCGTTATAGTTAGCTGGACTTTTCACTCGTTCAAAACCATTGAAATTCCCCCGTTATAGTTAGTTCAGCTAACTATAACTCGCGCGCCCGCAATGCACCGCTGATGACGTCACATATTACATCACTCATGACATGGTCAGTGACATCACTGATGACATCACTGATGACATCTCAAATGACATCACTGATTACATCATACTTATGATAGAGTGGCAGACCACCTCTCCCCGTAATATAACCTTTGATACACACATTCAAAAATAGAAACTAAAATTTTCAAAACAATGGACATACCAATACCTATTCAGTAATTCTAAGACCACATACATATCCACTCATTCACCAACAGTCCTATACAGTCACTCATACATGTACTCACTCATCATATGTACTCATACACCTATACATCCTGTTACACAATGCCACTCATCCATAGAGTTACTCACACACATAGTCACTCATGCTAATAAAGAATCAAACATCCATTTACTTGCATATACAGTTATACACACACCACCACACTTACTTCTACATAACCTTACACATACTTAGTCTTTTAAACAATCACTTATAGAAACACATACTTATTCATACAGGAACTCTTCCAATCTCTCACTCTCACATATACTCACTTATATAAACCAATAGTCACATATACTACTTTAAAACATATGTAGTTACTCATAAAGACACTATTGAGACAGTCATTCACTCACTAACACACCCATGCACACACTCATCCACCTATACAGTCCTGCACACATGCTGTCTTCAACACATACAAACAGTGAGTCACTCATTCATGCACCTATGCACTACGTAATACTCCCCACCGAACCATACAGACACTCAGACACTCATAATGATACTCAAAAAAACAACTAATAACCTATATAGACACTCATGTAGCTACTCACCAACCCATGCAGCCACTTATACACAAAGTGAGAGACTGATACAGATATTTACATATTTAAACATTACTCACTAAGCCATGTATTCACTAAGATACACTTAGTCAGTTATACAATCAATTTTTCAAAAACAAATCATCCATTTAGACCCTTATATACCCATTTATTCTTCCATCGACCTTGAGATATCCATATATAAAACATATGTAATTTTCAGAAAAAAACACATTCACTGGATGATGTCATCAGTGATGTCATCAGTGATGTCATTTGAGATGTCATCAGTGATGTCACTGACCATGTCATGAGTGATGTAATATGTGACGTCATCAGCAGTGCATTGCGGGCACGCGAGTTATAGTTAGCTGAACTAACTATAACAGGGGAATTTCAATGGTTTTTCCTCATTTACTGCAGTCTCCTCAGTAGGAAATACTTTCAGTTTTTTATTTTGGTTCCATCAAGAAGGCATTCAGATGTGTCACACATTTGCCATAAATTCTGAATGTTAGCACTCTAGTTGCTCATTAGATCACTGTAGTAATGCTACTGCTCACCAGGGAAGTCTGCTGCTGGTATTCAAAGTGCATGTTTCAGTCTGCATGTCAGAATTTTTTTATGAAATAGAAGACGATTTGAGAAGTCAAAATGTGCCCTAAATTTTCTTTCTGCAGCACTAATCATACTTTCTATGGCAAAATGAACCCCCTCATTTTGTTCCTTTTTAAATTAAATGTTTTAAGAGTTACCACTTTATTCCAATCAAGATGGCTTCAGGTGTGCAATACGTTTGTCATAAGTAGGACTGTTAGCACTCTAGTTGTTCTTTAGAACACTCTGGGAAGCTGCAGTTGAACACAAAGGAATCAATTGACAGTCTCTGCCCTTGTTGGATGTACATGTTATACTGAGACTGTCAGACTTCATTCTCACATGACTGAGAAAGATAATGTGAATTTACAGAACAAATGCTCTCAGTTTAGCTTATAGATCACCTTCCAAACCTCTGTGGGAAAAGCATGAGAAATAGTTTTCTCTCAAACATGATTCATGATATCACAGCAGAAGGCTTTTTCACATGGTAAATCAATTTAGAATACACCACAATTCCTAAAATGAGTATGGTACCATCAACAAATGATTTGTAATGTAACTAAAGTCTTAAAACCTTCTATTAACTGCAATGCTTTTTAATGAGGTGATATCATGTATATTGGTCCCAACACTTCTTGGATGAAGTACTGACAGCCAATCAGATCTCACGATGAGATGTGTGGTTAGGCTCCACCCAGATATATCTATCTTTTTAAATCTCATTTTCTCAGGAACTACTGAACGTATTTACACCATTTAAGCAAAAGGCACGAGTCTGAACTGGGGACCACCTCTTTGCCAAATTTGGTGTATTTCCGTTCAGTAGTTCGGGCTGTAGCTGCGTCAACAGGTCCTATGGGAAAATGCATGGGGAAAATGTGTTTTAGGACCCCCCTTTTTTCTCGGCCCCTGCTTGACGGATCACCGTGAAATTTTCAGGATAGGAGCGGACCGGAGCTGGACAAACATTTGGAAAATTTCGCGAAGATTCGTCAATCGGCGCCAACGTTATTCCAAATAGAATGTTGCGGATTTCCTATGGAAAATAGGTCCTAACTATAACTACCTACTGGCGACTGCCAGTAGGTAATATAGATATATATAATTTATATATATATATATTCACTGAAAAAACCATAGGTTTCAGGCACGTTATAGTTAGGAATTAGCATTTAAAAAACCTTAGAAATTCACTGAAAAAACCATAGGTTTCAGGGGCGTTATAGTTAGCTGGACTTTTCACTCGTACAAAACCATTGAAATTCCCCCGTTATAGTTAGTTCAGCTAACTTTAACTCGCGCGCCCGCAATAAACTGCTGATGACATCACATATTACATCACTCATGACTTGGTCAGTGACATCACTCATGACATCACTAATGCCATCTCAAATGACATCACTGATGACATCACTGATGACATCATCCAGTGAATGTGTGTTTTTCTGAAAATTACATATGTTTAATATATGTATATCTCAAGGTCGATGAAAGAATAAATGGGTATATGTGTCTAAATGGATGATTTGTTTTTGAAAAATTGATTGTATAACTGCTTAGTGTATCTTAGTGAATACATGGCTTAGTGAGTAATGTTTAAATATGTAAATATCTGTATCAGTCTCTCACTTTGTGTATAAGTGGCTGCATGGGTTGGTGAGTAGCTACATGAGTGTCTATATAGGTTATTAGTTGGTTTTTTGAGTGTCAGTATGAGTGTCTGAGTGTCTGTATGGTTCGGTGGGGGGTATTACGTAATGCATAGGTGCATGAATGAGTGACTCACTGTTTGTATGTGTTGAAGACTGTATGGGTGGATGAGTGTGTGTATGGGTGTGTTAGTGAGTGAATGACTCTCTCAATAGTGTCTTTATGAGTAACTACATATGTTTTAACCTAGTATATGTGACTATTGGTTTATATAAGTGAGTATATGTGAGAGTGAGAGATTGTAAGAGTTCCTGTATGAATAAGTATGTGTTTCTATAAGTGATTGTTTAAAAGACTAAGTATGTGTAAGTTTCTGTAGAAGTAAGTGTGGTGGTGTGTGTATAACTATATGCAAGTAAATGGATGTTTGATTCTTTATTAGCATGAGTGGCTATGTGTGTGAGTAACTCTATGGATGAGTGGCGTTGTGTAACAGGATGTATAGGTGTATGAGTACATATGATGAGTGAGTACATGTATGAGTGACTTTATAGGCCTGTTGGTGAATGAGTGGATATGTATGTGGATCTTAGAATTACTGAATAGGTTGTTGTAACTGGTATTGGTATGTCCATTGTTTTGAAAATTTTAGTTTCTATTTTTGAATGTGTGTATCAAAGGTTATATTAGGGGGAGAGGAGGTCTGCCACTCTAGCACAAGTATGATGTCATCAGTGATGTCATTTGAGATGTCATCAGTGATGTCATGAGTGATGTCACTGACCATGTCATGAGTGATGTAATATGTGACGTCATCAGCAGTGCACTGCGGGCGCGCGAGTTATAGTTAGCTGAACTAACTATAACGGGGGAATTTCAATGGTTTTGTACAAGTGAAAAGTCCAGCTAACTATAACGCTCCTGAAACCTATGGTTTTTTCAGTGAATTTCTAAGGTTTTTTAAATGCTAATTCCTATCTATAACGTGCCTGAAACCTATGGTTTTTTCAGTGAATATATATATATATATTTTTTTTTTATGCCGGGTTGCAGCAGTAGCTTTGAATCCTCCCGGCTGCTACACCATATCATGTTACTCTTTGTCTTCTGTCCCAGGACACCATAGGTAAATGTCCAATGGACACAGTTGAAGTCTAGTAACCACTTATTGCCCTAAGGCACTTTCAACCAGTTCCCAACAGGATAAAAAGTCCCCACTTACGTTTTAGCTTTCACCACTACCATTGTTTTGATACTGATACCCACCTTTTAAACAAAACAAACATGCACCCACTCACACATTTTATATTTTGCTTCCATCGTCACAGTATCTCCAATGTATAGCAAAGGGATCCCTTTACTCCCTCCCTTTCTCTCAATCAATCAAGCAAGTGGTACCTATATAGCACAGCTTATCAACCTTTAGGGTATACAGGCGCTTTGCGGCAGGTATCAGTCAAAGAGCCAGGTCTTGAGTCCTTACCTGAAGTGGGCCAGAGAGGGTGCGGTGCGGAGGTGAAGGAGGAGGGCATTCCTGGCTTTAGCAGTGAGGTGGAAGAGGTATCAACCTCCGGAGCGGCAGCAGCAGATATGTGATATCTGTGCGATGGCGAGGTGTGTGGATTCAGGTTGGATTCCCATACTTAAAACTTGATGTTCCCCTATTATAAAACCCTATTTCTTACATCAAACATGACCAGGGTTTAACACAAACAAAAGGAGCCATTGTTCTAAGTAAAACTTACCTGCTCCTGGATCTAAGAAAGGGTGTTTTCTGTCAAGCTCAAGACTGTTTCAGAGCGAGGGCAGCTTTCTGTACACGCTGCCATGGCAACGCTTTTGTCCACTCTCTGGGTATGTGTATTTTCCCCTATTGATGTCTGAAGTGCAGAGTGACTTCTTTGTGTACAGTTGGCCCTCTTTAAGCATGCGAGATGAATGTGGTGCTGGTGAAAAGTCCAACAATGAGTACAACAAAACTACGGTAATCCTATGATCTAAAAACAAACACGACAGCAGTGCTTGTTCTCCGTGCACACAGAATAGTGGTTGTGCAAGCTTCCCCCTCACACAAAACAGGTACAGCACAGATGTCACTGCAATGCGAATGCAGACCCACACACACACTTAATACAAATTTAACAGATATAGCACATACATCAGCATTTCAGCCTTTACTGGGATGCTCATAATAGTACAGCATGAGCGTTGGCAGGGCATGATTTCCTAACACACGAAAACAGTGGAGAGAAGACAATACCATGACAATCTTCCATCACATACAGAACAGGTGCATCTCGGGCAGAAACAGAGACATTTTACCCAAAAATAATCTTAATTTACAAAGGTTTATAAGGTTTTGCCTAGACAGTGCATGTGCTGTCTCTGCAAGACATTTGTTTATATACAGTGGGATTACAGCTCATGCATAGATTACAATTTTTTAGTGTTAGCTTTGCTCTTGTTTGCTTCGCTTCCGTTTGTCATGACATACGAGCGTCATGTACTCTTCTCGTGTTTGGCCCTCCTCTGGCTCATGGACCAAGTACTTGTGTCCATCCACTGCTCCCATATTGAGAGCATTTGTTTGTGTTCAAGCACTCCATATGAGTGTTGGTGTTTTCAGTCTGACTCCCACATCCCTGTCCATCTAGCTTCTATTCTCTCCCACCTACACCCTTCCATGTTGCTTCTTTTCCCTCTCATCCCCCTACCCTGTACTCTATGCCACTGCACTCTACAGTACTGCAGTCTATGCTGCAGCACTCTACTCTGCACCACTGCACTCTACTCTGTCACTGCACTTTATGTCACTCTATACTATATGCCACTGAACTCTATGCAAATTCACTCTACTCTAAACCACCACACTCTATGACACTCTTATCTGCAGCACTCTTCTCGACACCATTTCACTGTATGCCACTCTCACCACTCCATTATAAGCCATTGCACTCTACTATGCACCACTCTACTCTATGCCACTGCACTCTACTCTACACTGATCTACTCTACACCACTGCACTCTATGCCACTCTAATCTGCTTTACTCTATGCCACTGCACTTTAGACGAATCTACTCTACTCTGCACCACTCTAGTCTATACAACTGCACTTTATCCCACTATACTGTACTCCGTACCACCCTACTCTATGCCACTGCACTCTATGCCACTGCACCTTATGCCACTCTACCCTGCACCACTCTTCTCAATGCCACTGTACTCTACACTACTGCACTACACTATACTATCCCGCTGGTGTGAAGGAAACTCCACTTGCAGATTCACTTCCAAATTAAGCACTAAATCAGACCCTATATGTGTTGATGCTGGGATGTGATTTGATCGGGATTGGGGCATTTATAAGGTTGCAGATGTAAAGTCCCAGAGAGGGAAGAGACAGGGTCATCAAAAATAACGATGACTGTTCAAGTTAGTGTGCCAATCACTTGCCCAGAATCACAGCATCCAGATGGTGCATGTGTGAGGGGATGATTTGTGCAGCATAAACAACTAGGCACCACGTGTTCCATCTGCAAGGAGCAGTGAGGAAAATCTGACAGGAGACAGTTAAGGTGAATGGCAGTGGTAAGACCGCACCTTCCATTGGGGGGCCAAAGTCCAACACCAGATATTTCTTTAGCCCATCCTATGAGGTTTCTGTGCTCCTTATCCTGCTCGCATTGTGCACTTCTATAAATGGAGGTGTGCTATTGTGTACCTCTCACCTGTAATAATGGGGACGCTTGCACGTGTTAACCATTGACCCTAAAGACTGCAGGTCTAGGCTGCTTTGGTAGTATCTCAGGCACTCCATTATTGTTGAGGCCTCTTTCACTGCCCGTCATAGTTTGTCATGCTGAACCCTCTTGTAAAATAATTATTTAACCAGCTCTCCAATGTGACGTATAGTTCTCCCATATTTATAATGCCATATGCTAAACATTGTGAGCAAGCTAAACAAATGCACTCAGGCATAAGAGCATTTCCTCCATGAAATATCTGTAACATTTATATTCAGGAGGTGTTTGTCAATTTATCACAATAACAATATGCAATGTAACAGATTACAAGCGAATAAAACATTTCAAATGAGATAGGAGGCATTTTGAAAGTCCCAGAGGTATGTTCAGTATTGTTTTCTCCTACGAAAATGTAGTACATGAAATACAAAATTTGGGCGGAAGTGTAAATCATCCAAGAAATGTTGGCATTGATACTCAGTTATCTTTTACTTGCTCACACAAGCACTTTTACCTCTTTCAGTATTGCAGTGATCTACAATTAATCCTTTAAATTGGAATTGTTGCCAATTATATTAGACAAATACTTTTAATTTTTAGACACACCTGTGAAGCAATGAAGAATGCCTTAGTTATTATTCCTATCACAGACCTGTGCCTCGCTGACATGCTCTAAATGCACTCAGAGGGAGACGCCCTCACTGCTACAAGATCAGTCAAGAATGTAAGAAAGTTTTATATGCCAGGTAAAATAGTATTTTGCTGCTGGAGAGCTCACCATCCATTATGAAATTGGCAGCGTTGAGGACTGAAAAGGTGAATGCAATAGACCGAAGTTAGTCGGAGAAACAGCTGGAGAGAGGAGTGGCAAAGGAGTTATAGTTTAATGAAGGGTGTGGTGATAAAGTGGTGGACGGCGGTGAGGATTAAGAAGAGAATGGTGAAAGATAGTGCAGACAGCAGGGTTAGAGGCAGTGAGGAGAGTTAGTAAGGGCTGTGAATGGAAGCATTTAATCTAGAGTGGAGGGCAGTTCTACACATGTAATAGGAGATTTAAGCATTATAGGGAGTGGGTAGAATGGTGTTAGGTGGAGAAGCGCAATGCTATAAGCAGGGAAGGGCTCAAAGTTAGGATTGACAATATGGGTGCAAAGGTAATGGTGCTAAGAGGAGAGAGAGGTGTAAGCCAAACTTGGGTGTGGTGTGAGGTGTAAAGGGAGTGGTCACAAACTAACACAATCTCTAGACTGCCTACTAATAAATGCTTGATCACTCTCTAAAAACAAACACCACATATACGACCTACTCACTGACACACAACTTGACTTACTCTTCATAATTGAATCATGGTTGGAGGTGAAATGGCTCACGTGTTGCATGAAGTTGTTCCTCCAGGCAATCAAACTGCCACATAAAATTGCACAGGCAAAAGAAGAGGTGGGCTAGAAATGATTTTCAACGAAACACGAAATCTCACCAAAGCTGATGACATATCCATACAAGGTTATGAGTCCCTCATAACCAGATGCAACCCTACACCAACTTCCTCCTGCAACTTCCTTCTTCTTTGAAGATCACCACCAAGCAATGCAACATTCCCAGACACATTTCTAGACACACATTCAACTCTTATGACACTACACTCCAACCTATGCATTATTGGTTACCTAAACATATGGTTTGACCAACCCAATGTGCCCCATCCAAAAACTATCATCACTGGACTAGAGGCTGAAACAACATTAGATCGGCCACAAACCCACAAACATCACTGGACACATCCTAGAGGTCATTATTGCAAATCCAAAACTAGCTACCTTTCAAAGGATTACTCTAATCAAATGGCCAGAACACCATTTGTTAGCTTTCCAACAAAAAACACTACAAATCAACACACATAAGGCCACCTTACGTGCATCCACCTAACGACAGTGGGACAAACTCACTTTTGAATAAATTGAACAAACCTAAAATCCAACACAGATCTAACAATAAATTCAGTTCATAGATTTTATGAGTAGCTCCAGGAAGCTTGCTATTAATAACACCAAGAACAGAAAGACAGGCAAAAGAAAACAAGCACCTTGTAGGAATGTAGAAATAAAACTGTCTCAAAACAAATATCAATCAAGACAAACTTCACCTACACAAACTTAACAGAATATACAAGTTAACTATCAAAAAAGCTAAAAATAAAAATAGGTACTATTGAGCCAGAATTCAATATGCTAAATGTGTAAATAAAGAATTTAATAAAATTCCCACATAATTTCGTAAACCTAAATGCATAGAAGGAACTCATCCATTACTCAAGAATTTACTGAAAACTGGCAAATCATTATACAACCAAAGCAGACATGTTGGACTCCTATTTTAAACAAAGGAAAACCACCAGCCCCAACCTATTTCCCACATTCCCCTCCAAGAGTAGGCTAACCCAGCCTCTGAATTTCTTCAAACAACTATCACAAAGGGAATTTATGGATCTTGTCCAAGCAGGCAAGCTGTCTTCCCTTCTGACCCTTGTCTACCACAAATCTTTAAGAATATTCTTTTAACTACCTCTGCTCTCACATCAGTAAGGCATACATAAGCCCAATATTAAAGGAAATAAACCAGGACTCACATGACCGCAACAACGACAAGGAAAACATGCGGCGAGTGACGGATTTCAAAAAAAGAAATAAACACAAGACCTTCAAAGAGTGCCTGCATTAAACGGAAGTAGCTATAGTTCAGGAAAGTGTAAGTAAAGTTAAAAAAAGTCTCTTAAAAAAATGAAAGCAAGTTGAAAATCAAACTCGCTATGTAAAAATGCCGTGATACGTTATATACTTGTAACATGTGGAAATAGTTTTAGACAAAGTCAAAATATCACCCGTGAACTGAAAGCAGGTTAAGAAACTAAAGTTGTGCTCGCTATACGAAATACTGTGGTTCGTAATACAGCATGCTCATGTCAAGCTAATGCTCGTAAGGAAATAGATTTGTGAGGAAATAGATTCAGTTCGAGTCAAAATGTCACCCGTAAATTAAACAGTAAGAGCATAAAGTGTAGACTCGAAAAAGAAGACCGTGAACGTACCCATAAACAGCTGAATCCGTGTTTAACGGAAACACGTCACTGCCAGAGACGTGTCAGTAGCAGGAAGGCGTGTTAGTGTGAAAGTAGAGAGGTATAAGTAGTAAAAAGAGAAAACAGATTGTGACACAGTGAGAGAAGTCATGAACATAGAAATATGCTCTTGAAAATGACAGAATGCATCAATAAAGTTAAGATGAGCATAGAACATGTTACAAAAAACAATTAAATTCAGTTCGGTCATTGAGACCCAGGGGTGGAAGGGACTGCAATTTTTTGGTCCAATAGAATTCAGCACGTGCGAGAGATTTTTGTGGATCAATGTCAGATCTTGGCCTTTGTGCCTCCAGAATGGTAAAACGAAGTTGAGAAATATTGTGTTTAGCTTCTATCCAATGCATGGCTACAGTTCATTTCTCATTCATCAATCGAATGTTACTTTTATGTTCACCAACTCGTATTTTGATTTTCCGTTCTGTTCTACCAACATAAATTTTTCCGCATGGACATTTAAGTGCGTAGATGACATTAGAAGTGTCACAAGTGCTTGAATGTCGCAGATCGAACTTATGGCCTTTTGTTGGGTGAATAAAACAATTGCCGATTATTACATTGTTGCAATGAACGCAGTTCTGACATTTTTGCATCCCTTTAAATGTTTTCCCGGAAGTCTCAGATGTTTGAGTTAACACTTCTTTCAGATTTTTTGACCTTTGCATCGCGAAGATAGGTTTCTCTGGGAATAGAGCCAGTAAGTCAGGTTCAGTGCGAATGATGTTCCAATGTTTCATGATAATTGATTTAATGTTGCCAGCTTGAGTAGAATGTTTTAAAACACATACAAGAGGGTTGCTTTGTTTTTTACATGATGGTTTTAATAAGCTTCTACGATCTATGTTGTCAAGTTTTTGTTGAGCTTCCTCCAAGATCCATGATGGGTAACCTCGTTCACGGAACCGGTCAGAGAAATGGTTTGTGATGGAGATAGTATCTTGTGGATCAGACGTGATTCTTTTCAAACGGATGAATTGTGAAAAAGGTAAATGTCTCTTGAGATTGGGCTGATGAAAACGTTCGTAATGAAGTGAATTGTTCCTGTCTGTGGGTTTGATGTAAACATTTGTTTTGATGGATCCTTGATCAATTTGAATACATACATCCAGGAAATTGATTTGATGACTCTCAATTTGATGAGTAAACTTAATTCGATTATGGATGTGGTTGAGATGAAAGATGTTGGTCTCAAGATCACTGCGATCGCCCGTCCAAATTATGAAAATGTCATCAATGTAGCGCTTATATAATACTAGATTTTCAGACCATGCTTGATTATTTAAGATGTGTTTATGTTCCAATTTAGCCATGAAAATATTAGCGTACGAAGGCGCTCCGGCAAAGCCCATTGATGTACCGTTGTTTTGGGCGTAAAATACACCTTTCCATTCGAAGTAACTATGGTACAATGCAAACTGAAGTAATTCGATAAGAAATACTTTTTCTGCGTCAATATGATTGTGATTCAGTAAAGCCCATTCAATAGCTTCAATACCATCAGCATGTGGGATCGAAGTATACAAGGAAGTGACGTCTATAGTGCATAGTAGCCAATGTTTTATGTTTTTAACATCAAGATCTTTCAAAAGGTTGAGTAAAGCTGTAGTGTCTTTGAGATAAGATTGCTGTTTTTGTACAATTGGTTGTAGAAAGTAGTCAAGGTATTTACCTATTGGTTCAGATAAAGATCCACATGCCGACACAATGGGGCGGAAGGGTGGTTTCTCCAAGTTTTTATGAATCTTAGGCAGCATGTATAGTTTCGGTCTTCGTGGATGAGTTATGTATAGAAACTTCTCTGTTTTTTGATTGATCCAACCCATCTCTACAGCACGTGTTAGAATCTGGTTCAAAATTTTTTGATAGCTTTGTGTGGGATCTTGATCCAATTTAGTATATGTACTTGATAGATACGCAAAGGAAATACACGAACGGAAAATCAAGAAATTTCGTAGAGATACCATTGATTATAAGTTAGATGAGGTCTATACGTGGGCAGAAGTTTACAATCAACGCAAATGGCAAAGACCCACAAATGTTAATTCTTCTCAAGAGAGTGTTGTTTCTGATTCGGAAGTTGTTCAAAACCGTCCACCACTGAAACATCCTGCTAAAACGCCACAAAATGTAGACAACATTGCCACAAACACCGAAGCTCGCAAATCTTTTTTGGCCACCAGCCCTGCCTCAAATCACCAACCCGAGCAATCCACACAAAAACAAGGCGAAGTAAAAGGAAAAGAGCAACTCTCAGAAACGGACAAGAGATCTCTACGCAGCAAAACAAGAGCAACCTAGTTGTGAACATTTCCAAAAACCATCTTTCCCAAGCGCAAATTGCAGTTTTAAATAAAGGTACTTCTTTTGTCCCAACTTATAAGAGCAATGTTGCTGAAACAGAAATTGCTTTTTTCAAGTTTGTTAGAATATTACGCTTGAAATATTTTTTCAGCACTATTGAATCATCGACCACGTCATCTGTTTCATCTACATCTACAGAGTCTGCTGATTCTATCAAAGAATTTAAACCCGAAAGTGCATTTTGTTCTCCCATTTCGCATAAATCCATTGATTCTTTTGAAAGATTGGTAAAAGCAGAAATCACTAGCATCAATTTTCATAAACGCACTAAGGAGAATTTGACAGCCAAGGAATGGAGCACCTTGAAACAACTTGCCAACAATCCTTCCATGACATTCACTAAGGCTGATAAGGGAGGCGCACTAGTTGTGCTAGATACGGTTTTCTATGAAGAAAGCGTGATGAACAATATCACTGATGCAGACACATATACTAAATTGGATCAAGATCCCACACAAAGCTATCAAAACATTTTGAACCAGATTCTAACACGTGCTGTAGAGATGGGTTGGATCAATCAAAAAACAGAGAAGTTTCTATACATAACTCATCCACGAAGACCGAAACTATACATGCTGCCTATGATTCATAAAAACTTGGAGAAACCACCCTTCCGCCCCATTTTGTCGGCATGTGGATCTTTATCTGAACCAATAGGTAAATACCTTGACTATTTTCTACAACCAATTGTACAAAAACAGCAATCTTATCTCAAAGACACTACAGCTTTACTCAACCTTTTGAAAGATCTTGATGTGAAAGACATAAAACATTGGCTACTATGCACTATAGACGTCACTTCCTTGTATACTTCGATCCCACATGCTGATGGCATTGAAGCTATTGAATGGGCTTTACTGAATCACAATCATATTGACGCAGAAAAAGTATTTCTTATCGAATTACTTCAGTTTGCATTGTACCATAGTTACTTCGAATGGAAAGGTGTATTTTACGCCCAAAACAACGGTACATCAATGGGCTTTGCCGGAGCGCCTTCGTACGTTAATATTTTCATGGCTAAATTGGAACATAAACACATCTTAAATAATCAAGCATGGTCTGAAAATCTAGTATTATATAAGCGCTACATTGATGACATTTTCATAATTTGGAAGGGCGATCGCAGTGATCTTGAGACCAACATCTTTCATCTCAACCACATCCATAATCAAATTAAGTTTACTCATCAAATTGAGAGTCATCAAATCAATTTCCTGGATGTATGTATTCAAATTGATCAAGGATCCATCAAAACAAATGTTTACATCAAACCCACAGACAGGAACAATTCACTTCATTACGAACGTTTTCATCAGCCCAATCTCAAGAGACATTTACCTTTTTCACAATTCATCCGTTTGAAAAGAATCACGTCTGATCCACAAGATACTATCTCCATCACAAACCATTTCTCTGACCGGTTCCGTGAACGAGGTTACCCATCATGGATCTTGGAGGAAGCTCAACAAAAACTTGACAACATAGATCGTAGAAGCTTATTAAAACCATCATGTAAAAAACAAAGCAACCCTCTTGTATGTGTTTTAAAACATTCTACTCAAGCTGGCAACATTAAATCAATTATCATGAAACATTGGAACATCATTCGCACTGAACCTGACTTACTGGCTCTATTCCCAGAGAAACCTATCTTCGCGATGCAAAGGTAAAAAAATCTGAAAGAAGTGTTAACTCAAACATCTGAGACTTCCGGGAAAATATTTAAAGGGATGCAAAAATGTCAGAACTGCGTTCATTGCAACAATGTAATAATCGGCAATTGTTTTATTCACCCAACAAATGGCCATAAGATCGATCTGCGACATTCACGCACTTGTGACACTTCTAATGTCATCTACGCACTTAAATGTCCATGCGGAAACATTTATGTTGGTAGAACAGAACGGAAAATCAAAATACGAGTTGGTGAACATAAAAGTAACATTCGATTGATGAATGAGAAATCAACTGTAGCCATGCATTGGATAGAAGCTAAACACAATATTTCTCAACTTCGTTTTACCATTCTGGAGGCACAAAGGCCAAGATCTGACATTGATCCACAAAAATCTCTCGCACGTGCTGAATTCTATTGGACCAAAAAATTGCAGTCCCTTCAACCCCTGGGTCTCAATGACCGAATTGAATTTAATAGTTTTTTGTAACATGTTCTATGCTCATCTTAACTTTATTGATGCATTCTGTCATTTTCAAGAGCCTATTTCTATGTTCATGACTTCTCTCACTGTGTCACAATCTGTTTTCTCTTTTTACTACTTATACCTCTCTACTTTCACACTAACACGCCTTCCTGCTACTGACACGTCTCTGGCAGTGACGTGTTTCCGTTAAACACGGATTCAGCTGTTCACAGGTACGTTCACGGTCTTCTTTTTCGAGTCTACACTTTATGCTCTTACTGTTTAATTTACGGGTGACATTTTGACTCGAACTGAATCTATTTCCTCACGAATCTATTTCCTTACGAGCATTAGCTTGACATGAGCATGCTGTATTACGAACCACAGTATTTCGTATAGCGAGCACAACTTTAGTTTCTTAACCTGCTTTCAGTTCACGGGTGATATTTTGACTTTGTCTAAAACTATTTCCACATGTTACAAGTATATAACGTATCACGGCATTTTTACATAGCGAGTTTGATTTTCAACTTGCTTTCATTTTTTTAAGAGACTTTTTTTAACTTTACTTATACTTTCCTGAACTATAGCTACTTCCGTTTAATGCAGGCACTCTAGGATGGGCTTGTGTTTATTTCTTTTTTTGAAATCCGTCACTCGCCGCATGTTTTCCTTGTCTAGATATAGATTTTGGGCCTCATTTATGAAAAGTGACGCATCACTGCGTGAAAACAGTGATGCGCCACTTTTCACTGCGCCCTCCCTGCGACTCCAGTGATGCGTCATATTTACGGTATGACGCATCATGTCGCAAGGAGTCACAGATACGTCAGTATTTCTGACGTATCTGTAGGCGCAAAAGTGACGCATCGCTGGAGTGTGTCACAAAAGTGACGCAACTCCGGCAATGTGTCCTTTCACATGGGGCAAGCCCCATGTGAAAGGGCCTGCGTCAGTCTTACGCCTGCTGTGAGGCAGGCGCAAGAAATTGACGCATTTGCACACTAGAAGTGGCGCAGTGAAATCTTGTAGATTTCACTGCGTCACTTCTACGACCCTTTGTTGCGTCAAAACGCCCCCCTTGCATACATTATACCTGGCGCAGGTATAATGTGGCGCAGGGGTTTACAAAGTGACGCATCTACCTAGATGCGTCACTTTGTAAATATGGCGCAACATGGCGCATGTTTTATGCCACTGGTGCGTCACAAAAAGTGACGCACTGGCGGCGCAAAAGTTACGCAGGGGCTCATAAATGAGCCCCTTTGTTTCTATATTCAGATATAAACTTTGTGACTTCTTGTTGTTTAAATTGTTTAAATTGATAATGAGGGCCATCGACTGATTGCTTCTTTTGTTTACTTTCAATTTTCAGTTACTCTGACTGTTAATAATACCCCTGAAGAAGGGTTCAATCGGACCCGAAATGCATTGGGTACATCGTTTAAATATACTGGATGATTTTTCCCAGCTGTGTTGAATATCATGTACATGGAAAATACTGAAAACAAGTATTTCTTCCAAACCAATAAATTGATTGGTTAAAATTCGACGTTTCCTGGATTAGATTTTGAACTAATTGGATAATATTTGTCAATGGCTGATTGAACAGCCCACTGTAAAGTGCTCACGCCGGCAAATGGCATTGTCATCTTTCCTACATAACCCCATACTCAAACAAAATATATAGCATATGCCTGCGTATGCAAACATTTATAATTTGATTATATGTATGTATTTAGATATGTGCATTTCTTTGTACAAATATATATACTACCTATGGTTTAAAAATATATAGATATTTTTAAAGGGCTGCTTAACAAATGTATATGTTACTTATGGATAATATACACACACTCAAACACATACATTTATGCTTAATTCAATTTATTGCATTTGAAGAGTGCACAGCTACCTCAGAAGAGGCATACTGGTGCTAGCCGAGATCTCTGAGGAAAGAGGAAAAACTGTTGGTCTCAATACCCATTAGACGGGTGTCAAATAAAAGGGTTTGACACCAGGCTGTGCCTGAAAACAGATTTCGAGGCACTGCACCGTAAGCTGAGTGGCAATGCATTCCACAGTCTGACGGTCAAGTAAGTAAAGGATCTCCGGCCTTTTCTCGCTTTTTGGGTGCGAGAAACATGGAGCAGTGTAAAATTATTAGATCTCAGGGATCTGGATTGTTAGAGATGCTTTATTGAATGAATTTGTAAAACAACACATAGTAAAGTGATATACATCTGCTCAAGCATTATGTAAGCATAGTATATATAACAGCGAAATATTATATCTAAAATGGATTAACAACTAAGAATAAATAGCTAGAGGAAACATAATGCCTGGAGTCAAAAGAACAATACTAATATAAAACGGTAGCATTTTCTAAAAACAATTAAGAATGGAGGTAATAGAAGAAAAAGAGAGAAAAGAAAAGAAGAAAGGAAGAAGGAAAAAAGAAGAATTTTAAGAACAAGGTTAAAAAACAAAGTTAACAAACATCTGATATTACCAGAATAATCAAATGAGATAGTGGCTACTCATAAGGGTCCAAGGTGGTGCACACAGGACTAGCAGGGTCAACAGTTCTGGATAATTATGACGTTGGAGGAAGCCAGAACAGATCTCTTTTAATCATTAAGGGTAATGTAGTAGCATGGGTTCTGTCTAACCTAGGACGATGACATAGTAAATTCCACCAGGCAATGAAGGTGATTTTTGAAGTATCTTTCCAATTGGATGTGATATTTTGTAAAGCCAGGGCTATTGTCAAATCAATGAATTTCCCAATTGTCTTGTGAGAATGCCATAGAGGGGACGCACTACCCAAAAAGAGATGAATGGGGTTAAACGTGTAATCCGTAGTCAATATGTTATTAAGTTTGTCCTACATTAACAACCAAATATTCCGAACTCTGGCACAATCAAAAAACATATGCAAAAATCACAGGTTTCTTGGGCACAAGACCAACATTTGGTGTCTTAGATTAGATGAAACTGATGTAAGTGAGTGGGAGTGCAATATAGTCTATTATAGAAATAAAATAGAGTATGGGTAATGGCGGCAGAGCAGGAAGTAGTGTTTTGCCTAAATTGGTTCCCAGGTGTATTGAGAAAATTCTTGATTGAAGTTCAGGTCCCAACGTAATTCAATTTTTTATTTAGGTCTATTCTCAGGCGGAAGACATAGAAGCTTGTATGTAGAGGAAGCCTTCACCTTTGAGGAAAAATCAATGGGAGAAAAGGGAGGCAATGGATGGTTTCATGTAGAGGAAGATTGAGAATAAAGCTGAAGAATGGTGGGCCTAATATGGTTATATTGAACCGCATAAAAGGATGAAATATCGGCTTGAAGTTAGATGTCCCTAAATTCTAACACAGAATCATTTGAAATTATATGGCCAAATACTAATATTCCTTTATCTAGCCATTCTTTCCAATAGAGGGCCCGATTATTTAATTTAATGTGCTTGTTGTACCATATCGGAGTTTGTAAAAAACCTCTTAAGTAGAGAATTAGACTTGAGTAAAGGTGTGACAACTGAGAGAGAGTGTGTAAGTAGGGGTGAAATGAGAGTCCTAGGAGCTTGAGATGTGTAGGCCGTCTCCATAAGTGAAAAAGGGGCATTGTGAGCTTGTTCCAGTTGGCCCCAGGCTGTACATTCGT
This sequence comes from Triturus cristatus, assembly GCF_964204655.1. Taxonomy (NCBI): domain Eukaryota; kingdom Metazoa; phylum Chordata; class Amphibia; order Caudata; family Salamandridae; genus Triturus; species Triturus cristatus. The sequence continues at coordinate 688,638,901 of NC_140590.1, read as the reverse complement.
CCAGAGAAGGAACTGAAGGAGAGGTCCAAATTTGCTTGAGAGAAAAAGCCGAGTGGTATCGGCTGATCACAGGAAAATTGACCCCTCCGTTATTCCTAGCCTGTTGAAGCCTTAATAAAGATATTCTTGATTTACGTTTGTTCCATAAAAAAGATAAAAGTAGACGATTAACTGACTTGAAAAATTTAAGAGGGTATTTGACAGGAAGCATGGACAAATAAAAATTAATTATTGGTAATATCATAATTTTAATCGTAGCTAATCTCCCCCACCAGGATAAAAAAAGAAGAGACCAAGCAAGTGACATATTAGAATTGTTTTTATTTACCTGCTTTAAATTTATTTGAATGGTTTCTTTAATGAAATATAGAATGCCTAAACAGTTGATGGGTTTAGAAGTCCAGGTAAAACCGGTATCCTTAAACATATTAGGGAGACAATACTTATTCTACAGCAGTACCTCTGATTTCTCTATATTGAGTTTATATCCAGATAACAGTGGTTATTCTTTTAATAATCGGAAAAAAGCAGGAAGCGTATTTAGTAGGCCTGGGCTCAATTTATAAGCTTAAAAGCCTACCAAGCCTCTCCTTGCCATTTTCGACAACTATTTATGCCGCCAAAATGCAAATGCGAGCCGAAACCGCCTGACAATGCAGATAAGATTCCTTAGCTACCGCGGAGAAAAAAAAGCAGGTGGCCATCTTGTTTGCTGCCGGCGCGCGCTCACAGAAGGTGAGGACTTTGAATTGGATACTCTTGATGACAGGAAATCGGTGAAGATGGTGAAGGTGATAAGACACTGGTGATCACGGGAGAATCTTCAGTATAAATTGTGTGGTGGAGTTATGGATTATTTGGAGCCGTTGGGTAAGAAAATCTGGCTGTTTGCGTAGTCCAGTTTGCCCCTAACAAAGGAATGGGCAATCATTTTCCGAGAGTCCTCTGGGATAAGGTGGAGCATCCTTCTGAGGGACTTATGGGTAGCAAAGCAGGTTGCAAATAAAGACTTCATTTGGGGCTCAAAAGTGAAATTAGAGAGTCAAATTAATATTGTATATAGGTCCCTGCATAGTTTTCATGTAAGTTATTTTTTTAGATGCTTATGGGCCTCTTTTTTATTTTATCTATAACAATATGTAAATATGGTCATAACAATTGTATCCATTAGTGGTTCACTGTTGAAATATTGAAGAAAATATAAAAATAAAATTAATACAATTTTTTTAAATAAAAATACTCAAATAAATTAGCTTCACGTGCAGCAACACTTGAAAGTCTGAGTTTCTATCTATTTGTGCATGCACATCTGGCATTTTTACAATACAACTTTATATCTCAGTATATTATTTTCCTTACACATGAATAGCCTTTCTATGTAGTTATGGATATATATATTTATTACTTTACTCCTGCTGTAGAAAAAAATATCAACTCTCTTCAATGCACTACTGCATGTCTCATTCTATACCTCTTCAATATATCCTCTAACTTCACTCTCTAACTCATCCCAAACCTCATACTACTACTATGATCTCCCAAATAACCCTTTATAGACTCTTCCCTCCGATATTTCTCCTTTGACTCAGTCCAAACCCCATTTTACTACTATGATCTCCCTAGTCCCTTTCTAGACTCTTCCCTTCTCTAGCCCTCTTTGGAGTCATCCCAAACCTCATATTTCTACTATGATGTCCCAAAAAACACTTTCTAGGCTCTTCCCTCCTGTATCTCTCCATTATCATATTTAATCAAACTAAAAAGACTCATATGCCCACTGCTCAAATTAACAACTTATGTTTTCCTATACTAATCCATCAATAATCACTTTTGGGTTCTGGAGTAGCATGCTACTTTCTGAAATGTGCTTCAATGCCTTGTCAGTGGTAGTTAGAGCATTATAAATGCAATTAAAATTACACAAGGCAGAGCATTGGCACGTTATGAGAGAGGAAGAGTGGGGTTGGAGAGAGCTTTACAGAAAGAGCTGGGAGGCAAATGGGCTAGGAGGTAAGAAAGGTAAAGTAGGTAGGTTGTTGGTCTAGTATTATAGGTGATGCTCTGGGTAAGCTCTAGAAGGTGAAAAGCAAATGCTGGGGTGTAAGGGGAAGTATTGTAGGCAGTGGTGGCCAAAGCAGGTAAGAAATGACACAGGTCTAGAGAGCAGTGTTAATGATGTGTGGGGATGCAGCACGAGGTAGCAAGACACTTGCATCAAGCGGGAGTGTTGATCTGTTGTATTGTAGCATCTGTACAGGTTTTAACTACTTCTGTGTAGGGACACTGAAGCGCATACTCGGGCAGATAGCAAGCTATTCCATGTCGGGTGTTGTTTTTGTTTTGAACTTAAGTGGGAAGTGTTTTCATATGATGACCACCGAGGGTGAAGTTATCATATTACTGGACGCAGCAACTGGCAGTGTGATAGATAAGCGGAGGTGAGAAATAAATGTGCACATTATTATTGTAATAAGGACTAAAACTTCTCAGCTGTTACAATGCACCAACCTAGCCATAAGGGCAGCTGTGTGTACATCCATTAAAGAAGGGGGGAGGGGGGTCAATCAAAGAAGGCTTAGCAATCCGTTTGGCGACATGCGCCCGGCAGCGGTGAAGTCGGATGAGTAAAAGGATGCCAAAGCGGTGACGTGAGCATGTGCAAGAGCGGTGCACCTCTTCTTTTTAAAGGCAAGAACACTGCCACCTTCTGAATAAATACGCCCCATGTAGAAGGAAGGGAGGGGAGGACCACTCAAGGCTGGCAGCCTGAGCAGAAAGTACACAGGGGCAGATTAACAAATCCCTTGCGCCACTTTTGCGTCACTTTTAACATGGGAGAAGTGACGCAAAAGTGGCGCAAGTGGCTTGTAAATCTGCCCCACAGTCTTTAAGAGGTCCAGATTTCACCTAGTGCTGCTAGGCTGAAAGAAGCTACATTTTCAAGCAGAAATGTACTCTCCAAACCACTCGAAGGCTCCCGAAGGCGGATGAGCAGCAGTCCAGTGAGTCCGAGTGTGGCTCATGCCCAGTCAGACTAGCCCCTGCACAAGCGAGGGTGGGACTCAAAGCGCTTGGTACTTTACTGCCGTGACTGCACAGGAGCGAATCAGCCTGCCCCGTGTTGCCCTCTGGTCTCTCCTCTCCTTGGGAGCCTAAAGCTTTTCTTAGAGCCCACGTTACAGAAAATGTTTGTCAAAAAGTATCAGGAGTCGAGGAAAATAAAGGCCGTCCGTGTCGTACCTTGCTAAGGCTGGCAGATTAGCAGAAGAGGGAGGTTTAAAGATGATTTAAACTGGAATTTGGCCCTTTAAAAAATAGTCTTTCTTGGCTCCAGGGCACACTCTCCTTTCAATCCATGTCCGTGCCTTGATAGCTGTACTTCCTTCCCAGTTTTTTCCTCCCCTCCGCTCCGGTCCTCAGAAACGGCTGGACAAGTGATAGATAGCTGCTGAAACAAGCCAAGCAGGACTCGCGGATATTAATTAAACACAGCGCAGCCTGGCCGCACTTCTGACGGGGCCTACACCTCTCTTGGGTTTCACGGGCAGCGATACCTTCTGCAGGGGGACGGTGGCGCGTGGGTGCGCTGGGAAGCCGCTGATCCCGGAAAGAATTTATAAGCAGCTGCAGGGTCGCTTTTTCAGACCTGTATTCCACGAACAGGAAAACAGGTGCCAATCATTTGTGAAGCAAAACTCTGGGGTAAATAGAGGCTCAGGTCATTGAGAACAATAAGGTGCAGAGGCAGACCCTGTATGCAGACCCCTCCATGCTGGTTCAATACATAGTGATGCCACACTTTCTGCCTGGGGGAAGATTGAAGGGCCAGGGAAGCTGTACATGGAATCCGAGGGGCACTTGAAGGGCGCTTGGTTATGCCACTCTTACCTAAGCATTGGTGTCCATTGAGGAGACGAAGGAAGAGCAGGAACTGCAGCCTCCTGACTTACCTACCTGGAATGTCAGTCTTTGGCATCCTGAGGGAGCAATGGGGTAGGGTGGCCATGTTTTGATAAACAAAACTGAGGCATTGCGAAAAAATAGAAGAAGGACTACAATTTTACAGCAACCAAGGGGCACAAAATAACAGTGCTTGTCAACATAGAAACACAGACAAGGAGGCAGGCACTAAGAGAATAAATTAAATGCAGTATTTACACCGAGTATCATACATGCTCATTGCTTTCTGATAAGAACTGATAATGGGAGTCTGGGGGGCAGCTGAGCACGGCGAGGTCTGCCCCGCGGGCGGATTGGGAGGGGTGGGGGGAGTGGCCGTCGAGCGGCCATTTTGTAGGTTTTTGGGCTACATTTGGGACTAGCCCAATTGTAGCCCAATATTTGTAAACGTAGCCCAAGGGGTATATAGGGCATTTTTGCGCCTCCCCAGCCACCATTTTAGGTTTGGTGACCTGGTGGCTGGGAGAGCTGTCATAAGCTTAGGTTTTTGTCAGGCCTGGTAGTGTAGTTGCGGTGTGTGCCATACTGTTAGCGGAGAATTAGATATGGCTGCTGGTGATTCTCGTGTTGCGGAAGCTTTGAGGCTGCTTCGTGAGGCAGGGCGACTGGATCTGGTGATCCCTGCGGCCCTGGCCCCGCGCCCGGTGAGGCGCGCGTCGGCAGGGGTGGAGGCCGCTATCGCGGCTTGCTCGCCCCCCCGGAGAGTTAGTCATTGTCCAGTGAGTGTTGGGGACCGCGCAGATGTCAGGAGCGCAGCCCCAAAGTCGTTGGCGGTGGCGGGCGATGTCGCGGGAGGCACGGGGGCGGGGTCGCTTATTAGCGACGGAGAGCGGGGCAGTGGGTCTCAGCGGGGGAGCGCTTTGCACGTCTCCCTGCCGGGTAGGTTTTATGTTGGGGGCTGCTTGAATGTCAGGGGAGCGGCCCCGGCGGGGTCCAAGATGCAATGGCAGGCAAGCGGGGGCAGCTCGGATACTAGTGGAGCGGCCCCTGCGGTGTTAACAGAGGAGGCAGGGCGGGGCAGCGCATTAGGCGAGCGCGCTGCCCGGACTGGTGCGGGGGGAAAGGCAAAAGGAGCAGCATTGAAATGCGCGGCGGGAAACAAACCTCGGAGAGGGAGCACGTTGCGTGGCTCCCCCCGGAAGTCTCAGGCAGAGAGGGGCTGCTCGTATGCTAGGAGAGCGGCCCCAGGTAATGTAATAAAGAAGATTGCCCCGCTGGAGACACTGGGAGGTCCTGGGAATCTCTGTGGGGGGGGAGTCTGTTCGTGGTACTGGTGTTGGGGGAGCTCAGGGCTCCCTGGCTACAGATAGAAGGGGCGGAGAGCCTTGTTTGGGGGCACAGGCACATGGGGTAGGAGTAGAGGGCTCTGGGGGGCCAGTGGGTATGGGTGCTGGGGCAGGGGAGAGTGGGGCGGATGGGGGATTCCCCCTTGCTCATAGACTCAGACGGGAGCGAGCGTGACTGGGCGGGTCTGGATATTTTCCCGTTGTGGACAGAGGGGGTGTCTGAGGCGCAGGGGAATGGAGGGAAAGACGCAGAATGTTTGGGAGGAGGGCGTGGGATTTTGGGGCAGGTGGTAGACCTTTCGGCGATTTCAGCTAGTGGGGGGCAAGGAGGGAATCGGGGGGTGACGTAGCTGAGGAGGAGGCTGGGCCGAGCTTTCAGGGGTGGTCTGGGGCAGGATTGTTGGAATGGAGCAATGGGGAAGGGGAGGTAAGGGACAATGCGGAGGTGATAGATCTGAGTGCAGTAGGGTGGGCATGGGTAGCTAGCACGTTGGGGGCGGCCAGCAAGAGGGGTTGGGATGGGAGTCAGAAGAGAGGTAGGCCCAGCACCCAGACCATTCTTTTTTGTTGCAGGCGGTGGAACAACGCCCAGATCGTCGCGGGGTGCCAGACTTGGTAGGGCTGGGAGCGGCCCCTTGGCGCCAAGGAGAAGGGAGGGTGGAGCCTCGGGCAGCGTACCCAGTACCGGCGAGGGATCCTGGCGTGGCTGGCACAAGTAGGCCCGGAACGGGCTCGCCGGCCCCAACACATATGGGGTTGCAGTGCCCCAGGGGACAACGCAGTCGACGGAGTAACGCTGGAGAGGAGCTGTGTTTGTCTCGAAGGGTTCATTATGCGCCACCAGCGGGGAGCGCTGGGGGCGTGAGGCAGGAGGAGTTAGATTATGAGGAGGATAGTATGGAAGAGGGAGAGGTGCGAGATGTTGACACGGAGGGAGAGAGGGGGTGAGTAATGTTGTGTCGTGTTGTGTCTAGTATTTTCCAGGTGTCACGACACCCGGCGCTGCCCACGGGTCGGACATCAAGATGGGAGGACAGATTGGACCTTCAGCCAGGACGCAGGGTGGAACGGAGGACGGAGTCATTGGCGCAAGGTAAACGATCTTTGCTCGGGTGTCCAGTGATGGTGTCCGTGGGCGTGGGTGGGGCTGAAGGGGGGAGGGGGGTAGGTTAAACCAAGGTGCTTACGTGGTGGACGTTGGGGTAGGAACCGAGGATTCAGGTAAGGGTGCGGTTGACGGGTCAGGTAAGAAGGTCAAAGATGTGGAGAGCATGACGGACAAGAAGGTGAAGGGGGAGGTTCAGACAGGGGAAGGGGAGACAAAGTTGGAGAGTAAGGAGGTGAAAATAAAACGGTTGCCATACATGGGGGTTACTAAACCTTTGGGTGCGCATCTGATGTTATCCACCAAAGAAAAGATTTGGAAAGCGGAATATGTGGAGATGCTCAAACTCCTCCATAGGGAGGTGAGGGCAAAGGAGGGTTCCAAAGAGGAGGAATTCGCGTTGGCAAAAAGGCCAAAGGTGCCATTGATGATAGAAAATTGGACGGCGGCTTTTCTCATATACGCAAGCGTATATTGTGAAAAATTCCCGGACCGGTCGGTGGCCATGTTTAAGTACATGGACGTCATCAGGAAGGCGCAAATTAGTGGTGATGGCTATGCCTGGGCGCAGTACGATGAGGAATTCCGGGCACGCATGGCGTGGGACCCGGAGGCAAAATGGGGAGAACTTGATTCTGATTTGTGGCAACATACGATGGGGCTAGTGGGGTCTGGTTAAACTATTTTTATGGCTAGCGGGCTCCCGCTCGTGTATCGGCCCTTTCGAGGGGGTCCCACCCGTGGGGGGTTGGGGGGAGCAGGCAGAGGACAGTTGGGGGCAAAAGGGGCTTGCTGGGATTTCAACAAAGGGTTGTGCACCAGGGAGTATTGCCATTTCCGACACGAGTGCTCCGGGTGTGGAGGAAGACATGCTTTGGTCAACTGTTGGGGCGGCCAGGGGCAGGCGTAGGGCTCATAGCAGTGGCAGTTGGGAGGTTTTAAGGCAGGGGTTCAGCAGCAGCAGCAGCAGATGGGAAGGGGGCGAGGGACTAAGGGGCCTGGGTCCAAGGGCTCGTACTTCCATTAATGTGGAGAACTTGTTGGCAGCCTTGCAGGGGTATCCGGAGAGGGAGGCTGCGGAGCGGTTGCATATGGGGTTTCAGGAGGGTTTCAGACTCAGGTACGAGGGGCCTAGGGTGAGGAGGTGGTCGGACAATCTAAAATTGGCAAGAGAGCACTCTCAGGTAGTGTAAGACAAGCTTGATAAGGAAGTGCGTGAGGGCCGCATGGCGGGTCCCTTTCATGACTGGCCTTTACCTAATCTGATTGTGTCACCCATTGGTGTGGTGCCTAAAAAAGAGCAAGGTCAGTTTCAGCTCATTCAACACTTTTCGTGGCCTGAAGGAGGGTCAGTGAATGATTTCATTGACGAGCGGGAGGCTGCTGTGTCGTATTCATCTGTTGACGTAGCCATGTCACTGGTAGTGACCGCAGGCACAACAGCAATGATGGCAAAGTGCAACATAAAGTCGGCTTTCCGGCTGCTTCCAGTTCACCCGGATGACTGGGATCTTTTGGGCATCCAGTTTGGCGGTCACTGGTACGTGGGCAAAGCGTTGCCGATGGGCTGCTCTATGTCATGCACGCTTTGTGAGTGTTTTAGCAAGTTCCTACAATGGTTGTTTACGGAACGCACGGGTCACCAAGGAGTTACGCACTTCCTGGATGACTTCTTTTTTGTACGCACTACAGGCTCCATGGACTGCCAGACAGCTCTGGACAGGTTCAATGAGATCATGAGGGAACTAGGCATGCCGTTGGCTCCCGAGAAGACGATGGGACTGGGCATGGCCCTTTCTTTTTTGGGAATTGAATTGGATTCACGGTTGATGGAGGCACGCCTTCCAGTAGATAAAAAGCAACAAATGTTGGGGCTGCTGGAAACCATGTTGGCAAAACAAAAGATCACGGTGAAGGACATACAAGTACTGCTGGGTCACCTCAATTTTGCCTGTAGGGTGGTCAGAGTAGGGCGGACTTTTTGTAGGCGACTGTGTAGGGCACTGGCGAGGCAGAGGCCTCGTCATCATCATGTACGACTGTCAGCGGGAGTGCGGGAGGACTTGAGGATGTGGCAGTTTTTCTTGTGACATTTTAATGGCGTGCCTTTGATGAGGGAGGCTGACATGCTGTGGGATGTGCATATTTTTTCGGATGCGGCAGGGAATACTGGATTTGGTTTGTACTGGCAAGGGAGGTGGTGTGCCGAGCAGTGGCCTGAGGAGTGGTTGGAAGGGGGCAGGAGCATTGCTTTCTTGCAATTTTTCCCTCTGGTGGTGGCAATCACACTTTGGGGGGAACTCTTGGCGCATAAAAAAGTCACTTTCCGAATTGATAATATGGCAGTGGTGCACATTGTTATTCGCCAGTCTGCCCGAGATGAGCAGGTTCTGAAGTTGTTGAGGGTCTTCGTGCTGGGCTGTTTGTAGCATGATATTGCTTTTCACGCAGTGCATATGCCAGGGGTGGATAATGACATTGCGGATGCTTTGTCTCGTTTGCAGTGGGGGAGATTCCGTAGGCTCGCCAAGGATGCGGACAGGACCCCAACCAGAATGCCGCACCAGCTGTGGTACGTAGGCAACACAGGATGTTGCAACTGGTTCTAGGTTCCTTAGCCAACTCCACGAAAGCTGCGTATCGGGCAGCATGGGAGGATTTCTTACGTTCTGGTGCAAGGTGGTGGGCCTCGTTGGCGGCTAGGCAGGAAGATGTTATTCAGTTAATTTTGGACTTGGTGGAGAAGGGTCTTACGAAAGTGACAATAGCAGGCAAGCTACCGGGAATTGCTTTTGTCGGGAACTATTGTGGGGCTATGCCCCCTCTGCGGGGGAACTTGGGGCACGTATATTGGAGGGTTGGGTGCGGGAATGTGGGCGCGCATCCCGGGTGCGAAATCCTTTATCATGGGAGCTATTGCAGGGGGTGATTGGGGTTTTGCTTGGTCTGTGTTTTGACATGGGGGAGGTGATACTTTTCTCCACACTGATGTCTTTCGGGACTTTTCGGGTCTCAGAGTTGTTGGGGACTAAGGCAGATCAGGGGTTGTCTTGGAGGGAGGTTTCTTTTAGTGCCGACAGCGTTCACATTTGGCTGAGGAAGGCTAAGATGGATCAGAGGGGCAGGGGCAAAAGGGTTTCTTTGACAAAGGGGCTAGCGCCGCAGATTTGTCCTTTTCAGTGAGGCTTGAGGTGGAGGTCTTCTTCTGGGGCTGTGGGAGGTTTGGTCTTTAGGCATGGGGATGGGCGGTGTGCAGGGCTTCGCAGCTTTTAGCGGTACTGTGGAAAGCATTGAGCAGGCTGGGGATCGACGGGAAGGATTTTGGGACACATTTGTTTTGGATTGGGGCAGTTTCAGAAGCTCACTCTAGAGGCTGGGAGCGAGGGGACATTCTGAGGTTGGGCAGGTGGTCTTCGGACTGTTATCAGCGGAATGTGCGCAGCGTACCTGGGGGGTTATAGCACGTTTGTTCTTCTTTTTCTGCTGTTCACTCATGTTTCTCATTGCAGGTTCGGTGATGGGTCCCCTCGCCAGGTAGATGTCTATTTGGATTGTCGGCCATTCTTTTGTGAAACGGGCGCATTTCCAGGCCCGCTCGAGCTATTTTGGGGAAAATTTGGGGTTTAATAAAGATCTGTTTTCTGTGGGTTGGCGTGACAGGGGTGGTATGCGGTGGAATGAGCTATTGCAGGTTCTCAATGGGATTTTGGTGGCTGGTAGGTGCCCTGATGTTCTACTTCACTTAGGCGAAAATGTCATGGTCAGGTAGACGGGCTTGGCCCTTATGCATTGCATGAAGAGGGATTTGGCTTTGATTAACGCTCGGTGGGCTGGTTGTTCTATTGTATGGACAGAGTTTGTTCCTCGCAGGGTCTGGAGAGGGGCCGTGAACCCGGGTGCGGTAGACAAGGCCAGGCGTAAGTTGAACACGGAAATGGTGAGGTTTTGTAGGTAGATGGGGATTTGCAGGATCGCGCATAAGGAGATTAGATATGACACTCTTCTTCAGAGATGACGGGGTCCATTTATCACGGTTGGGGATGGATTTGTACCTATTAGAATTGCGAGAGGTATATAAACACCCAGGTTACTGGGTGTTTATAGGCGTTGAGAAGTGAGTTGGTCTGGTGTTGTGGGGGGCAGAAAAAAGGGGAGGCGGCGTCTCCGCCTACACTCCCGCCTTTTTCTGGGTGGCGGGGTGGTTGTCAGTTGGCAGGGATTGGCTGTAGTTTTTTGTTATATGTTGGTAGTTTGGGAGCAGGAGCAGGGAAATGGTAACCAGGAAGGATAAGTTTAGATTAGAGGTTGGTTAGTTACAGTAGCACAAAGGCAGGTAGGGATTAGGGTCAGGGGAGTTTAGGATTTGGAAATGCTACATTTGTGTAGGATTGGGTAAGAGTATGGTTATGGAATGTTATGTTGTATTTCGTGGGGTGGGGGGATCTGATGTGGGGATCGTAGGGGTGGGGGAGGAACAAGGGGTCAGGAAATTCTTGTATAGTGAGGTTCTTAGTTGTGGAATGCAGTTGCCAAGTTGAGATATGCACCTGTTTCAATAAAGCGGCCTTTTTCACACACAGTAAGTGGTCTTGTGTCGGCTTGCCCCCCCCCCTTTATCTCCCAACTAGCCCTGCTTTGGAACACATACAAACGTCCCTCCCACTGTTTTCAGTCAACCCTCTCTAAAAACTCGGGATAGGAGCTAAATTTGCAGAAATGTTTCGGGACATCTGGTCAAAACTAGGACTGTCCAGGCAAATCTGGGACACCTGGTCAACCTAGTATGGGGAAGTTCTGACACCAATGGGAACTGCACTTTTGTAAACATCAGAACTTCAACACTCCTGGAATTCAGAAAGGATCTCAGAACTCAACACTTCAAAGAATACTACACCTAGAGCCGATCCTGGCCTTCACCAACTAATAGTGTGCCTCACAGTGAACAATCCTAAATTATATCCTGGGTTCCAGCTAACATGCTGCGCTCTCTTGCTCTTAGCATTACATATGTACATAGATATGTACTTTAGTACCACTATCCGTGCTGATGCTCTAGTACCTGAACACTTGTTTATAATTGAGGACTTTAACCCCGCCTATATTCTTGTGCCTCTACCACTCTTTATATACCAATCCCTCTACAATTGCCCATTCCTTTGTACCTTTGTACTCTATCCTAGTAATTCTATCTCTGCCAATCCAATAATCCCTCATGAACTAAGACACTCTCCACTCTCCAACTTTGTGAGCATTCCAAGATTTTCTTCCTCTGAGTTCTGAATAACAGTTCCTAATCTATCAAGTAATTTTTGGCTCTTGCAGCTGATGTGGCGAGTGAATTATATTTCTTAGTCGATCCCTTTCAGATTGTTACTAGTTATATTCCTACTTCTCACCCTATACCTCTACCAATATATCCTCTACCTCCACTGTCTCATTCATCCCAAACCCCATACCAGTACTATGATTCCTAAAATAACACTTTCTAGACTCCATTCTTTACCCCTCCTTGCATCATCTCATACCTCTTTACTATTCAGATCTCTCAAACAAGCCTTTAGAAACCCTCCCCTCTGTATATTTCCCCTCCACCTCCCCTCTACTCATCCCAAACCCTCTCCTACTGCTATGAACTACCCCCCAAAAAATTCAAGACCCTTCCCTCTTCTATCCCTCCAATATTGCTTTTCAATCCCAAAAAAATACTAACATGTCCACCACTCAAATTGATTTCATATTTCCCCATACTAACTCCCCACTAATCCTGTTTTGGTTCCAGAGTAGCGTGCTACTCACCGAAAGAGCTTCCACACCTCCTGAGGGGTAGCAAGCCCTATATAAATGTAAACAGTTTCCCTCTTCTATCCCTCCACTATCCTTCTCAATCCAAATAACAGACTTACATATCCACCTCTCAAATTACCTTCATATTTCACTATACTAATTCGCCACTAATACCTTTTGGGTTCCGGAGTAGTGTGCTACTCACCGAAAAAGCATTTCAACACCTTGTCAGTGGTAGAAAAGCTCTATATAAATGGAATTAAAATGTTTGTGACTATTTTTTATTGCAAAGGGCTATGACTCCTTTAGGTCTAGTGTGCTATAGAAAACTCTGCAGATCAATAAAAAAACGAATACACCTACTTTTACCTTCGAGCACCGACTTATATCCTAGTACTGTGCCTTCCTAGTATCGCTCACACTACGTATACCCGATTACCTCCACTGCTACCTCCACACCACTATACCTATTTATATTTTAGTAATCTCCAGCCATGTATACCCTAGCATTCCTCTAGTACCCTAGTACCTCTTGATGGTGGCCCACAAAGCAGGGTCAGGTGCATGGCCCAATCTGGCAGTCTATGGCATAGATTAAGCCTGCATTAAGCCTGGGCAAGGTTTTGTGTAAAAATTTGTAATTTCTTGAATTTAAATAGAATTCTTTACACGTCTGCTGCTCCCTTTAAAAGCTATAATGCACATGTTATTTTCTCTATAACCCCCTGAAGCATTGTCTGGTGAATTCAGCCCAAGTACCAAAGTGGTGAATGAACTACAGTTTAGAAAAGAGCTGAAGATACATCTCATCAGAGGGAACCCCGTCTAGCGCCGATGAGGAATCTCAAGCGCATTTCTTCAGCGATCACTAGAAAATATCCCTGCGCACACATGTACATGGTTCTGAATCGTTTCTCGCGCTGTATTATAAGCAGTGCTCCGGGGCTTGCCAGCTAGGCTCATGCCCGTACAAATGTCCATGTGCAAGCATCACTGAGCCCTTTCTTTGTTTTGTTTTAAAAGGCTATCACCCCCCAAAAGTTCCTGTTCATCAGGGCACCTCGCTCCAGTCTTGCCTTTCCTCTACAAGCCATTCGAACCAATTTAGTCCAATTGATTCAACTGAGGAGACCCAGAACTACAATTTACAGAAGACATTTGATTGTCAAATGAAAGCCCAGAGCTGGAGAAGAGTCTCCCTTAAAACAGAGGTCACGTAGAGTGAACATCATTACTCGAAAATAGTTGTGGAACTTTTGTAACTACAGGCAGAGCAAAAGGCAGTTTGGGAGATGCATGGCACAAAGACAGAGGGTTTGCTGCTAGCTGGGGTCCTTACAATCTGAGACCAAAATAGCTCTTCAAAGCGAAACCTCTCTAAAAAATAACCCACAATTCATTTTTTGTATGAATTGTAAACGTTAATTAAAAAACAACAACAGTTTAAAGAAACATCAATCATCCTGCACACCAAGCATATAATCAGGAGCCAAACAGATTACACGAGAACCCGACCAAGATTAACATAACAAGATCTGCTGGTTTCTTCCTGTCTTCTTTTATTTCTTTATACTTTTTCATCTGCTTAATCTTCAATTCCTGTTATCTTGACCAACGTATCACCTTTCTTTGTTCTCACTGTATGGGCTGATCCTTGCACTACCCTCCCTCCACCCCTAACACCCCCCCCCCGCACCTCAGCATCACCATAAAGAAGTGTTATGCACACCACAAGAGAAAAACAAAACCATTTGCAGATAAAAGATTGATCACGGAATGAATGAACCTATTGTACAGATGTTTACGGCGTGCTGTGCTTAGAGGCCTGCATTCCACCCCATCGGGTCACTTCCAAAAGGACCGTGAGCATCTTGGACTCCACCTGTACAGAGGAAGACGGAAAAGGAACGAGAGCGCTTTTATCACTTCCCCCATCTTAGTCACACATATGCAGCTGGGATGTTCCAACTGCAACAAAAGACAAGGTCTCATCAGAATTTAATTAAGAGAGGGAGACATCATTCAACACAGAAACACTTTGGGAAGGATTTTTCACTGAAAGAAAAAGTAAAGAAAAGATACAAAATGTTTTTCGTTATTTTGCAATTGCATGTATATATGTGCCGCAGCAAAATGCATTACACAAAGAAGCCTGACTGAAACGTGAAAAGCAAGACATGGACCGAGACACCAAGGCCTAACTTGACTCCACTCACAAATTGAATATGCATACTTATTTCTTATGGACACCTGATCTGAAATCAAACCTCCTTGACTCTAAAGTAGCAATGAACACGCGAGGACGCGAATCTTTGACCTGCGCTTTTTTCCAGCGGGGAGGCACGTGTGAGCACAGAGGGGCGCGCTGAGCATTGCAGAGCGAGGAACAGGGCTCTGAATTCAGTTCCAAGGGTTATTGTGCATTGTGGTAGAATACTCTCATACTAGAGTTGGTAGCCTTGTCTCCATGGATGCATCTTTCTACGCCTGGCACCGGGTAAATCTGCCTGTGATCATTATTTCTCAGAGTGCCAGCGAGTGGTGGTGATGCTGGTCTAACTGGCTGGGTCACTCGAGAAAACATTTAGGGGCATATTATCAAGAACCGGCGTTAAAATTATCGCCGCAGAAAACTGCCGCTAAAGCGGCGATAATGGGCTTGATAATATGCCCTTGAGAATTCCCAGAGAAGCCCATGTTCTGGTGTCAACATGGGCCTCTATGGGAATTCTCTGCGGCATATTATCAAGCCCATTATCGCCGCTTTAGCATCAGTTTTCTTCCGCTAAAGCGGCGATAATTTGAATGCCGTGCTTGATAATATGCCCCATTTAGTTGCTTCTTTTGTATAGTTCACATGCAAACTGCATCATCTCTAGGCACTCTAGCCTTTAATATATCACTTCATATTAAATGCCACTGTGGGGCATTTTAAACAAATACATATTTTTTTGTATTTATGAGCATGTAAAAAACAAAACCACAGGTCACAGCAGCACATTTCAGGACATTTCCAAATCAAATCCTGTCCAACAAAATGAAGTAAAAGTAATTAGGTAAATGCAAACTCATTTTAATCAAACATGTCTCAGTAAGGTAGTTCACCACAGTCTTCCCTGAGGCTCATTCAAGCCCGTTCAAGAGAAAGGTAGAGCTGAGCGATCAAGAAACAGAAAAACAAAATTAAAGCATGCTAGGCACCCTCTCTCATCCTTCTGAGAAATGTCCCTGTTACTTTGGCCAGGAGCAAGTAACTCCCCAAAACTATGGCCCACTCAAGACATTAAAGCATTTGGTTTGGGGAAAAGTTTATTTGCCTTCCAGATCACTGAATGAATCTCGGTAGGTGACAGGTTCCAAAAAATGTAATATCAATGGTGCTGGTAGCTGTAATTCCAGAGAGTGTTAAGGCAGGGCCACAAACCACAGGGAAACTGAGCCACGTCTCATTCCTGCATCTCCCAGAAAGCTCATGTGGAGCACCTAAGGGCTAGGCCACAGTCTCATTGGATCTGTGACCCCAGTTCAGTCTGCACTCTCCTGCCTCGCTCTCCATCTGAACGTGATCTCAATACTTCTCCTTCTTCCCCAACTTATATTAGGGTATCACCTACACAAGGACTGCCACCACTGGCTCTGATTCAGCCAGTGCTGGTGCACAGGTCAGTTTGTAAGCTTGAATATAAAGGTGGGCATATTGGATGATACTGCTGTAAGGGTGTCAAGTAGAACCCCCAACAGAGGTCCAGTCAATGTCCCTGAACACATGTCCTCCACATGCCCTCTAGAGTAATAACAAGCTGCTAAGAGGACATGCATCATCAACAAAAGGGAGACAGTCTGGAATGCCAACAGGGTTCATCCATCCTGGTCCTTAGCCAGCCCCAATCCCTATGTTACTTGCTTTTGTTTTTGTAGGAAAGGTCATGGGTGATGCATGACAATCACAGCCTCTTCATTATTTCTGTCTCGTATAAATGGCAAGATTCTCTGCTCAGAATATGTGGGTATTAATGGATATATGTTGCATTGGTGGGGCAGTAAACTAATAGATTGAAACCATGGATCTTTGTTCGACCCCCATGGTCACGTGCTAGAATGACAGTGTGCCAACTCAGCCTTACATTCTTCAGAGGGAGATAAAATGAGTAGCATTGAGTTGGGTAGCAATTAACATCAATTGTCCCTCAATAGCACATTGTGATGTACTTGGGATTTTCTTTAGGGTTGGCAACAAATTCCGCTGTGCCGGCAGAGTTTTGCCCACTCTGCACGGAGCCCAGAGTTCTGAAAAACTCTGTAAAGAGGCACAGAGCAGAGTTTTCTCTCTTGTGCGGCTTGCCAACGTTAAGTTGGCAAGCAAGAAACGTAATACGCTAGACAACCTCCAGGTGAAATTTCTCAACACGGTTGGTCGCGGCAGGTGAGTACAGCTCACGTTGAGAAACATGCTGCTCGCGTTGAGGAAGCTGCCACTTGAGTAGAACATCTACTCGAATGGCACAGAGAAACAGCTCCCTCTTGTGCGTGGTGTATTAACAGTGATTTTACAGCATGTGAAAAATTCTCAGCGCTAAGAATCAATTTTTGATAAAAGAAGGACAGGGAGAAGAAAGTTGGAGGAGAGATTGGTGGGTTCAGTTGAGGGCCTGCTGGAAAAAAGACAGTTCTGTTCAGTACTTAATATGGTAGAAAAAAATTACAAAACAAGTGCAGGTACCAAAAGGTTTTTAACAGTTTGCTACAACACTGCCAACTGCCAGGGTTGATGAATACTGGGCTGCATAGTATTAATTCCAACTCATGCCTCTTTCTATCACCCCCCTACAATACCAGCGTCTTTATCTCACTCTTTTAGCTTCTTTTTCATCTCTGCTTTCTTCATTTGTCACCATTTTTCTCTCTTTCTCCATTTACCTTTCTTTCTCTTGGACCGTGTTAAAGCCGCACGATTAAAAATGTGTGTCACTGTCTACTACACTGAAACCACTTTCATAAATAAAGTACTGGTTGATGGGATGGCTATGGTACGAAAGGGAAGAAAAGGATGAGAATTGTCAAGAGAGATGTAGATGGAGACGAGGTGCTACACAGGTGTAAGATAAAGAGCAGAGGAGGAAATAGTGGGTGATGTAGAACAAAGGTTAATCCACAGTATGGCTGAGAGGTAGGGAAGAAAGAATATGGAGTGAGAAAGGGATGAGAGGAAAATGCATTTCTCTAAGGGAACTAGTTGTCAATGTTGCTGCTGTGCACAGACCAGGATAGAGGCCCAGGGAGAGAGAGAGAGAGAGAGAGAGAGTGAGAGAGAGAGAGAGAGAGAGAGAGAGCGAGAGAGAGAGAGACCGAGAGAGAGAGAGAGAGATCGAGAGAGAGTGATGGAAAGAAAGTTCGAAAGAGATTGTACAACCAAGAGTGATAGCAAGTGAGAGAAAATGAGCACTTTCAAAAGCAAGCAACTTAGAATTTCAATAGAAAGGGACATTGGTTGTTGTCAGGGGCAGACCCAGGAGGTTAGTCATGTTCCTTATGTTTTTTTATTTACATAGCTCTTTAAGCGACCATAAGGTGACTTCAAAACACTGGAAATATGGAAAGAGGGCAGGAGAAATAGAAAAGAGGGATCAAGATAAAGGAAACGAGAAGAAACACTAGAGGGAATGAGAAAGGTGCCTTGCTGATGGAGTGGTCTTCACCAAGCTAGAACAAATAGTGCTTCGTGAGTAGCCAGCCATAGGAGTCTGGCCAACAGGCAGAGATGGAAAGAAAAGGAGCAATAATGAGGAGTGGGAGAGTGCACGAAGAACAGGAAAGGGAACGTGGTAGATGAGTGGAATATGATCAAGCAAGCACAGAGATTTAAAAATGGATGCCCTTTTCAAGAAGTACTAGGGCAGGCGAAGAGCCATTGAGAGCCACGAAACGGGCCACCCGCTATGTCAACAGTGAGCTCTCTCATGATTATCCCTGGGACCTACATTGGGCTGGGTGTCCACAGCTGAAGAAGGCTAGGTGGAGAAGGAGTGAGGGAGTGAGAGTGAGCTGGGCTCCTGGATGCACAGAGGCCATCAGGGCTGGAAAAGGTCGCCTCTTTAATTATGCTTAAGAGGGCTATAGGGAGAAAGTGAGGTACGCTAAAGGGTATACGTCAGATAGAAAGTACTGAGTACAGGTGTGTACTGCCTTGGAGTTCTTGCTCCGTGCTCAGATAAATCATTCCTCTACCTCTGAGAATCAGATGAGAAGGAGATTAGGGATTTGGGTCCTATTTCTAGTGCCCACTTTACTGAATACCACAACATGGTAGACCCTAGTATGTCCATAGCTCCCGTTCCCTCCCATGGATTACTCTTGTTGAGCCAAAACTCTTTTAAATTATTTTCTCTTATTAAGCCCTGCCACCCTTTTTAGCAGCAAATGTTATGTAATTGCCGTTTTTCTCCTGCAATAAATTTGCTGAGACATTACTGGACATTTGATATGTCTTGTTTCATGATAGCACCACCCAGTACAAAAATCATACTGAAATACCATAACTGAGCCATCAGTAAAAACCTTTGTAAATAATTCACATACCAGCTCAGACATGCCTCAGGCACTGCTGGTAGATATTTTCACAAATGGTGTTTTATTCTGCTGCTACCAATATTCACTGGCATGTTGAAACTTTAGTTGCTGGTCTTTGCTCTGTGGGCACCATGGATACTCACTCTTGGTGATCACTTTTGGTACTTTGAGTTGTTGTAGAGCCAGCTGCATGCCAAATGTCCGTTGCATCTCAGGCATATCAGTTCCAATAATATTTGACGAGAGCTGGGTCTCTGGACTGCTCTGCATTGAGGAGTGTAAATACAACATCCTATGTGTTACAATACACAGCCATGAAGTGTTCTGCCCATGACAACATGGGTCGTTTTGTGTACTAACATCCTATCCTGCAAATATTTTAAGGGAAAGGAATGCTGGTGAATGCAGTATAAACAGAACATTAATTAAACAAATGTGTTAAACGTCACCTTCACCCCCAAAGTTCGGGTTTAGTTGCGCCCCTCCAGGTAATATAACGTGGTACTTTGCTATCACTATTCTCTGTCAAAAAAACACAACGGTTGCTAGTTCCAAATTCAACGGTACTCATCGCATGCAGCCCAGTTCCAACCAAGAGAGGCGCGAAGGCTGCCGACGTGAGGACATGCGGAGTTAATTGCATTTTAATTGTGCCACGGAGTTAACCTCAATAGCAGGGATCGACGATAAATCTGCCTGGTGCTGGGGGTGGTTGGTTTCGAGTCTCGGCTCAGCATTTCTCCTGCGTGTGCCCCTGGGCATGTACCATTACCTGGCTGTGCCCTGAAAGGCTCAGCGTTTTGAGGCTGCCCGTGTTGGCATCAGTATCTGGGCTGAGCCTGAGACATGGTCCCTTGGGCTTTCTGAAGTGGCCTCTGGCGCGAGGCACCTCCTGCATCGAAACTGGCAAGGGGCCTGGCAGGTGCATGGCTCGCTCCATTATTTCCTGCCCTCGTCACGTACGCAAGGTTGGCACATACTGGCATTCCTCTGTCTAATGCCAGTCGGATCATAACAAGCTCTTCAGGGGGTTTTCTGCCTCTTCCGTTGATGTGGCAAGCGAAACCCGACGCAAACATCTACACACACTGGCAGCTGCACACACAAAGGTGCAAACTGACACACACACACACACTGCCACACACAGGGCTTAAAGTGGGCCGGGTCTTGTCGTTGCTCAGTACCGGCAGTTCTTAAAAGCAGGTGCCGAGGCGGGTCCCTATCTGGCTCTCTGTTTTTACCCTCAGGGAGAAAAAAACACCTTGGCTCTGCAATAGTACCATCGTCACTGGTTTTGATGTAACTTTAAAGAGACTCATTTTTTTGTTTTATATAGCGCAAACTTGGAGCGCTTTACATGAGCACCAGTTACATTACACTAGGACATATTGACTCACAGGATGTTGAGCCAAGGTCAGGCTCGAACCTGCTTTTTCAGCTCGAAAGTGAGCAGCTCTAGCCATTAGGCCACATCCTCGCCCATAGAAACGGAAGCATTTTCATTATAATATACAGCGAATTCATAGTTACTGCTTATTTAACTTATGCAATTTACATCCATTGACAAAGCTAATAGTGCTGGCTTGTTGTAGGTCTAATGTTACTTGTTGTGTTATATATCTGGATGAAGGGACAGAAGCAGTAAAGTAACAGTGGGGCAGCACATTATGCTAAGTACAGACTGTTTTAAACCACACCTTTTATTACATGGGGCACGCCCCTATAAGAGGCCCCCCAGTTTGCTCATCCCACTGAAAACCCTGGCCATACAGACAGACAAACATGGCACAGGCATGATAGCACTGCATGCACCCACACATGCACCCACACAAGAACACTGATATAAGTAGACATTTCCTGTAAGGCATGTATATTTACACACCAGACAAACTTTAGACACACACACGTGCTGTTACAGGAGCACTGACAAACATGCACACTTACAAAGACACAGACAGTTACAAACAGAACGAGTTGCACATAATGGTAGCCAGATAGATAACATTGCTGGCAAGAACGTGTACGCTGGCACACCCACACTCACGCATAAATACGCATAACATGTATGCATAGACTACAGTGAGGGGATATGTGGCGTGGCTAGCCCAAATCCTTTTGTAGACATGCATTACTTTGCCACTTTCGGGAAACATTCTAAAGCCCCCCCTCCACCCCAGCCCACTATTTATTTTATTTTATTTATTTTAAAGGTTTTATATACCGCTGGCTGGACCCAAGGGTATCAGAGCGCTTTACAAGGGTCACATGTGTAGATATAAAAAAATGGCAAAAGAAATACATTGAGGTAGCATTCAAGTCCAATAAAAACAGTAGATAGCAGCTCAATTTATACGATCTGGTTATGGTTACAACAAATTGCGAAATTCAACAGCAAGTCAGAAGAGAGGTTGTCGTGAAGAAAGAGGGGAAAGAGAAGAGGGGGGCAGGATGAAAGAATGGTGAGAGGCTGTGAGGGGGGTAAGGAAAAATCAGGTGTATCAGGAAGGGTCTGTGAAAGGGATTAGTGAGATAGAGGGAGAAGAAAAAAAGGAAGAGAAAAAGGGGGTGGAGAAAGGGCGTCGGGAGAGCAGAAAGGGGGATCCTAAATAGTAGGAAAGAGGGTTGGGATATGAGCCCAGAGAAGGGCTTAAGGACTCCAGAATTAGTCGAGAAGATGTAGTTTGAGGTCTTTTTTGAAGCTGAAGTAGGAGGGGTTGCAACAAAGTTCTTTAGGGAGTGCATTCCAGATGGTAGGCACATTTCCGGAGAAGGAGCATGATTGAGTGGATTTCTTGTTTAACAGAGGAGGGACAAGAGCGAGTGTGCTTGAGCTCCTCAGTGTTCAAGAGCAGCCCGCTTCAAGGAGTTTATCTGCGAGGTACAGCGGGGTATGTTGATGCAGGGCTTTGTGCGTAGTGCCGGCGGTCTTATAGGTAGATCTGCCTTCAATGGGAAGCCAATCGAGGGCTTTAAGGGTAGGGGAGATGTGATCGAACCGTTTGAGGTCGGTAATGAGCCTAGCAGCGAGGTTAAGAAAAGATTTGATTGGGGCTAAGTAGACTTTAGGAGTTCAAGATAGAATTGTGTTACCATAGTCGATTTTAGACAGGACCAGTGATTGGACAGCTGATCTAAAGTCATCAGCTGGAATGAAGGGTTTTAGTTTCTTGAGATGATAGAGAGTGAAGAGGGCGCTTTTGGCCGAGTTTTTTATGTGGGAGATAAGAGAAAGGTTCTGGTCAATGTTAATTCCAAGGGATTTAACTGAATTGTTTAAGGTGAGAGAGCAGTTGAGAGCTGTAAGGTCCGAGATCCAGGATTGGATAGGGAGCGAGCTGTTTTTAGGGGAGAAAAGAATGATTTCAGGTTTTTTTTGGGTTGAGTTTGAGGTGGTTGTAGTGGAACCAGGTTTGAATCTTAGTCAAGGAGTCATTGAGATGTAGCACGTCAGAGCGGGATTGAATCTTATGATAAAGATGAGTGTCATCGGCATAAAGGTGATACTTGATTCCCGCATGTTCAAGAATAAGGGTGAGGGGTTCCATAAAGAGGTTGAAAAGAGAGGGAGAGAGAATAGAGCCCTGGGGCACACCCAGCGAGACATGCACTGGTTTAGAAAGGCAGTCGTGAATTTTAATTTGCTGGGTTCTGTGTTGGAAAAAGGTGGAGAACCATTTGGAAACTGAACCATTGAGGCCAAAACAATCTTTTAGAGTGTTAAGTAAAGTAGAGTGGTTCATGGTATCGAAAGCAGAAGAGAGATCAAGGAGAATGAGAAGGGAGGACTCGCCCTTGTCGAGGCAGTGATGGATGTCATCAATTATATTGAGCATGGCCATTTCCGTACTACAGCCCTTTCTGAAACCTGATTGCAAAGAGTCCAACAGATTGAATTTGTCGATGTGTGTGTCTAATTGTGGCAGGGCACATTTCTCAAGGGCTTTATAGAGAAGAGGAAGGTTAGAGATAGGCCGAAGACTATTTAGGTCATTAGGGTCGACAGTAGGATTTTTGAGGATGGGAGTGATTTGTCCAAGTTGGAGGGAAATAGGGACATATCCCGTGGCAAAGGAGGAGTTGATGATAGAGGTCCAAAAAGGGGCAATGGTGTGTTTTAAATCTTGGACAAGGTTGGCAGGGAGAGGGTCTCTGGAGTGAGAGGATGGTTTAAGCCTGACAATGACGTTGAGGACTTCGAGCTCAGTCACTGGATGGAAGTGATGCCAGGAAGCATTGTTTTTATTCTCAAGTATGGTGGGGTCGGATTCAGGAAGAGAAACGACTATAGGCAGAGAGGAAGAGTTAAGAGGGCCGGAGAATTGGAGGAAAAATCTTGGGGGGGTAGTGTGCAAAGTGGAAGGGGAGTTAAGATGAAGGAGTGATTAATTTTGGAGATTTTTTCTGAGAAGTAGTTAGCAATTTCTTCATATCTCTCTATAGTGGCTGTCACTTTGTGGGAGGCAGAGGTGGTTTGGTTTTTAATAATGCTGAATAGTTCCCTGGGTCTGTTTTTTGCCCGGTCCAGTTGTGAGTGGAAGAAGGCAGCCTTAGTGATAAGGCCCACTAACTAGGAGGGCCTTAACACATAAAATAAGCAGAGTAGGCCGGATCACAAAACATTTTTGGCTGGTGCTATTATAATTGGGCTGGCCCTAAACATCTTTTTCTGTCTCATTATGAAAGCAGTATTCAGGATGTGATGAAGTGTGCCAAGAACATGAGAGCACATTTGCTGTGTTCCGTTTTGTGGTGCTAATAATTTGTTCTATTTTGTGTGCTGTTGTCTTTTTGTGCTGCCTTATTTCAATAGTATGTTATTTCGTTTCACTGTAGTTTTTGTGTTTCATTCTGTTTTGCCTGTTTTTGTTGTGAAGAGCCAAGTTGTGTTTAATTGTGATGGTATGTTTCATATTGTTAAGAAAACGATGGAGGGTAGTGCCTTCTTAATTGGTCCACGTCAGTGGATAATCAATATCAGAGACATTGCTTGAATGAAGATCATTTGTGTTATTTTTATTTATCTTTTTATCAAAGGAGCGCAAAAATTTCAAATTGTGAAGAGAAAAACAAAAGCCGACACGTGTTTCGCCCTAGTGGCCCATTGGCCGTGGGCTTTTTCAAGGCGGTGAATATTAATCAACACAGTCTTCCTGTGAGAGTAGAAAAGACGTCTCTGCGGTCCTCGGGAAAGTCGACTAGTGAAAGGAGCTGTCAGATGTAATCTCTGACAGCTCCTTTCACTAGTCGACTTTCCCGAGGACCGCAGAGACGTCTTTTCTACTCTCACAGGAAGACTGTGTTGATTAATATTCACCGCCTTGAAAAAGCCCACGGCCAATGGGCCACTAGGGCGAAACACGTGTCGGCTTTTGTTTTTCTCTTCACAATTTGAAATTTTTGCGCTCCTTTGATAAAAAGATAAATAAAAATAACACAAATGATCTTCATTCGAGCAATGTCTCTGATATTGATTATCCACTGACGTGGACCAATTAAGAAGGCACTACCCTCCATCGTTTTCTTAACCTAAACTTTTCAATGGCTCTTGGGTGTAGCCATTTACAAGGACTGTGCCACATATAAAATTGGGCCCTAACAACTGCAGCGTCGCAAGTCCAGAACTTTCCACCCATACAGCAACCTATGTTTCATATTGTATTAGGGTCAGTTTTTTATTTTAAATATGTTAACACATGCTGATATATTTCCAGGCTGACACGGGTCAGGAGTGGTGGAGCGGACGGATGGGGGCGGATGTAAAAAAAAGTTAAAAAACGTACCTTGTTGCCGCTCTCCCGTACGTCGTCTCAGTTTCTCCTCTCCGGGGCTGGAACAGGAAGCAGCCAGGCTCCCTCCCCTCAGCCAATCACAATGCTGCAATGCAGTGTTGTTTTTGAATATCTAGAAGGAGGTCTGTGTCCGTTGATCAATTGGAATATGATGTAATAATTTCCAAGATCCAAGAATATTCTTATGCTTTATAAGTAGGGCTCCCGGTTTTCCATTTAAACACATTTTTACATATAAATACAGACGGAAAACAAGTATTCCTTTGTTGTATTTATATGTAAAAATGGGAAAATACTAGCAAATCTTGCTGCGCTGCCGTGCTCCAGCAGAGTTGCCTCGGCCCACCCTCTTGCTAATTCTAGGGCTGTGGCTGCCTACAGTAACGCGAAACATTGGTTGCAGTTTGGCTGGAAATTTCTTCCAATGAGGGGTCTTTTAACTCCTGTCGGCCTTTTGTTAGCTGTCTCAACCATGTCCGGGACTCCGCTCTGCCCCTCGAGTGAGCTCTGGCCAGCCATTTCAAAAGAAAGGTAAGTGTGGGGGGGCTGGAGTCAGTGACGTATGCAGTTTTGGGGCAGCAAAAGCAGGAATCGGATGCCAGCTCCCCCCCTGCCGTTGGGCTGCTCAGCCTAGCCACATCAGTGTAGTGACTGTCGAGTTTGTGGCCGGACTGCAGAGCCGTACACTGGGTACTTTTGCTGCAAGAACAGTCCGACCACAAACTCAGCAAAGCCTTGCTACGCCACTGACTGGAGTATTTGCAGAGTTTGTGACCGGACTGCATAGCCCATAACTGTTGCTGTCTCTTCCTTCTTTCCCGGACAAGACAAGGACAGTGTCCACTTCTGCTGCCCCCCTCTTTCTTCCTCTTATTCCCTCTCTTTGTCGTGCTCCTCCTAACTTGCATAAAACCGTGACTGTTCTTTACTCTCCTTTCCGCCATTCGTTCTCAAGTGAAATGGATCCAAAAAAAAGAGGAAACACTTTTCTTGCAAAAGTATTTTTCTGACATTTTTCCTCAGGAAGAGAGAAAAAGGAATTTAAAATACGAACAATAAATATATAACTGAATAAAACAACACATAGTAGTCGCAAAGTGGCCAGATTGGTTTTATTCACATCCAAACACATTAGTGCCAGCTTACAGAGTTTGCCAGTGATGCGCTACTTTTTTTTTTTCATGTCCTTAGCTTTCTGAATAATGAGTGTAAAAGCTTTAAGTTGTATTCCCTATGAGTGTTTGGTTTTTCCAGAATGTCACCTTCTGCTTGTGGCAAAAATAAATGTGGGTAAATACAAATAAAATGCCCAGAAAATAAATACGGATAAATACAGATGGAAATGGCAAAAAAAATTACCATTAAACCGAGAGCCCTATTTATAAGCCAAGTGTGCCGTTTTAATTATTTATTACTACAATACAATTATGTAGAGAACAGCCGACACCTGTTTCACCCAATTGGCCAATCAGCCGAGAGCTTTTTCAAGGCAGGACGACCACGATGTGGTCCTATAATTATAGAAGTCTGTAAGAAGATAATATCTGCGGTCCCAGGTACTCTAAGATCACATGTCGTCTGTTCTTTACATAATTGTATTGTAGTAATAAATAATTAAAACAGCTCACTTGGCTTATAAAGCATAAGAAGATTCTTGAATCTTAGGAATTATTACCTCATATTGTAATTGATCAATGGGCACGGACCTCCTTCTAGATCTCAAATAATCTTTCACAACCAATGGCTTTTGGTTTAGCCATTTGTGAGGCACGTGCCAATGAAAATATTGGGTCTTGAATACTTTAGCGTGAATCCCAGATGTATTCACCCAGTGGCAAACAAACCAGTGTTGTTATTGGTCTGAGCGCTGTGGATCAGCTCTCAATCAGGGAATGGGGGCCTGGGCATGTTCTCCACGCAGGCTGTGATGCAGCCTGCATGGAGTACATGCGAAGTGTGAATGACTGGTTTGGGAGGCCCCAGAGGGCCGGCCAAACAGTTATTGCACGCTTGGACTGGGCAAACCACTCCTCCTTTGCTCTGAGAGTAGAGCAGCCATGCCTGCCGCACAAAGCTGCGCAGCAGGAACAAATACAATGATTATATCCTCGAGTTATTATCTTTGTTCTTTCTTTCACTGCTTTGCAGCAGTGGGGTGATGCTCCTACTCCTTAGCAGAGGAGCCGCCATTGGTGACAAGAGATCATTTCACACTGTTTGAGGTGGTAAAATAGTGCTGACCAGCTCTCCAACCAATTAAGACATCAGTCATCCCAAAACTGTGACTTACACCGGTGCTCACTTTATGTGGTCTGGCCATGGGAGTGCTAAGTTAAGAAGCAGTCTCTGCCATAGTTTATGGCTGACTGAAGTCTTGAAGTCTTAAGTAGTGAAGGGGCTTGTGTATTTTTGCCACCTTAGACAGTGGCAAATCGTTGCCTTTCACAGGAACTTTCCTGGCATGTGCTGCTTTTTGCTGACTATATAGCAGCATTTGTTTACATAGCTAAAGCAAACAACAAAACATAATAAGAACAGTCACAATTTAACATAACAACACAATTAATGCATAACTAGTAAAATCAAAATAAAACAGCCAGAAAATAATGCAACACGAAACAACTGCAGTACAACACAGCAAAATCACATTGCTTTAACAACACAAAAATCAACTGAGTATGTCACCACCACAACAAAATGCCACACAACATATGTACACAAATGTTCTTTTCCGCGCATCTTCACCTCCGGGGTTCCTGTTTTTTTTAATAGGGTGGTAAAAGGAATCTGGGGCAATCAGTGCCTTAAATTACCACCAAGCACATAAAATAGTGGAAGCTAAAAATGTTTTTGTTACCCAATAGTGACTGTTCATTTACGGCACTGTTCTCTTTTATTTTCACAAGTCTATGCTACAGCGTCTCGATTGCCTAGATGTGTAATCTGATTTTGTTATGGCGGGCATTTTTACAGTGGTGCATACACTTAAGGAAATTTTGTTTCTTTATAAAGATATTGGTTTATGTTTTTATTTTTGGAAAAATTAACATGTCTTGCTCGAATGGTTTTGATTGGCCTGTAAACTCTTGTTCCTGTTTTTAGTAGGTCTCGGCCTGGCGAAAGCAGCGCAAGCGCTGCCCTGCCATGCAGAGGACTTTTGGAATCGATATGATTCCAGCGTGAACACAGGGAGACAAACGAGACAGAAGATGTGCACATGGGGATTGGATACTTTACTGGCGGAGTGATATACTGGGGACTTTTTTTTTCTCCGCCAGTTAAGGCCGCGCTGGTAAACAAAGGTTAACCAATTGCGTAAAGCAGCACAGCTTCTAGCATTGTTTCAGAATTGGCGTCGCCCTGATCTTTGAAACACCTGCACTCATTTCGGCGAGGGGCTGTATTCACTTGTATTTATTTACACTATGGTTACATTTTATGTGAAGTTGAACTGCCGTGGCCATCTTGTGTTATATTTTATTTACATGCCTCGCTTGCTTATGAAATGTATGCCTACATGTCACAGACCACACATGGCATTCTAGTTTCAACCCCGCGTTTATTCCCGATTTTTACAAAATTGTTCAAACAATAACATCGGATTGTGATGCATCGAATGAAAATAACCAAGTTTGTCAAATACTCATAAATAATGATTTCTTCGAAATAAATCATTTAGCAGGTGGCGGGGGAGGGTCGTGAATGGCAAAGTAACCATTTCCCCATTTCCGTGCGTGCATAAACCACACTATGGAAAAGTTATAGTGTTATACACATTTTATTAAAAACATCCTTCTGCCCACCAAATCCTATTTTATTAGAAAGAACACAATTCTGTTTCCTTGTCTTATTTGTTTCATGAAGGTTGTTTATTTATGAAGGTTGTTATATGGCCACACATTCATTAATTATAGGGTTTGCAGACAGGAGGAAGTCATACGGTATTAAACAGTAGGGTGCACAGATGTCTTAAAGTACCGGAATATAGACATTGCTTCAAAAGTCAATGCATTAATGGCACTTTTAAATTACAAATAGAAATGAAGGTATTGACATGGGTCGGTTGGGCTGCTTACATAGGAATACCTTTGATCACAGGGATGAAGACAACTTTCCAATTTATTTTCAGTTTATTTGCTTCTGATGTAAAAGAATATAGCAAACACGTCCAATGAGAAAACAATTACTTAAGAAAAGCGTGTCCTCTTACCTGTGTTCGTGAAAGCAAAGTAGGCGTTTGCCAAAGTCAAACTCACTCTCTACTACTTTCTACTACTCCATGCTACTCACTCTCTACTACTCTCTACTACTCACTCTCTACTACTCTCTACTACTCACTCTCTACTACTCTCTACCACTCTCTACTACTCACTCTCTACTACTCACTCTCTACTACTCTACTACTCCCTACTGCTCTCTACTCACTCTCTACTACTCTCTACTACTCACTCTCTACTACTCACTCTGTACTACTCTCTACTACCTACTCTCTACTACTCACTCTCTACTACTCTCTACTACCTACTCTCTACTACTCTCTACTCTGTACTACTCTCTACTCACTCTCTACTACTCTCTACTACTCACTCTCTACTGCTCACTCTCAACTATTCTCTACTCTCTACTCACTCTCTACTACTCTCTACTACTCTCTACTCTCTTCTACTCACTCTCTACTACTCACGCTCTACTACTCACTCTACTACTCACTCTACTACTCTCTACTACTCACTCTACTACTCTCTACTCTCTACTCACTCTCTACTACTCGCTCTCTACTACTCACTCTACTACTCACTCTCTACTACTCACTCTATACTACTCACTACTACTCACTCTCTACTACTCACTCTCTACTACTCTCTACTACGCTCTACTCACTCTCTACTACTCTCTACTCTCTGCTACTCACTCTCTATTACTCACTCTCTACTACTCTCTACTCTCTACTAACTCTCTACTACTCTCTGTTACTCACTCTCTACTACTCACTCTCTACTACTCTCTGTTACTCACTCTCTACTACTCACTCTCTACTACTCTCTACTACTCACTCTCTACTACTTTCTACTACTCTCTACTACTCACTCTACTACTCACTCTCTGCTACTCTCTACTACTCTCTTCTACTACTCTCTACTACTCTACTACTCTCTACTCACTCTCTACTACTCACTCTCTACTACTCTCTACTCTCTACTCACTCTCTACTACTCGCTCTCTACTACTCACTCTACTACTCACTCTCTGTTACTCACTCTACTACTCTCTATTCTCTGCTACTCACTCTCTATTACTCTCTACTACTCACTCTCTACTACTCTCTACTCTCTACTCACTCTTTACTACTCTCTACTACTCGCTACTACTCACTCTTTACTCTCTACTACTCAGTCTCTACTACTCAGTCTCTACTCTCTACCTCTCTACCTCTCTCTCTACTACTCTCTACTCTCTACCTCTCTACCTCTACCTCTCTACGCGCACACATATGCACATATATATATATATAAGGCCAATAGTATCAGCAGTGATACACAGCAGCTTATAACATCTGAGATCAAAAAACCAATAAGGCAGATTAACAATGATACTGATACCATTATCTCTGAATCAATTGACAACACTAGACTGATAACCAACTATTGCAAACAGGAAAGACCGATACGCAAAATTCTATACAAAAATTGGCCAATAATTCGGTCGGACATTACTATGTCACGAATTTTGCCAGATCTTCCTATGTTAACATTCAGAAGGGCGCCCTCGATGAGGGATGCCCTTGTAAGAAACAGTCCTGAGGTGAACACTTCTAATACCTGGCTAACGGCTAGACCAGATTTTTTCAAGTGTAGTTCATGTCACGCTTGCAAATTTGGGAAAAATGTTTCTGAATATACAGCTTTTAGCCCCAATCCTGTCAAAATACAAGCACATTACACTTGCAGAACTGAGTATGCAATCTATATCTTAGAGTGCTCTTGCCAGTTATTATACGATGGCAGCACTAAACTGCAAGTTTTTAACAGGATCTTACAACATCTTAGAGCGGTGGTTAATTCAGATCCCAACTATCCTGTGGCGCGACATTTGAAATTAGTACACAACAATAATCTTAATGACCTCAGATACTATGTTATCAGCTCAGTACCCAAAAACATCAGAGGGGGAAACAGAGATAAAAGATTGAGACAAGTGGAATCAGAATATATCATGTTACTCGACACCAAAATGCCAAATGGCCTTAACAAGAGTGATGATTTGCACAATTTTTTATAAATTTTATTTATGGTGATGGTAATTTTGGAGGGATCTCAGCTTGCTTTTATATTGGTTTTTTATTCCTGCTTCAGCTAGATTTTATCTGGTTCTTCTAGGTTTTATCTGGTTTTAGAGGAGTACACTGCCGGTTTTAAGTTCTGGGATTTTACTGATTTTGCCAACATCAATTGATAAAGATTTCTGCACTTTAATCCAATGGCTGCTAACATATATGGTTTTATTGAGGCTTAACTGCTATTATGAGATGTTGTGGAGGCATTTGTTTACATGGTGAGGCTGTGGTTTTACTGGGTTTTATTGAGGGGGGTTGCCCTCAAGTTTGCCGAGTGTTACTGGGCTGTTGCCGGTTTTTAAACGCTAGTTTGATATACACTAAACTGTAGGACATTGCTCCACAGTTGTTTCCTATTTAGCACGTAAATGTTTTAATTTATTATTTGCCAACAAGCTTTGTTATCAAGTACAACACCTAGGGTTTGCCACAATACCAATGATACACATACATTTTTTGTCTCAATAGATGCTACAAACCTGAACACTTTGAAAATTGGGACGTGTGTACCTTATACAACTATTATACCGGCAAAGAGATTGGAACATGAGAAAACATAAGAGACGTCTACTATAAGCTGCTATGAATTTTATTTTATATATATGTTATATATGACTATGCACTGTAATGTCAGCACTTTTTTGCACTATTTAGCACGATTTCAGAAATGCCAATTGATGCAGTTAATGATTCAAATAGGAATGTGAAAGATGTTGTGTTTATCAGGCCAACTCTTATAGCATATTTTAGTTAGCTTACATCGACTAGTAGCACCATGCTAAGCATTGGAGTTCAATGTACACTAAAAGCATACTATGCATATTTGGATTATCTGTGTTTGTGAAACGCAAATTAAGGAACACTAGGTTCTTATTATTGTACTTGGATTCACAAGCAACAACAAGAAATAAAGAACGCGCATTGTTATGCATAATATAAATGAAAACTAATCAACAAATATAATAAGATGCGAACAAATATGCAGAAGCAAATGTGACAACTATGCTTAAATTATTTACAGTCCTATGTCTTTGTTTGAACTGCATTCAAATGGTAGTCTGTGCCTTTATTTATTAGATACACTATATATATGCACTGATTGGTCCAGCGCGTCGTGTGATCAAGACTGCCGTCGGGCAGTCGAAACGCGTCAGGCTGGGCACTAGCTTGTAATGATTCATGCACTTGCACTTTCGATTCTGCATTAAATAAAAGAATTTCTCTCCACGTTGTGGTCCGTACCTGCTTTGGATCTAACCAGGCATCGTTCCAGGATTTTGGCTACCATATATATATATATATATATATATTCACTAAAAAACCATAGGTTTCAGGCACGTTATAGTTAGGAATTAGCATTTAAAAAACTTTAAAAATTCACTGAAAAAAAACATAGGTTTCAGGGGCGTTATAGTTAGCTGGACTTTTCACTCGTACAAAACCATTGAAATTCCCCCGTTATAGTTAGTTCAGCTTACTATAACTCGCGCGCCCGCAATGCACTGCTGATGACATCACATATTACATCACTCATGACTTGGTCAGTGACATCACTCATGACATCACTGATGACATCTCAAATGACATCACTGATGACATCATCCAGTGTGTTTTTCTGAAAATTACATATGTTTTATATATGTATATCTCTAGGTCGATAAAATAATACATGGGTATATAAGTGTCTAAATGGATGATTTGTTTTTGAGAAATTGATTGTATAACTGACTGATTAAGTGTATCTTAGTGAATACATGGCTTAGTGAGTAATGATTAAATATGTAAATATCTGTATCAGTCTCTCACTTTGTGTATAAGTGGCTGCATGGGTTGGTGAGTAGCTACATGAGTGTCTATATAGGTTGTTAGTTGGTTTTTTGAGTATCAGTATGAGTGTCTGAGTGTCTATATGGTTTGGTGGGGGTATTACGTAGTGCATAGGTGTATGAATGAGTGACTCACTGTTTGTATGTGTTGAAGACAGCATGTGTGCAGGACTGTATGGGTGGATGAGTGTGTGCATGGGTGTGTTAGTGAGTGAATGACTGTCTCAATAGTGTCTTTATGAGTAACTACATATGTTTTAAACTAGTATATTTGACTATTGGTGTATATAAGTGAGTATATGTGAGAGTGAGAGATTGGAAGAGTTCCTGTATGAATAAGTATGTGTTTCTATAAGTGATTGTTTAAAAGACTAAGTATGTGTAAGTTTCTGTAGAAGTAAGTGTGGTGGTGTGTGTATAACTGTATATGCAAGTAAATGGATGGTTGATTCTTTATTAGCATGAGTGACGATGTGTGTGAGTAACTCTATGGATGAGTGGCGTTGTGTAACAGGATGTATAGGTGAATGAGCACATATGATGTGTGAGTACATGTATGAGTGACTGTATAGGACTGTTGGTGAATGAGTGGATGTGTATGTGGATCTTAGAATTACTGAATAGGTTGTTGTATCTGGTATTGGTATGTCCATTGTTTTGAAAATTTTAGTTTCTATTTTTGAATGTGTGTATCAAAGGTTATATTAGGGGGAGAGGAGATCTGACACTCTATCACAAGGATGATGTCATCAGTGATGTCATTTGAGATGTCATCAGTGATGTCATGAGTGATGTCACTGACCATGTCATGAGTGATGTAATATGTGACGTCATCAGCAGTGCATTGCGGGCGCGTGAGTTATAGTTAGCTGAACTAACTATAACGGGGGAATTTCAATGGTTTTGTACGAGTGAAAAGTCCAGCTAACTATAACGCCCCTGAAACCTATGGTTTTTTCAGTGAATTTTTAAGGTTTTTTAAATGCTAATTCCTAACTATAACGTGCCTGAAACCTATGGTTTTTTCAGTGACTTTCAAAGGTTTTTTAAATGCTAATTTCTAACTATGCCTACAGAGATAGGACATGTGAAGAAAGAAGAAAAAACGCACAGAAAGAAAAAAAAGAAATGCAGAAAGAAGCAACAGAAGTCCTCAAAGACGAAGAAAAGTGCAGGAAGAAGGATAACGTGCAGAAAGAACAAACAGAAGAGCAGAAAGAAGCCTTGTTGCAAAATCATCCTGTATCCTCAACTTTTTCAAACGGATACTGAGTATGACTAACCAGTCCTAGAGTCAGTGCTATGTTAAAAGACACTCAGAGTACAGTGAAAACACCTACATACACTAGGGAACACTATGCGTTGGGGTCCCCCTGTGATTAGCATGACCTCCTCTGTAAGCCCCTAGTATATAATAGGGCAGGGGATTAAAACTACCTCTTAAAACGCACAACAGGGCGCGTCCCCTCCTTTCCCCACTGTGTAAACACGCCCTATGGCCGTTTTAAGTTGGGAGATTAAGTCCCCTTGAATCCTGAGGGTCCCTAGGGTCCTATTAGACCACTAGGTACCTCCAGTAAGCGCCACAGAGCTACGTTGCAGAGAGATGTAAAAAGGGGCACGGCCTAGACCACCTCTCTGCAACGCAGCGCAGTGGCGCTTACTGGAAGCACCTGGTGGGCTAGTTGGCCCCCAGGGTCCCTCAGGATTGAAGGGGAATTATTTCCCCAACTTAAAACGCTCCACAGTGCGTGTTTGCACACGTTAACTCAGGCCCTGTCCCCTCCCTTCACCACTGTGTAAACACGCCCTGTGGCCGTTTTTAGTTGGAAGATTAAGTTCATTTGAATCCTGAGGGTCCCTAGGGTCCAACTAGCCCACTAGGTACCTCCAGTAAGCGCCACAGAGCTGCATTGCAGAGAGGTGTAAAAAGTGGCACGGCCTGGGCCACCTCTCTGCAACGCAGCTCAGTGGCGCTTACTGGAAGCACCTGGTGGGCTTGTTAGCCCCCAGGGGCCTTCAGGATTGAAAGGGGAATTATTTCCCCATCTTAAAACGTGCTATAGGGCGTGTTTGCACACGTCACCTCAGGCCCCGTCCCCTCCCTTCCCCACTGTGTAAACACGTCCTGTGGCCGTTATTTAAGTTGGGAGATTAAGTCCCCTTGAATCCTGAGGGTCCCTAGGGGCAAAATAGCCCACTAGGTACGTCAAGTAAGCGCGATTGCAGAGAGGTGAAAAAAGGGGCACGGCCTGCACCACCTCTCTGCAACGCAGAGCAGTGGCGCTTACTGGAAGCACATGGTGGGCTAGTTGGCCCCCAGGGTCTCTCAGGACTGAAAGGGAATAATTTACCCAACGTAAAAGGCGCCACAGGGCGTGTTTGCACACGTCACCTCAGGCCCAGTCCCCTCCCTTCACCACTGTGTAAACGCGCCCTGTGGCCATTCTAAGTTGCGAGATTAAGTCCCCTTTAATCCTAAGGGTCCCTAGGGTCAAACTAGCCCACTAGGTACCTCCAGTAAGCGCCACAGAGCTGCGTTGCATAGAGGTGTAAAAAGGGGTGTGGCCTCAGATTACCTATCTGCAACGCAGCTTCCTGGCGCATACTGGATATACCTGTTGGGCTAGTTGGCCCTCAGGGACCCTCAGTATTGAAGGGGAATTAATTCCTCAACTTACAACTGGCCAGGGGGCGCGTTTGCAGAGTGCTGCAAGGAGGGGGTGTGGCCTCCAGGGCGATGCCGGTCTTTTATTTATTTTATTTTTTTAAGAAGGAGGGCTGTGTGGCCCCCTTCTTTTTCTAATTTATTGGCCCTGGGGACCCCATCCCTCAGGGCCTGCACCCTCATTTTTTTTGTTGAAAAAAATTAATTTGGCCCTCCCAAGGCCTTAATCGGCCCGGGGGCCCCAACCCCGGGTCATGGCCTTTTAAAAAAAAATTCTTTAGGAGGGGGGCTGCGGTGCCCCCCTCCTCAGTCCACTTATTGCCCCGGGGACCCCATCCTCCGGGGCCGGCCTTTGTTTTTTATTATTTAAAAAACTATATATTTATAGAAACACCTAGGACATGCTGGACAAACCGTATGTACCTATCACCATGACGATTTTGTGATATTCATTAAAAGGCGACTATGCATACAATGAATCCACGTTGAATGTATTTACACTGCTAATCCAGGCACCCCTGCCGGTGGGTACTCTCCAAGTAGACACCCTTGTTGTTTATTTATACAAACATGGGTAGCTATTGACGGGCACATTTAATACACACGTGCACCAAGCCATTCAAAGGGGATTCAACAAAAATTCGACCAAACTACGCAAGAAACCCCCCTCACGGTTAATAAAACACACATGCACCGCCGGATGAGTAATACTTTTATTTTACTCTCTGGAAAGGAGACGAACCTCACTTGAGAGTCCCAGCGTGCTCCTGGCTGAGCCCAATGCTGTGTTACACCCACCAGTGCCCGCCGAGTGCCACACACCTCTGTGTTGTATTCCACCAGCTAGTGCGTATGCTATGACACTCTCTAGCCCATGTGCACTGTAACACCACCCCATGAATATGTCATGCCACACTTGCCTTCGCACGGGTGCTATTGCCCCATCTAACGTGCCTTCCTCGATGCCTATGTTATAACGCACAGCGCTATGCCATACATATTACAATCTGGGATCCATATCTTTGTCACAGTGCATGTGCAACTTTACACTCCCCAGCACATATTTTATATTACAAATTTAGAGACTAGTTAGATTACACAACACTGCCCTGTGCATATTACACTCCAAGGCGCATATCGCATAGCACGCACTAGTGCCTGTGCTATCTCGCACTCTCCAATGAATCTGTCATTGCGCACAATGTATTGCATATTATATTTCATGCCCCGGTTCATCTTATATCAGACTTTTTGGTGCATAGTTTATACCATATACTATATCTAGTTTTCATTTTCAATTGTGCTCTCAGGACTATGTTCTATATAACACTGCGTCCACCTACCCTTTTCATGGGCATTACATTTTGCGATGGGGGTGGAGGGTCAGGGGGTGTTTCTGCCAAGTGAGCCCGGAGTCACAGTCACAAACGTCCTCTTCGTCCTGAACAAAAATGTGAGATTATGCTACATACTTTTTCATATTTTAAGTAGTTCGCACAGACACACATTTTAAAAACAATGAAGTTCCTAATACCCACCTTCTCTGAACAGTTAGCTTGCTGCCCCATCCACGTCCTCCCTATCCTCTGTTGTCTGAATCCATGGACTAACCTCCTCCCTCCTGCCATGCATGGTCTGATGTGCTGCCACTGCCCTCCATTTAGCATGATGTACCAGTCCACTCCTCCTGCCCTCCATTGCCCAATTCTATGGCCCATCATTGACCTCCTGCTTAGCCTCTGTGCTTAGCTTGCTGCCCCTATTCTCCTTCCCCCTGCCCTCCGATGTCTTTGTGCATGCCCCTGCTCCATCCTTTTTGCTCACCATGTTCCATGGATTTGCCACTCCTATCTACTCTGAGTGTTCTGTTGAGCTGCCACTCCCCTCCCACCTGCCTAGCATTGTCAGATGACTGTCATCTGTCCCTCCCACCTCCACCCTGCCTGTCCACATGCCATGCCCCTATCCCCTTCCTCCTGTCCTCCATGGTCCATTTTACTGCCACACCCTTCTGCCCTCCCTGGTCTGTTGTGCTGCAACTGCTCCTCCTGCCTGCCCCATGCGGTCTGTTGAGAGGCCCCTTCCCCCGAACTCTCTTGTCCGTGCCCAGGTCCTGACCCTCCCTTCAATCCTCCATGGTCCTTTGTGCATGCCCCTGCACCCTCCTTCTTGCCCATCATAGCCATTGTGCTAGCACTAACCCTCCCACTTGCCATGCATGGTCTTCTGTGCTGCCATGGCCCCTCCCACCTTCCCTGTGTGGTCAGCTAGCTGCCCCTGACCCCCTCCCACCTTCCCTCCATGGTCTGTGTGTATGCCATCATAGTCTCATTGTTGCTCTCCATGGTGTGTCTTGTTTCTAGTGCCCATCCTGCCTGACCTCCATGGTCATCTTGCTGTTCCTGCCCTGTCCCCTTTCCCCCAGCCCTCTGTTTCCATGTACAGACCCCTATTCCCTCCCTCCTGGTTTTCCATTGTAATGCCCCTGATCCGTCCCTCCTGCCCTTTATGGTCTGTTATGCTTCAGCTTTCTCTCCTGTCTGTCCATTATGGTCAGCTAGCTACCATTGCCTCTTTCCCCTCTGTTCTCTGTTGTCCATTGTCCTGTCCCCTCCCTATTGCTTTCTATGGATTGTTGTGCTGCACTCCCGTCCCGCATGCCCTGTGTGGTGTATTGTGCTGCTGCAAACCCTGATGCCTGCCCTGTAGGGTCAGTTTGGTGCACCTCTCTATGTCCCTCCTGTCCTCTGTTATCCGAGTCCATGTCCCTACCCAAATGCCTCCTGCCTACCATGATCCAATGTACCATACTTGCGAATATTTTGAACTTGGTAAGAGGGAGATTTTGAAAAAAACTGGGGTATTGATTTTCCCCTTTGAGTTACATTGAAAAAAGGAGATTGTAGACAGGAGACAGATCAAATAAAGCCCATTTGAGCTTAAAAACATTGGACGTTTCCTGGCTGAAACGGGTCTGTTGGCATGTATGGTTGTACTACCACTGCCTCTTCCTTCTGCCCACAATGGTCTATTATATTGCCACAGCCTCTCTTGCCAGTCCTGTATTGTTGGTTTGTTGCCCCTGCCCCCCTTTCCACTGCCCTCCATAGTCTGTTGTGCTGCCACTGCCCTTCCTGCCTGCCCAGTGTGGTCAAATTGTCCGTGCCCCTGGCCTCTGCCTCTCAACAGTATCCCAATGAACCACTAGATTGCTAACATTCTATATTTATTACAAAAGTGTGCATCAAAATTATGGTTAGTGCAATAAAAAACTAAAATGAGGACATATTTTCTGAGTTTTCCAATAGCGACAAAGAACTTTTAAATGATTTGTAATCTTTATGTTTTTTTATCCAGTTGACCACTTAATTAAATGTTGCACTTAGGGGAGAGGATGTGGTGTTACTTCCAGAGCTGCAGACTTTGCAACTGGGGAACCAGGTTGGAGTTTCTGCTTCAGCTCAACATTCTGTGATTCTGGTCAAATCACTTAATCTCCCCATGTCTACAACCAAAATGAATTTGATCTTGTGTGATGTCACCAATGCTCATGTAAGGCACTCCAATACCTGACAAGTCTGCACTATATAAAACT
This sequence comes from Triturus cristatus, assembly GCF_964204655.1. NCBI lineage: Eukaryota > Metazoa > Chordata > Amphibia > Caudata > Salamandridae > Triturus > Triturus cristatus. The sequence continues at coordinate 688,599,987 of NC_140590.1, read as the reverse complement.
GCAAATACACAAAACATAAGTGTTTTGCACACTTCTGTCATTGGGCGACATGTGGGCTACATCTGGGTGATATTTGTGCTGCATTTGGGCTCTTTTGTCTCTGGTGGCCATCTTGGGAGATTTATTTCTTATGAAGTTTCCTAATTTCCTCATTTACTGCAGTCTCCTCAGTAGGAAATGCTTTCAGTTTTTTACTTTGATTCCATCAAGAAGGTATTCAAATATGTCACACATTTGCCATAAATTCTGAATGTTAGCACTCTAGTTGCTCATTAGATCACTGTAGTAAAGCTACTGCTCACCACGGAAGTCTGCTGCTGGTATTAAAAGTGCATGTTTCAGTTTGCATATCAGAATGTTTTAATGAAATAGAAGAGGATTTGAGAAGTCACTCAAAATGTGCCCTAATTTTTCTTTCTTCAGCACTAATCATAATTTCTATGGCAAAATCAACCCCCTCATTGTGTTCCTTTTTAAATTAACCCCTTCCCCGCTCATGACGGAACCACTCCGTCATGAGCCACAGTTGCGCTGTGCTCATGACGGAGTGGTTCCGTCATGCTACGGCCGTTGGCGGCCGCTCCGCCCACGCGGTGCTAATTCCCCGCCTGTGCGGGCGATTAGCGCAGTGGGCGGAGACGTGACGGAACCACTCCGTCATGAGCACAGCTCAACCGTGGCTCGTGACGGAGTGGTTCCGTCACGAGCACAGCGCCACCGCGCTGCCCCCAAACCCCCCCCCCAGCGCCGCGGCGGAATTCCTGCCGCGGCGAAGGGGTTAAATGTTTTAAGTGTTACCAGTTTATTCCAATCAAGATGGCTTCAGGTGTGCCATACTGTTGTCATAAGTAAGACAGTAAGCGCTCTAGTTGTTCTTAAGAACACTCTGGGACATTCTGTCATTGGGCTGTACTTGGGCTACATCTGGGTGACATTTGGGCTACATTTGGGCTCTTTTGTGTCTGGTGGCCATCTTGGGAGATTTATTTGTTAAGAAGTTTCCCAATTTCCTCATTTATTGCAGTCTCCTCAGTAGGAAATACTCTCAGTTTTTTATTTTGGTTCCATCAAGAAGGCATTCAGATGTGTCACACATTTGCCATAAATTATGAATGTTAGCACTCTAGTTGCTCATTAGATCACTGTAGTAAATCTACTGCTCACCAGGGAAGTCTGCTGCTGGTATTCAAAGTGCATGTTTCAGTCTGCATGTCAGAATTTTTTTATGAAATAGAAGAGGATTTGAGAAGTCAAAATGTGCCCTAATTTTTCTTTCTGCAGCACTAATCATAATTTCTATGGCAAAATGAACCCCCTTATTTTGTTCCTTTGTAAATTAAATGTTTTAAGTGTTACCACTTTATTCCAATCAAGATGGCGTCAGGTGTGCCATACTTTTGTTATAAGTAAGACTGTTAGCGCTCTAGTTGTTTGTTAGAACACCCTGGGACATTCTGTCATTGGGCTATACTTGGGCTACATCTGGGTGATATTTGGGCTACATTTGGGCTCTTTTGTCTCTGGTGGCCATCTTGGGGGATTTATTTGTTATGAAGTTTCCTAATTTCCTCATTTACTGCAGTCTCCTCAGTAGGAAATACTTTCAGTTTTTTACTTTGATTCCATCAAGAAGGCATACAGATGTGTCACACATTTGCCATGAATTCAGAATGTTAGCACTCTAGTTGCTTATTAGATCACTGTAGTAAAGCCACTGATCACCAGGGAAGTCTGCTGCTGGTATTGAAAATGCATGTTTCAGTCCGCATGTCAGAATTTTTTAATGAAATAGAAGAGGATTTGAGAAGTCACTCAAAATATGCCCTAATTTTTCTTTCTGCAGCATTAATCATACTTTCTATGGCAAAATGAACCCCCTAATTTTGTTCCTTTTTAAATTAAATGTTTTAAGAGTTACCACTTTATTCCAATCAAGATGGCGTCAGGTGTGTAATATGTTTGTCATAAGTAGGACTGTTAGCGCTCTAGTTGTTCTTTAGAACACTCTGGGAAGCTGCAGTAAAACAGAAAGGAATCAACTGACAGTCTCTGCCCTTGTTGGATGTACCTGTTTTACTGAGAATGTCAGACTTCATTCTCACATGACTGAGAAATATAATGTGAATTTACAGAAAATATGCTCTCAGTTTAGCTTATAGATCACCTTCCAAACCTCTGTGGGAAAAGCATGAGAAAATAGTTTTCTCTCAAACATGATTCATGATATCACAGCAGAAGGTTTTTTCACATGGTAAAATCACCTTAGAACACACCACAATTCCTAAAATGTGTATGGTACCATCAAACAATTATTTATAATGTAACTAAAGTCTTAAAACCTTCTATTAACTGCAATGCTTTTGAATGTGCTATCATGTATATTGGTCCCAAGATGGCTGCCAACACTTCTTGGATGAAGTACTGACAGCCAATCAGATCTCACGATGAGATGTGTGGTTAGGCTCCGCCCAGATAAATCTATCTTTTTAACTCTAATTTTCTCAGGAACTACTGAACGGATTTACACCATTTAAGCAAAAGGCACGAGTCTGAACTGAGGACTACCTCTTTGCCAAATTTGGTGTCATTCTGTTCAGCAGTTCGGGCTGTAGCTGCGTCAACAGGTCCTACGGGAAAATGCATGGGGAAAATGTGTTTTGGAACCCCCCTTTTTTCTCGACCCCCGCTTGACGAATCACCGTGAAATTTTCAGGACAGGAGCGGACCGGAGCTGACCAAACGTTTGGAAAATTTTGCGAAGATTCGTCAATTGGCGCCAAAGTTATTCCAAATAGAATGTTGCGGATTTCCTATGGAAAATAGGTCCTAACTATAACTACCTACTGGCGGCTGCCAGTAGGTAATATATATATATATATATATATGTATATGCAAAAATATGCATATGCATTTATATATATGTATATGTATATACATATATATACATACATATATTAAAACCCTGAAGTTATTAATTCTACTAACTGGCTATCTAGTAAATCTGGTTTTCATAAATGCATTTCATGTAGGGCGTGTAAGTTTGGTATCAACACTACAGAATATACAAGTGTATTCGAGAAGAATCCTATTAAAATTCAAAGTCTATTTACTTGCCGCACGGACTATGCAGTATACGTTTTGGAATGTACTTGTAAAATGAAATATGTGGGTAGCACTAAGCTACAAGTATACAATCGTATACTGCAACATTTAAGAGCAATAGTCAACTCTGACAATACTTATCCAGTAGCACGTCATTTTAAATTAGCCCACAATAAGAACTTGAATGATTTATGCTATTATGTAATTGACTCTGTAAAAAAGAATATAAGAGGCGGCAATAGAGAGTAACAGCTTAGACAATTGGAATCTAAATATATTCTTCTCTTAGATACTAGAATTTCAAAGGGATTAAATACAGGAGAAGACTTGCATAATTTTTTATGAAAGTATTTTTTATGATAGTATTTTTATAAGGTATTTTAGTACATTATAGAAATTGTATTCTGTTTATGTATTTACCTGTATACTATGTAGGGATAACTAGAATCATGCTCATAGGAACATCAATACCCATTAATGTCAAGAATTTTAGATCTAGGGAATCTTAGCTGTACATTAGGATTATTTGAATATAGTATGTAATTATGAGAGTTTTTAGTGGATGTAATATCATCATTTTATCCATTGAATAGACCATATACATCAAAATTAGGAACGGTTAATCAAGAGCATCATGAGATTATGTGTGATCTTTTCATTTTATCACGTTTTAAGCACCTTTTTTTTATTATTGTGATTTGGGATGTAATATGAAAGTATCATCAATATGTATGTGATAAATATTACTAGTTGCATTATGTCCACATATGAGACAACAATTTGAGCACTTGCACTTTAAAAGGAATAGTTACGACGCGGTTTTGCACTTGTATTTATAGAGCGCTATTCATATAATAGGGAACACATCGTGTCACTATGGCATTAAAGGTACCCGTTATGTAGGCTTTTTATATTATCAAGCTTACTTAACAGTGATATTATTTTATTATGAATTTTATCAAACCATTCTTGATTATGTATTTAACTAGGAAATTATGTGGTTTTAAAGTTATTTATATATTTATGGATTTTAACAAATATTTCCGTAATTGAAGTATTTTGTTTAGCTCTATTTACATTTGAAACGCGATTGTAACTGACAACATCCAATCACGCACTGTATAAAAATCATGTGTTTCACCGGGGAGTCATGTGATCAAGGCTGTGTGTCAACAGCCGAAACGCGTCATGCTGACCGTGGAGAAATAAATTAAAGCACGTTAAACTTTATGGCAACTTGTGGTCTGTACCTGTTCAGCAAGCGATACAGGACTGTTGGAGAAAAATATATTAAAATATATATACATCTGCATATCATGAATACAAATATAAATGCATGCATACATATACATATACATATATGCATACATATGCATGTTATGTACATGAAAGTTTGGAAAACACTAATAAAAGCAAAGCTAAAAAGCCACCTAATTACAAACAGAATTGCTTTAACGTAAACGAGGGTGAGACCTATTGCATTTTCAATGCTTGTCTTCTTCATACCATTATTCTGACTGGTAGCAAGAGAGGCATGTCCCCTGGAGCAAGTAATGAAATGAGACATCACCACACAACCACCGGAATTGGTAGTAAACTATAGCCATTCTTTGTGCATATAGTGCAGTTACGATGGATACATTAAAGGCTCAGATGAGTGCTGAAAAGGTGCCAAATATCCATATTTTGTTTTTCTGAAACAAACTCCCAACCAGGAGTTTATTTCCGACATTTTTTTCCAGGCCCCAGTCCACCACTCAAAGCACAGAGTCACAGAAAATCATGCGATGGGCTAGTATTGCCAATGTGTCCTGGCGGTCCTGTTGTGGGTGGCTCAGCAAAAGGCCAAGAAAAAGAGAGTAACCCCTTAAACCAAGGAGACAGGATAATTGAACCAAAGAATACCAGAACTCCCCCAGTGTTTATAAGGGAAAAACTAAGTTAATCTCACTTTGTCAAACAGTCACTCAAGCCTTCATTTTTTACCCTCCAATTGTGAGCCCGATCGAAAACAACATGAATACCAAATATCTAAACAAAAATAGGATACTTTTATTATCTAAATTGTAATTCCTATTTAAAATAAGTAATTTCAAATGCACATAAACATTACAACACATAATCACAGAACAAACATAAATCAATCAAACTATTTTACTTGACTTGGTCACATCTACAAAATGTATCCTTGTGCATTTATGACCGATTGATCAAGTACAATTGTCCAGTGAAGTTAGCTTGTGACACAAACTTTGCCGACATGTTTCTGTGGAATAATATTATAAATTCCACCTTGTTCAGGACATAAAAAATATATTATCTTCTATGAGTTAGAAAAAGACACATAAATAAAAAACCTGCAACAAAAAAAACAATAACACATACAAACGTAGAATTTATATATAACCACAAACAGAAAAATTATTACCAAATATTCCTCAACTTGTACACATAGACAAAAATATTTACATATAGAAACACATGACCTAGTAAATTGTATAAAAAAAAAATGTTTTTTAAAACCATGTAAAATACAAATGGTATTTCAATGTTCTTTTGATTCTGGCTCAACCACATTCTCGTCGCTCCTCACTCACAACAATTATTTTATATTACTGCCAAAATTAAGTTGTTCATCAACCTCTCATTCCTTTAATCACCCCCACGGTGAAGCATAGGTTGAAATAACATGAATAATTCCACAATTCCCCAATCTTCAAAATGAATAGATTAGTTAAATAGGCTACTCCAGCCTCACTCCTCACTCTATCATGATCCTCACCCACACAATTGATTCTCCAACTTTTATAGTGTGAGTGATATTGGCAACTCTAGTGGTCTTGCAGTTGATTCAAATCATTCTCCCAAGGATTGTTAGGTCCACAGGGTGTTCTTAAAAAAAAAAACATAAGAAAAAAATGAAAAAACACCCAATATTGATTGATTTCCCTTTGCCCTAAGAGGACCACGTTTTTCTAACATATCTCACCTTATAATTTCTTTATTAGAGGTCTGCCACCAATTCATATGTTTTCATTTCTTGTGACAGAACATTATTATCCACAAATCTCTCCTGTGCTGAGTTTCTTACTTAAAGACCTTATTTTTTTTTTAAGTTTAAGGTTTATTAAAGGAAAAATTGAGGCAAACAGATGAAAAAACCTTATATAAGAGAAATCACAATCTGAGAGGTGCATAAATAAAAATAAAACAAACAATTAACAACCTATTACTGATAATCGAGAAGGAAAATAAAAAAGGGGGAAAGAAACAGACCAATAATAAAAAGTGATGAACAAAGCACATAACTTGATGAAGAACAAAAACAAATGAGAGAAAAGTCAAAGATAAAACAGTGACCAACAATACTTATGCCACAGAAAACAGTTAAGCTTGAGGAGTGTCCATAGAATCAGCTCTGCAAGAGTCTAGGAATTGTTGAAGAAGCGCTGGATCTTCATAGGACAATGTTTTATTATTATAAGTCACTTTGAAGAGACATGGATGGAATAAGGCGTAACGAGCATTCAAGGCTCTGAGAGCAGGTCTCATCTCTAGAAACTTTTTCCGACGATCCGCAGTGACTTTGGCGTAATCCTGAGCAAAAAAGAGGTTTGAACCATTCCATGTTATCCTCCCTTTCTGTTTAGCCGCTTGAAGAACTTTAAGGAGATCAGTATATTCTAGAAAGTACAAAATTACCCCTCTAGATTTCAATGAAGAGGAAGTAGTGGCAAGAGAGCGAGAGATTTGGCCTAGGCGGTGAGCTCGTTGAATATTCAAGGCTGGAGAATTTGGAAGTCCAAGAAGCGTGGGCAAAAAGGATTGAAAAAAGGTTATAGGGTTAGACCCTTCAAGACCTTCCGCCAGACCGTAAATGCGTAGATTATTGCGTCTGTTGCAATTTTCCAAATTTTCCACTTGTAGCTTAAGGTTTTGTATTTCTCTATGTATGCAGGGGACCTGGTCAGTGATTACCTGAACAGAAGCGACTTTCCTTTCTAATTCGTCAACTTTTTGCTCAGTGTGCGACCAATTATCCTCCAAATTTTGAAGACGCAAATTAGTCTCTGCCATGTATGGTTTAAGAGAGCGAATCTCATCCAGCAACAATTCCATAGAAATAGTGGAAGAAGAAGCAGTAGGCGAAGGAGGATTAGTTTTCACTCTTTTACCTGGAGTAGAGGCAGAGGAAGGAATTTTAGAAGTATTTTTATTGCCTGAGCGTGGATTTTGCGAAGATGAGCCTTTTGTCGTAGAATATCCATTGTTGCTTCTTCCACATTGTCCGATAGGACACTGAATGGGTTAACGTCCTCCTGCGAGCCACTATTTGAATTTATTTGATGAAGACCACTCCAAGCAGCGCGAGATGCTGCCATTTTAAGAAGAGGGGAGGTAAGAGTTAGATTTCAAAAAGGCAGGAGCAACCGTAAATATTATTCACTGCTTCAAAATATTAAAAATAGTCCAAAATACAATGCATGGGTAAATAAGAATGAAAAGCCTGGGGTCACTGAATAAGATACATATGTGTTCCTAAAGAAAACATTCTGGCAATTCACCTCCTCAAAAAATATTTTAAAAAAGAGCAGACAGAGGCCAAAAATACGATTTAAAGATGAACAGTCACTGTGGAGAAGAAACCATATCCCAATCAGGAAAATTATCCGGCAAAGAAAAGCAGATGAGAAGTTTGGTTTTTTTTGGCTGAGAAAGCTCCATCCATGGGTGATATAAGGAGCGGTGATAAATCAAAATGGCGGCCGCGCTTCACTCGCGGACTGCACTGAGGTAAAAATGAAAAATAAAGGTCGAAAATCGCTCACCCCGCAGATCACAAGGGACACATTGTCAGCAGCAGATGCTCCGGCAGCGATATCTGCATCGTGGGAGGTCGCGCATCAAGAAGACGAACCCGGAAAAACTCTGACGCACTACGCGACAGCGGAGCCCTCTAGAATGGCGGCCATCCTCTTCGGCGCCTTAGCCACGCCCCCCCTTACTCAAAGACCTTAGACGCTGTCAGTAGTTTGGCTTGTTCAGTTAACCTACAACACCAACAGGAGTTATCAGCATAATTGTACTCCATATCCATTTCTCTATGACAAAAAGACCATCTGATGCTCCACAATCACAAACCCAATGGGTCTCCTGGCTCTAAATGAGCCAGTGAGTCACACATTTGGCAGGGTGGAAGATTCGCCAATTTATGGCAGAGCTCTCACTCCACCAAACTCTACAATGAGAATCTTAGTCATCTCTGTATTCAGTGCTCATCTGATACATTTCTAAAGTCCAATGAAAGGCAATGTAGTCTTTGGGAAATGGTAAAATGTTAATTTAAAAAAAGAAGGGTGTGCCTTCAGAAAACTCATGAGCTGCATGCTTTGACAGGGTGCTGACCAATACCTCAGTCTTGGAGAGACAAGGCCTTAGAGGCTGACAGGCCTAATATTTTTAAGCCACACTCCTGACTCAGCCTATATGTATCTAAAAAACAGACAAATTGACGTCATGGAAAATATTGTCAGGTTTTTACATTTTCTTTATTCAATTTTTTTTAGAGGCAAACATTGTAGAATAGACATGAATCAATGCACTGAGTCGGTTTTCATGCCAAAATGAACAACATTGAGCTGTTACTTAACAGTACATCGATCGTTGCTACTTGGAATCTTTTACGGTTTTTTTAAAACATAAAAAATTGGGAATACGCGTCATCAGGGTAGTAAGCAATATATACTAGGCCTGGGCTAAATTTCCGTTCCGCTCGCGGAGATTGCGATAATTTGACATTTTCGCGTTCCGCGGAGAGCGCGAAAATGCCAAAATTTCCGCATTTCGCAGCTTAGCGATAATTTGCTTCTTGTTCGCGCTGTAAAATAATACATTCTCGCGCGCACGCGATCGCCTTACCTGAATCCCCGCGTTCGCCGGCAAGTTTTCCCGATCCGGTCGCGTTCTCCACGAGATGTTGGATTGTTGGTAGCCATTTGCGCTGTCTCGTGACAGTTCGCGCCCGCTGTAATGTCATTGGTCGCGCGATCACGTGAAAACAAGATGGCCGCGCCCGCGAGCAACCGCATGGGTAAGTTGGCGAGCCGCGAACACGCAGAAAATACCGTGAACGGGCGGGAAAAAAACTTCTGCATCTCCGCGATATTTCCGCGTGTTTGCGGAGATTTTTAACATTTTCGCGATAATTTGCGAAAGTCACTTTCGCAAATTCCGCCCACCCCTAATATATACATGGTGTTACAATATAATGCATTCAAACTCTTCTTCATATTGGGAAGAAATAATTATAGAGCACCGCCTTGTGGAATGTGGGCTGCTGTTTCACTGATACAAAGTTGCAGGATGGATTATTGGGAAAGATTTTTGTTTATCGGTTGCTATCTGTCACATGGTGGTAGTATTGTTGTTCCTAATTCTTTCGAATGGGTCTATTGTCCTGATTTTTAGAGAGCAAAATGGACTGATACTCTCATCACTTAGAGCCCAGTTAGGTGATGGCACAATCCACGCCATTCAAGATAAACAGCAGGTTCATTGCTGTATATGATGAAGACATTTGCATTCTTGCTACTACTTTTAAATGTAAATATATGAGCTCACATTTTTCGGCTTCTGAAGGTGGCTCTACTCAATAGCAAGAGTATTCTATTGCCACCTACTGTGCATCACTCACAGAGCCATGAATGGCAAAGGACCGAAAATATTTCAAGCAAAAGTAGAAAAAATATTCTCAACCCAGAAAAGTATGCTCCAGTCTAGCACCACACTTAATAATTGCTACTTATAGGAAGAAAACAATTGGTGGTATTCATTTCTAGGTGTAAGCGCAACACTTTGGGATTCCCTATCTGCAAGGTTTAGAGCCACTGAGAATCGCTACAAAAATTAATTACAAGTGTTTGTGACTCAAAATAAATATTTCTAGAAAGAACAAGCTGAGTTGAAAAAAGATGATTCTGTTAAAATATTATTTGCTTAAAAATAATTGTTCATTATTCTGAAATGTAAACGAGGCAGGTAATCTCCCTTAAAATGTTTTCTGGAGAATAAGAAGTAGTTTCAGATTGTTCTATTGGTAGACAAAGGAATCCGTTTTTCAACCAGCCCTGCATATCACCCTTTATTGGCCCATTGGTTTTCGAAATAGAGCAGCAGCACACATACCTGCACAGCCAGGTAACGAGGTCAGAAAAGCCAGGCTGGGGCATGCACGCATTCCATAGGCAAACGGAAAAGTCTCTTTTTTATTTCATGTTTTGCTAACAAAATAAAGAACTGTCATCGCAAAGGTGGGTCACCGGCTGCATGGCCTCTCAGGTGGGAGATTATCATTGTTTGCCAGGGTTAGTGAAAACTAAGGTAATGCCTTGCTGGGCTTCGAGAACAGGTTACACCTGAAAGGGAAGACAGCAGAGGAGCAGAGGTCACCTCGTCACAGGGTTAGCACGAGTGGGAGCCCATCCTCAAGTTCAACTTTCTCCCAGTTACCAGCAGGCGCCAGGCACCTCGAAATAGCACAAAACACCGTCGCGACCTTTAACAATAACAAGCGCCTTTTGAAGACGAAAAACATATTAGTGCTTTCTGTCATCATATATCACATCATTCGCAGGCTAAACAGTAATCCTGGTTGAGTACCAGGGACAGGCCTCTGATGGATTCAAAAATATCCCCAAATAGTTGCCTTTCTTTTACTTTCTCGTGTGATGCAGCAGGACGCTAGGTTCTCAAGCTCCGGCCCCATGCCAGAATGGGACGGATTTGAGGCCTTTCATGTACATCGAAATCAAACTCTCACTTGCGGCAATCTATCTATGTCCATACTTTGAGAACTACATTTCAAAATGGATGCTCAATTACAAATACCAAATCGAATGTCTATTAAAAAAAGGAGAGGTCAGAAAGGGGCATATCATCAAGGACCGGCGATAATTATCGCTAAACGCACTTAGTGCTAGAATAATTATCGCAGGGTAACGTGGAATTTTACCGCTGAGATAGGGTGCTATTAGCAACGCTTATCTCAAAAGCGATAAAATTCCAAGCGCTAACTGCCGAATGTGAGATTATCGCTGGAAATCCAGCGATAATCTCACAAAGTTTGGCGATAGCTTGATGATAGGGCAAACCATACTTTGCCATGATATCCACCTTACATAGGATATCATGGCTAAGTCAGTCTTGAAGCAGGCGTAAGGAAAGTAGCGATAACAGAGGATATCGCTACTTTGCTTGTCGCTCTACAGGTTAGCGTGCCCATTGATAATTGGAGAAATGTCACTTAGCGACATTTCTCCAGTTATGTCGAGGCATGAACGCCCATTTTGCATCTCATTAGAGATGCAAAGCTGGGTGTTCAGAAAACAGGCGCTAATGCAAGGTTTCACACGACAGCGTGACCTTGCTGATTAGGCAATAAAATTATCGCCGCTTTTCGTCCGAAAACGGACGCAAAAGCAGAGATAATTTTTTATCGCCTCGTTGATGATATGCCCCAAAGTTTTTGTCACATGTGGACAAATAGTGTGTTGACAATGGTGGGCGTGGTCATTGGGAGAAGAAAATGGGGGTCAGGTGTGAATGAATGAGTGAAACAATTTGACATCACTGCTCTGAAAACTCAATGGGGTCACTGTGTTTCCTGGTAGGAAAGTCACATGTGAAGAAAGTATCATGCCCTTTGTGCATTTTCGGAAGGCTAGACTGATGACTTTATTATCAGCGGATAAATGAGGATATTTCATAGCCATAGGCCATGACCTGCAAAGCTTTATATTCTTTTGAAATGTAGAGAGCTCCAGTGTACGGAGAAGACTTTTGTGGGGTTTGGCACAGAAAATATCCAGTGATGCACTGATGTAGTCTGTTGTTTATGCAATTTTGTAAGCTACTAATTTAGGAACAAGGCAGATAAAATATTGTATTTTTTAAGCCCTGTATATAACTGGTGAAGGAAACTTTGACTGATATCACTGGAGGAAAAAATAGGTCTTAGTCACTCTTGGATCTCTTGGAGGGGCTGTAGGAATATATTGAAATGGACGGATACTGAGCACACCCTTTTTTGTGAACCATATAAGAGTTGAAGGGAGTTGAAGGGAGTTGGAGACTTAGTGAGACTGCCAGAAACATTGACAGTAGCTTTAAGGAAATTCTGCATTTCAGATAGGGAGGAGTCCGAGGTGCCAATACCTCTAAAGGACAATGCATAATGGTTTAATGGATGGGTTGTGAATGCAGTGTAAAGATTTACAAGTGCTAGCAGGCATTTCTTTACCTTTTTTTCCAGATTTTTCTGTGGCTTTCATTTTCCATTGCAGGTCCTGGGTGAAATCCTGACTTCAGAGGATGAAGAAAGCTGTGAGATTTCAAGTAGGCAGAGAGTCAGAGGATTATGGTCTTTCTGATGTATTTTGGAAGTGCTGATGTACTGGTGATGGGCATTGACTTGTTTAGGATGGTCCTGTGTGAGTTGATACTTTTAAAGGGGGTGGTAACAATGGCTTTAGGGAAGCTACCTTGATTCTTTCTTTGGTTTATGAGATATGTCAGAGGTGTGGACAAACTGTCTGTAACCTAATTGAGTATTTGATGGTATGTATGTCACTCAAAGAAAAACTATCACATAGACTAGTAATTATATATTTGGTATTGGTTGAATGGAAGTGGGTAAAATAGGTGGGTGCTAGTAGGGGGTATGTTTTCTATTGATGCCTTTTATATGTGTTTTTAATAGAGATGTTTGCTGTTCTGTAGGATGTCACCATTGATCTTGGTATTCAATTGATTTAGATGAAGAAGGTTGTTCGTCCGCAGGCAAGCTATTTGTAATGCGTTAAAATGCAATTTGCAAACAGGATGGGGATGTAGTGCCTGGAAGATGATCTTGTGAAAATCATTGGGAAAGTTTATAATAGTTAGGTTCCTACTAGTGGGTACTTAGATTTGTGAAATTATTTAGAAGTGGATTTGCATTAATCATTGTGATTTTTCTGTTTTATGGTTCTCAAATAATGTAACCATGCCTTATTTTTCTTCTTACACAATGTTTTTTATGGGGCTTCAGACAAAATCTGCAGTTTGAAACACAGCATTTTAAAGAGTGTACAACGTCATTTGGAGAGGTGTTCAGCTATTATAACACTTAACAATTAAGGGAAGCTTGGACACTACAGCGAAGATATGTATTCGAGCTGTTGTCTGGCTGCATAATATTCAGAAGAATTATGTAAAGTTGACTGGAATTTTTTTTCCAAATTGTCACGTTCCAGCTGATTAAGGACCAAGATAGAATCCAGTTTTTTAAAACATTTCTTTCTACAACGATAATTGATTTTTTTGATTCAATATGTTGCTTGATCTATTAATACCTGGGAGATAACTAACCACCCCTTTGACCTTTTTAGCTTTTAAGGAAGTTTGTATCCGCACTACAAATGTGTTCTGCCTTTAGAAATTCCTCTGATGAGAGAGTGGTTACATTATTATTTGGGAGGGTAACATGCTGTGAAATAATTGAATAAACCCACGAGGGACCAATCATGTTTGGCCTAAATCTTGGGATATGTATTTGTGATATATGTGAATAAACCCTATAACGTGTGTGAAACCTATGGTTTTTTCAGTGAATTTGTACGTTTTTTTAAATGCTAAGTTATGTATTTATTATTATATTTTTTATAAATATATACAATAAACTACGTATTAAATTTTTTTCATTTTTTGGGGGGTTTTTCACCGTGCGCGCACGGAGCGCGCGCCTTGCGCGCACCCCGCAATTTAAAAAAAAAATGTAAATGTTTTTTTCTGCCTTCGGGTCCTTCAGGGACCCCCTGACAAAGGCTAGGGGGTCAGGAACTCTCTACCCTGCCCCCTTTTCACGGTCGCCACCTTCCTTTTTCACTCTCGCACTCAAAACAAAAAAAAAGTGGCGGTTGACACTTCCTGATTTCGACCGATTCGAACGTTGACTGACATGTAACCACCAATCAGAATTACGCTCGCGCAAGTTAGGGCGCGCGCACGGTGCGCGCACGGTGCGCGGCTATAGATATTTATGTACTTTAACTGCAATTTTCTCAGGAACTACTGAACAGATTGACTCCATATATGCAAAAGGCACATCCCTGACCTAAGGACTACCTCTTTGCCAAATTTCAAGTAATTCTGTTCAGCCGTTCGGGCTGTACCTTCGACTAAAGGTCCTATGGGAAAATGCATGGGGAAAACGCGTTTTGGGACCCCCCCTTTTTTCTCGGCCCCCGCGTGACGAATCCCCCTGAGACTTTCAGGGTAGGAACTGAGCGGAGCGCCCCATTAGTTTTGAAAATTTCGCGAGGATTCGTCAACCGGCGCCAAAGTTATTCAAAATAGAATTTTGAGATTTCCTATGGAAACACGGTCCGAACTATAACTATCTACTGGCGACCGCCTGTAGATAATATATATATAGATAGATAGATAGATAGATAGATAGATAGATAGATAGATAGATAGATAGATAGATAGATAGATAGATAGATAGATAGATATGACATTTTAAATCCTGACAGCTCTCAGCCTATGCTCAGAAAAAAAATGATTTGATATCCCTATGTTCCTTCTTTGGGCCTCCATTTGTGAAACTAATCCATGCAGGGGTCGAGTTGTTGTTATTAGCAGGATAAAATTCTCAAGACAGGGCGATTTGCAAGTCTTTTTCAAGGATCATTCATCAAGAGTGAATTGTTAAAGATGGCACGGAGCATCAGTTGGCAATTCTGAAGTTCATTCCTTGACTGACCTGATTCATCTGTTTTCTGATTTGTTTCAGGGTAAACAAATATTGTTCCCAAATCCATAGACTAGAATTTCAGATTTATAGCTGCTCATTCATTTAAATTCTAAATTTCCTGTAAATTGGATAATTTTTAATTTCTTTACAGTTACATTTGGTACATTGTTGACAATATTTAAAACAAATAAAAACATTCAGTCACTAATCACACCTGAAGAAGTATCACAATTAAAATACAGACATGTGCCATAACATACGGATGGAGGAGCAGCAAATACTTCACAACATCATAGCTAATTGAATGTCATAGACTACAACCATGGCCACTGGAATTCTGCGGCAGTGGAGTACTAAATTATGTGACAGGGTTGGCTAAACTATGGCAAAAGAAAGCTAATTATGCAGCATCATAGGGCACATTTTCTGACAGTTATGCTTCATTTTTTTGACATATTTACATGTGGTAAGACTGTCTGGACAAAGATCTCACCCCGGTACCAGTTTAACAACCAAATACATCAATAAACAACTGAAAGGCGAGAGTCAACTTTAAGAATGGCCCTTTCTAGCGGGACACGTGTCTCCACGTTTTTAGTAACCTTTGATACGATTGAGCAAGAAATCGATTTTTTGTTAGAATCTGCAGATGATGTAGCAGATGGTGGATTGTGTTGCGAATGTTAAATGCAAGGGATTATGCGGGCTCGTTGCGGTTTTGGAGACATGATACTGTCTTTCATGTGCCTGACTCTTCCAGTCCTTTCAGTGCTGGAAGGGCACCTGCCTATGAAAGAATACATACTCTCATTTGGCTATTGGCCTGTTAATGTAGACATTTGTGGGGCTGCGATGGTTGCGCTTGTTCTTGGAGGGCACCTTTAACCTTTTCTCGCCTTTCTTCTTTACTCTTGGTGTCTCACGGCTAGGGGTTTGGCGGCTCTTTGTTGTCAGTTTGCGGCGCTGCAGTCAGCGTTTTCTCCTGTTCCCAGAAGTAAAGGCTGAAAGGAGAGGAACTTGTTTTCCTTGAACTTCAGCTGGAGGCTAAAAATGAATCAGTCTGTCAAGAACTTGTCCTCACCGGCCCCGAAGGGACGGTTTGACATGCGCCTTCCGTTTCAGTGAGCTGCGCTGCGCGTTACTGCTGGTGATTGCTTGCGCGCCTTACTTAAATGGCTTTCCGCAGGTAGAGGATTTGTAAGGTCACTAAATTAGCACATATTATGCACGCAGGATAAACATCCTTCCTGTGACCTCTGGAGATCCTGCAGTTCTGTTTTGTCTCTATTTTTTAAATTTTTTATTAACCCTGCTCGTTCGTTCTCTGAGAGAACTTTGCCCACGGCAGATTTGCAATTTGCAAGGCAGAGATTGTGAACGTTAATGGCGGACTTTTGATATGGAATACCCTTGTTGTTAGTCAAAGTGTTAAAGACTTCGCCCTTAGCGCGCGCTCACTGGGCCACAAAGTCTTCGTGCAGGTCTGTTTAATTTTAGCATATTGTTGGAAAACGAGGCAGCATCTGTGAGGCCTGCACAAATAACATGACTACATTTGTCCTTCACTGGGAACCAAACACCCAATTGTAGCGCCTGACTCTGTTGCAGAGCAGTCTGAGGCTTACTCAAGGGAGGTGGTGTGGGCTAGTAATCGCCATTTGCAGGTGCACAAAAATAACACTCAATAATTGATTGTCCAGTCTGTACTTTGCTTTATAAATGTAAGAGTACATTTATTAAACACACACACTACTCGATACTATGCACCAATTTACAAATATACATAAGCTGTTGGAATTACTTTGTGACATTGCATAACATCTCCACCCCTCCCGCAAAAAGGGGGTGGGGTCTAGTACCACCACTCCCATGTATGCACATCAACTTGCTCCCAATGCAGATAGTTGAACATAACCTGGAGCGAGGGCCCTGCGCACTGGCACCATCCCAGTGGCGACCCACCCCATTACCTCAACAACCATTAAAAAGGGGTAAACCTGCCTTGGTGACACATGACCCTGACTGAGCATCTCCTACTGACCATAAAGTATGCACCTCTATATCTTAAGGGCTAGCAGTCTGGGGACTTCACCTAAGCGCAGCAGCAAGAATCCATGTTTACGCACACTTTAGAATGACAGTACTCATCACCTTGGTTGATCATTTGAATGCATTGCAAATACAGCCCCTAAGGGCATCAGAGATGAAATCACAGGATTGCGCATATACAGCCAGACACCCTAGCAGGACTGTCATGGCTTATGACATCTCCTTACACATGTGATTTACAGTCCCTTCAAAAGAAGTGCTCCTGGTAACTACACTTCTCCTGCAGTGCGCTTCTTCACTTTTAAAGGAATCACAGGTAAAAGCATGGGATTACGTAAATACAGCCAGACCCCCTAGCAGGAAGGTCCAGCAACATAACTCCATTTAGCTTAACATCACCTTACACAGGTACTTCACTTTACATATGTGACTTTCAGTCCACCTAAAAAGAAATAACCAATAGTAAATGCATTTCGGTGCAATTACACCACTTCACCTCCAGGGGATGCCCTTCTCCAGACATCCCCAACTCAGCCCTTCACTCCATGATGCACTTCATAGTACACCCTCAGCTGTAGAACATAAGTTCCAGCCTAGAAGGTGTTAAAGGCTGGCTGAGCCCTTGAGGGGTTATTCTTTCAGATGCCCTGTGAAACTTATGGGTGGACTGTTCTTCTTTATGCTGGGGGAGGCTGCGGTGCACCCTTTTTCACACATGAGGGTGACCCCCTCCTCTGGGGGCCACCAGGCACCAAAACAGCAGATTTCTTCGTGCTGGGGGGGGGGCGGGTGGGGAAGACTGCGCTTCTCCAGCAGCTCCCACAGCACCTTTTCACAAGTGAGGGTGACCACCCTCCTCTGGGGGCCACAAAGCACCAAAACGGCAGATTTCCAAATGCCTGGCGAGGCATTATGGGGCACTTCATGCTCCTCTTTACCAGCCCCAGCCACTGGGAACCCTCTCCTCCCCCTCAGGGTCTCTGATTCAGCAGGGTGCTGTCTTCACTGGCTCCCTGCGCCAGCCTTTCGCCTGGCTCTCCTCTGTGGCCTCTCTTCTCCCTGCGCAGAGGCCACTGCTCCTGCGCACCGGTCCTGGGCTCTTCTTCTGGTGTTGTTCGGGTCCTGGGAGCAGTCAGGGGGTCTCTCCTTCCAACGGGCCATTGCGCCAGGCTCCAGCACCTTCAGCCTCAGCAGACCACACCCCAGAGAGAGCTTCTCTTCCTGTGCAAGCACTTTTTAAAAGTTGAGTAGGGGGCTGGCAGGAAGTCTCTGTTAGTCCTATCAAACAGCGACACATCACGTCCCTGCCCCTGCTCCCTCCTTCTTGTCCAGCCTCTGGGCTTGTTCAAAATGGCGTCATCCAGGGTTTCTGGCCACATGCCTCTGAAGCCTCTTCCCCCACGCTGCCTTCCCTCCTTGGTGCAGCCTGGTGCCTGGTACCCAGCGACAGCGGTTGATGGATTGGCCTGTAGGCCCACCCATCTTCTCTTCGTGTAGAGGAGGCCCTAGCTTGTGGAAGAAAGGTTATCAATCCATCCAGCTGAGGTCAGCCCTCAGCCTGGGTCTGGTCATGGCTGGCTCAGAGAAATATGACAGTTCTGGATGACCCAAAAGCAGTACAAATATGACTTTGGACTCTGTAGAATACTTATTTTCACATTCGCTACATTGGACTTAAGTGCGTGTCTGGAATCTGTAGGACTAACGGAAGTTAATCTAGCCATGGGCCCCACATCCCCATAGGGGAATAATGAAGTGAAAACACCGTAAAACACACTGACTTTCCCTGGCATGTTTCTTTCCAGGGTATAAAGACTATTACATGTCACCACCCAATACTGCATAAGTCCTTCCACACCATTCACTTTGTAGCTGCTCCTGGACTGCGCAGGCTAGGAATCTCCCCTGCGCAGCCCGTACACGTGTGCACACGCATGTACACATGTGTCTGCATGTAACCAGCCCGGTGTCCCTTACTCCAGCTGCTGAACAGTGGCCTGGTCAAGCCAGGGGAACACCAGTGAAATCCCCATGCAGTCTCTTACATCCCGAGTTCACTGTGGGCGAGTCCCAACTTATGAGGCTCCCCCACAGTAAAAGCTCAACAATTAGGTGCTCAAAAGCGAAAAATCCGGGCGGCCCATAGTGTCAGAACCACCTTCTAACACATATGAATTAACCTTTTCAGAGAAGTGTGGTAGCACATATCTTCATTTAGTATGGGATCATTTAGTCATGGGGGACGTACAGCAAAGCGGCACCAGTGCATTGAAGAGAGGTACAGCATGGGCATCAGCCCCAGAGGTGGCCACTGCACAAAAAATAGATACAGAAAGGCATCAGCAGTGTACGTTTTGCTAAATCCTACAGAACTGGTAGGAGCAGTACAAGGTACCATCCCTCACAGAATAGACACAACATGGCAAGAGCAGTACACTCTTCACTTACACTAAGAAGAGGTATGGAAACATCGCAGAACATGCAGAAGAGGTACCACATGTGCACTGGCGATGCAAGCTTCACTCATTCACAACAACAAGCATCAGTAAGCCATGCTTCCATAAGACTCAAGTAAGAGTTACAGAAAATGCAGCAACAGTCCAACATTCAAGGTTCGCTTGCACACACTCAGCAAGCTCTGAATGATCAGTGACATCACATGCTTCTCACGCTAACACAAAACCAGACTGGGGGGAAATAATGACACCACTCCGCTTGCTTTGAGTGTAAAAGGCCGCTTTATTTACAAATGGCAAGAATAGTACCCAGCCCTTCGGCTGACCGACACAAGCTATTCTGTCAATTGAGCTAACAAAAAGTTCTAGCCCACCTCCCCTAAGTAACTCTCTTTCTAATAACCCAACCCATTAAACACTTCTGAACTGCACATGACCTTTGAAATGGCATGAGACCTTGAGGTCCTCACACAGGAACCCATATTAACCATTTTGTCGAGACTGCCCACTTTTGGTCCAGGCCCTCGTCATTGCCCAAAATCTTGGCTCCATTGTTCTTTGCTCATTCTTAAACACCCCCATTGTTTAGCCAATCCAATGAACAATTTACCATTCTTCTCTTGCCCTACAGCTACAACTATAAAAGTACTATAATAATAAAACACCCTCCCCCAAACCCCCGATACCAGGTACCAGGGTGGACTGTGGACTTTAGCTCAGCAGCGAGCATAAAGCAAAGTGGGTACACGTACTGGGGTGCTCATTTCCTCCCAATCAGGACCAGGAGCATGGGCCGCAGAGCCCGCTCCATGCTCAGGGAGATTGGGAGGAAGGGGACGGAACAATGAGGTAACATGGGGGCAGTAAGGCATCCCACATAGCGTATGAGCAAGGGGCAGTGTGTGCACTTTCCTTTACGCCCGCTGCTGAGCTGAAGCCCACAGCCCACCCTGCTTTCCCACTGCTGTGCACTGCAGCAGGGAGTGCTCACCGCCGCTCCGGGAAAAGACGTGGCAAAACTTGTAGGACTATAACAGACTGCCTTGTTGAATTCCAGCAAGCCCCCATGGGGCTGCTTGCCCATTCTCCCCTCCCTGTTCTGGGTGGGGTGACACAGAAAGTGCTGGTAAGGGATAGGCAGCCCACTCGTAGAATGTGCCATTTGCCCAAGTCTCGCCGGTGTCATGTACCATAGCCAAAGCGCTCCTGGTTAATATCATCCTTCAATTTCTTTGGCTTGGTGCTCTTCAAAGCCCTAAATGCCAAGCACCCAAAACTATACTAGCCATCCTTATGACATCAATGTACTTCCACAGGGCCACACTCTGCTCCAGGGCCTTTTCATCAAAGATGCAGACAAAAATATTCAATGCCACAATCCAAGTGTCATACTTAGTGGGTACCTTTGGCCTCTTAGCAGCTCCCTTTCCTCAGCTTTTGAGCCTTCTTATCACACTGTTTCACTCTGCAGCAATTTGAACAAATTGACTCTCCTTTGCCCAAATCTTATCCTTAGTTGTCTGCATATAATGACCAGCCCCAAATGGTCACTTCTGTCCATATATGGCATAATGACATGATTCCCCTTTGATGCAGCTCACCGGGATGGCCTCCAAAATTGTATTTCCCTCCTACCCCGCCGGTGATGTTGCAGAGCCTTACACTCCTGCTGAGACACCATCTGGATTCTAACTGTGGTTTATTGCCACCTTCCTGCTGCCGGTCAAATACACACTATTCTCATCCATGTCTCTTCCCCTGAAGTTCACTTCTCCTTCCAGGGCTATCCTCACTGTCCAAAAGACTCCCCCTGCATCCGGACTATGGGCCACCATTGTTCTGAGCTATTCCCAGGCCAATGTACAGACCTCCACGCCCTGAAGAAGAGGCCAAATCGCCCAAGCTGTCACCTTGATTGGCTCCACAAAGGTGTCTATTTATAGCCAATGTGGCTCATGACCCATTCTCACATCCCAAGGCATGCCCCTTATTAGGCACTGTCAGCTCTGTGATACCACCGACCTGGGAGCAGCTCTGTGCTCCACCGCCTGTACAGTTTTATTTGCCCCATGATCCTCACCTGCAGCTCTTCCAGGTCGCCGTACCACTTATAGACCATCTGCCTCCGCCTGTTGCCACAGACCCTGTTTGAAGTCTAAATTTTCATGTAAGAACCCAGGAGCACCCCTACTGGGGAGAAAGCCTGCCAAAGGGCCCCTACTCCATGTAGAAGAACTCTTTGCTAAGGAAACACCTCTGGGGGGGCATTCCAAGTCCTTCAAGGACCCGCTCTGCTGTTGCCTCACAGAGGCTTCTGGTGGCCTCCCACATTGTTCCTGAAATCTGCAGCTCCTGGTTGCAAATGAGTTTCCTGAAGCAATGGTATGGCAACATTTTGCTCTTCCTGGATGGAGGCTATAAAGAGTCCCATCCCTTGGGGTTGGGGGGACCAGTACCAGTAGAGCCCACATGTCTCTTATCTGCTAGGGCATGGACCCACGATTACCTGGACGTCCGTTGGAACCCTCGCAGCCATGCAATGAATTCCCTGGGCTCCCCAGGCTGTCCTGCCACAATGGGTGGTATTCACTGGGGCTTCACATTAGACTTACTGTGGGTTCGTGCCTCCAGCCACGACCATCACCAGGGCCTGGTAGATCAACGCTACTGTCTTCTTCTAACTGGATCCCAGCTCCTCGAGACCTCCAAGTTCAAAATCTCTCCGTTCCTGTACTGGCATCACTGCACCTCTGACGAGCACTGGCTGGGGGCACCGTAGCAGTCCCCCAACCTCCTGCTTGTATTCGTCCGGACTTCTATCACTGGGGGTGATCTACAAGCAAAAATCCTGGCAGAAACATCCGCAGAGACTGAGCAGTGGGGGCAGCCTCAAACTTGACCCTACCCTGAGCGATCGATACTAGGAGGAGCCGCCTTACCACTGCAAAAAGCAAAAACCTGTGCTGAATTTCCAACCCTGAGTGAGCGACTGTAGTCATTAACATGCCCATGGGAGAAAAAATTACCATGTCGTCAAAGACTTAGGCCTTCACTAACTATGCCACCCATGTGGGACCTCTCACAATTCCCGTGAGCTCGATGGAAGGCACAAAGGAGAATACACATGGCGCTGCATTGGCGGCCTGCAGCCTGCCATGTCATCACGTCGTTCCCTCCACTTCCTCGCAGCCTCTCAGAGCATGAAATGTGCTGCACTGCCGGCGCTCAGGGCCCCGCTTAACACACTTAGCATTAACACAAACATACACACACACACCTAAGAAAATAAGAAGCTATTTTCTCTCTGTCTCTTGCTCATTGTCCTCCTCTCCATCTCTCTCTCTCTCACCCTATTTCTGTCTCTTGTTTCTTTCTGCCCTTTCTTGCCCTTTCTCAATCTCCTTTCCTCTCTCACTCACTCTCTTTCTGCTCTGTCTCATTCCTCCTCTGTTGCAGTGCCAGGAGAAAGTGAATTGCCTGTTTCTCAACAGATAATGATATGGTAAGAACAAATATCACCACAGAAAATATATGTTAGGCCAACAAGCACGGCTTGAGCTCTAGTAGCCCTCCACCCCCTCTGCTTTAAGTATGTAGGACATGAAAGATCAGGAAGATTCCTCTGGCTTTCTAAGCCAAATACCTTGAAGGAAAAAAGAATCTAATGTAATCCTTGATGCAAGTGGATAAATAATTTATAAGAAGAAGCTATTCTACCCTTTGAAAATGAGAGATCGTCCACTTTATCGTTTGTAGATCTATTAAAC
This sequence comes from Triturus cristatus, assembly GCF_964204655.1. Lineage (NCBI taxonomy): Eukaryota > Metazoa > Chordata > Amphibia > Caudata > Salamandridae > Triturus > Triturus cristatus. The sequence continues at coordinate 688,576,819 of NC_140590.1, read as the reverse complement.
TGCCTCTCTGAATTTAGCTTTCATGGCTTAATGCAGAAAAGTGAAGACACTGCCCAGTACTTCTACTTTTTATATACACTAGAAGAAACAAAAATAACTTGGGAAATCCTAGGTAAATGAGTAACATGGAATCTACATGGATGGATGAGTTAAAAGATGGCAGAGTCCGTCCAAGGTTGTTCAATCTGTTACTTCAATACTGCTTTTCAACACTTGCCTAGAGGAGTTGTGTCACCACTCTCAGATCACTGATGTGCTTCTGGTAACTTAGTTGCAATCCATTAGATGGAGCATAGAGTGAATCAGAAAGGAGCAATGAATGGCATAAAGCAGCCCCTCCACCCAAAAAAATCTCAGAAATCCTTCAGAAGTTCCAGGGATTCAAGCGAGGTTAGAGAACTCAGTGAACTGTTCACAGACATTTTTATGACATAGGCCCCAACTACGAAGAGGACCAGGATAGTGTTGATGTGACCCACAGGAAGTGTTATTCCATGTGCTCTGGAGGATTCCAGGTGGCCAATTCGGTTCTCTATGGAAGAGAGGCAGTATTGATCTCATTGGATCCAACCAGGGTTTCTGGAGGGGTGTGGTCAGAGCACCTAGATGCCTTCACCATTGGATGTTTAGAAGTCAAACTCCATTCACGTTGATAGAAAATTAGTTTGCGAAGTAAGAAATTCAGGTACCAGTGTCATTAAGGTGAACAGTAAGCATTTTAATCGTGTATCACTTGCCTTTACTCAATTTCCTCTGATTTACCATCTCTATTGCTGCATTTGCACTGTTAAATCCTTAGGTTCATTAGCTTAGACTGACATTGGGTTCCTAGTATAAAGAGAATCTTTGTTTTTTATGCTATGCAGTTTATGTTTACTGTTTGTTATAAGAGTTCAGAGTCGCATATGTCCTTTACCCAATTCTCTTCTAACTCTCAACCTTCATTTATTTTAAAAGTTTTCTGTAGTACGAACATGACCACCGGGGTATCAGAACGCTTCACAATTTATACATCAAGCGCAATACAGATTCAAGCAATCAAAGCAGAAGCAACCGAGCAGAGGATAAAGTCATGTGGAGCAAAAGGAGTCTCAAGACTATATCAGCTGGGCCACAAAACTATGACTGTGACCTCCATAACAGATTGAAAAGCAGACACAGGGCTTTACAATGTATACACCAAGCGTAATATAGATACATGCAATCAAAACATAACCAACAAAGGAGATGAGAGAGTCATGTAGAGCCAATGGAATCTTGTGACCATATCAGCTGGGCAATAGAACTATGACTGTGACCTCAGTAACCACTTGAAAAGCCAGTCAGAGGCAGAAATTTCTTCATCAAGCGCCCTTTGACTTCCTTTTTGAAGAGGACAATGGATGGGTTCATCCTGACTTCAGGGGGGAGGGAGTTCCAAATCCTTGGTGCTACCCCAGAGAAGGCTAGATTATATGTTTTTTTCTTCTCGAATTTTTGTGGTTTGAGCAATAGGGTGCTGGCGCTTCTGGAGGCTCTCTCACGACATGAGAGCTCCAGTTTCTGAGCGAGGTACAAAGGGGTATTGAAGTGTGCCATGCAGAGCAATTTTTAATTGTATCCGAGCTTCATATGGCAGCCAGTTCAAGGACAAAAGGTCAGGGTTGATATGGTTGTATTTTTTGGTGCCTGTTCGAGCCTAGCAGCAGAATTGAGTCTAGCCCTAAGAGGAGCAGTCGTCACTCTAGGTAGGCGGCAAAAGGTTGCGCTACCATAGTCCACATTTGATATAACTAAGGCTTGCACTGCCACCTTTAGGTCATGAGCAGGGAGGTAGGGTTTGAGTTTCCTTAGAATGATGAGTTGGATGTTCGCTCCTTTTGAGAGGGAGCTGATGTGCTTCTGCATGTTCAGACATTTATCTAATATAATTCCCAGAGAGGCTGCAGAATCAACAAGGTGCGGCTTACAGTAAAGAACAGTAAGATGGTTCAACTATTGTTCGATGACCAAAGATGTGTGGTGCGATAAGCAGGAATTCTGTTTTGAGAGTGTTTAACTTCAGGTGGTTGCATGTCAGCCAGCTTTGAGTTTCCAGAAGGACTGAATTGAGGGACCGGATACTTTCAAGGGATGCGATCTTCAGGTATAGTTGGGTGTCATCTGCATACATGTGATAGTGAATGCTGGATGATTTCAGAACTTCTGTCAAAGGCTCCATGAACAGTTTGAAGAGCGTGGGCGAGAGCGCTGAACCCTGGGGGACCCCCAGCGTGACCGGCGAAGGATGAGAGAGGGACTGGTTCATCTTGTAGCTTTAGGATCTGTCATGAAGGAATGAGGAGAACCAGTTTAGTACAGGCCCAGCCAGCCCCATTCTATGATACAGGAGGTCAATTGGATTATCGTGCTTGATGGTGTCAAATGCTGATGAAAGATTGAGAAGGATCAGAAGGCAAGATTCATTTTGATCCAACATTCTTAGCACATCATCGACAACGTGAGTTAGCGCAGATTCTGTATAATGACCCAGGCGAAAACCAGATTGCCACTGGTCCAGGAGTTGGAAGTGGTCGATGTGGTTGCAGAGTTGGGCAAGAACACATTTCTGCAGGAGCTTTGCCAACGTGGGGATGTTAGAGATTGGACGAAAGTTGTGAAGGTCCGAGTGATCTGCAGTTGGTTTCTTCAGTATCGGGGTAACTTGCTCCGCTTTTAGGCAATCCGGAATAGCACCTTGTCAAAGTGATCCATTGACGATCTTAGTCCAAAGTGGGAGTAAGGAGGTTCTAACTTTGGAGAAGAGGTTCGATTGTAGGGGGTCATTGTAGTGATGAGATGGTTTCAGGATAGCCAGCGTTTTGCGTATGGTGTTTTCATCCAAGGATTGGAACAGGCTCCAGGATGCGCTGTTTTTGGGGAGGGAGGGCTGCGCTGGGGACGTGACAGGCAACCCAGTGGGCGGGGGGTTTTCAGAGGCCTGAATGACAGTTGTTCCAGTGCAGAGGGTAGTTCAGCTTCGATCTTAGTGGTCTTTTCCGCGAAGAAGTCAGCAAATTCATCACAGTTCGGTAGTGGCCCTAGACCCTGAGGTGATGCATTAGGCTGACTGTTCGCTTGGGACTTGATGAGTTCTAACAGTTTTCTGGGATGGTTTTTTGCTTGCTCTAGTTGATTTCGGAAGAAGGTGGCCTTTGAGCATCTGATGCGTTTGTTGTAGATGCTTCTTAGGGATCTCAGATGGTAGAGATGTTCCAGGGAGTGATATGCTTGCCACAATCTTTCCGCAAGTCTTAGATTCCTTCTCTCAGAATTAAGACTGTCATTGAACCAGGGTTTGGAGAGTTTGGTGGACAGTCTTTTAAGCTCTAGAGGCGCAATCAACTCTAAAACCTTGGTCATTGAGCGGTTATAATGGGCCGTAAGGCCATGTACATCGGACATGTTCGTGGGAGGAGGCAGGATGTCATTACAGAATGCATTAAGATCATGCAAGTTGATGTTCCGAAGGCATCTTTTCAGTTGTTTGGGGTTCTTTGGCTGGGCTCTACTAGCTCTTACCGACTCCAGGATGAGGAAGGTGATGCAGTAGTGGTCGGTCCAATCACATGGGAGGATCGAATCCAGATGGATGGAGTTGGGCTTACCAATGACAAGATCTAAGGTAGCTCCTTTAATATGAATAGGGCTATCACAGATTTGGATTAGATTGAGGTGCAGCAGGAAGGTTTTAAGGCTATTGACCTGAAATTATCTCCTAAAATTGAAATGGTATGATAGTGCTGCCATTATACATATTCCATATCTTTACAATTTTTCTAAAACTTTAAAACCAGTTAACATTCATGAACATTTTCCTATTAAAACAATTGTAGAAAATCCGATAAAATATCACTTTCTGCCACTGGTTTTCTAAAGAAAAGAAAAAAATGGAAGCATCGAAACAGCATTATTCTAGTTGTGGATACAGTCTTTTGACAGAATAATGTTGTTTTGTTCCACCTCCATTACGCATCCTGTTCCATAGAAAGAACTGTCCTGATACATGTTTAGGAGTCCCCCAGTGAAGATGGCACAGAGAGACTTTCAAAGCCTCCTGACAAGTACTGGTATAAATGAACGAATTTACCAAAAGAAGCAAGAAAAATAGAATGGCTGTAGCCCACCCACCTGCCACAAATTACCTGGCGGAAATGCGTATTGGGCAAGTAGGTTGCCAAGATTATATTTATTAGTTATTAGTTTATTTATTAGTTAGTGAGTTCTTGCCACAAAAGATGGACATACACAGGAAAATTACGCACAGTAATTTTCACAAAAGGCTTTATTTAATAATAAAATTCGGTCGTGATGAAGATTACATGAATAGGCGTTATTGCAGAAATCAATATAAGGGTGAAAAGCAAAGTGCATGAAACAAGAGTAGGGAAAATTCAAACACAAGTCCTTCATGAGCCCTGACTCTAATACAAGACTATTTACCTTCATAGAATTATAACTGCTTTTAACAGAGACGTGTATATTTATCACTGCCTTTCAACATATAAACTTTGTTGGTGACCAAGCAGCCTTACTCATAGTGTGATGTGCGAAATAGGAGTAAAACGTAGGAGGTGAATATTTTTAGCTCTGTGTTTTCTATTTCTTGCACCCATTCATGATATTTATGGAGAACACAAGAAGACATCTTTAAAGTCTTAGTGTCATTTTTGAACATTTTATTACTTCATTTTTTTGGTTCAGTGCTTGATGTTTCCACCAGGTAAACGTTTCCGTCAGAGATAAGTGCACCTTGGCTACTGGCAAAGCGTTAAAATAAATACAAAACACATTTTTCCTCTTTTTGTTGCTGCACTGACCTCTAAAGGACGGTGTACATATATATAAAATGTACTTTCTTTTCCAAAGTAATGCTCTGTCTAGATATTGACGCTTACTGTCTGTGATAACTCAGTCTAGTATTACATTACAGACTCCAAGAAGACCTGCTATAATTGCTTAACAATGGCTGCCGCTGAATATTTAACAAAGTTATGGAACCCTATCAAGACCACTACAGACCTAGCATCTAGAGTCCTGTGTCATTATTTAGAACAGATAGCATTGCCCTAGAAACTGCTGGCAGTGGTGGCATGTAATTTTAGCAGGGAGGAGGGTGGATGGGACACACACACACACATATAAACTCACTCACACCCATGCATTCACACACATACCCATTCACAAAACTCATTCCCAAATATTCATACAGGCACACACACATGCACCACACATTTAATAGATCACGCTTACTTGTGCAGCTCTACTTCGGAGGAACAAGGAGTGTTGGGTCAAATGCCTTCTCTCATTGCCTGACCTTAGGTCAGTCAAAGAGGGGAGGCAGCAGTTCCTACATCGTCACAGAGTGGTATGGGGTCAGTGAGTGTTGCTGAAGCACCCAGGTCCGAGGCAATCAGTGAAGTCCCCACTCGTCATGAAGGGGAGGGCCTCGAGGTACTTTGCCAGGATGAACAGATCACGCCCACAGGGGCTGTGGCATCTTCAATGCGGCAAAGTTCAGTTCAGGCAGCCAGGAGCCCACGCATTTAGTGCATGTATAGCTCCTGGCTGCCTGAGTTTGAGTTTGAGTTTGAGTTTAAAAGCACTTTTAAAGCGCACGTATACCGGCGGTTTCTTGGCGCTGTAGCTAGTGGGGACTGAGGGTTAAGAAACAGGGAGAAGGAATGGGCATTTATTCAAAGGATTTTGTGAATAGGTAGGTTTTAAGATTTTTGCGGAATTGGGGATAGAGGGTACTGGCCCGAAGATGAAGGGGGAGGGAATTCCAAAGGGTTGGTGCTAGAATGGCAAATTTGGAGCCGCCCCACTTCTTTCTCCGGAAACGAGGGATGGTGAGGAGGGACTGAGAAGAGGAACGTAGGTCCCTAGAGGGGACATAGGGAACAATCTCAGAGGAGATGAAGGCAGGTGCCAGGTCCGATCAGGCCAGGAAAGTGATGGATGCGAGTTTGAATTGAATTCTGGCCCGCACTGGGAGCCAGTGAAGAGTTTTTAGAAGTGGAGTGGAGTGGTGGAATTTAGGAAGGTTGAAGGCTAGGCGGGCCCCCTGGTTTTGGATCTGTTGTAGGCGGCGCAAACTGTATGCAGGGATGCCGGCATACAGAGCGTTCCCGTAGTCCAGGCGGGACACCACCATGGCCAGAATAATAAGTTTGAGAGCGGAGAAAGTGAAGAAACGGGACACCTTGCGAATAGTACGCAGTGAGAGAAAGGAAGAAGATACCACAGAGCTAACCTGGGAGTGAAGGGTGAGTTGAGAATTGAGCTTAATGCCTAGTGTTTTAACAGAGGAGGAGGGGACAGGAGGGGAACCAAGAGAGGGAGGCCAGCAAAGGGGGGACCAGGGGCTGGAAGAACCGCCCGTCAGTACCAACTCGGTTTTGTCCGGGTTAAGTTTGAGGTGATTGTGGCTCATCCAGTCCCTGATGTGAAACATGACAGTGTGAAAGTTGAGGACAGAAGAAGGAGAGGAAAGATCAAAGACCAGCTGGAGGTCATCCGCATAGTTAAATACGGCGACCTCCATGTGTTGGAGAGAAAAGATAAGTGGGGCGATATATAGATTGAACAAAAGAGGGGAGAGAGATGAACCTTGAGGAACCCCGCACTGGACTTTCCGGAAGTCCGCTGTGAAGTCACCCAGGCGAACAGCCTGGGTGCGGTCGCTCAGGAAGGAGGACAACCAGACCAGGGCAGTCCCCTCGATCCCCGCCGCCCTGACGCGGGAAAGTAAGATGTTGTGGTCCACCGTGTCAAAGGCGGCTGAGAGGTCGAGGAGCACAAGGGCCTGGTGATGATTAGTGTCCATGCTCTCCCTGAGGGTGTCGAGGACCGACATGACCACGGACTCCGTGGAGTGTGCGGGGCGGAAACCAGCTTGGCGGGGGGCAAGGGCTCCATGTTTCTCCACAAAGGAGCTCAGAGCGCAGGTGACGTGGCGCTCTAGCACCTTAGCTAGAAATGGCAGGAGGGAGATGGGGCGGAAATTGGCAGGGACAGAAGGATCTGCCCCAGGTTTTTTCAAGATGGGCACAATTACCGCAGACTTCATGGAACTAGGAACTATGCCTTGCGCGAGGGAGCTGTTGAGGAGGTGAAGGGGGGGATCTGGACAGGAGACAAAGATGTGGCGGAGGATATGGGCAGGACAGGGATCAAGAGGGGAGCCAGATTTGATCAGAGGCACCAATGAAGTCAGGTTTTCCCGAGTGATAGGGGGAAAGGTGGTTAGTTTGCCTTTAGGAGGGGGACATTGGGGATCAGCAAAAGAGGGGGGGGTGGGGGGATGTTGGCCTTAATGGTGATAATTTTCTGGATGAAATAATTATTAAGTGAAAGACAGAGGTCATTAGACGGGGCAGGTTTAAGCGTTGTTCTGTCCGAGAATGCCAGATTGTGAACGATGGAGAAGATCTCCTTAGACTGGTTCTCCGCTGCTAAGATTTTGGAGGAGAAATAAGCTGTTTTGGCCTCCAGGATGCTTTTTTTGTACTGGTTAAGGATATTGATATATTCCAGTTTCAAAATGGGGCAGTAGTTTCTCCTCCAAGCCCGCTCTGCGCGGCGAACAATTAGTTTGGTGGCTTTAAGCTCTTGGTTAAACCATCGGTTGGCGTCTTTGTCGCGTTTAGAGGTAATGCGCTTGAGCGGGGCAACGGAGTCACAGCTGCGGGAAAGCCACTGGACTATAGCGTCAGACTGGGAGACGGTGGTGAGGCCCTGAAGACGCGGGAGAGAGCCAGCAAGGAGAGAGGAGAGATTCTCAAGGTTGACTCGGCCCCATGATCGGACCCAGATGTTTTTGGGTCGGGGGGGCATAGCTGGGGGAAGGATAGGAAGGAGAAATGAAATCAAATGATGGTCGGACCAAGTGCAAGGGGAGATAGATAAGGATTCCACAGGGCAGTTTAGGGACCAGATTTGGTCAAGCTGGTGACCCTTGATGTGAGTGGGGGAGTGAACGTGGGGAGTGAAGTTAAGGGAGTGAAGGGTTTCGGAGAAATCCTTAGATGACAGACATTCGGCAGGATCGGAAGGCCAAAAATTAAAGTCGCCGAGGAGCAGGATGGAGGAGTTGTTGATTGCAATGGTAGCCAGGACCTCCAGAAAATCTGGGAGAAACTGCACGGGAGACTGAGGAGGACGATAGGTAAGGAAACAGGTAAGAGGAGGGGAGGTGGATACTGTGCGAATCACCAGGAATTCGGTGGTAGCAATGTTAGGTAGAGGGAGAATTTGAAAAGGGAAATCGGTGCGTGCGATGACTGCCACGCCGCCCCCGGCTCTGCCCGAAGGGTGGTCAGCCCTGAGGGCGTAGTAGGAGGCAGGAAGGGTGGATAGGAGTGCAGGGAGGGAGTCATCGCAGAACCAGGTCTCAGTTAAGAAAAGGAGATCTGGGGCCTGTAAGTCCAGCAGGACCGAGAGTTCGTGCGAGTGGGCAACAGCAGAACGGGTGTTAAGGTAGAGAGCTGTGATAGATTTAGGGTTTGGCGGAGGAGCAGGCCTACAGGTCGTAGGCGGGGTATCCAGAATAGGAGGAGGGTGAGGGAAGGGAGAGAGGGAGGCTATGCCGAGAGCAGAGATGCGAGAGCTGGTACTGGCCGTGATGGGCCAGGGGCCCTGGTAGCTGCGAAGTAGGTCGGGGCTATAGGTGATAGGTGGGGCAGAGTGTATGGCCCCTAGTCCCGGCCAGTCGCGGCCTTCGGCGCGCAATCGTCGCGCCCGCTGCGCTCGTCCGCTGCGCTTCCTACCAAGACACATATTTATGGTCGTGGGGCGGGGAGTTGAAAGGGGCGTGGCCAACAGAGTGGGCGTGTCTGTGGCACGCCTCGCGCTCGAGAATGGCGTCTGGAGGTGAGGGGTCGTTGCAGCGTGGAGCGCTGTGTAAAGAAAGCCAAGAAGTGCAGGTAGGAGGGGGGGTGATAGGAACACGTTATCACAGTTTTAAAAGTTTTTTTAAAAAGCAGGGTTATGCATTCTCCCGGCTTCCGCCTCAGGAGTCCAAAAGCTAATGAAGCGGCTTGCTTCAGCGCTCGCTATATGTACCAGAGGTCGAGGGGGCGTGGCCAACAGAGTGGGCGTGTCTGTGGCGCGCCTCGCGCTCGAGAATGGCGTCTGGAGGTGAGGGGTCGTTGCAGCGTGGAGCGCTGTGTAAAGAAAGCCAAGAAGTGCAGGTAGGAGGGGGGGTGATAGGAACACGTTATCACAGTTTTAAAAGTTTTTTTAAAAAGCAGGGTTATGCATTCTCCCGGCTTCCGCCTCAGGAGTCCAAAAGCTAATGAAGCGGCTTGCTTCAGCGCTCGCTATATGTACCAGAGGTCGAGGGGGCGTGGCCAACAGAGTGGGCGTGTCTGTGGCGCGCCTCGCGCTCGAGAATGGCGTCTGGAGGTGAGGGGTCGTTGCAGCGTGGAGCGCTGTGTAAAGAAAGCCAAGAAGTGCAGGTAGGAGGGGGGGTGATAGGAACACGTTGTCACAGTTTTAAAAGTTTTTTTAAAAAGCAGGGTTATGCATTCTCCCGGCTTCCGCCTCAGGAGTCCAAAAGCTAATGAAGCGGCTTGCTTCAGCGCTCGCTATGTGTACCAGAGGTCGAGGGGGCGTGGCCAACAGAGTGGGCGTGTCTGTGGCGCGCCTCGCGCTCGAGAATGGCGTCTGGAGGTGAGGGGTCGTTGCAGCGTGGAGCGCTGTGTAAAGAAAGCCAAGAAGTGCAGGTAGGAGGGGGGGTGATAGGAACACGTTATCACAGTTTTAAAAGTTTTTTTAAAAAGCAGGGTTATGCATTCTCCCGGCTTCCGCCTCAGGAGTCCAAAAGCTAATGAAGCGGCTTGCTTCAGCGCTCGCTATATGTACCAGAGGTCGAGGGGGCGTGGCCAACAGAGTGGGCGTGTCTGTGGCGCGCCTCGCGCTCGAGAATGGCGTCTGGAGGTGAGGGGTCGTTGCAGCGTGGAGCGCTGTGTAAAGAAAGCCAAGAAGTGCAGGTAGGAGGGGGGGTGATAGGAACACGTTATCACAGTTTTAAAAGTTTTTTTAAAAAGCAGGGTTATGTATTCTCCCGGCTTCCGCCTCAGGAGTCCAAAAGCTAATGAAGCGGCTTGCTTCAGCGCTCGCTATATGTACCAGAGGTCGAGGGGGTGTGGCCAACAGAGTGGGCGTGTCTGTGGCGCGCCTCGCGCTCGAGAATGGCGTCTGGAGGTGAGGGGTCGTTGCAGCGTGGAGCGCTGTGTAAAGAAAGCCAAGAAGTGCAGGTAGGAGGGGGGGTGATAGGAACACGTTGTCACAGTTTTAAAAGTTTTTTTAAAAAGCAGGGTTATGCATTCTCCCGGCTTCCGCCTCAGGAGTCCAAAAGCTAATGAAGCGGCTTGCTTCAGCGCTCGCTATATGTACCAGAGGTCGAGGGGGCGTGGCCAACAGAGTGGGCGTGTCTGTGGCGCGCCTCGCGCTCGAGAATGGCGTCTGGAGGTGAGGGGTCGTTGCAGCGTGGAGCGCTGTGTAAAGAAAGCCAAGAAGTGCAGGTAGGAGGGGGGGTGATAGGAACACGTTATCACAGTTTTAAAAGTTTTTTTAAAAAGCAGGGTTATGCATTCTCCCGGCTTCCGCCTCAGGAGTCCAAAAGCTAATGAAGCGGCTTGCTTCAGCGCTCGCTATATGTACCAGAGGTCGAGGGGGTGTGGCCAACAGAGTGGGCGTGTCTGTGGCGCGCCTCGCGCTCGAGAATGGCGTCTGGAGGTGAGGGGTCGTTGCAGCGTGGAGCGCTGTGTAAAGAAAGCCAAGAAGTGCAGGTAGGAGGGGGGGTGATAGGAACACGTTGTCACAGTTTTAAAAGTTTTTTTAAAAAGCAGGGTTATGCATTCTCCCGGCTTCCGCCTCAGGAGTCCAAAAGCTAATGAAGCGGCTTGCTTCAGCGCTCGCTATATGTACCAGAGGTCGAGGGGGCGTGGCCAACAGAGTGGGCGTGTCTGTGGCGCGCCTCGCGCTCGAGAATGGCGTCTGGAGGTGAGGGGTCGTTGCAGCGTGGAGCGCTGTGTAAAGAAAGCCAAGAAGTGCAGGTAGGAGGGGGGGTGATAGGAACACGTTATCACAGTTTTAAAAGTTTTTTTTAAAAAGCAGGGTTATGCATTCTCCCGGCTTCCGCCTCAGGAGTCCAAAAGCTAATGAAGCGGCTTGCTTCAGAGCTCGCTATATGTACCAGAGGTCGAGGGGGCGTGGCCAACAGAGTGGGCGTGTCTGTGGCGCGCCTCGCGCTCGAGAATGGCGTCTGGAGGTGAGGGGTCGTTGCAGCGTGGAGCGCTGTGTAAAGAAAGCCAAGAAGTGCAGGTAGGAGGGGGGGTGATAGGAACACGTTATCACAGTTTTAAAAGTTTTTTTAAAAAGCAGGGTTATGCATTCTCCCGGCTTCCGCCTCAGGAGTCCAAAAGCTAATGAAGCGGCTTGCTTCAGCGCTCGCTATATGTACCAGAGGTCGAGGGGGCGTGGCCAACAGAGTGGGCGTGTCTGTGGCGCGCCTCGCGCTCGAGAATGGCGTCTGGAGGTGAGGGGTCGTTGCAGCGTGGAGCGCTGTGTAAAGAAAGCCAAGAAGTGCAGGTAGGAGGGGGGGTGATAGGAACACGTTATCACAGTTTTAAAAGTTTTTTTAAAAAGCAGGGTTATGCATTCTCCCGGCTTCCGCCTCAGGAGTCCAAAAGCTAATGAAGCGGCTTGCTTCAGCGCTCGCTATATGTACCAGAGGTCGAGGGGGCGTGGCCAACAGAGTGGGCGTGTCTGTGGCGCGCCTCGCGCTCGAGAATGGCGTCTGGAGGTGAGGGGTCGTTGCAGCGTGGAGCGCTGTGTAAAGAAAGCCAAGAAGTGCAGGTAGGAGGGGGGGTGATAGGAACACGTTGTCACAGTTTTAAAAGTTTTTTTAAAAAGCAGGGTTATGCATTCTCCCGGCTTCCGCCTCAGGAGTCCAAAAGCTAATCATGAAAATAAAGAGTGTCTATCAGGCTGACCTTTGCTCACCCTGACAGACACTCTTTTAGTTGGGCAAAAGAAGTGGCGGCCCTCCGCTAAGGCGGAGGAGCGTCTCCCCACTCCTTTGCAGCAGTGAAGTAAAAAAAATATAAAATGATAATAACACATGTCATTTTCATTTTATGTTTCCTTCTGCTGCAGCTTTACATTTGGGGCGGGGCTACTTTGATGACAGAGGAGCAGGGGTAATAGTGTTTTGCCAACTCCTAAGTGCATATATCTGTTTGGCTGGCCCGTAAACATTCATGTGCACTTTACATCTTCTCCATGCACTCTGCATTACAGCCTGCGTGGAGAACATGCCCAAGCCCCCATTACCTGGCTGAACGCTGATCCACAGTGCTCAGACCAATCACAACGCTGCATTGCAGTGTTGTGATTGGCTATCGGGAGGCTGGGAGATGGGTGCCTCCTGCTGCTCCTGCATCCTGCTGCGGGACCAGAGTCAGGAAGAAGAGGATGGAAGAGAGGCAGCAACCTTTTTTTTCCTCTTAAAGAACCCCCCACTCCTGCCCCCGCACCACCACTCAGGTCCGGTTGCAGCCGCTACTGGGCAAAAGGTGAGGGGGCTTGAACCCTCTGCCCGTTAGGATGGACCACAACTGCTGTTGAGTGCCCCCCTACAACCTGCGTGTTTTGGAGAAAAGATCTGACACTGTTCCTGTTAGTCTTAGGCCCCACTCAAAAGATAAAAGAAAGTATAGATGCTTTTTAGGCCCAGAAAACCATTTCTCAATACATTGAAAGTCAAAAAACATGATTGTCTTTTAATGCAATGGAAATTATATTGATGAGGGATTGCGAGGCAACATATTTATATATTTTTCTACTTAATACAAAGACCTACAAAATAATTTATCCTTCAATGGTTGTGGAAAAATAAGGAATAATTTACAAAGTAGGGAGAGTGGCCTTAGGAGGTGGGAGCTTGCCTATAATGCAGCCAACCACAAAGTCATACAAGTGGTGCACATGAACAAGAGGGAGAACACACAATAGGTGGAGCAGTGCTTAATTTGAGCTGGCGGTTTCCGATGGCCAGCACCAGCACTTAATTACCAACACTGACACATATGACAGACTGGAACATGCTGGCGCTGTTTATCTTATTTAGATATGAACACAACAACAGTGGCTTATTAATTCAATATACATTAAAATGCGGTACCTGCCACCCAAGCTATTCTTATAGCTTTGGAGGCCTGGAATAGTGTGAATTGTCACACTTGAGTGTGATGGTTAGTAGTTGTGTTTGCACTGTCACTGGCAGCGCTGGCAGGGGCAATGGGTGGTGCAAGCTGCAGTGGCCTCCTGGCGAGGGCCCTGGCACTTCTATATTTTTTTTTTTACAAACTAAGCACTGTGGAGGAAGTTTTAAGTTAATAAAAAAGAAGAAATAGTTGTGATCATTGTTGACCAAACGCATTATGTTATAAAAAAATTGGCTTCTATGACTTTTTTGTAGTATCTACGTTGTGTGAAATTCCTCTCATATCACAGGTGTGAAACTTCACAAACACTTGAGGGAGACGACTGGTTCGAGCAGTTAGGGCAAATGTTTTGCGGGAGAATGGTTTAAGCAGCAAATGTCTCTCTGGAGACCTCTTCTCATTAACTTTCACGAAATGTCAGAAATAAATTGCCAACTTCACACATCATTAATAACACCTTAACAAGGGGAGGGCAGCAGGCATGTAGAGAGAGGAAGGCAGCAAGGAGCGAGAAGTTGTGTTAGCTCTTTACATTTTACTGCTGTGACCTCATCTGGAGTATAGTGCCCAGTTCTGTTGTCCTCATCGGCAGCATACTGTAGAGTTTTGAAAGCCTCATCTAGAGTATCATGTCCAGGGGATTTATGGAATATTATATTGAGTTGCAGAGGCCACAATGGGAGAATACTGTACAGTCCTGAACCCCTAATCTGGTGTATAAAGGCATCTCTTTGGAATATGTTTTATAATTTTGGAAGTGACATCTTGAGTATAGTTCAAGTTCTTGAAGTCTTGTCTTTAGTATTGAATTCATGTTTCAAGGACTTACATGTTGTATATATGTATAGTTCTGAAAGCATAATATTGTAGTGCACTGCAGTAGTTCTTAACCAGTGGTCCCTGGCCCCCTGGTGGTCAGCAACACCCACTCAAGGGGTCCACAGCAGTTCAGAAAATGAAATATTAATAGAAGATTAATGAAGTATATGTACGTACAATGTCAAATTGGAACTTTCTGCATGTTTTGGTATTGTTTTAATATTGCCAATTTAGAAATTACTTGGGCGGAGGCCCCAGATTCCAGTAGTGATTCATTGGGGGGCTACAGAAATAAAAACGTTAAGAACCACCGATCTAGTGTATGGTGTCCGGATCAGAGTGCCATATTTGGAACATTGTGTCCAGTTGTGGAATTCACCTCCGGTGTGTCAGCTCCAGTTCTGCAAGTTTCATCTGGAGCATCAGTACCAGCCCTGAGAGTTTCATTTATGTATAGTGCCTCGTTCTAGAAGACTCACTTGTAGTTTAGTGTCCACTCCCGGACATCAGATCTGTAAGTCCGATCTAGGGTATTATTTCCAGTTGCTAGTGTCACATTTATAGAAACATAAAGGCAGACTTTGAGAAAGTCCAGCGAAGCATAATCAAAGTAGGGCACGGTTAAAAACAAATTCAGGGAGGCACATTTTGTTAAATTCAACAGTGTACAGCCGACGGAAAGCAATTTTGGGGGATATGCTAGAAACAATTGTGTTATTTTAAGTAAATATGTTCAGTCCAAGAAACTATATTCTTCAGTGCAGGGAACTGCCTGAACTGTAGACCTTGAAATGGGCATTGATGAGCACAAGAATAACTCAAAAAGACAGGAAGGTGAATGTACAGAGCAGAAGTGTTTCAGGAAAACACAGTACAAAGTCATGTGAAATTGGATAATTACTTCTTATCAAATAACATCAAGCACAGCTGAAGGCTCCTTAGTGACTGCAAGTGGAACCTCAAAATACACTTTCAATTTACTGAGTACGCCATATAGTTTAGGGAAAAACTACTCAATCCAATAGGGTCATTCTCTGTCTTGTCTCCTCCTTTCCTCTCCCCTGGGCCCAATTTTCTGTTCCTCCTGCCCCTATTGTAAGCATATTGAAATAACTTTAAGAAGTGTAAAACAATATACAAATAAGCAACATAGCATGTGAACTCAAGGCGGTCAGCCCAAAGTCATGTCCGCTTTTCGCCTGTGAGAAGCGGCGGGATCTCCCTGTCTGTGTGTTATTGAAGACGGCTCACCCTCCTGCATTATTAAAATGGTCAGAGGAGAGCAGAGCGTGTTTACTTATTAAGAAATGTGAGATAAAAGCTGGGGCATGCCAGGTTTTTGGGAAAGACAGCCTGCGGCATCCCTCAGCAGGCCCTTCCCAGCATGGCTGCTTCGGCCTTAATGAAAGGCAGGCCAGAGAGATGACTCCACTGTCCAGGTCCCTTTGGAGAGGTCACGCCCGCCCTTCCAGCTGTGTTGGGGAAGGAAATTGGATTGTATGAAGTTTTTCGAAGCTGGGCTGCTGTTCAGTAAACAGATGGTAAGTGATACACAAACGTCCTGTCAGTTTTGGCCTTCTCGCCAAGCGACAGCCTGGGATCCCAGAGAAATAATATTCTCAAAAACTTGTTTGCAGAACTACACAAGTAAATCACCTACACCAGCTGCAATAAGTGCAAACCCTATCAAAGCAAGCTACAAAACTGTACAAAAGGTTACCCAAGTCTGAAAATAGGACTAGCCTGCTTTAACACTTCACTATGCATACCCTTCCAAAATTGTCTCAGACTAATACAAAGTCTGTAAAGCACATGACAAAACAGTTTCCATGAATACATCCTTAAATGTACTCGTTTGCTAAATAGCACCAGCCATCAAAAAGGGAAAGAGGGAAAGAGGGAAAGAAAGATGCAGATTTCTGTAGCCTCCTCAATGCCAGCTTCAATCATGCAGCAGCCACGCACACACATCAACCTCGATGCCAGCATCAGTGGGAGCATTATCATAGTTTAGATCCCAGCATCAGTCGCAACACAAGCATGGCAAGGCAATGATCGCTAACTCACATTAACACTTTAGCAAACCGATGGTTTAGCATTAAGGGTGATGTTCCCCGCACTTTGCAGTGAAATGAATTTGGAAAGGCATTGGCAAGCACAAGAATAACCGTACAAAGAGAGCCTACTGAATCCTTGGCTGAACTGTTTACATTGGGTATACATTGTAAACATGAAAAATCCAGTAAAAATAGCTCCCTTGATCATCTGTATACCCCTTTCACAGTTTTAGTACTCATTAAAAATAAACATCGCTAAATTCTGCAACAATTAATTACCGGAAAGGAACCGCACCAAAAATGACATCAAAGTGTACTGAGATATATATGTTAACACAACAGAAGCAGTGTCACATAGTGAAAAAACGATTCCTGTCGATCTCAGAAAGCACTTTCTGTCACCTGGCAGAAGCAGAGCAGATCCAGCAGGGTACAGAAAGGCATCCG